>NC_086158.1:72618922-73818922 GCF_035149785.1 Candoia aspera | reverse complement strand
CATCTGCTTCATTGACTATGCTAAAGCCTTTGATTGTGTGGATCACAACAAGCTGTGGCAAATTCTTAAAGAGATGGGAGTACCGGACCACCTTACCTGGCTTCTGAGAAACCTGTTGTCAGGAAGCAACAGTTAGAACCAGACATGGAACAACCAATTGGTTCAAAATTGGGAAAGGACTACGACAAGGCTATATATTGTCGCCCTGCTTATTTAACTTATTGTCATGTCCCCCATTGCGATGCATACATGCATCACAACGGGGAGCATGCCTTTCCGGAAAAGGGAAGGAAGGAGGAAAGAATCAGTGCTAAGCCTTTAAGCACTGCAAGACAAATAACAAATAAAGGACAAAGGAGCCCTACCTTTGCCTTGACCCGAGGAGCCATCATCCTATCTCCCCGACATCTCTGCATTACCCCGGGGGACACACCTGCACCAGACACAGGAAGAGAACAGAGGTAATCAGCGCTAATCCCCCTGATCACCCATCGAGACTCCGGGACCACACCCTGATCGCCCATCAAGACCCTGGATCAGGACTTTGGGACAATGGGGGATGGAGAAGCACCAGGTCCGCACCGCGAGTATTTACCGGCTACCTCGCACGCCACGTGCTCATTCCCGTCTTTTTCCGTGTATGCATTCTATTTCTAATAAACCAGAAATCCTTAGCCCTGACTAAGTGAGTCTGTGTCTCTTTGGGAATAAGGCAACCATCACATAAAGACGGGAATCAAAAAAATTTTTTCCACTAGCACCATTCCAGATTTCGTCTGTGAGGGATCCAAGCTGGTGATGGAAAGACTCAACCCACGACGAGGTGACTACCAGGGGACCGGTGACGGGTCACCCGACTCCGCAGCACGAACGATCGGCAAGAACCCTATTCCCCAACGGTACGAGGTCCAGGAGAGTTCGGGATCGAGCTCGGAGGAGGAGGAGACAGGGAGAAGCGGGATGCTGGAAGCCACAGAGAGTCGCAGGGTGAGTGGGTCACCGTGGACGAGACGCCGAGATCCCTGTCTGGGACGCTCGGGGCGTCTAAGAAGCCACGGGACCTGCTGTCATCCGCGATGTCAGGAGCCGAGGGAAGACGCCGGAGCGGCCGAACCAAGGAGGGCTCACGGACAGCTGCGAGGCTGAGCATCGTGGAAGAGAGACTGGAGTCGATCGAGCAGCTGCTCCTGAGGATGTCGGTGGCGTGGGAATCCCGAGGAAGGGGTGAGGTGGAACCAGGCACCAGAAGTCCGTCACCCCCCCCCCACACACACACCTCTGAGATGCGACAGCTGGGGAGAGGAAGGAGACGGCAGGAGGCTGAGGCAGCGCCGGGCAGAGTTCACCTCGAGGAACCCGCCAGGAGATCATCTTCCCCCCCTCCCACCCTGGAGACGCGACCGCTGGGAAGAGGCTGGAGCTGGCACGAGACGGAGGCAACACCGCCCGGAGTCCGGTTGAGGGAATCCCCACACCGAGACTGGAGAACCCCAGCAGCCCGAGGTACGACCAGATGCCCAGATGTGGCTTGGAGCCCACCAGGAGCGGGAGTGAAAGACTTCGGGGTCAAATTCGACCGGGACCCAACAAAACTATCCTTCCTAACGAACGCAAAGAACTACATGGAAGAATGTGGGCCATATTTCCGATCAGAAAAGGGCAAAATTAATGCCATTGCGAACAAACTTAAAGGACGGGCGGCTGACTGGTATGTGCAGCTATGCCAGGCAGATGCCCCAGAGCTCGAGGACTGCGACGACTTTCTCTGGGTGCTAGATCTGCACTTCAGAGATCCCTTGGAAAAGGAGAGAGCGAAAAGAGCCCTGAGGAAAATCAGCCAGGAGCAACGATCCGTAGCAGACTATGCCATGGAATTCCAAGCACTGGCTGGAAAGGTGGAGGACTGGTCGCAGTCTACCCTCATTGAACGTTTCAAAGAGGGCCTGAACTTGAACGTTCTGAGGTGGGCATTATGCAGAAACAACCCTAAAACTCTAATTGAGTGGATTCTGCTGGCTGGTGAGGCGGAAAATGCCCAGGAAACCTTCCTGCAAGCCAAGAGGACAGCGCAGCAAGCAGAGTCGGTAAAGGGGCCCCGAACCGCTGCAGGACCGGTGAGACCATCACCCCAACCCTGGAGAGAGGAGAGGGAGCGACGGTTCGCCAAGGGTCAGTGCCTTCGGTGCGGGAAAGAGGACCACAAAGCGGCAGCATGCCCGAAAACAAAGGCATTTGACAGGCCGGGAAAAACACCAGGCAAACCACCCCCAGCACCCAAAAAGATGCCAGCGGCCAGTGGAGAGATCGGGCCAAAAGATCTACCTTATTCCATCGAAGAGGAGGAGAGTGACCAGGAAGAACCAGCGGGAAACGCCAGCCACCTACCCTGAGAAGCGCCAGAGGGCAGGTGGAGGAGAAGAACGGGCGCAGCGACGTCTGGGTGAGTGCCAACTGTCCCACCCTGTACGTGAAAGTCAAGTTAACTTCCTCCGAGAAATCGGTCGAAGTCTGGGCCCCAACAGACTCGGGCTGTTCTAGGTGCCTAATGCACCCGGACCTGGTCGCCGATCTAAAGCTCCGCTGCTGTCCACTTCAGCACCACATAGTGTTTACTCAATTGGACGGTTCGGCAGCGGGAGGGGGCCCGGTCACCCACTTCACCGAAGAAGTGGCGCTGCAGTTAGGCAGCCACCAGGAGAGACTGCAATTTGTCGTGGCACCAGTGGGCCAACCCTTAATCATATTAGGCATTCCGTGGTTGGTACGAAGGAACCCATACATAAATTGGGAAACCAGGACAATCACATTTACAGACGGCTTCTACCAAGCACCCACAGGGGACCGAGTTCCCCATGCTGCGGTGGGGAGGGCAGCGTCTACAACCACACATCTGGCGGCAGCGGCCCTGGAAGGTTTGCCAGACAAGTATGCTGAATTTGCAGATGTGTTCGGGGAAAAAGAAGCAGACAAACTCCCACCCCACAGAAAGACGGACTGTGCAATAGAACTGGTCCCCAACACACCTTTGCCAAAGCCCAAAATTTACGCAATGACCCAGAAGGAGCTGGCAGCATTGTGGGAGTTTGTGAACAAGAATTTAGCGCGAGGCTTCATAGAGCCCACAAACTCGCCAGTTGGAGCCCCAGTCTTGTTCAGAGAGAAAAAGGACGGGACATTGAGACTCTGTACGGACTAACGCGGTTTGAATGCGGCTTCCATATCCAACAAATACCCTTTACCCCTTATCAAAGACATATTAGCACATTTGGCAAAGGGGAAAATATTCTCCAAACTGGACTTGCGAGAAGCCTATTTCCGCATCCGCATATGGGAGGGGGATGAGTGGAAGACGGCTTTCAATTGCCCACTGGGATCATTCCAATACAAAGTGTTACCGTTTGGTTTGGCAGGGGCACCGGGGGTATTTATGCAATTGATTAACGAGGTCTTGCACGACCACTTGTTCAAGGGGTTACTCGTGTACTTAGATGATGTGCTCATATATTCCAAAACTGAAGAGGAGCACGAACACTTGGTAAAGCAGGTGCTCAAGAAACTCCGCAAAGCAGAGCTTTTCGCCAAGCTCTCTAAATGCGAGTTTCATAAATCTCAGATAGATTATCTGGGCTACAGAATCTCTGAGAGGGGCATCGAAATGGACCCTGGAAAAGTCCAGGCCATCCTGGCATGGGAGCGCCCGCGCACTAGGAGGCAACTACAAAGTTTCCTCGGATTTACCAATTTTTACAGGGGGTTCATCAAGGGACTAGCAGAAATTGTTTTGCCCCTAACTAATTTACTCTGCACAAAGGGTTTGGGCAACACGCGCAAAGCACGAAACCCGGGAGCGCTCCTTAACTAGACTCCTGACTGCCAAAGGGCTTTTGATCACCTCAAAAGCCTCTTCACAGCCGAACCGGTTCTACAACACCCCGACCCCACCAAGCCCTTTGTAGTCCAGGTGGATGCCTCCGATTTCTTGATCGGGGCACTCCTGCTTCAGCGGGATTTAAATGATCGGCTGAAGCCTTGCGCGTACCTCTCCCGCAAGTTCTCAGAAACAGAACGGAGATGGCATGTATGGGAGAAGGAGGCTTTTGCCGTCAAAGCTGCCTTAGAGGCATGGCGACACCTCCTGGAAGGGGCCACTTGCCCCTTTGAGGTCTGGACGGACCACAAAAACCTGGAAGTGCTCAGCACCCCGAAACGCCTCAGCCCCAAGCAGGTGCACTGGGCGCAGTTTTTCAGCCACTTTGATTTTAAGCTGAAGTTCATACCGGGAAGGAAGAACTTCTTAGCAGACGCTCTCTCTAGGCGGCCCCAGGATGCCAGTCAGGCATCAGACATTGTAGGTACTGTGTGGAGCGACACACAGCTGGGTTGCCAAGCTGTCACGTGCAGCCAAACTGGAACACAGCGCACCCCGGCACAACCGCCCGCAAGGGGAGGGAGACACATGTCAATTTCATCACAATTGCAACAGCAGTTCATACAAGCCTTAAAAACAGATACATGGTTGCAAACCAACAAACACAATGTTGCTTTTGCAAATGATTTGGCTTGGAAACAAAATAGCTTGTACGTGCCGGAGCAATTGTGAGCAGAGGTTCTGAGCCGTTCTCACGATGACAAAACGGCAGGGCATTTTGGCTTTGTGAAAATGCTGCATCTGGTAAGGCGACAATTCTGGTGGCCTACACTTAGGAAAGATGTAAAAGAATATGTCACTGCTTGCCCTACATGTGCGATGGCCAAGCGAAAAGTGGGGAAACCCCAGGGACTATTGCAGCCGGTGGCAAGCCCCTCCCGCCCTTGGGAGGAAATCTCAATGGACTTTATCATAGACTTGCCTCCCAGCCAGCGAAAAACGGTCATCTGGGTGGTTAAGGACTATTTTTTGAAACAGGCGCATTTTATCCCATGCACCTCCATTCCCTCCGCTCAACAGCTGGCACGCCTCTTTTTAAATCACATTTACAAATTGCACGGTACCCCCTCCCGCTTGGTCACAGATAGGGGTACACAATTTACTTCTCAATTCTGGAAAGCATTTCTGAAGTTAATTGGCACCAAGCAGGCATTGTCCACTGCTTGGCACCCCCACACTGATGGCTCTACGGAGATCCTTAACTCCACCCTGGAGCAATTTTTGCGCTCCTTCATAAGCTACCAGCAAGACAACTGGGTAGACTAACTCCCCTTTGCTGAGGTGGCATATAACAATGCAGTGCACCAGAGCACGGGTCACACCCCCTTCCGGGTAGTCTATGGTCGAGACTTCATTCCGATCCCAGAGTTGCCACAGCCAGCGGCCCCGCCTTGTTCCCCAGATGACTGGGCAGCTCAGCTAGCCAACGTTTGGCCAATTATTCAGCTGGCTCTCTCCGAAGCCCAAGCAACCTACAAGCGGCATGCGGACAACCACAGGGCTGCGCAGCCAGACTTCAAAGTGGGAGATAAGGTCTATCTCTCCACTAAGTTCATTAAGTCTCCGCAGCCCTCAAAGAAGTTAGCCCCCAAGTTCATTGGCCCGTTTCCAATAGTGGAAATAATCAACCCGGTAACTTTCAAGTTAGAATTGCCACACAACTTGAAACGTATACACCCGGTGTTCCATTGTGCCCTACTGAAACCGGTTACCTCCTCAAAGTGGCACAACGACACCCCCCCCCTGCCTCCTCCCATCATGATCGATGGACAACAGCATTTTGAAATTAAGGAGGTTCTGGACTCCCGAAGGCCACGGGGCACCTTCCAGTACCTGGTACGCTGGAGACATTTCCCTCACCCGGAGTGGGTGCAGGTTCGGCATGTCTCAGCGCAACGGCTTGTGAAAAACTTCCATGAAGCGTATCCTGACAAACCGGTGCCTTGAAGTTTTTTTGGGGGGGGGCAGTATGTCATGTCCCCTGTTGCAATGCATACATGCATCACAACGGGGAGCATGCCTTTCCGGAGAAGGGAAGGAAGGAGGAAAGAATCAGTGCTAAGCCTTTAAGCACTGCAAGACGAATAACAAATAAAGGACAAAGGAGCCCTACCTTTGCCTTGACCCGAGGAGCCATCATCCTATCTCCCTGACATCTCTGCATTACCCCGGGGGACACACCTGCGACACAGGAAGAGAACAGAGGTAATCAGCGCTAATCCCCCTGATCACCCATCAAGACCCCAGATCAGGACTTTGGGACAATGGGGGGTGGAGAAGCACCAGGTCCGCACCACAAGTATTTACCGGCTACCTCGCATGCCACATGCTCATTCCTGTCTTTTTCCGTGTATGCATTCTATTCCTAATAAACCAGAAATCCTTAGCCCTGACTAAGTGAGTCTGTGTCTCTTTGGGAATAAGGCAACCATCACACTTATATGCAGAGTACATCATGAGAAATGCCAGGCTGGATGAATCACAAGCCGGAATTAAGATTGCCAGAAGAAATATCAACAACCTCAGATATGTGGACGATACCACCCTAATGGCAGAAAGTGAAGAGGAACTAAAGAGCCTCTTGATGAGGGTAAAAGAGGAGAGTGCAAAAGCTGGCTTGAAACTCAACATTAAAAAAACTAAGATCGTGGTATCTGGTCCCATCACTTCCTGGCATATAGAAGGGGAAGAAATGGAAGCAGTGACAGATTTTATTTTCATGGGCTCCAAGATCACCACAGACGGTGACTGCAGCCAAGAAATTAAAAGATGCTTGCTCCTTGGGAGGAAAGCTGGGACAAACCTAGACAGCATATTAAAAAGCAGAGACATCACCTTGCCAACAAAGGTCCGTATAATCAAAGCTATGGTTTTCCCAGTAGTGATGTATGGCTGTGAGAGTTGGAACATAAGGAAGGCTGAGCGCTGAAGAATTGACGCTTTCAAACTGTGGTGCTGGAGAAGAATCTTGAGAGTTCCTTGGACTGCAAGGAGGTCAAATCAGTCAATCCTAAAGGAAATCAACCCTGACTGCTCATTGGAAGGACAGATACTGAAGCTGAAGCTCAAATACTTTGGCCACCTAATGCGAAGAGAGGACTCACTGGAAAAGACCCTGATGCTGGGAAAGACTGAAGGCAAAAGGAGAAGGGGACGGCAGAAGATGAGATGGTTAGACAGCATCACTGATGCAATGAACATGAATTTGAGTAAACTCCGGGAGACAGTGGAGGACAGGAAGGCCTGGCGTGCTATGGCCCATGGGGTCACGAAGAGTCAGACACGACTTAATGACTGAACAACAACAACATGTTCACATGGCCATTTGCCCATTTACCTTAACCATGGCTTACTCAAAATCCAAGTTTCTGGACCATTAACTAACCATAAAAGTTGCATTCCTGCAGTGCTCTAGACTAAGTGGTTGGCTATTTTGGTCTTTTAATCTACAATATTCATTGATCCCTGTCAATGTAGCCAGTTGTGGAGAATTATGGGAGAGTTAATCCAGAAACATCTGGAAACAATTTCAGTCCAAAGCATTTGGAAAGACTGGTATAAAGGATTGTAAACCAAACTCCTCCTAAATAGTCACTAGAGTTGACACATCATGCTAGGCCATCTGTTTAATCATTGTTTACTGAATAAACCATATGTGGATGGATTCACAAAACATGCTGGGCCATAATGGCTGAATTTACATAACACAGTGAGATAAACCAAACAAACCACAATGTGACTTAAGCACTGTGTGTGAATTGGGCTGATGACAAGAGAGTGATCAGCCCCATCTCTAACATACCTTAGAACTGTTTTTTGGAAAAGTGTTGTCTTTCTAAGGTAAATCACAGTTAGGAACAAACAGTGATTTGGATTCCACAACTTTTCAAAGCAGAAAGATGAACCCGACATTTCTCTTTCTCTACAGCAGAGTCAGACCTGTGAAGACATGAAGAGCTGTCAGTTCATTCTTTTGATGCTTCTTTTAAAATAAATAATATTTTATCAAACTACACATCCTGCACCAAGTCAGGTAATTAAAGTACCTCAGGGAGAGGAGGAAAAGGTGTAGAGTTAATAGCTGTGCCAGAGAAGATTTTTTTTTTCCTTTGTAGCTTCTTTCATCCATACGTGAAAACTGCCAACATTCTTTCCTTGATGGAGTTATTAAAGGCACAGGAGTCTCTCGCTCCTTTGTATTTGGACACAGATAAGGAGAAGCAAACATGTAAAGGCAGCTTCATGTATGATGCCATAATAAGCATGTTTCCCACCATGAATACACAGAACAGTGAGCCAGCTTCCAAGTCTTTAGGGAACATGTGTTTAAAAATTAGTTTTTTGTCACGGTCCATCTTTTTATCATTATTTGCACATAATGCAGTCCCAAATGTATGCACAAATGAGATTTCTTCATTAGTCCTGTTTCTAAATAATGTAGTTTAAGCGTATATTAGCGCTATGAGAATTTTCATTCTTCTATTTTGGAGACATTAGAGCCTCTTCTGAGCTGTTTACACCTGGCAGCCCATTCTACTTCTACAGGTCCAACAGAGGAAAAAATTGAGGTCAATTGCAGTACAAAGTACAAAGTTTATGAAAATTCTGCTAGTAAGCAAGTTCCTTTTGCCTCTTTTTTGGAGTCTTGAAACACTATGAGGAGTAAAACATTAAAAATAAAGCATAAAGAGGAAAGCAACTGTTCTTTCCCAACCCAGTTAAGTAAACAGCTGTCGAGTACATTCACTCATTTCAGAAATAGAAAATATAAGAAGCACTGGTAATGTTTGCAGGGGCTCCTTCTAATATTTAAACAGTGAGTCTTTAAATATTGTGCATTGTGAGGGGACTGCATCTTTCAGCCAGCCTGAAATAGTATACAAGAAGTGCTAGCATTTGTCTGTCTGGAGAGTCCCTAATAATGAACTTTCCCTGAATCTTGTTTTATATTGCCTTTGTGAGCAAACATAGATATATTCACTCTTTAAGCAGCTAAAAACCTCGCCTACTAATTTTGGCAGATCAGTCTATGTTTAAACATATAAGAGTAGGCCAGGTGTGCCTTTCATGGCTAGGTGGCAACCTGTAGAAAGATAACCTACTGTTCTGTGACAATTGCATTGTATATATTGGTTGACTATTCATTATTATTTTGAAGTTGCATGCATCCCCTCTCCGCAGCCAGCAGTATTTTCTGTTGACTTTTTCCAACCTGATGCCCTTCAGCTGTGTTGCTAATATAATTCCTAGAAATCCTGGGTGGTAAAGGAGATTTCTTACATCAGGGAGTATTTTGCAAAGTTTTCTGTGTCCTGGAGGTATACTTCACCTGCTCAAAAAGCATTGTAATTATTTGACTACCAAAACATGAAGCCACTTTTTCAAAACCACAAATCTTTTTTCAGATGGTTTCCTTATTGTCCTGTTGACTTGGTTTATGCTTAAAAAAAAAAAGCTTCATGGTGCAAAACAGACCCAAGAACAATGTGTCTGAATGTTGGATGTTGGCCTGCTCTGCCCACCCTTCTGCAGCAGTTTTTGGTGGTCTCTCTCATGAATTCTTTGAGCATTGACCCGCAGCCTTCATCTCTGGGGAAGCTCCAAGAATCTCTCCGCTGCAAATCGTTCTGATAAAATAAGCAGTTTCAGAGTTGGGAGGATTTTCCTGGTCTGTGCTTTAAATCTCAGGATAGCTTTTCATTGCCCTCATAGGAACAGCTAGCAGGAAAATAGATGGAATACTTCCTGTTTGCAATCTGTGGAAAGTTTCATGTCAGTATTTGGTATTGGGGTTAGTCATCAGTAAAAAGCTAAATTTAATATCAGGGGAATGCCGTTATCAGCTCACCAGCCCCTCTCCCCCTGGGGAATATGGAAGAAAATATGGCTGACTTTGAAGCCCTCCATTCAAAAGCAGCCTAGACTGGCTGCTGACGACTGGATTTAATGGGGCAATACATCAGAGATGCCAGGGGATAGATGTGGGAGTTTTTGCTTGCTTGCTTCTCATTGGGGAGCATTTTTGACTTAAATAGATACATTAAGCCTAACAGAGCACCTTTTTTCTTTTATTTCCTGCTATGAATAAATAGTAGGGGCATCCCACTACTCTTATTCAGTATTACAAGACTGGATGTTGCAGAAAAGGCATGGGTAATAAACTCCTGTGGGTGATGTAAGAACGAACAACTGTTTTGCCTGTTTGAGGTCTGATCTAGGCGAAGAATGTGTTTCTTCCCAACAGACTCTGAAAAGAACCTTTTTACCGTATTTGGTTAGGCCTTGTTTTTCCATGCACTTTGTATGTATCTGAGCTCACACCACTAAACTTGAGTCCAGGGAGCTGATCCTGGCATCTTCCCAACTCTGGAATGTCCAGCCTCACATGAGGTTGGTGCATTTATAGAATAGTCTTTGTTGTCCTTGCTCACCACCCTTTTTTTTCTTAAACCAGAGCAAAACTTAAACCCCCTTTTTTTTAAAAAAAAAGCCATGTGCAACTTGTGGTTTGTCTGTTTTGTAATCCCCTGTGCAGATATGAGCCCTTGAGAATGGGTGGGCAAGTGGCAAAGGGAATTATGGCCAAGTGAAGAACCAAAGCTGGCGAACACCAACTTGTCCTCCTGAGCATGTTTTGGTGTGGCTGCAGCAGCCCTCAACTGCCACAACTCTCGTCGGCCAGCCTAAGCCTGGTTCTACAGGTGGCAGTTTGGCAATGGCAGGATGGCTGTGACCAGGTTGAGCCCCACCTGCTTCTGCTGATGCTGCCCCCCATCTCCAAGATCTGGTTGCGAGAGTCAGTCATGTGCAGTAATCCTCAAACCGCTCAAGTGGCTTCCCCTTGTATTGACCAGACAAATCTCACATCGATTTAAAACACAGATATTGTGAGAGGAAACAAATTTTATTTTGTTGTGCAGTTTTGGCAAGGGGGCATTTGTTATGACATTGGGGGGACTCTTCTGTTGGTCACTTGGAGGGAATGCTGACTGGGTCTTGGTCATCTGAGATGGTTCCCTGTGTTTCAAGGTGGCCTGGACTTAAGATCATTGCAAGCTGATTTCAAAACACATTGGGGAATGGAACTGGGGAAGCATCCTCTTAGGCAGTATGTCTCAACCTCGGCCACTTTAAGATGTGTGGACTTCAACTCCCAGAATTCCCCAGCCAGCCATGCTGGTTGGGGAATTCTGGGAGTTGAAGTCCACACATCTTAAAGTGGCCAAGGTTGAGAAACACTGCTCTTAGGCCTGTTCTCAGCTTCCTGACAATCTAATCTTCTTCTCTCCTTTTGTCTGTTTTGAAAGCAAGCTTCAAGTTATTTGATTATGGAAAAGAGCGTGCATATGTTTGTAAACTGAAATGAATCTTAGACTGGTTTTCATCGGTCATAAACTAGCTTCCTTTCATCTTCTTGTATATTACTTCCTCCTCTGGACAATCAACAGGGCTATTTTTTTAATCAGGGAATACAATTTTGATGAACTCAGAGCATACCATCAGATGCATGGCATGTTATTCTGAGACTGAAGCATGTGGCTGAGGTGGATGGGATGTAGAAATGAAACTTGAAAAATACAGGCAATGATAATTCTATTTTTGACAGTGACAATTCACAAAACACATAGGTGTGACACAGATGTTATAGATGAGTGGATGTGATATTAACTATCAAAAAGTGAAAATTGCATGGAATTTCATTACAAATATTTATTGATGTTTTCATTTTGTTTTAATCTCTCATTGTTGAATCTCCAGACACTGTCTAAGAACATTTTATCTCCAGATTTTTATAGCGGTGTTTGTATTTTGGAATCTGATGGCTGATAAGCAAAATAAAAATTTCCCTAAAGGAAAATTAGTTATAATCAAGTCTGGAATGTCTAGAACATAATTCAAGATTTTAAGCAACTGTTTCTGTTTTCTAAGCAACCTTCTAGTTCTTATTGCTTTACAGAGTAATATCCAATGTAGGGAGTGAAAGTAGGGGGTGAAGCTAAACACATCTGGTGGTGAGCTGTTTGTAGTTTCTGTGCTTTTATAGCTGCTTCCTTCTGGCTAGCAGAACAAAAATAACCAATGGAGACAAATTTTGCATTATCATCTGCATCTCTGACTCGTTTTTTCATCAGGCTAGCCTTTCACAAAGTCTTCCTTCAGGTAGAAAATTCCAAAGCAGCACTATATTTCTTCCTCCCAGCATTATTTCTGTCTCTCTGTTTACTTTCAGTTCAGAGCAGAGAGTTAGGAGGTGATTTGGATCGCTTACTTCAGGTGCAGAAATATTTTGAAAGTTGACTTCAGTGATAAATTTGATGTGGATTTTCACCTGACAGCTTGAGGACTATGTGTTCTGGGTGAAGGACATTGGATGGAATTGCAGATCATGCTGATCCAGAATCAGCATGAAGGGTGGAATATGACAGGCTTTCTGGAACTGAGTTCAGCCTGATACTGGCAGGCAACCCAACTGGGTTCCAAAATTAAGACTTACCAGTCCTCAAACTACTTACAAAAAGTACAGCTTGTAAATGGTGTGGGGCAGATATGCCAGGGCCCAAGGATAGGGCTGAGATCCTGAAAAATGAAGGGGTCTTTCTACAGCTTTATCCTAAAGCCAACAAAAATAAGAAAAAATCAAAGGTTGGAACAAGTCAGGCAGCTAAACTAGTTTATTTTTTAAAAAATCTAGATCTTAAAGCACTAAAGAATAAAGCACTATTCTATTACAAAAATGAGATTCCTCTGAAGGGCAATTTTGACTGAACCGAAATCTTGCAAGAACACCTTTCTGTGATCTGTTTCTTTCCAGTTTTTAATCTTAATTTCTTCTGTTTTCCTTGCAGATATTATCTTTGTTTATAGAACATAATTCTTTATGTTAACTGCAAAAATGCCTCTTATAATAACTTCAACCTAAACTTTAGTTTAAGCAGTCTTTCTGGTCAAGATGATACATTATTAATACCATGATTATACAGCTGTTACTCAATTGTTGAAGGCTATGGGGTATTTTTTGCCTTCAAGCATTACAAACATAATAGGTTGTTCCTACTTACACATTTTCCATTCTCCAGCTGAGATCACTCAGCAAGACATTTCTCTGTTTTACAGTCTCTATTATTTTCTGTAGGAATTGGTATTTTGCAACTATATTGCCAGACTACTTTTCTGTATGTTTTAAAGTACTATATTCCTGTGTCCCTCACTCGGATTTCAGCAAAGAAGTAATTAGAGGATTTTATCCACTGAAATTCAAAAGTGCACATATACCCAATTGCTGAGTAAAAGATCATGCAAGGCAGACTTGCATAAGTCTACCATCTTATATTTAAACCCTCAACAAGGCATCTCCTTTGGATGGGTCAGCTTCCCAAAGGCACTCATATGACAACCTTGAACCCTGCATGACTTTTTAAAAAAAGCTTCATATTGTCAGTCACACAGTCTGCAAAATAATTTATGGAAGGCTGGGAGGTAATAAGAGATGAAAAATGATTGACTAACTTTCAAAGATGATGATGAGAATCTATATGATTCTCAGCATCTGTTCAGAAGCATAGACAAGTACATGGACTCTTTCTGTCACCTAGTTGACAGCTGTCTATCAAATCCCTTTTGGAAGACTCCCAGCACAAGGGAAATTCTGGACAGCCTCACCCGTAAGAGGCTGTCCAGGATTGAGTAAAGGCAAAGTAACAGGGTGATACAAGGACACAAATCTATTACAGCTGTTGGTGCCAGTAATGTTCTGTTTATAAATAGAGGACTCTGTTCCATTGCGTTAATGTTGACACCTTTTGCTTTAAGGGAAAAGGTAACATAAAATAAAGAAGTATTGCTGTTTTGATTTTAAGACAGGTTTAAAGGGACTAGTAAACTGAGTATTCTTTATTCTTCAAGGGAAAAAAAAAAGGAATGATGGCATTTAGAAATGCCAATATGGGTTCTATTAAAACTAATGGTCTCTTTCTTTATGGCTATTGTTACTTTGTTTGACTTCAGTATTTTTATTGAAGGTTAATGATCTGCACTAATCTTCAATAAATGTTGACCTTTAATGGCTGAGCTCAAATTTTGCACTCAAATTTCCAGCGGAATATTAAAATGTCATTTTTTAAGTTATAAAGTGCAGATGTAGCACACTACAAGTCAACATCCAGTGGAATATTTTCTTTTCATTTGGCCTGATTTCCCTGGAGGGAATCCAGCCACAGCAGCATGATATGCAAGTACTCTTACAGATCTAAAACTCTCCACAAAGTTGTACCAGTTTTTTGTATGGGTAAATCTCCGTAAGATTTATTCCAAAGCTACCAAGCAGGAAAATCTTACATTGAAATCATCTGCCCAATAAAATTGTTCGTTATTGCCATCATTTATAAAGGGGCCATAATATTCTAAATTTCTAAATGAATTAAGCATTACAGTGTTTGCAAACTAAAAGATGCTACATTCAAGAAAAAGTAGATGAGAAAGAAATATTATTCCTATAATAACCAGCTTGGATAAGTATAGTTTTGGAGTGGCCTAATGAGACCAGGAGACAAATAGCAGAGGAGTGGAACTGGATCTTCTTGTCCCATTTTTTCTTCTGGAACTCATGTCTCCATAGGCATTATAGGATGGTAACGAGGAAATATAATCATCCTGATATTGCTGAACTATGACTTCAGAGGAATGGTGGACAATACAAGCTTGCCGAAGACCACTGGGAGGGGTTTGTGTCAATATTTCCCTGGTGAAATTGCTCAGATTTGCTACAAACAATCTAGACCAGCCTTTCTCAACCTTTTGACCCTGGAGGAACCCTTGAAATAGTTATCAGGCCTTGGGGAACCCCTGCACATTCAGGCTCAAATATAGGCCAGAAGTTACAAAATTATTAATATCCATTTCATGTGTAGGTGTGTATATACAGTATGCGTTAACAGTGTTCTCAAACTAAAAATAAAGAATGAAACATCTTTAATGTGGAGTTGCCTGAATTTGAAAAAAAAATTGTGATCTCCCAGGGAACCCTAGTGACCTCTCATGGAACCCTAGGGTTCCATGGAACCCTGGTTGAGAAACCCTGGTCTAGTCACTGCATGGACAAGCCCAAGAAGGTGATTACAATAACATCTTGAAAGGGTTCCTAGGATTCATTTCAGCTTGCCTATGCCAAGGAAGTGGATAGGATGCACTGCCTCTTGTAGGCTGGATACATGTCCCACCTGATTCCTTTGGGAAGCTGGTGGGAGTGTGGTCAACTGGATCCAGGAGAAGGTCAAGCCCTCTCTTGGGGAAGGAACTTTCCTGGCCCTCTTGAAAGAGGCGGTGATACATTCACCTTCTCCAAAGAAGCCTTCTGTGGGCCTGGCCATTTTGGGTAACTGTTGCCCAGGTTACAACCTTTTCTTTTTAGGAAAGGTTGTTGAAAAAGTGCTGGAGCAGCAACTTTAAAGCATCCCTTTCAGTCAGAGTTCAGCCCCACATTTGGGACAGAAACTGCACTAGTCACTCTGATTGACTTTGGCAGGATCTGCAGGGGGAAATGTGCATCTCTGGTCATTTTAGATCAATCAGTAGCCTTTAGTATTACCAGTCTTAGCACTGTTTAGGCTGCCTATGAGGGTTGGGAATTGGAGGAACTCTATTACAATGGTTCTACTCCTTCCTGAGTGAGTGACTCGAGTTGACTGCTACAGGGGAGGAGAGGTCAACCAGTGGTTGCTCACATATGGTGTATAGTGGGGTTCATTGCTTCTCCATTCTTGGTCTTCAGTATCTATTTGAAGCTACTGGGAGAAGTCATCCACCAGTTCAGCATGAGATGGTATCTGTATGCCGATGATATTCTGGTATATATCTTTATGAGGCCAGTCTAGCGATGTAGTAGAAATCTTGATTCTAAAGGGTGTGAGGATCTAGATAGGAAGGAACAAGCTAAAGTTGAATTCCTGGAAGATGGTGGATAGAAGATAAATAAATTCCAAGTACAATTAAAAGTACTGGTATTAATTTCTAAAGCTTTTCATGGCCTAGCACCCAGACATCTCCAGGATTATCTTCTTACCCAGTCCATTCATCCCAAATGGGGATGTTAGAAGTCCTCCTTAATGTGAGTTTTCTTTGATGGCTCCCTCCCAGTGGAATAGCCTATTTAGGAAGGCAGTGAAGTTAGAGCTGCTTCACAGAGATTTTAATCTGTAATTTTAACTGTAAAGTTGCCACCAGTTAACCAATGTTAAGATGGGTGGATAGTTTATGGATTTTATCCTGTGTATTGGTTTTATAATTTTATGGTTAAATTGTAAGCCACCAGGAATCTTTTTTGGAGTCTGGTGGTTTAAAACTATGACTGAACAAATGAATGAATGAATAAATAAATAACCTCGCAGCTTCCCTCACCCTGGTCACTGCTGGCACAGGTCCTAGGAGCTGGGAGAGCCGCAGGTTCCCAATTCCTATTAATAGAGTTAGTGTTAATATCTAGCCATCAAGAATATTATGCATTATAATATTGTTGATGGCTGGCTGGATATCAACACTAACTCTATTAATAGGAATTGGGAACCTGCGGCTCTCCCAGCTCCTAGGACCTGTGCCAGCAGTGACCAGGGTGAGGGAAGCTGCAAGGTTATTTATTTATTATGCATTAGATATAGATTAGACTAACCACCCTATAGGTGTTGTATCCACATGCCAAGAACTTAAGGAGGGCTTCTTATTGCTTAAGCAAGGTGTGTACTCATGTTTCTGAAAGTATGTAAGGTAGGAACAATTGTATCCAAAGATCATCTTGCAAAGAGAGCTTAATTCTTGGAGATTGCAGCATACTGTAGTTTCCAATTTAATTCACCTTCAGTGTGGAATATACAGCTCTAAATAGTCAGTGAGCTTGCAAACCATATACTGGAGCACATTTATCCACATGATTTTTTTCTGGGCAAAGATAAAATGTTTTTGTTCTGTCTCTACAAAGAATCGTTTTACAGACTCTTAATTCCACCCTCTTTCTGTCATCAACCTACGTAATTGGCTTTTTTTAAAAAAAAGTGTGTATTTTTTTAAATGGATTAAATTGTTTGTATGTTCACGTCTGTTAACAGATGGCTAATGGCTTGTTTATTTATTCATTTTCTGCAAAAGGAGTTTGCTGTACAGGTAAAATAAAAAGAGCTTCAGTCTGTAATTCTGTACTCCAAACTTTTGAGTGAATCAGGCTTTCATCATTCTTTTTTTTTTTAAGTTGGCTTAGGGTGCAATCCTATACTTACTTTGTTCTTCTAACTGGGAGGGGAAGGCCTCTGCATTTCGTGGAAACCCTGGTATGCTGGGAGAGCTTTAAGAAAATCAGCAGTGGGGATTGATACCTCAGCACTCAGGTTTCTAGATATTTTTTTTTCTTGCCTCAGCAACCATATGTGATGCCTTGTCTTGATTCCAAGTACCTTGTTTATACGATAGCCCATTCAGATACTGATCTTGTAATCATACTGCAGGCTTTTACTTTTGTATAACTAGGATGCAACAAGGGATTGCAATCACGAGTATTGTGAGCTAAACAAATTCATAGCGCATAAGACTTTCAGTTGTGTTGTCTTTGGCAGTTTGATGGAACAAGGTAGCAACATTTAAAATAAATTAATAATAGATTAAGATTAATCCTTAGTATAACTCAGTCCTCATATCGAAGTACCAGGATACTGCCTGTTGCCAGGATACTGACACGATAACTTGACTTTGACTGCTGTCCAGGAAGGTTAGCAAAATATATTGAGCTCATTGTTGGGGGGAGCATATGTTGAAGGTGCTGGTTGTTTGATAAACAGTCAATGGCATGTATTGTGTGTCCATCCCACCTAACATGCAGACATCTCCCTTGGCATCTATAATGATGGAGCAAGCTTGAAAAGGGATGGGAGCACAAGAAAGGTTATACATCATGGCTTTGTGCTGGCTTAAACAGGAAAGGATTATTCTGTGGCAGGTGAAGTATCAGCATAAGACTGCTTCCTATAATTACCTGAAAGTAAGGATGACCCTCTTCAGCAAAGGATCATTACCTTGTCGTGGTGCTGGAGCTTGAGCACCTCGATGCCATGAGGTAAACCGTAAAGGGCCACCCAAGACAGGAAGGTCATAACAGAGAGGTCAGACTAAATGCGATCCCTGGGGAAGGTAATGGCAACCCACCCCAGTATTCTTGCCGTGAAAACTAAATGGATCAGTACAACCAGAGATATGTCGGTATACCATCAGAAGATGAGACCCCCAGGTCGGAAGATGGTCAAAATGCTACTGGGGAGGAACAGAGGATGAGTTCAACTAGCCCCAGAAATGATGACGCAGCTAGCTCAAAGCTGAAAGGACGGCTAGCGGCCGACGGTGCTGGTGGTGAACGGCGAATCCGATGTTCTAAGGATCAACACACCATTGGAACCTGGAATGTAAGATCTATGAGCCAGGGCAAATTGGATGTGGTTATTGGTGAGATGTCAAGATTAAAGATAGACATTTTGGGTGTCAGTGAACTGAAATGGACTGGAATGGGCCACTTCACATCAAATGACCACCAGATCTACTACTGTGGACAAGAGGACCACAGAAGAAATGGAGTAGCCTTCATAATTAATAGTCAAGTGGCTAAAGCAGTGCTTGGATACAATCCAAAAAACGATAGAATGATCACAATTCGAATTCAGGGCAAGCCATCTAACATCACAGTGATCCAAATATACGCCCCAACCACAGATGCTGAAGAAGCTGAAGTAGAGCAGTTCTATGAGGATCTGCAGCACCTACTGGAAAACACGCCTAAAAGAGATGTTATTTTCATCATGGGAGACTGGAATGCTAAGGTGGGCAGTCAAATGACACCTGGAATTACAGGCAAGCATGGCCTGGGAGAACAAAACGAAGCAGGACATAGGCTGATAGAATTTTGCCAAGACAACTCAATGTGCATAACAAACACTCTCTTCCAGCAACCTAAGAGAGCGCTTTATACATGGACTTCCCCAGATGGACAACACTGAAACCAGACTGACTACATCCTTTGCAGCCAAAGGTGGCGGACATCTATACAGTTGGTAAAAACAAGACATGGAGCTGACTGTAGTTCAGATCATGAACTTCTTCTTGCACAATTTAGGATCAGACTAAAGAGATTAGGGAAGACCCACAGATCAGCTAGATATGAGCTCACTAATATTCCTAAGGGATATGCAGTGGAGGTGAAGAATCGATTTAAGGGACTGGACTTAGTAGATAGGGTCCCAGAAGAACTCTGGACAGAAGTCCGCAACATTGTCCAAGAGGCGGCAACAAAATACATCCCAAAGAAAGAGAAAACCAAGAAGGCAAAATGGCTGTCTGCTGAGACACTAGAAGTAGCTCAAGAAAGAAGGAAAGCAAAAGGCAACAGTGATAGGGGGAGATATGCCCAATTAAATGCAAAATTCCAGAGGTTAGCCAGAAGAGATAAGGAATTATTTTTAAACAAACAATGCGCGGAAGTGGAAGAAGACAATAGAATAGGAAGGACAAGAGACCTCTTCCAGAAAATTAGAAACATTGGAGGTAAATTCCAGGCCAAAATGGGTATGATCAAAAACAAAGATGGCAAGGACCTAACAGAAGAAGAAGAGATCAAGAAAAGGTGACAAGAATATATGGAAGACCTGTATAGGAAGGATAACAATATCAGGGATAGCTTTGACGGTGTGGTCAGTGAGCTAGAGCCAGACATCCTGAAGAGTGAGTTTGAATGGGCCTTAAGAAGCATTGCTAATAACAAGGCAGCAGGAGACGACGGCATCCCAGCTGAACTGTTCAAAATCTTGCAAGATGATGCTGTCAAGGTAATGCATGCTATATGCCAGCAAATTTGGAAAACACAGGAATGGCCATCAGATTGGAAAAAATCAACTTATATCCCCATACCAAAAAAGGGAAACACTAAAGAAAGTTCAAACTATCAAACAGTGGCACTCATTTCACATGCTAGTAAGGTAATGCTCAAGATCCTGCAAGGTAGACTTCAGCAATTCATGGAGCGAGAATTGCCAGATGTACAAGCTGGGTTTAGAAAAGGCAGAGGAACTAGGGACCAAATTGCCAATATCCGATGGATAATGGAAAAGACCAGGGAGTTTCAGAAAAACATCTATTTTTGTTTTATTGACTATTCTAAAGCCTTTGACTGTGTGGACCATAACAAATTGTGGCAAGTTCTTAGTGGTATGGGGATACCAAGTCATCATGTATGCCTCCTGAAGAATCTGTATAACGACCAAGTTGCAACAGTAAGAACAGACCACGGAACAACGGACTGGTTTAAGATTGGGAAAGGAGTACAGCAGGGCTGTATACTCTCACCCTACCTATTCAACTTGTACGCAGAACACATCATGCGACACGCTGGGCTTGAGGAATCCAAGGCTGGAGTTAAAATCGCTGGAAGAAACATTAACAATCTCAGATGTGCAGATGATACCACTTTGATGGCTGAAAGCGAAGAGGAACTGAGGAGCCTTATGATGAAGGTGAAAGAAGAAAGTGCAAGAGCTAGCTTGCAGCTAAACCTCAAAAAAAACAAGATTATAGCAACCAGCTTGATTGATAACTGGCAAATTGAGGGAGAAAATGTAGAGGCAGTGAAAGACTTTGTATTTCTAGGTGCAAAGATTACTGCAGATGCTGACTGCAGTCAGGAAATCAGAAGATGCTTAATCCTTGGGAGAAGAACAATGACCAATCTCAATAAAATAGTCAAGAGCAGAGACATCACACTGACAACAAATGTCCGCATAGTTAAAGCAATGGTGTTCCCCGTAGTAACATATGGCTGCGAGAGCTGGACCATAAGGAAGGCTGAGAGAAGGAAGATAGAGGCTTTTGAACTGTGGTGTTGGAGGAAACTTCTGAGAGTGCCTTGGACTGCAAGAAGATCAAACCAGTCCATCCTCCAGGAAATAAAGCCAGACTGCTCACTTGAGGGAATGATATTAAAGGCCAAACTGAAATACTTTGGCCACATAATGAGAAGACAGGACACCCTGGAGAAGATGCTGATGCTAGGGAGAGTGGAGGGCAAAAGGAAGAGGGGCCGACCAAGGGCAAGGTGGATGGATGATATTCTAGAGGTGATGGACTCATCCCTGGGGGAGCTGGGGGTGTTGACGACCAACAGGAAGCTCTGGCGTGGGCTGGTCCATGAGGTCACGAAGAGTCGGAAGCAACTAAACGAATAAACAACAACAAAAGATGACCCAAGAAAGGAAGAGATTTTTGGGGGGGGGAAATATGAATAGAGACAATGCCCAGCTCCCTCATCTTGTCAACCTGGTTTTATTAACTCCAGCTGAACCTTATAATAGAGATTCCTAACCCACAATAATTGTAGCATATGACATATGTGATTGGGGTGGGGGGCTGAAGTCATATTCCAAAAAAGGGACAGAGCAGGAAGTTGAGAGAGATTGAATTAAATTCTGATTAAAATTAATTACTTGTAAAATAAAGTTCTCCCTTTACAAAATTATTGGTCCCCCCATCTGCATACATATTCTCTTCTCTCATTCCAGCAGAAATAGCAAACCAAAGAAGAGAAAAAAGCAAGATAGGGTGAAAGCAAGAATAGGTATACTGGAAAAGGAAGAAAAAGGAGGGAAAAACCAAACTGGGTGGGAATGGGGAGATCAGACAAGCTAACTTTGCAGAGAAGAAAGAAAAGGGGAAAGCTGTTTAAGCATTACACAAAGATTAAATTCAGCATGATAAGCAATTCTTCTCAAGCATCAGCTAATCCTCGGGCTGATCTTTAAAGGCATCCACACTTTTCAGCAGCAGTGTCTAAAATTCTTTGCCCCTCTTGTCCATTTCTTGGTTTTCAATAGCTGTTTCAATTCTTATTAGCAAATGTAAGAGTATCCCTCCCCGCCGCAATTCTCAGGTTATTAATTGGAGCAAAAAACAACTTTTACTTCTTATCGGTAAATGCAGTAAAATTTGGACTAACAATGGCATAGCATGTGATGTGAATCCCATCACTGGGATTTACAGGTAGTCCTCACCTGACAACCATAATTGAGACCAGAATTTTGGTTGCTAAGTGAAGCAGTCATTAAGCAAATCCAACCCAATTTTATGACCTTTTTTGCGCCAGTCATTAAGCAAATCACTGTGGTTGTTAAGCAAACCACATGGTCATTAAGTGAATAATGCAGCTTCCCATTGGTTTTGCTTGTCAGAAGCCGGCCAGAAAAGTCAAAACTGGCAATCCCATGACCATGGGATGCTGCAACAGTCATAAATGCAAACCAGTTACCAAGCGCCCAAATCGTGATCATGTGACCACAGGGATGCTGTGACAGTTGTAAGTGTGAGCACTGGTTGTAAGTTGCTTTTTTCAGTACTGTTGTAAGTCTGAACAGTCACTAAACAAATGGTCATTAAGTGAGGACTACTTGTATAACCTATAATTCTAGACAGTGAAGTACAACCCAACACCCAACATCTGGTGCAGTCTTCAAGCTCCTTGCAAACAACTTCGAAAGCCTTCTAAAAGTTGCCACTAAGTTGTAATTTTTCATGTGAAAGGGGCAAATTACTAAAAACATATTGTGTTTATTGAATTAATTTGATTTAATTCCAGTTTAGTTTTTCTTCTGGTCCCACCCCTGTTTTGTCTTGGCCCCTCCAACTCTTTGACTACGTTCCCCAGTATGTGAGACCCAAAGTGTGCAGCCCTCATCACAAAAACAGCTGGGCTTCCTTGCTTCTGTTTATGCAATGTGGGAATGTTGGTTAAAATGATCTGTAGTTCAGTGCAAAGAATGAATCTACCTATGAAAGTTTCTTCTCACACTGATGAAAGAAAAGCTGATAGTAATTGAAACGGGACAGGAAAAGAGGGAGAAAATTAACAGTGCTGTCCTAAAGTGGCTTGTATATCTACAGGTCCCATTGGAAAGCAGGGTACTCCCTGGAATGCTCCTGTTGTAACCTTAGCCTTTCTTCTGATAAAAACTTTTAATCCAAGATTTTGGATTCTCGTTCCTTGGATTAACTGTTTCCAATCTAGACTTTAAGGAAGGACGTCTGGCACCACCCAACCTATGGAGATAATGCATTTTGTTCCAAACTGGGAACAAAGTAGTTCTACCCTGTTTCAAAATTGAAATTGTGAATTTCAGATTGCTTGACTCTAAATCATTTTCCATTCTCCTAATGGAAACATTTATTACCATTTAACAATAGCAGCTTTTCCATGCTGTAGGTGAGAACGTGCAGTTCTAATGAACAGCCCAGAAAGTATATAAAGAGTTGCAGAAGATTATGCTCTCAGGCATGGAGGTACTTTTCTTTCTCTCACTGTCAAAGTAGGTGAGCATACACACTTCACAGCCACTTGCTGGGTCTGAGCATTGGTGCCGAGGGCCTTTCCCCATGGCCCAATTAATGTGCTATCCACCTGTCCTTGAAGCAGCAGAAAGCTAGATTAGCAGAAAATTTGCTATCCCCAACGCTAATCCCCATCCTTTTTTTTTTCCTGGCTTGCCACCAAAAAAGGTGGTTCTGATTTCAGGTGTGCAGGACATGTTGAGCAAAACCATTGAGTAAACCCATTGGCTTGGCCATTCTCTCCCTTTCTAAGGAAACCCTCTGTCAGTCACAGCAATGCTCTTCTTTTAACATCTGACCAAGTCTGTGGGTTTAGCTCTCTGCCAAAACTAGCTCCCAGTTTTGCCTACTCAAGCTATACAGGCAGAAGCAAGAAAGGTTAAGTCCAGGCTTCCCCTTTGCCTGCCCACACCTGATCAGAGGGCTTCTGCAGACAACTATCTGTCAAAACTCTTTCCCTCTTTGCCAGCAGAAACTCATCTTCTATCACTGGGCCAAACCAGACTGAGTTTGAAAAGAGGGCTGAAGCCCACCATACCTGGCATTGTCTGTCAAGATCTTCAGTGGAGTCCTTTCAAAACTTAACACCTGCACAAGCATACACAATAACTGATCAGTGGGCTTGTGTGGTGTGGAGTTTTCCAAGAGTACTAAAACCACATAGGTTCTCCAACCTTTACCAGGTGCTTCTCCCCAACCCACATCTTGGCTTGTCTGTGGGTTGGGTGGGCAGGGGGAAGCAAGTCCTTTATCAGGTAAAGATCCTTTTTCAAACCCACCATTTTGTAGAGCTGGATGGACAGCTGCTCTGGAGGTTCCAAGAAGTCAAGAAGCTGGCTGGGGAATCCTGGGAGTTCAAGTCCACACATCTTAAAGTTCCTAAGGTTGAGAAACACTGGTCCAGAGGAATTTGAAATAGACTCTCCCTCTCTCCAAAACAGAATGGTACTGGAGGAGATCACCCAGGGACAGGAGAAGGGGGAGCATGCCTTCACCAGCCTGTGGTGGGCTGAATCCACGCTCTCTCATCAGCTAACCACACTGCTTTCAGCATGGACAACAAAGCATGGCAGATTGTACACTCCTTGAAACTGCCATTGGTTTCTGTCACCATAAGGGGAAAATACTGCTTTACAGCAGTACAACCAATTCTAACTTAAGGCTTTCTCTTGTATGGGCTGAAAACAAAATGATAACATCCTGCTGGGGCTGTATGTATGTATGTATGTATTTAAACACTTTATATAGGCGCCTGCCTCACAGCAGTGACTCTAGACATAGCAGAAAAGTATATTGCCAGGGGATATTTGTATGGGCACATCGGCATCTTTTTAAGGTACTGTATGTCAGGAATAGAAAGAGAGTCAGCATAGCATCAAAACTTCTCCATGCTTATTTTCAGATTTTTTACTTGCATCAAATGCACTTCAGTTTGCCCAGTTTCCAAATGGGAATTTGCATATCGACATTTACTTATTTTACAAATTGAAAGCTTTTTTTAAAACCTTAATTCTTGGTGTGCTGGCACTGGAAAAGCATTGCTGTGCTGTGATCCTTTTGCAGCTTCATGAAGCAAACAGAGGGAGTTGAATCTGGTTTTGTATGTATTTTTTGTTTATTCCAACGTAAGAAATACTGATTGAATAATAATTTCTATCATCCTTTATAGGAACATTTCTAATTTGTTAGAAAAACTGTGAAGCAGCTGCCTTCTTATTTGTGAAGGTGTGATTTCAGTTCTTGAATGCACTCATGCATAGTTCACAAGCGCAATGCATGATAAAATGGAAAGGGAATTTAAGACATCCTAATATTTAAAGGAAAAAGAAAAAGATGGAACTTCTAATGATAAATTGCAGATGGTACAATAATAGATAAATCCCAAGGAAGTAAAGGAGCTTTCTTTTCCTAGGCTCTACTGGGTTCATAAGAACCAGTGTAGAGGTTAAAGCCCCAGGCTAGAAACTGGGAGACCATGAGTTCTAGTCCCGACTTAGGTACAAAGCCAGCTGGGTGACCTTGGGCCAGTCACTTTCTCAGAGCCCCAGGAAGGAGGGAATGGCAAACCACTTCTGAAAAATCCTTGCCAAGAAAACTGCAGGGATTTGTCCAGGCAGCCTCTGAGAATCAGACACGATTGAACAGATTAAAAAAAAAAACTGGGTTCATACCAACAAGAAACTAGTAGAGGTGGAGCATTTGTCCTGTCTTCCACTAACAAAATTATGCTCCTTCCATTAATTCCAATGAATGTTCTAAAAATATATTGGGGGAAAAAGAGCTTTGCAACTTGTGGATCCATTTTTCTGGCACTCCCATAGAGTGATTTTTTTTTCTCCTCTTCACTGTTGGAATTCCAACACTGGAGAGGCATTGTTGTGGAGTTTTTTGAAGCTTTGTGAAGCATGCTGAGAAGATTGGATCTTCTCCAGGGAGCAGACAAAAACAACCATTTTTAGATGCCAAAATTACTTGGTTGAATTTGCTACAGATATATTTCTTTTTCTCCTCTCAGGATAATTCCCATTACAGGAATTAAAAGTACTTGGGAAAAATTACTTACAAGCCATCACTGAGGAAGGGGATTGGAATAAGATTTGGATTTCCATGCCTGCATTCTCATCCTCTGTCCAAATTCTCATCCTCTGTCCAAAATAATTTATAGGTGGTACATGAGTTTAGTGAAACTGGGATAAAAAACTAAAAATAAATCTATACTTCGTTGGAATAACTGAAATGAGAAAGGCATATATTTCCATTTACAGTAGATATGTCCAAGGATTAAAATTTTCTGGAGTTTAGTATTTGCAGAGATGGGTAAAATAATCAGGAAATCAATATGGAATCACAATTAGACTTTTTGAGAATATTCGCTTGAAGATAACAAGAAAATAAAATCTAAAGGGATGGTGATTTACATGCTGATAGCAGAAAGAAACGTGGTAGCAAAAAAAAAATGGGGGGTGGACAGGGAATTTATCCTCAGACATAGCACTTAAATGAGCTTGGTATATCTCAATGGCAGAAAAATTAACACATTTGTTACACCTTTGGACAGGACAATCCAAACTGTATTTTTTTTTTTTTTGAGATATGGCAAAATTTGGTACTTTTCATCAGTCAAAAAACTGTGAAAAAGTACTGCCTTCTAGTTATACTCAGATATTGCAAGATTTGTGCTATTTATAAAAAGTTCTGAAGTTGGTAGATCAGAGATATTTTAAGTTAGACACTAAAATTGATGAAGTCATAATGTAGTAACATCTTTATATGCAGCGAAACCATTTCATATTACCTTAGCTTTTAGAGGGTTTTTTGTTTGTTTTTAAAGAAGTTTGAATCCTCTTCACTGAAGGTGAATTTCTCTCCATCTTTGTAAGAAAAGATCTGACTCCTGACCAGATCAGTATTCCTCCTGGGCTGCATCTTATAGAATCAGGTTGAACAGACTGATATGATCGGAACCAACAGCTAGATATGACATACAGACCCTAAAAAAATACTCGAGTTAAATCTGCAGATGACCGTATCTTCCTTTTAGCTAAATAAATTCTGAATCTGTTTTTTATGCTCTTTCTTTTTCAATGAGTAGAAAGTACAGATTGTTGTTTATTCGTTTAGTCGCTTCCGACTCTTCGTGACTTCATGGACCAGCCCACGCCAGAGCTTCCTGTCGGTTGTCAACACCCCCAGCTCCCCCAGGGACGAGTCCGTCACCTCTAGAATATCATCCATCCATCTTGCCCTTGGTCGGCCCCTCTTCCTTTTGCCTTCCACTCTCCCTAGCATCAGCATCTTCTCCAGGGTGTCCTGTCTTCTCATTATGTGGCCAAAGTATTTCAGTTTTGCCTTTAATATCATTCCCTCAAGTGAGCAGTCTGGCTTTATTTCCTGGAGGATGGACTGGTTTGATCTTCTTGCAGTCCAAGGCACTCTCAGAACTTTCCTCCAACACCACAGTTCAAAAGCATCGATCTTCCTTCGCTCAGCCTTCCTTATGGTCCAGCTCTCGCAGCCATATGTTACTACGGGGAACACCATTGCTTTAACTATGCGGACCTTTGTTGTCAGTGTGATGTCTCTGCTCTTAACTATTTTATCGAGATTTGTCATTGCTCTTCTTCCAAGGATTAAGTACAGAAAGTACAGATAGTAACACTATAAAAAGGAGCTGTAGGTTTGAACAATGGATAGGGAATAGCTTGACATAGTAGCTATTAATAAATTCTGGAAACAGAGAGATTCTGAGTTTGCAGCATTAACAGTCTGGTTACCAATAATTTGCCTGTTTTGGTATGTCCTTTAATTTTAAAATCTGGACAAAGATCCTGAACAGTCCCAAAACATGAATCTTCTTGCTTCAATCAAGTTCCCCTCAATATTATAGCACCTAATGCAACAGGGTTATTGATAATGAATGGCAGAATTCCTGATAGGACTATCTTTGTTCTTGAATATGTTTGCAGGTCTATGAAAATAAGCCATCCTTTTCCTTTCCAAAGGCCACCTGTTTTTTCAGGGCCTCTTCCTTTGAGCTATGTCAACTGTGGAACAACTTATGGGCATGGAGCCCAGAATCAAAAGTGGATAAGCCCCCCCCCTCTTTTTCCCTCTCTCATTCATTTCCTTTTCCTGATTATCTCTTCCCCTTTTGTCTCCCAGCACAGGCTGCCTGGGAAGTGATAGGTAGCTTTTATCAGGTCTAAATTAATCACGTGTAGAAGGCTTTTGAAATTAAGTCAAGGGCCTTTGGCTACTCATTCTGCTGTAAAAGGCAATAAGAGAAGGCAGTGAATAATTAATGTCTAGATTAATATTATATTGGTATGTCTTTTTGTACATGGCAGCCCATGATGAGAAAGACTGGGGTCCTATCTGTATGTATCAATTTTTGGCATGCTTTTAAACAACAGATATACCGAGTTTCTATATGCAGGGGAAAATGGGTCTCTCACAAGGTCGCTCTTGTTTTGTGTATCACAGACAAGAAGTCTTTGCTCAGATATTAGCAGAGCTAAAATTCTTTTTCCAAGTTTTTCTTGGACTCCCTAGACAAGGAAGGTCCTCTGTAAAATAGACCCAAGATGAATGAAAGCTTTCTCCTCCAAATTCAGTCTGGATTTTGACTTGCAGAAACCTTAAAACAGGGATTTATTAGGGACCTAATCTATTTACTCCAGCTTAGTTCTGTGTGTTTTCTTTCTGCCTCTTCAATTTCTCTAGGGTCGTGGCTGGTACAGCATATAACTTAGCTTGAGTTTAGCTCAGATAAATGACACTTCTCTTAAGCCTGAGAGTGACAAAAAAGCCATTCTTGTTTGACAAGTTGACAAGGGTCCTGGAATGCTTATTGGCTTGCAAAGGAGCCATGACTCAGACCATATTTTATACAACCTGTCTGCGGTGTTTCAGCTTCTTGGTTATTTGTGGTTACAATTGCCATAATTTTGAATGTCATAATTTTAAGAGAACAGCTAGGGACAATTTTTACTCCCTGTTAAGCACTGCATTTCCTTTTGTTTCCTTTTTGTTACCCAACCCCAACCCTCTTCAAAACAATAAGCTTATATGTTAAATGACAACTCGGACGTTCTGATTTAGATTAAAATTTGCCCAGTGAATAGCAGAGTAGGATCTGGATAGCATTCAGGGCCGAGATGCTGAATCCATACCCTTGATTTATAACACAAAAAGGGATCTACTTCTGAGTATACAAGTACAGAACTGTGCTGGAGAATCCTACTGCATGTTGCCTATGGCTTTCAGCCGTATATAGCTGATCAAATAAGACGGTCCAATAATTTGATTGGTTTTTATTTATTTAGACATAGATTTATATGCCATCTCCTAAAATTTGGGAGTAACTTCTAAAGCATGGTTTTAAACCTCAGGTTTTAAATTGTATATATTTAGTACAGTTACAATTACAACCTAAAAGAGATGTAATTTAAAATCAATTTCTGTGGAATGTTCAAAAGGTCTTACGCTGACTCCTTGTAAATATACCAGATCTGCTTTTTAAACATGGATTTAGTCCTATGCTACAGAGAAAGCCAATTTAAACTGGGAAAAAGAGCTGACTTCTGCCA
The DNA here is from genome assembly GCF_035149785.1 of Candoia aspera. NCBI lineage: Eukaryota > Metazoa > Chordata > Lepidosauria > Squamata > Candoiidae > Candoia > Candoia aspera. The sequence goes on along the minus strand of NC_086158.1, from coordinate 73,789,513 downwards.
GCTATGTGTTGCTAGTTCTGGTACTGCTAGGTACATTACAGGTTTTCTCCTGCTCCTTCTAACAAGGGGTTTCATAGGGCCATACTGTTTATTACTTTGAGTGAAGGAATGCCATTTTGCCTGCTCCATTCCGGTTCTGGTGGCACCAGGTGCTGCTGGCCATAAGGTCGCAACTGGATGCCTTGGTCACTTGCTGCCAGCACTAGCATTCCACGCAGATCTGGCTGAGAAGAGAGTTTACTTATTATCTCCTGCTTCACCCTGCGCCCCTCCGCTGTACCTGTTACTTGTCAGCTAGGCTATTTTTGAAAATGGGTTTAGCGCTTTTTGGAAGAGTGCTAGACCCATGTTCAGAAATAGCCTAGCTGACAGGTGATAGGCACTGAGGAGAGATTGTAATAAACTAGAGTATCAAGGGTGCTATCACCCACTTTACCCGGTGTATCCCTTAACCCCTTGCAATCTGTTAGGAAAGTTGACATGTAACAAAACCTGCCATTCTAATTCCCCAATCACACCCCATCTCATGTTAGGAAGAGTATTGGCGAACGTGAAAGAGCAAACGTGAAAGTTTGCTCTTAATTTTTTGACATTCGAGTTGACCTAGAACAAATTTGGATATTTTTTTCTTAAGGAGTACAGTTCCTTTTTGCTTTTTGTGTTACTAAATTAGCTTCTTCCCATCCTGTCCCTGGGAGACAGCTGTCCTCTTCTACATTTATTAACTCTTCAATCATGCCTGCATGAACAACACTCCCAAGATGACAAAAATATAAAGCTCACTGGGGTCTAAGCAGAAAATGTGACTTAATAACACCCAGCAGCGTTATTCTATGCATATGTTTAGAACACTCTGTTGGATAGTTTTAACAATAATCTGTTACAGAGTTCAAGTTTTCAAGCATTAATACTGAGTATTATTATTCTAACTTTCTGAAAAAGAACATAATACAAAGCAAGCAGCATGGAGCATGTTAGAGTAACATTTTAGCTACTGCCATATGGGATCAGCTGTTATACACATAGGCATGGGGTCGCTTTTGAGGTTCTTGCAGTTTTAAGTTATTGGTCTTTATACTATTGAGGACCAATTGGATTTGTGTAGCCTTCTCTTTAATTAGCATCCCTCCCACAGCCACCATTTGTGGGCAGAAGGAACTGGCACAGATTATTTTGTGACAAATATACTGAGTTCCTGGCACTAAGAAAAAAAGGAACAGTTTGCCAGGACTTATGGACCCCATGTTCCTAGATTCTGAACAGAATGCTGTTTCCCCCCAAATGTAGATGTTGAATCATTATAAAAATTCTTGCGGAATCTGAGAGAAATGACATTATCCAAGTCTTTGCATTAGAATATACCAAGGTCAACCAAATCAAGAAAGATGGCTAAGAGAAGTCATTGCTTCTAAAAAATCAAATTAAATTGACCATTTTATATAAACTTCTAGTGTTTAATATGCTCAGTTAAATGTATGAAATAGATGAGGACTGTATAAATAAACGATTAAACTGTATTTACTTTTTTTAAATCTCAAGTCTAATTCAGTTTCACTTAGAATCAAATTCATGTTTGTCCTGGCCCTACCCAATTTTTGAACTATAGTGCAAGTCCTGTTTTGAAGGATATAGACATTCTTTTTTGGGGGGGGGAGCTATTTCTGTTGGTCAATTCCATTCCAGAGGTGTAGCCAGAGACGTCAAATGAGAAGGATTTTTTATGATTAAAAAGGAAAATTAAAAACTTCATTTACCTCCTATTTAATGCAAGATGCAATTACAGAAATTTGCCCACCTTCTAAAGCTTATGTTGATTTCCATAAAGCATTTCTACATAAATCCCAATATTGCACAAATTAGAAGGTTATGTTTACAATGCAATTTTTCTACGTGCAAGACAGAAGTTTATACTGAGAAGCTGATAATTATAGGGTTCTTTGCCTTCCCACTCTGGTGTACTAATTCAATAAGCACTAATCCATGGAGATAAAAACTAAGAGCAAAATCAGTATTTATGAGCCAACCATAATCTGTTCTAATCATATACCTATGTAAGATGAAATAATAGTCATTAATACAGAGTATCAGTTGATACTAGCTTATTTGTCAAAAGGCTGATCCATGAGAAATATGTAGCATAATGCCCAATAGATAGTTACTTTGTAGATGGCATTATAAGACACCATTCAAAAATATTTGCGTAATCTCAAAGCCCAGTAACAATTTTTGGTTTGAAAAGTTTATAGTTTATAAACCAGCACTATCTCCCTCCCATTGACCTAAGGAACAGAATTTTTTTTATTCTAACTGGGCTCTTAATAGAGGCTCCCCAGATAGGACAGATTGGATGTGCTGCTTTGTACATGAATTCATGACTTGGACTGAAAGTTGAGCACGGCGGAGAGTAAATTCAGTGCTGCAAGACGCTGAGGCAGAAAGATCAGAAAAGCTTCAGCACAGCATGGCTAGCTTACTACAGTCTGGAAGAAGTGAAATAATCATATAAACATCTAAAGATTCCATTGCCCCTACATTGCAGAAAGTAAGTCTACACTTAAATAACTTAGATTCTAAAGTACTAACTATAACTATAAGCCAAGCCACTTATGAGCTATGGTGAAATGATGGAGTCAAAGAGTGGACTGGGAGAGACAGGCTTTCTGTGCTGGAATAACACCAAACCTGAGAAAGAACCTTGTTTGAAGCATAATTTTTTTCTTTGAAGTATAGCATTGGAGCATGAATTGGTCTTGGAGACTGGTTTTACAACTTATTTCTTCAAGAACTTTATATATAATTTCCTGGTGGCCTACATCTCACTGTAATTCTTAGCTGCAACAGCTCCATTTCACCATGTAATTTGGGTTGTAAGTAAATGAGAAAAAGGAAAGAAAGAGAAAGAAAGAAAGAAAGAAAGAAAGAAAGAAAGAAAGAAAGAAAGAAAGGGAGGGAGGGAGGGAGGGAGGGAGGGAGGGAGGGAGGGAGGCCCATCAGAAAAACAATAGTTTTGAGGCTTAAGGATTATCATAATTATTCTAGCATCTCTGTAAGCCTTCAACCCAACTAATCAATTCCAAATGAGCCCAGATAAGGTGACTGGTCAAATGTGTTGATTTTAATGGCCATCATACCTGTTATTATTGACATTAGCTACAGTCCTGTGGTAAAAAGATCATATCAATGATCTTGAAAATGCTGAGTTGTCTCAGTTGTAGTTGGTTCACCTTGATACATGTGAAGGAAAGGAAGGGCCCCACCACACATACCCCTTATTAAGGGTTTTTTCCCCCCTTTGGAAAATGGCATTACAACCAAACCTATCCAGGGAAGGCCAGTAGTAAATTCCATGTGTCTTTGTGGAGCAATTTACTCAACGCTTATAATACTAACTTTTAATTATTTAAAACTGAAGGCAGCTTTTCAAACGTCATTCCAAGTTTCTTTTCCTTGGAAGAGGTTTTGTGAATTCAAAAAAAAAAACGAGGAAATTCCAGAATATATCTTTAAAGTACGTTGCCTGCAATAACTTCCTTGAAATTGACATTTTAGTGGGTAGAGAGTGCCATATCAGATAAATATACCTTCTAGGGGTATGTGTGTGTTACCGGGGCCATTATTATGGGGAAAATATAGAAATTGAAGTACTGTTACATGAAAAAAATGATTTGAGGTTTGGATGGATAGGTTGAAAATTACATTGTTAAAAAAAAATCAAATTTCTTGTCTGCTAAATAAGTAGAGCCCTTTAGAAAACTGCCATGAATTTCCTGAGATAGAGATGGGGATAACCAACAGTTTTCATTGCAATGTTTTAATTCTGCATGAATATATAGCTAGCTTGTGCCAGCTTTTATGAACTGATCATACAGGTTGAAAATTACAAGACAGATGGGTAGAATAAGCTCCAAACAGGAAAAAAATGGTGGCAAGAAAAAGTTGAGCAGACCCTTCCCTGATGCTTTCATGTACGAGTCTGTTCCATTCATTAAAAAAATCTTGTTAGGCAATGAGAGTGATGGTGATGGTGCTGATGGTGATGGTGATGACTCTCTTGCCTATTTTATTTAAAGTCTAATGGAAGCACTGGGTGAAGTATTGATGATACCTAGCTGTACATCCTTCAGCAAAGGATCGTTACCTTGTCATGGTGCTGGAGCTTGAGCACCTCAATGATGCCATGAGCTAAACCATGAAGGGCCACCCAAGACGGGAAGGTCATGACAGAGAGGTCAGACTAAATGCGATCCCTGGGGAAGATAAGGCAACCCACCCCAGTATTCTTGCCGTGAAAACTAAATGGATCAGTACAACCAGAGATATGTCGGTATACCATCGGAAGATGAGACCCCCAGGTCGGAAGATGGTCAAAATGCTACTGGGGAGGAACAGAGGATGAGTTCAACTAGCCCCAGAAATGATGACGCAGCTAGCTCAAAGCCGAAAGGACGGCTAGCGGCCGACGGTGCTGGTGGTGAATGGCGAATCCGAAGTTCTAAGGATCAACACACCATTGGAACCTGGAATGTAAGATCTATGAGCCAGGGCAAATTGGATGTGGTTATTGGTGAGATGTCAAGATTAAAGATAGACATTTTGGGCGTCAGTGAACTGAAATGGACTGGAATGGGCCACTTCACATCAAATGACCACCAGATCTACTACTGTGGACAAGAGGACCACAGAAGAAATGGAGTAGCCTTCATAATTAATAGTCAAGTGGCTAAAGCAGTGCTTGGATACAATCCAAAAAACGATCGAATGATCTCAATTCGAATTCAGGGCAAGCCATCTAACATCACAGTGATCCAAATATACGCCCCAACCACAAATGCTGAAGAAGCTGAAGTAGAGCGGTTCTACGAGGATCTGCAGCACCTACTGGACAACACGCCTAAAAGAGATGTTATTTTCATCACGGGAGACTGGAATGCTAAGGTGGGCAGTCAAATGACCCCTGGAATTACAGGTAAGCATGGCCTGGGAGAACAAAACGAAGCAGGACATAGGCTGATAGAATTTTGCCAAGACAACTCACTCTGCATAACAAACACTCTCTTCCAACAACCTAAGAGAGCGCTTTATACATGGACTTCCCCAGATGGACAACACCGAAATCAGATTGACTACATCCTTTGCAGCCAAAGGTGGCGGACATCTGTACAGTCGGTAAAAACAAGACCTGGAGCTGACTGTAGTTCAGATCACGAACTTCTTCTTGCACAATTTAGGATCAGACTAAAGAGATTAGGGAAGACCCACAGATCAGCTAGATATGAGCTCACTAATATTCCTAAGGAATATGCAGTGGAGGTGAAGAATCGATTTAAGGGACTGGACTTAGTAGATAGGGTCCCAGAAGAACTCTGGACAGAAGTCCGCAACATTGTCCAAGAGGCGGCAACAAAATACATCCCAAAGAAAGAGAAAACCAAGAAGGCAAAATGGCTGTCTGCTGAGACACTAGAAGTAGCTCAAGAAAGAAGGAAAGCAAAAGGCAACAGTGATAGGGGGAGATATGCCCAATTAAATGCAAAATTCCAGAGGTTAGCCAGAAGAGATAAGGAATTATTTTTAAACAAGCAATGGGCGGAAGTGGAAGAAGACAATAGAATAGGAAGGACAAGAGACCTCTTCCAGAAAATTAGAAACATTGGAGGTAAATTCCAGGCCAAAATGGGTATGATCAAAAACAAAGATGGCAAGGACCTAACAGAAGAAGAAGAGATCAAGAAAAGGTGGCAAGAATATACAGAAGACCTGTATAGGAAGGATAAGAATATTGGGGATAGCTTTGACGGTGTGGTCAGTGAGCTAGAGCCAGACATCCTGAAGAGTGAGGTTGAATGGGCCTTAAGAAGCATTGCTAATAACAAGGCAGTAGGAGACGACGGCATCCCAGCTGAACTGTTCAAAATCTTGCAAGATGATGCTGTCAAGGTAATGCATGCTATATGCCAACAAATTTGGAAAACACAAGAATGGCCATCAGATTGGAAAAAATCAACTTATATCCCCATACCAAAAAAGGGAAACACTAAAGAATGTTCAAACTATCAAACAGTGGCACTCATTTCACATGCCAGTAAGGTAATGCTCGAGATCCTGCAAGGTAGACTTCAGCAACTCATGGAGCGAGAATTGCCAGATATACAAGCTGGGTTTAGAAAAGGCAGAGGAACTAGGGACCAAATTGCCAATATCCGCTGGATAATGGAAAAAGCCAGGGAGTTTCAGAAAAACATCTATTTTTGTTTTATTGACTATTCTAAAGCCTTTGACTGTGTGGACCATAACAAATTGTGGCAAGTTCTTAGTGGTATGGGGATACCAAGTCATCATGTATGCCTCCTGAAGAATCTGTATAACGACCAAGTTGCAACAGTAAGAACAGATCATGGAACAACGGACTGGTTTAAGATTGGGAAAGGAGTATGGCAGGGCTGTATACTCTCACCCTACCTATTCAACTTGTACGCAGAACACATCATGCGACACGCTGGGCTTGAGGAATCCAAGGCTGGAGTTAAAATCGCTGGAAGAAACATTAACAATCTCAGATATGCAGATGATACCACTTTAATGGCTGAAAGCGAAGAGGAACTGAGGAGCCTTATGATGAAGGTGAAAGAAGGAAGTGCAAAATCTGGCTTGCAGCTAAACCTCAAAAAAAACAAGATTATGGCAACCAGCTTGATTGATAACTGGCAAATTGAGGGAGAAAATGTAGAAGCAGTGAAAGACTTTGTATTTCTAGGTGCAAAGATTACTGCAGATGCTGACTGCAGTCAGGAAATCAGAAGACGCTTAATCCTTGGGAGAAGAACAATGAGAAATCTCGATAAAATAGTCAAGAGCAGAGCTCACAATGACAACAAATGTCCGCATAGTTAAAGCAATGGTGTTCCCCGTAGTAACATATGGCTGCGAGAGCTGGACCATAAGGAAGGCTGAGAGAAGGAAGATCGATGCTTTTGAACTGTGGTGTTGGAGGAAAATTCTGAGAGTGCCTTGGACTGCAAGAAGATCAAACCAGTCCATCCTCCAGGAAATCAAGCCAGACTGCTCACTTGAGGGAATGATATTAAAGGCAAAACCGAAATTCTTTGGCCACATAATGAGAAGACAGGACACCCTGGAGAAGATGCTGATGCTAGGGAGAGTGGAGGGCAAAAGGAAGAGGGGCCGACCGAGGGCAAGATGGATGGATGATATTCTAGAGGTGACGGATTCGTCCCTGGGGGAGCTGGGGGTGTTGACGACCGACAGGAAGCTCTGGCGTGGGCTGGTCCATGAAGTCACAAAGATTTGGAAGCGACTAAACGAATAAACAACAACAGCTGTACATCAAGCCCACGCCATCCAGGAAATGCCATGGAAGTCCTGATCTGGTGTCTGAAGGCTGTGAAGATCTGGATGGAGAGAAACAGGCTGAGACTTAATCCCACAGAGTGGTTGTGGGTCTAGAGACCAATTGAATCTGGGACAATACCAAATTTAGTTCTGTATGGAGCTATGCTCCCTTAGAAAACCTGGTGCACATTCTAGTGCTCCTGGATGATCAGCTCCTGCTGGAGCAGCAGGTGGAAGCCAAACTAGAAGGGTCCTTGCCCAGCTCTGCAGCCATTCCTGGAACAGAAGGCCCTAGCAACAGTCATTCATGCCCTCAACACATCTAGGAAGTGGCAACTAATGCAAAATGCAACAGCCCACATATTAATGGGAACCACCTGGTCTTGCCATGTAACACCAGTACGTCAGGAGATGCATTGGTTGCTGGTATATGTTTCTGGGTGCAATTCAAGGTGCTGACTGTAATCTTTGAAGTCCTTTGTGGTTTGGTTACTTATGAGGCCGCTTACTCCAAATGGAATCTGCCCACCCAAGGAATGCCTGAAGAAAGAGCTTGCTGAGAGTCCCCACTACCCACGAGATGCAGCAAGAGGGAACTCAATGGTGTGAGCGTTCTTTGCAGGAGCCCCTGCCAGACGGAAGATGCTTTCACTTCTGACATGTAAAAAGCTCTTGAAAACTTGCGTAATAACAAGAGTTCCCTAGGACATGTAAGGTTATGATGCTTTATGAAACAAAGTTTGATGATGAATGGATATGGCTTAAAGTATTATGATATGATATGGTGATAGTATTTATATTTAAATATCATGATTATATTGTGATGATGTTGCCAGCTGCTTAGAATCAAAATTGATTGAAGCAGCCAACAAGCATGGAAAGCAAGCAAGCCAAGATGTTATGTTGTCTTAGGCAAAGCAACCAATGAAATCACACCCTCTAAGTCACAGTAAGTAATACCGAAAGCTGATTAAGTCTGCATCTGAGGCACAGGATTCCACAAGCACTTTCATTACTTTCACTCTGCCTAAGGGTAAGACCTCATTCAATGAATGAATAGGTAAAAGAAATGGCAGAAATTGTCCCAAAGTCTCAGCAGGAAGAATGTGTCACTGCCTGCCCTTCCCTCTGTTTATGCTTCTGCATAACAAATGAAAGTGTGTGCAGTTATGCCTTTTAATGCTTCATTCTCTGAAGAATCATGGGCCAGGTAGTCATGGATTCTACTTGTACCACTGAAGTATAGGAAGTCTTTAGGGTCACCTGGGAAAGGAGCCTTCAGAGCAAGGCATTCAGATCTGATGGGTCTTCTGATGGGTGATTTGATGTTTGCCACAGCAAGACCCAGCACCCAGTTGGCAGGTGCTAATATCCCTGTGCATGCAGGGTATGGTCAAAAAGCTCATGATGGCAGCCACAATGGTGCAATCAAAGCTCCACCCAAATTCCACAGTGCAATGTACTTAAAACAGGTGAAGTTTCAATAGCTCTATGAGGTCCCATCTTGACTTCTTTGACCACACACTGTGGACACCTCTGCCCTTTGTTGCCTTCACATGTAGCCTTTTAGAAGAGGAGGTCTGAGTATCTTATCAATTACTTATGACAGCAAACTAATGAATGAGGTTCACTATAACTGTGACATCAGGAGATCAGTTAATATCTATTGGTCATGATGGCCATATGGAACATCCAGATTTAGTAGCAGTAGGCCATTTCTGAAGAACAAAAGACATGTTTATTTCATGCCCCAGTTGTGGGCTTCCTGGAAACACCTGACAGGAAACAAAAGTTGAACCAAGATGGGCCTCTGACCTGAACTAGCAGATTTTTTTTAAAAAAACTGGAAGTATAAAACAGTATGAGATAAAACTTAATTGCCTTGGATTAAAATTGTGAAGCCAGACACTTCTCTTTCTGCCTTTGGATTTGAATTTTTTTTTTAATCTGTTCAATCATGTCCAATTCTTGGAGATTGCCTGGACAAGTCCCTGCAGTTTTCTTGGCAAGGTTTTTCATAAGTGGCTTGCCACTGCCTCCTTCCTAGGGCTGAAAGAGAGAGGGACTGGCCCAAGGTCACCCAGCTGGCTTCGTACCTAAGATGGGACTAGAACTCATGGTCTCCCCGTTTCTAGCCTGATGCCTTAACCACTACACCAAACTGGCTCTCTTTGAATAGTTAGCACCTCACTTAAAATATGGTGCAGACATTTTTGCATATCTTCAGTTAATCGTGTTTCAAAGGTTCACTTGCTGGTTTGCTCTAGAAATATACTGAAATTCAATTAACCATAATGGCCTAACCTTTGTAATGATTGCCAGCTAAATGTATTTTTACCTTATGCTTTCCTGCCCTCTTGTGGCAAAGAATATTTTAAAAACTTTAAATCTTAAAAGAATGAACATGAAATATTCAGTATTGCATTTCACTTTATAAATGTACAACATAAGACTATAAGCATATAGTGGTTACATAGAAGGATAAAGCTCCCTTCTAAAGAATTATTATTTATTGGTAAGCATTACTTTAAGCATTAATGCTATAGCCCAATAAATACTCAGCTGTCATTGAACAGATTCATATTTCTTTCCTTATAGTTTTGCTTCAGTTGTAAAGATACTGCATAGGACTATATGTTATGTGTGTTGTGTAAAGGAAAATGCAGCCCTAATACTTAAATATTTATGTATCTGTATGTATTTATGTATATTATGTATTTATGTATATTTATGTATATTTATGTATTTATGTAGTCTTCTGTATTGCATTGAGAGTAAGAGTGTAAATCTAAAGCTAGTAAGATGTAAACATAAAGATATACAGTTTGAAAAAGCCATTTGGGCATCCAGATATACCTGCCCAGAGCAGGAAGCCACGATTCCAGAGGTGTCAAGAGGGCGGGATGGTCAAAAAAGTCAAGATGGTGGCCACAACCATGTGACTGAAGTCCCTCTCTTTACGTGCCTTTACATGCTTTGCACATCTAAAAAAGTTGGGGCTTAGACCAGCTAAGTATGGTCTTTACTTCTGGTAATTCCTTATTTCCAAGGTGCATACAGTTTGATCTGTTTATGATTTGCTTTAGAATCTTCTATTTTTTTTTTTACCTGTTAGTATCTTGGTTTCCTCACTGAACAGCCAATATTTGGCTGGTTGGTACTCATAACCCATCCCAGTCCCAGAGGACCCTAAGCAGCATACGACGTCAACCGAAAAAAAACCAAGACATAATAATAAATATGCAAACCAAAATTTTGTTTGCTTGTTTGTTTAAATTTATTGGCCACCCAACTCCAGTGGACTATGGGCAGTGTACAAAACTAGAGAAAACATAAAAACAGCTAAAATGAAAAAAAGCCAAGATAACAAGATAGGCATTCATAGTCAGTTGGGACTCAAAGTGTATTGAAATGACACAGTTTTAACCACAATTGCAGCAAGAGGGGAGCTGTCTGTACATCTGGGGGGAGAGGCTATTACAAAGAATATACCGGGGTTTTTTTCCTTTTATTTTGAATATATCCAACATATCTAGCCCTTTCTGTTATTCTTAGCCTACTTCACTTACCTTAGCCCATTCTTACCTTTCTTATCTCCTGACACCACCCTTACAGTGCTGGACTACCTGTCTATACTCTTTGTGATCTGGCTCTCTCCATATCCTGAAAATAATTTTAAAAAATAATTTTAAAAAAAACATACAAACAGTTGTCACATATATGGAGATGTTGTGGACAGCAAGTCCAGCCACTATACTACATGAAAAAGACACAACTGTTACTCATAGCCTGTGTGACATTAAATTATCTTATTTGCAATTCATATTAGGGCAATACCTTAATTAGGCAAATTTTAGGTCATAAACAATGATCTTTCAATTTCTCCATAACATCTAATCAGATAAGATGATAAAGAAAAAGATGACAGGATGTATAAAGTGAGTGGTATTCAAATAATAGAGCCTGCATAAATAAAAATTGTAGGTTGTTGTTGTTGTTATTATTATTATTGCAGCTTTCCTCCTGCCAAACCTCCTGAGTAATTCATGTAAGGATTTACATGAATTCCAAATAGCCACTGTACTTTTTATTTTCAACAGTGAAGGATGAACCACTGCTTGTTTCTTCATCTTATTAGCCTTGGGAGAATTTCAAGTGGAGCTGGTACCATCCTACCACCCAACAGAGCCCAATTTAAAAGTTTGTGGTCCTCCTGTCTCAAACTCCTGCCCTGATGCCACCGCTGCCGCCACCTAGCCTTGATCAGTTTCCTCTGTAGATGGGCTTATGCTTCTGTTTGTGACATTTGTTCTAGCAATGAGCATAACATTAGCTATGCTCATGGAGCCAGCATTACATACCTTATGCAAAAGGTTAAAGAAACAACAAACTCAAGGCTGAAAAAACATGGGGGAATTCCCTCCCCAAGGCAAAACAGTTCCGCAATATTCTACTTGAAAAATATCACTTTCAAACCCTTCCCCCTTCTCTCCAGATGGCCCACCCTTAAGGTTTAGGATTCTAAACTTATATGAGTGAATAGAACAAATAAATGAACAGAATGCCAACTGAGAGGGAAAAAACAAATATTTGGGAGGGATGAATAAAATGGAGAACAAACACATGCACAGACAGAGAAACAGAGAGAGTGCAGTGTATTAGAATTGTATTTTGGAGCAGAAACCCCACTTGGAATTAGCAGGGTGTCCAAATGCAGCAGACCAGCTCAGTAAGTGAAACAATATTCATTACCATCTCTAAGCCACCCTCTATGAAACCATTAAGATGACCCAATTGCACCACTTATGTGCACACATGTATGATAGGAAAATAAAATCTAATTCTGGATAAATTACATCCTGGTCTATGCTGACAAAATGTAGAAGTTTGAAAATTCATTGGAGCTGATATTGGAAGCAAGGGTGCATCCCAAAGCAGAAGAAAAAGGACCTGGGATCCTCACTGGGCTCATCATACAAACTGGGGGGGCTGGGGGCAAGGAAAAGAAAGCTGGAGATTGGGCAAATGCTGTGTCTGGAATGCTGTTAAAAGCAACGGCCACAATCCACTTTGGATCTTACATGTGTGCCAACAGCTGTCAAACAAGCAAAGATCCCTGCATATAGATAGGCCATCAGAGGTAGAGGACTTGGCAACAGTAACTCATGCCCTTATCACCATCCACCTAGACTACTGCAGTGCACTCTACTTGGGGCTGTTCTTAAAGAATATTCACTGCAAGTGGCCCAAAATGCACCAGCCTGCATACTTCGGGGTTCCCAACATTGGGAGCATAAAACCACATTCTATAGACCCTGTGTTGGTTGCCAACTGATTTCTGGGTCCAATTTAAGGTGCATTTGATCTGTAAAGTCCTTCATGCTTAGTACCTAGATACCTGAAGGGCTAATTTCTCCAGTCAGTTTCAGCCTGACTGATTAGATCTATCAGAGAGAAACTGCAATAAATCCCACACATTTGGGAGGTTCAGGCAGGCTGGGGCAAGGAGGCACTGCTCTTCTGTCACAGCGCTGATGCTGTGGAACAACCTCCTTGTGGCGATCAGACTAGCTCCCTCTTTCCTGGTCTTTCAAAAGCTCTTGAAGCCCAAACCGTTTCAGAGAGTCTTCTTCCAATTTGATTTGAAGTTGCCAGCTCTTTTTTATTCTTTTTGTTTGTATTGCTGTAGTATTTATTTATTTATTGGGTATGTTTTGTAATGTTTTGTATTGTATTTTTTTCTGTGTAAACTGCCAAGAGTTGTTTTGATTGTGGCAGCATAGAAATATGTTGAGAGACCACCTCTTCCCAATTACATCAGCCTGCCCCACCCGGTTGTGCAGAGAGGGAATGCTGCAGACCCCGTCTGTGAGAGAAGTCCATCTGGCAGGGTCCAGGAGGTGGGCCTTCTCTGCAGTAGCTCCCGCCCTTTGGAACATGCTGCCCCCGGAGGTGAGGCTGGCCCCATCACTCCTGGCCTTCAGGAGGAGTCTGAAGACCTGGCTCTGCTGCCTCGCTTGGGGCAGGGAGGGGAATAGATTTACGTGGGGATGGCTGCTATAGACCACTCCTCCCACACATGGACTGTTTTACATTCTCCTGCCACTTGGACTTTTTACTTTTTACTCTTATTTATATTTTATTTATTTATTGGAATAATTTTACATTTGTATATTCTATTTTATTGTGCGGTTGTTGTTTTAATTGATTATTGTAAACCGCCCAGAGTCCCCCAATGGGAGGAGATGGGCGGGGACAAATTAAATAAAGAAAGAAACAAAGAAACAAACATACATACAATTCCTGACTTGGTGCATGAACAGTAACAGAGAGGGAATGTGAGAAGGTTATTTGCAGTGGTATTCCATGGTGGTTAACATCTTTTCTGTGCCATTTTAAAGGAATTTCCATGTCTTAAAAAATGTATCTTCAGTAGCCATATCCAGTTGTGGGTCATGGGAACATGTCTTTCAGACATGCAATCAAATACTCTTCAGAGACAAATGCCAACTCCACAGTAGAAGTGGGGGGAATCCATCTTTGGTGTAATACATGTATCAGACATTTCTAGCTTAAAAGAATCACTTTCACACCAGATTGCTCAACCCTAATATTAGGTTTAGAATTCTAAACTTAAATGAGTTCAAGAGGATTTAACTTAGCTCTCATTCACACAGCCACATATCCCTGCTTTCATCCCATGCTGGTGCTGGCAGTAAACCATGATGACTTTAATCAGGCTGCTCCCAAGGCTTGTCCTTGCTGCACCAGAGTCCAAGGCCTGTAATTGGCTATCAAATTCTGTGCCATTATTTGTAGTCAAGGAAATAGATTTTGAATATAGCTACTGCTTATATTCTGTAATTATTTGCCTGTTTTGAGAGACACCGGCAGTATCCGATGATTTCATCAGAATGATCAAATATGTACAGGGGTGTTGCAAGGAGAGCTCCCTTCCTTACAAACTTGCACGCTGCATCACAACACATGTACGGAAGGGGTGGAGCTTGCACGGTGGGGTTGCAAATCTTGACTTGTCATTTGCTCCCGCTGCAGAGGCCCGTGTGTTCAACCAGTCCTGCCTAGGCAACTAAGGCTTAGGTACATAATGTGTATAGTTGGGTGTGTCTTAACCCCAAATATGCAATGATGTCATAGGCACAGATGCGTTAATCTGTGGCAGTAAAAACAACAGACTATTGCCATATCCTCTAGACTAAAACGTTTTATTATTTAAAAGATATGTTGAGACAATAGTTATATCTTAGGCAAAGATTTGCATATAAAGTCTCAACATGAATTTGGGTTAGGTCAAGGGAAGATTTACATGTTCTGAACGTTTCCAACTGGCTTAAGTTTTCTCAGTATGAATCCGGTTGTTTTTCCTGATGATACCCGATACCAGCTGCCACTATTTTCTGTATGATACTTAGGATTTTCTTAGCTACAACTCTGTTTAGACCAATGACAACACCTTAATCTTTGTTCAGCAGAAACCTGGACTGGACGGGCTTACTCCCATTTACTTTTATAACCGCAGCCTTAAACTACAATTGTATCTTCTTGCAGTTTCCCAGGAAGAGTCCCGCTGTTGCTTTCTGCCCCCCGCCCCCACTTTGCTGGTACATACAATACAGAACGCATCAACCCTTAGGCGCCTAGCCCTCGGTATCTCACTGCGCAGGCGCGGTGCTCAATCAACACGCCCGCCCCCGGGGTGCGTGCGCAGCTTAGCTGTTCTGCCACCCCGCCTGTCGCTGTTTTGGCCGCCGCTGACGTAGCGCCTTCCTCCCCCCGCCGCCGCCGCTTCGACGGTCTCCGCCGCCTCACCGGGAGGCTCCGCCGCCGACCGTGGCAGGCGCTCGGCTGTGAGCAGGCGGGCCCCAGGAGGGCCTTCGGCATGGCCGGGCGGCGCGGCGCGGGTGGCGGCGGGGCGTTGGCGGTGGGTCCCTTGGGGGAAGCGCTGCAGCAGTCGCCGTCGTCGTGCTGCGGTGGGGGAGCCGCGTCCGAGCCCGCCCGCGAGCTCTTCGAGGCTTGCCGGAATGGCGACGTGGAGCGCGTGAAGCGGCTGGTGAGGCCCGAGAACGTCAACGGCAGGGACACGGCCGGCAGGAAGTCCAGCCCCCTCCATTTCGCCGCAGGTAGCGAGCCCTGTTGCCCTCGCGCGCGCCCCCTCCCTCTCCCCCTCGGGCTGCTGCCTTTTCGGGGCGCCTGGCTGACCCTTTGGTAATCCTCCCCAAAGCAGGTGTGGTGGTGGTACGTCTCCACCCCTGGCTTTCTGGGCTGAATGGGGCTGGTACAGGGAGGGCGCGGCGTGGCGACCCGGCGGAGCTGGAGAAGAGCCGCCCGGGGATGGCTGGCTGGGGGTTATCGATAAGAGAACGGGGGCCAGGGGCTGCCGTCGGAAAATAATGGGAGCGGAAACTGGCCATTAACGTGACTAATCTGCATTGAAATGGATGCGGAGGGTACCTGAGCTGCAAGGGAGGCGCAGAATGGATCTGGGAAGGGGAGGGCTGAAGAAACAAAAAAAAATGAAACAAAATGAAGGGCGGGGGGGGGCGGTTACCCTTGTAATAGGGGACTGGAATGACAAGGCCTTGAGGAAGAAAGCCTCCCTGAAATGAAGTCCTCCCGAAGTAAAAAGGTTCTAGAAGGAATAAGGAGAGAGAGAGAGAGACTGACTCTTGGAAGAGAAGGACAGTCATGGAATTGGAATGGTTGCCTTTGTGACTACAATGAGATCTTCCATACCCCCCCTCCCCCCTCCCTGCCATGCACCTGGAGTGGAAAGATAGGTGGAGGACTGCAATTATGAGGCCTCGTCCTCCCGCCCGAGGAAGGACATGCATGGAAAGATAATGATGCACACACACACACACCATAAGATAAAAATGGGCTTGTTTGGCTTCTTGCATGTCTCCCCACCCCCCCAAATATCTATTTGCATTTCACAGTCAGTGGAAAACCGAGGCAGAAATGCAGGTCATCTGGATATTGTTGATATCACAGATCAACGCTCTAAATAACGTTCTACAGTTGTTTCAAACAAATATTAAAAGCAAAGGAGAAAAAGATAGGGTTTGAAGGCTTCTCTGGAACCTAAATATTCTTACTACAATTTTTTCAGCTGCCTCTAGAGTGAGATATGAGATACTAGCAACCCGAAAGGGTACTGTGGTTGGTGGTATGATACCAAAAGCACATTTAGAAGGACTAATAAGGCTACAATCAAGGGCATCCAAAAGCTATTTCTGTTCTTAAAATGTAGCCTGAAGGTACAATTGCTACTGGCTGGTAATTGTCCTTGATGATAGAGTAAAATTTTTCTTCCTGTTCGTTCATTTCTAAAGGTAAATGTGGATTTTTCTCTCTGTAGTTTTGTTGGAAATGTTACAGTTCCTTGTTTGAAGAATTATGCCCATCATCGGCCTTTATTTTGTTTTGCGATTCCATACCAGGTCCAAGACTCCTTTTTTGTTTCAGGTTTTGGTCGACGGGATGTAGTAGAATACTTGCTTCAGAGTGGTGCTAATGTACATGCACGAGATGATGGGGGCCTCATTCCACTTCATAATGCTTGCTCGTTTGGGCATGCTGAAGTTGTCAATCTCCTCCTGCGCCATGGTGCAGATCCTAATGCAAGAGATAATTGGAACTATACTCCTCTTCATGAAGCTGCCATCAAGGGCAAAATTGATGTCTGCATAGGTAACCCTTCAAAAGTCTTTTTCCAGTGATTTTTACATAAAATTATTCAAAAATCTTAACAGAAAGCAGACTTTCAAACTATCCAAGTCAAACTGACATTCTTGATTTAAAGTACTTTTAGATATAATCAGGTATTTTTGAAAGTCTTCAGCTGTTAAAACTGTTGAGTTTTGTGGGTGTTACAAAAGAAGCCTGTCATTCTTTTGTAACTTCCTGTTTGTGGGAAGCTGGCTGAGGAATTAGTAATATGATCAGCATTAAGAATGGTTTAGGAGTTTATCCTTTAGTGTGTGCTGGAAATATCATTAACAGCCTAACATAACCGACCTTATTCCTTGATACATAAGTATTTTGCAGCAAACTAACCATTATATTGATTGGATTTTGTCCTGATATAATTTTGATTTTGCAGTCCTAGGCTCAGCAGGGAATTTACTTAGAGTCTGCATAAATTTCTTGCCAGAGGGAAAGGGCTGATAGGGATGCAAGATGAACATTTTCTATTCCAGCTAATATTTGGTGTTTAACAGTGGGGGATGGAGGGAGAGAGAGAGAGAAGCAAAGGAGAAGAAATGTTTCCATTAGGGATAATGTTGAAAATGTATAAGGTAGTTATTCTCTGGTGTTTTCCAGGCTTGTTCTGCTCCATTATTATATTTTTCCTTGGTTCCTCCTTAGTCCTGATACACAGAAATGTGAAAATATTCCTAGACAACTTTCAAAACAAACATTAACTTTTATCACTGAATTCTTAAAATGAATTACTTATAATTAGTTGCTGGACTGATGTGAGTGTTCACTTTTATCATTTTAGAATATTAAAGCCTTGAAATATTTTCATGTCACGGTTTTGAATCATCAAAATGTAATAAAAATATATAGGAATTTATACCTCCAGTTTTGTAAAGTAGGAGTTTCACATATTTCAAAGATACGCTATTACTGTTTATCTAATTAATAATTAATATTCTCAATCTGAACATAAAAGAATTAAGCTTATGATTTAATTAAGTGTGTAGAAGGAAAAATTACTTTGCTACAGCTTTTCTTTAATAGAATGTCTGGTTATCTGGTTCATGGGTAACCCCATATGCAAGCTAATCAAAAGAAATAAATCAATTTCAATTTCCAGTTCTGTGCACTTCTTTAAAAAATTAGCAGAGTGGCTTCAGAGTTGGTCAGTTGCTTTTTAAAACAAAGTGAAACATAGCTAACCAAACTGATCAGGAACCTGAATATTTAAGGAAATTTTACCAATGTGGTTTATATAGACTTTCTGAATTTCATCATAGTCCTTTTCTCTTTGAAAACAAAGTTAAGTTTCACTAGAGGCATCTCTGGATAGGTGAGAATATATTCTAAAGGTGATTGTTCAACTTGGCCAAACAATATTGTAGATGGTCTGAGTAAGAATCTTTGAGGAGAAGCTTTCAATATCTCTTTAGCATAAGAATGAATCAGTGAAGCAGCTGTTTGGGATATTCATGTACGTTTTAGTCTGGCTATATTTGATATGTCTTTGTTCAGATATGATATATCCCATTAGATGTATTACTCACAACAGGCCATTGAAGGAGTTTGGGCTGAGAGATTGTAACTGGCTCAGAGTCCCTCAGGGAGCATTGTGGGTGAAGGTAAATGTGAATCTGACTGCCCCTGTTCCTAGTCCACCACCTTAGCTACTACACTGCACTAGCTCCTGTAGATATGTCTCAAAAAAGTATGGGGAAGGATCATCATTGGTTTTGAGATATTACATGCCTGTTGGAAGGTTAGGCTTTCTACCACGGGATTTTAAATATATTCCTGCTCCTTTTAGTATTGTTGCAGCATGGTGCTGATCCAAGTATCCGTAATACTGACGGAAGAACAGCACTTGACTTAGCAGATCCATCAGCAAAAGCAGTGCTTACAGGTGGGTGGATCTTCCATAATCCATTTTGCCTGGCTATTATCTGTTTTCTTAGCTTCTGATAGAATTAGATAACCATGTTGTATAATTATTAATATTTATTAAATTTATGTGCTGCCTGCTTCCATTATGACTCTGAGCAAGTACCAGTGTACATTTCAAAAAATAAAATACAAACAATACAAATACCACATGTCTGGAAAAATAATATAGAATTTTCACAAACCAGTCTTCCCCACAAGGGGTCTGCCACCCACACTAGCCCAGAGCCTGAAGAAAGGAAAATTTTAGAAGTTTTTTTGAGTAAAGTCCAGAAAAAGGCATATGAATCTGTTGGGGAATACCATTCCACGGGGCAGGCCTGCTTCCTATGTCCTATCAGATGACACTAATTAATTGATGAGACCCAGAGCATGCTGACTGCCAGATCATATAGAACAGACAGAAACTACAGAGGACAGGCAACCCCTCAGATAGCGAGGCCCTATACCATGAAGGGCTTTATAGGTGATAACCAGCACTTTGAATTGCACCTGGAAGACTACTGATAACCATTGCAGCTGCCATCGCAAAGGTGTTACATGGGCATACCATGGTATGTTTATAATTGCCTGTGTCACTGCCTTTTGGACCAGCTTAGCTTCCGTGTAGTCTCCGAGGGCCCATGTAGAGTGCATTGCAGAGTCCAAACACAAGGTGACCAAAGGATAAGTGACTGTCTTAAGGGCCTCCCAGTCCAGGTACGGATGCAGTTGGCATATTAGATGAAATTGTGTGAGGGCCTTCATGGCACAGCTGCTACTTGCCCCTCATGCAGGAGCTGTGAGTCAAAGAAGAGCCCCAAATTGTGCACCAGTCCCAAGGGAGGAAGTGCAACCCCATTCCCAACTAAAGATGGTGCATCTCCAGAACCAAGTGATCCAGGTACCTATAGCCATTAGGTCTTGTCAGCGTTGAACTTGATATGTTCCTCCCCATCCAGACCCCACAGCCTCCAGACACAGACCAAGACAGCATTTGCATCACCTGGTTGGCCTAGGTCTAGATGTACAGCTGGATATCATCTATGTACTGATGATACCTGATCCCAAACTGATGGATGACTCACCCTCATGTAGATGTTAAACAGGAGGGGTGAGAGCCTTGAGCCCTGAAGCACTTGGACATTTATTTATTTTCAAATTTTATCACCGCCCATCTCCCCCGAAAAGGGGGACATCAGGGATTCTGGCTTGATCACTGCCCTTCTGCCAATACTGACTGGATCCAACCACAGAGAAAGGAGAACCACCAGAACATTGTACCTCCCACTTCTAAATCCCATAAGCAGTCCAGAACAATACCATGCTTGATGGTATCAAAAGCCACCAGGAGATGAAAAAGACTCAGGATGGTTTCATACTACCCCTATCCCAGGTCTGCTAGATATCACCAGCAAGTATGATCAGTGCCATCTCAGTAGTATGTTCCTGTCTGAAACCGCCCTGAAAGGGGTATGTATATATAATCCATATCCTCCGGGGCCCTATGAAGCTGTAGCCTGAGCAGTTTCTCAACAACCTTGCCCAAAGAGGGAAGATTGGAGACTGGACAGAAGTTGTTCAAAACTGTCAGGTCCAGTTAAGTCTTTTTGAGGAGGGACATACAGGTAGTCCTCACTTAACAATGGTTCAGAGATACAGTGGGACTGGAAAAGTTACTTGAAATCCATCCTCAGAGTTACAAATCATTGTACCATTCCCCACAGTCATGTGATCGTGATTTGGGTGCTTGGCAACCAGATTGCATTTATGACCAGTTGCACCATCCTGCAGTCACGTGATTGCAATTTGCCAGCTTCCAACAAGCCTAATCAGTAGGGAACCATTGATTCATTTAACAACCACAGTTCGCTTAACTGCAATAAAAATGGCCGTAAAATCAGGTCCAGTCATGTGATGCTTCGCTCAACGACTGCATCGCTTAGTGACCAAAATTCCTGTCCCAATTGCGGTTGTTAAGCGAGGACTGCCTGTACGATGATCTCCATCAAGGCAGGCAGTACTACCCCCTCTCTGAATGAATCAAATATACCATGTGGATACAACTGCATATCACCCACAAGCAGCCTTCATCTGCTAGGTGGGGCATGGATCTAATAAACAGGTAGCCAGGTTAACAGACTCAAGGACCCTGCCCACTTCCTCAGGAATTACTAGCTCAAACTTGCCCCAGGTAAAACATGCAAGATCTCGCCTCTGTTACCTCAAGAAGATTTGCTCAGTTACTCAGATCTGAGTATTCTTCACAGTGGCCGTACATATGGTTCTGTGGCTCACCCTCTCCAGGAAAGAATGAGTCACTTTAAAGAGGGCCGCTGGCTATCTGCAGATGCAATAAAAATGGAAAAATAATATGTTTTGCCATCATTTTTGCCACAATTAATCCCCATTGTGGGTTCTTAGTCAGACTCGGTCAGATTCAGTCCATCTTCCTCCAACAGCACTCAAGGCATCTTTTCTGGCATTTCAGAATTCTTAGACATTGACATCTCTTTCCTCATGACTTCTTATGTGTACCCAAGGTTGTGACCACAACATATACATAAAATTGCCAGTTAAGAGCACAGTGCAATTTTATTTATATTTCACAGTAGTACTCTTGTGAGATTAGGCTTATCTGGGTTACATTTTTTTCATTAACAAAACATTGTTTCCTAAGTACCAGGTCTGGTTAATGTAACAGTTCTAAAAATCTATTTTAGTTATATCAACGCCAAAGCAGCATGAAATCTAAAGAAAATCATATCTGGTTTTTGGAAGGGAGAAGGTTTACTATTTAAAAAATGAGAATTTCTGTAAATTCCAAATGAAAAATAAACAGTGAGGGTCTGTTTATCAGGGTAACAATAAGCAGTATTGGAAAAGCAGTTTTCTGCAAAGTCAGTAACTAACTTCAGATTTCAAGAACTGAAGAATATTTTCAGGCATAAATGGACATCAACTATATTTTGGTGCAGAGTGCTTAGCAGTTGTTGATAAACAGATTTCTGTTCTACCTTCTAATATGAAACAATGGGGGTCTACGTAAACAAGTCAGATGGTTTCATTGGACTGTTTCAGTTGTTCTGTGCTGAAGCTGAAATGAGACTCAGAATGCCCTCAGTGTTCCATATTTGAAATGGAAAAACCATAGAACATTTTGGAATTCTATCCTAGGGAACAGTTGGGAATTTGGAAAAAGCCCTTGTTCACCTTTTGGGGGGGGGCAGTTCCTAGTGATGAAAAATAAGTCAGATACTATTCTGAGTGTTAGCTAACACCCAGCCTGCAGAAAAATTAGCTGTGAGCATGCTTTTTAATTTTTCACACATTTTAAAGATTATAGTAAACAATCATAACAAAAGTTTTACACACACACAGCCTATATATACTAATAGCTACAAACTGTCTTCTGCAAAGTAAAATACTTAATAAAACAGTATCAAGCAGGCAGCAGTCTTTTCTTCAGTCCAGAATTACTTTGACCATGTGCTTAGTTGACTGTCCTTTGCCCCCTCCTTTCCTCAGTTAGCTCCAACCAGTGGCTGAGGGGTGAAAGCTGTGCTGGATGTTTTATTAGCTATGCACAGTCTGAGTCTCTATAGCAGGAGGTTTCAAAACAAAACAAAACAAAAACTACTTGCAGAATGTTAGACTATTCTAACAATGCACAGAGAGATTGAAGAGTTACTATGTTTACAACTAATCACTATTCCAACATGCATGGAATGAAGCACTCCTCTGGAACTGTTTTGAACTTGGAATATTGTGCCCATCCTGTAAGAAAGGAAAATAATTCTAAAAAAATACATGCATGAATTAGAAAATCTTAAAGTTGCTATGTTAATTTTCAGGCGAATACAAGAAAGATGAACTCTTGGAAAGTGCCAGGTAGGTGATGTTTAAAAAAAAATAAATTATTTACTATAATGATTTCCCCTCCCTTTCCAAAACTTAATATCTAAGCTAAACTGCATGACTTTGAGAGATTATATTGTATACAAAAGGAGATTAATCTTTCACGTACAGTTAAAGTTTGAAACTATTACTTGACTTTTGGACTTATATTGTGAACTTGTATAGGTTGGAATGGGAAAGAAAAACCAGAAACCTTAGAATATTGCCATGCTAGATTTATTATACTTATTTTTATTTAAGGCTAGTGCTAAAGTTTTGATTAAATGTTTCCTGAAATGTCAATATTCAAACATGTCATAAACACCGTTCAAGCATTCTGCATGGAGAATGGGTAGCAGTGATTGCAACTACATGTAGACCTCGCTTAACGACTGCCTTGTTTAGCAACTATTTGAAGTTACGATGGCACTGAAAAAGTAAAATTATTACCGTTCTTCACATTTATGACTGTCACAGTGTCCCTGCAGTCATGTAATCACCATTTGAGCACTTCACAACCAGCAGGCATTTATGACCATCACAGCATCCTGCGGTCACGTGATCACCATTTGCGGACTTCACAGCTGGCTTCCAACAAGCAGAGTCAATGGAGAAGGTGGCAGTAAAATTGCAAGTCATAGTCACATGATGTCTCACTTAATGACTGCGGGTGATTCAAAACCCGCAGCGGAAGTGAGGTTGTAAGCCTGTCAAAGTCATGTGATGTTTTGCCTTAGCAACAGAGTTGCTGGCCCCAATTGTGGTCATTAAGCAAAGACTACCTGTATACAGATATCTGGGCCATTGTTTGGGGAGTGGGTAGGTAAAGTTGCAGATTAAGAGAGTATTAATGCATATGTGATATCAAGGCAGGGTTAGCAGCACAATTCCCCTTCCTCTTCCCGCAAGAGAACGTCTGAGTAGGTCTGTAGATCCTTCAGGGTATTTCTTAAATTTCAATTTGTTTCAGATATAATGGTCTCTTGTAATGAAATCTGTCCTGAAACCTTAGCTTGATAAGATTTGAAGATCGTTTGTTTCATTTCTGTACATAGTTTATAAGGCTTGCGATATAACTGTAGTCTAAAAAAACCTTAGCTTGGTACTTTTTTAACTGGTTTAATATAAAGAAAAATAATTAAAGGTATGTCATCAAAAATAGAAGCAGGAAAGAAGATGCTTGCTCCTGATGTTACACATTTATAGTGCAATTATGTTTGTCTGTTTGGAAGTAATACCAATTCAGCTACATTTGTTTGCAGGTTAATATGCAGACAATAGTTCTTTTTTGTTTGTGCCTTTGAGTCAGTATTGACTCCTGGCAACTGCCTAGACAGGTACTTGCAGTTTTCCTACCAACTTTTTGGAAGTGGTTTGCCATTGCCTTCTTCCTAGGGCTGAGAGAGAATAACTGGCTCAAGGTCACCCAGCTGGCTTTGTGCCCAAGGCAGCACTAGAATTCTCAGTCTCCTGATTTCTAGCTTTAAGCACTACACCGAGCTTTATTTTTAAAAAAATCACTAAATCTTGGCAAATGGAGTTTAAGCATGATAAAACATACAAAGTATAATGAGTAGAAAGCTAGTCTAATTACAGACATAAAATCCAGTCTAAAGATTATTATTTAATAATTAGACAATATAGTAGTGGTTTGCCCTGCCTTGGAGAATTGAGTAAAATGAAGAAATCAGTTTGCAAGATATTCATGAATATTAATTTCCTTTTTAGGAGTGGAAATGAAGAAAAATTAATGGCTCTTCTAACACCATTAAATGTCAATTGCCATGCAAGTGACGGCAGAAAGGTACTTTGTAAGAAATGTACATTTTTAAAATAAATTAAGAAAATAACATTAAAGATGTTTGATAATGTTTCACTTGATGTAATCTTTAGCTTTGGGTTGCTTTACTTTTATAATATTTAAAAGAAATAAAAGTTTAATAGAATTTTTTGAAATTCAGATAGCAAAGTCATTAAAAAAGCTTTGAGTTTATTCAAGTAATCACCATATCATAAAACATTATCAGACTAAGTAGCATTAATTATATTCGTGCTTGCAGGAAGAATAAATCTAAATTGGTTACTTTTTCATTATGTAATTCTCTTTATGTTCATGTTGCTGGTGTGTTTGAGAGCTGAGGGATTTGGTTCTCTGATTTATCTAAGGGTAAAAGATAGTAAGCCCCTTCAAGAGTTCACTACACCATTAACAAGTTTATTATATCACTGATTTTAGAAACTCACAGTATTGTGAATTACATCCTGATTTCACTTTTGACAAAAGGAACTTCCCCTCTATTCTTAGAAAATAATTAATTAAAGAGACGGTTCCCTCTGTTCCTGAAAAATATGTAATCAAAAAACATCAACAAAAAAGCCTGGCAAAAATGGAAAAGTACATGATACAATCACTGCCTCTGTAGTGGTTTGTATGTACCTTTCAAAATATGATACAGAGGATCCTGTAGCTCTGCAGAGTATATTTCAGATACAAAGCAGAATTATGCAAAGTGAGAGGGGAGCTGCATCCTGAAAATTTGTAAGTTGACAGGGGACTTGGCAGTAATCTCTTTCCTCTCCCTTCTGCTAGCAGGAATATCTACTCAGCGGAAGTCATTCAGGTTGAGACCTGGGGGAAATTTATTTATGTATCTAATTTTTATCCCACCTTTATTATTTATCTATTGAAGTACAGTAAACATCATGAGAGGGGACAGCGAAGATAGTAGCATTCAAAGCTTTTTTTTTTTTTTTAAATCTAAGAGACTTCTTTGCCACAATACAAATAATGCAGATTGATTAATTATATGCCATTAAGTCAGTGTCAACTTAGCAACCATTCTGTAACTTGGTCCTTCAAGTCTCCAATAGTCCACCCATCAACACTGTCCCTGAGTCCATCCGCCTTGCTGCTGATTGTCTTTTTCTCTTTCCTTCCATTTTTCCTAGCATTAGGGTCTTCTCCAGAGAGCTAGGTCTTTGCATTATGCGTCCAAAGTAGAATAATTTGAATCTGGTCATTTGTGCCTTCAAGTGAGAGCAGTGGGTTGATTTGTTCAATTCATTTTTTTGTTTTTTGGGCTGTCCATGAGATTCTCAGGAGCCTTCTCCAACAACAAAGTTTAAAAGGGTCAGTACTCTTCCTATCCTGCTTCTTCAAGGTTCATATTTCCCTTCTATGGAGTGTCACAGGAAATACCATTGCTTGCACTATTTTGTTCTTCGTACATATAGACTGAATATCTTTTCCAAGGCCTTCATGCTGCTCTACCAAGTGCTAGTCTATGGCATATTTCATGACTGCTTGTTCCTTTACTATTGGTGGTTAACACTAAAAGGGAGAAGCTATCTATCACTTAAATATCTTCGTTGTCACTTCTTGTTGTCCCTGTTGTCATTAATTTGGTCATCTTTATATTTAATTTTAGTCCCATTTTTTCATTGTGCTCCTTGACTTTTATTACTGTAGCTTGCATATCCTTTGCATTTTTGGCTATCAGAGTAGTGTTATCAGTATGGTGCTAGTTATTGATATTCCTTTCTGCAATTTTAAAACCATGCTCCTCATCTTCCAATCCAGCTTCCCTTAATACATATTCAACTTATTGGCTGAATAAATAACGGGGGAGTATACAGCCTTGTGTCAATCCTTTGCCAACTTGGAGCCAATCTGTTTTGCCATGTTCTGTCCATACTGTGGCTCTCTGACCTATATATAGGTTTCACATGAGAACAATGAGATGTTCTGGGATTCCCATTTTTCTAAGCACATTTCACAGCCTGACATGATAATTGAAGGCCTTTCTATAATCAATGAAGCACATACTGACTTCTTTTTGATATTCTTTGGCTTTCTCAGTTATCCAGCATGGATCAGCAATATTATCTCATATTCCTCAGCCTTTTCAGCTTGACCATTTGGCATCTATTTTTCCATGTAGGGCTCTAATCTGTGCTGGATGATTCTAGGCATTATTTTGTTAGCATGTGAAGTTAAAGATATTGTATGATAGTTTGCACACACTGTTAAGTTTCCTCTTTTTATTGGATATTGGAATGTACACTGACCTCTTCAAATCTGTTGACTGCCAGGTCGTTCTCCAGATTTGCTGGCATAGCTTGGTTAGAAACTTTACTGATTCTTCTGTTGTTTGCCATATTTCTGTCATCATTCCATCAGTTTCTGTAGCCTTCTGACTTGATTACGACCAGAGCGCTAATGTAGTCAATTTGATTTCTATGTACTCAAATCTGGTGATGTCTGTATATACAGTCATTGTTTTGGTTGTTTGAAGACAGTGTTAGCTATGAGGAAATATCTGGGTGGCAGAAATTGATTTCTCCTGTTTCATTTTGGTTTCCTAAGCCATATAACCCAACTACATTGTCCTCAATATTTCCAACTTTAGCATTCAGGTCTACAGTCGCAAGCAGTACATCTTGCCAGCTTGCTCTGTTGATTTCAGATTGATCATAAACTCATGATGGTCATGATAAAAGGTTGTCCACAAAGTCTAATTGTATTGTAGCCAAGTACTGTTCTTGCTATACTTTTCCTAGCTATAAAAACAATGTCATTCCTTCTTTATTTTTCATGTCCTGAACAGTGTAATCTTCTGAACGAAAGTGTCGAATCCCAGTCCACCTCAATTCGCTGATGCCTACGATATCAATTTGCAGCCGTTTAATTTCATTTTTCATTGTGTTGAGTTTTCCCTTGTTAATGCTTCTATGTTCCATGTTCCCACTGTAATTCTGTCTTTGCAGCTTTGGATTTTCTTTTCCTGTATGGCAACATCAGCAGCTAGATGTCCTGATGGCTTTAATCTAGCCACATCATAAACACCATTAGTTCTCTGAGAGATCCTCAGCTCTTCCTCAGTGGCATGTTGAGTGCCATCCAACCTGGGGACCCATCATACAGCACTATATATCAATCATTTTATACTTTTCTGGGCATGTGGTTTCCTTGGTAAGAATACAGTAGTGGTTTACCATTGCCTTCTCCTGCCAGTATGAACTAGTGCCTTTGCCATTGTCACTAAAATGATCATCTGCCTCCAGCATCTTCCTATATCATTGTTGCCTGCTTGCTTTAGCTGGCAGCTGGGGTGACCTTGATGCCTTGGGTGATCCTGCTGGGAATATATACTCTTGGCATGCACTCCAGGTGTTCGCTCATCCCTCCCAGGAACATCCCCTTCCCCATGGGGCAGCCCAGCAGGACTTGAGGAGAGGAGGGGAATGTAAACTAGTTTAACAGATTTATTCTTTTTAAAAAAAAAAATTAAAAGTGGTTTTCTAAGTTTTGTATTTGTTATATCCAATCTTTTGTTCTAGTCAACTCCATTACACTTAGCCGCTGGCTATAACCGTGTTAAAATAGTGCAGCTATTATTACAACATGGAGCAGATGTTCATGCGAAGGATAAAGGGTGAGTGTGTAAGAAGATGATGCATTACAAATTTTTATTAATATACAGCTTATATTTTTCTATGTATTACCTGAAAAGAAGACAGTTCCAAATTTCAAACAAAAGAGGAAGGTCAGACCATAAAAAGGGCTCCTTGATTTATCAACTGCCTTATCAAATACATAAATCCTGTATGCTATCTAGTTTTCCTACCTAATTAACAATGATTGCCAAATGTTTCTGAAACCAATCCTGGAGCTTATATTCCCCAAGAAATGGGTATTTGTGACAAATGTGTATGTACACTTGTATGTATACATGGATATGCACTGGCCAGAGGTTGCATTCCAATTAATGTTAATAGGATTAATCGCTACTATTTAAAATTAATTTATATAAATCAATACTATTAACACTATGCATATACTTAGAGAAAGGGAGATTGTAAAAATCTGTGTTCGATAAACATAAACCTGTGCGTGTTTACACGATAGCAAGTCAACAATTGTAGAGAAGCATTCACAGGTTTCTCTGCTTGAGATCGATCTGTTTTGCCCATTTTAATTAGGATGGAACCTCAGTACTCCTTTGAGTACTAAGCTGTCTTTTCGTATGCCACAAGAAAACTGGTTGATAGAGGCGTTTGTGTTGGGCTGTAGCCACAAGGATATCTATGCATGATTGTTCTGTAGTAAGGCTTACTGAGTTCAGTGGTTATTTGCAGGTGAGTGTGTGTGTGTGAGAGAGAGAGAGAGAGAGAGACTAGTTTATTTAGGCAACAGGGCAGCCTTATTCTCCTTTGGTCCTCCTCTGTCCGTAGAGGATGAATTCTGCAATTTTCTAGAACCTCATTTCTGAAGTGCAACAACTTCTCCTTTTCTTCTGATACATTTCAACCACTTGCTTTTATTATTTCTTTAATTTAGGGGTCATGCAACTCCAAATACCTCTGGGTGGATTTCATTTTAAAAGCAAGAACAATAAAAATTAAGAAACCAATCATAAACATCCAGAAGAGAACAGAAACCAAACAAAAAAACAAGCCACTGAGCTCAGTAGCCACGTTACCCGTGGCTTTTGGAATATCATTAGGAAGGGAGCTGTACAAATTTCTGGGGGGATACTATTCCAGAAAGCAAGTGCCACGACAGAGAAGGTAGGCTTTCTAGGTCCCTATAGATGACATTGTTTAATTGAGGGGACCTGGAATGAACCCGTTCTGCCCAATCATACCGGATGGGCAGAAACAATGGAAGATGGTCCTCAAATAACCAGGCTCTATGTCATGAAGGGCTTTATAGGTGATAACCTGTGCCTTGTATTGCACCAGCAACCAGTGCAGCTTACGGAGCACCAGTGTTACATGGGCACTCTGCAGGATGCCCATCACTGTCCACGGCACTGCATTCTGGACCAGTTGCAGTGTCTGGGTGATCTTAAAGAATAATGCATAAGTGACTGTCTAAAGGGTCTCCCAGTCTAGGAATAGATGCAACTGTCATACAAGATGGATGTATACAAAGGCCCTGCAGACTATTAGCACCAAACAGCTATTGGCAATCACAATAAGAACATAGATTTTGTCACCCTTATCACCACAGTGTAATCCCACATATTGGCTCTTACTTGTGTTTGGTCAAACTTGCTCTTCATCCTCCTCTATCCAGTGTCTCTTCAGTCACTTCATTTCCTGGAGATCCTTGGTAAACCAAGGTACGTGCTGGGATCAGCACACAAGTAGAAGCCACATAGAGGCAATGTGGTCCAAAGTCTCCATTATCTACCCATTCAGGCTGTAACTAAGGTTTTGGCTGAACTACCCACCAGATCCTGAGGGAAAATCCCAAGTTCCCTCCGGAACCCCATCAGGTCTTTTGGGGCAGGGTGATCTAGCAGGCCTTATCTCCCTGCAAGGCAGGATGACATCTGAGCTGGAAAGCAACCAAAGCATGATTTGTCCACAACAGTGGGTTGATGGTGAAGTCCTCTAACGCCAAATCATATCACAACTGCCCTAAGATAATAACCAGATCCAAAGTGCAACCACTAGTATGTACTGGATACTTCCTTCCTGTTTGTTGTCTTTGGTTCAGTAGCATCTTCCTCAATTATCATTCCTTCAGTTAACCACTATGTCAGTAGCTTTTTGATCCTAAATATAATAACACATTGAATTTTTAATGCTCTGTGCCATTTAACCGACTATTGATACACTTTTCTAAATTGTATCTGGTTTTCTATTTTGTCTATCGGGCATTTGGTTTTTTTGGTTGTTACTGATGATAACTGATTTTTATCAATGGTCTGTCTTCACTTTCCAGAGATCTAGTGCCTCTTCACAATGCCTGTTCCTATGGGCACTATGAAGTAACAGAACTTCTGGTAAAGGTTAGTTACATAATAATGTGCAACTTCTGTAGACAGATTTTCTTATGATTATGCTTCACACCTCTGCAAATAATTTGATAAATGGAGAAGTGCTCTCAACATTTGTTCTTTTGTTCGTTAGACTGATACCCTGCCTTTTGTTGTGCTTATTGAAGGTGCAAAACAGATGCTGAGAGGCTCAGCATGGATGTTTCAGGGGCTTCTTCATAGAAGAAAGGATAGCTAGCAAAGCCTCTGCCTTTTCACTTCATCAGCTTTCCAGTGGAAGTGGTTTCTGGGCATGTTTATAAAAACACAAAAAGCATTGTGTTGTATCATCAAGAATATTTAAAGGAGTTCTTTGCTTGTCCAGTAATCTGCACAAGCCTATTTTACTTATTCTCATAATATATTTAAAAACATTCAGTTTAGCTAAATTTTGTCTTTCAGCATGGATCTCTAGGTACATGTATTATTTGATAGATAGTCCATCCTTAATATGATGCATGATGCAAAATAATTAATTGAAAAAAATATTGAACTTGAGCTGGTAAAAAAAAAATAGGTTTTCGTAAAACGTGCACTACATTTCTTGTTTATTGATTTCTGCCTTAGTTCAGCTAATGTTTCTTTGCTTTTTATAAAAATGGCTTGTAAGACTTGTTTGTAAAAACATCTTCAGGTATTTTTTGTAAAAAAAAAAAAAAAAAAAATTTCTGAGAGTCATAGCCGGGGGCAGGGAGCTAAGGAAGATGTCAGTGGACATACTGGTTCTCGGGTGACACATTCAGATTTACAGGGTGAAGATCCTCAACTTTCAGAACCTCTTTTAAAGCTTTTTTATTGTTAAATTAGGTGTACGGATTCCCTGCCTAGTATGTTAAAATATTGTTCCTAAAGTTAACCATAGAATTCCAGGTCAAAATTCCTAGTCTGTGATCTTGAGATTAAGTGACTGTCTCACATACGTAAACTATTCTGCCATTTTGAACTGCATTAGAAGGACAAAACATTAATACAAAGTATGATTCGTAATCCCTACCTCATTAAGCATTTCTCGACAATTGTTAGATGGAACATCTTTCCATATACATTAGAGCTCTACTTAACATTTTCCAGGAGAAAATGATACGTGATTCTCTTTCCTCTCCTAGCACGGAGCATGTGTAAATGCAATGGATCTGTGGCAATTCACTCCTCTTCATGAAGCAGCTTCTAAGAACAGAGTAGAAGTATGTTCCCTCTTGCTGAGTTATGGTGCTGACCCAACACTGTTAAACTGCCATAATAAAAGTACGATTGACTTGGCCCCAACACCTCAGTTAAAAGAGCGATTGGCATGTGAGTACAGAGAAAATGAACTGAATAGAGTTTATTACCTTTTTTCAGTTTTCAGTAGGAATCCATTCACCTGGCTGATGTTGGTAATCACCTGTTGTCTGTAACTGATTGCTATTTCTATAATCCGCAGGTAAGCGTAGCATCAGAAACGGGATATTGTCTCTCTGAAGTATAGAATCCAAGTGAGGGTTATCTCTGCACTATGGAAGCATTCCATTGCCACCACAGAGCAGAACTAATCAAACAGCGTCTTCTGCTTTGTGAAATTTCAGAATCTTTTGTAATAATCCTTCGAGGCTGGTTTTAAGATGTACAAGTATCCATCCTATAAAACTGTAACTTCTCACCTGTTGTGAATCAAGGTTCCTTTGTTATTTAATTATATAGTTTATGATCACACATAAAATAGATCAGGGATGCGGGGGGATGCATCTATCACCTCAATATGTAAGATCATGCTGCTAAAATTTAACTGCAAAATTGCTCATTTTTAGTGGCAAGATTTTTGGATTTTTTTTTTCCCTGAAAAATAAAAGTGGGAGCGGTGGGAGGATGCTTCTAGGAGTCATGTCACTCATGTTTCCACCCCTAAACCTCCAATTTCCAAAGAAGTCTGAAAACTCATCAAATTTGATCATTTTGCTGCCAAATTTCAGCAGTTTGATTTTGGTCAGGGGAACTGGGTTAAGGTGTCATAGAAGGATTTTATTTTATATGTATTTGTATCTGTGATATTTGAGGCTTAAATGCCATAATGCTTTATTTTTCCTCTAGATGAATTCAAAGGCCATTCATTACTACAGGCTGCAAGGGAATCAGATGTGAATCGTGTAAAAAAGCACCTCTCTCTTGAAATTGTTAATTTCAAACATCCTCAGACTCACGAAACTCCCTTGGTAATATGTTGAACATATATTTTCAATAGACGTTGTGTTATGGCCAAACGGAGCAGATGAACTGATAAAAATTCCTTAGAATCAAAACATTTTAAAATGCATTAATGTTGTGCATAATCTGATCTGCAATTAAAATAGAAAGAGGAAGCATTCATCTTTTACAAATAAGATGTTTTCTAATCAGAGGAAAAAATTCCTAGAATACTTAAATTTGCATAATGAGAAGAACAGATAAGGCAAGCTTAAATGTTTCTGTATTTGAGCTGGCAGGTGTTGCTGTTTGCAAAAGGTTTCTTTCTATACTGAAATGAATTAAGAGAATCTAATTTAACATCCTGGATATAGTGCATTGATTATACATAATTTTGTCTGATTAGAAATTTTTCTAATTTCTGCTTTATAGGGATTATTTTCATGTACTTTTTATTGTATTCACTAGTTTTCAACAATAATATTATGTAGAGTAGTTACCATTCAAAAATGATTAAGGCTTTGGACCACATGCAAGTGTGAGTGCAGTGCTCTCCCTTAAAGGGAGCTTGCAGGTTTTCAGACTTCCACACCAATTTGAAAAATGATGCAGCTTCTTAAAGAAGTTGATTCATTAAAGTTGTGTAACTCTTGAAGCAGCTGCAGTTGAAAAAAGGGGGCTGCTTTTATTAGTGAAGAGCTTCTGTGCTCACACATGTCTGAATCATTTTAGAAGCATGTACAGCCCTATTGTGAATTTACATTTCACTGATGTAAATATCAGCTAGCAAATAATGCCATAATCTCATTCTTTGATAGCACTGTGCTGCTGCATCTCCATATCCTAAGCGAAAGCAAGTCTGTGAATTACTTCTAAGAAAAGGAGCCAACATCAATGAAAAGACAAAAGAGTGAGCTGGTTTTTATTTTACCTTTTTATCCTATCCATCCATGGAAATGCTCAGAACAACATATACAGTTTTTTTCTTTCTCCCTTTCATTTTATCCTCACAACCACCATGTGAGATAAGATGTGAGAGTGAGTGACTTATTCAAGCCCACCTAAGATCAGTGGATTTGAAACCAGTTCTTCTGATCGGATGTTCTCTCAGGGGCTGTATAACTTTTTGGATTAATGGGTGCACTTGGATTTTGAGAAATATCACAACATGAGTGTTATGGGGAAGTTGTAAAATACAGGTTATAGGATGCAGGCAGCTGCTAATTTCTTACTGCAGTGAAATACTAATTTCTTGGAAAAATACACTTTGAATTCACAATTTGCTACACTATGAAACATTTATTTCACAGAAAAGCAAATAGATTTCTCTTTCTTGCCTGTAAATAACTTTTTAGAACTAATTTTAATTTTAGAATTTAGAATCCCTCCAAATTACTTACCCTCGTGCACACTTTGCCTTTCCCTCAGATTAAGGCCTATAAATGTTCTTCTCCCCTTTGGATTTCACAGAAACTTAGAAACATAGTTTCTTTGATTGTTATATTTATATTCTGCCTTTTCTCTAGGAATTCAAGGCAGTGGGATCTCCATTTTATTCTCACAGCAAGTTGGACTGAGAGTGAGTGATTGGCTTAAAATTACCCAGTGAGCTTTTGTGGCCAGCATCTTAATCACTACACCTGGTCACTCCTCACTTGCTCTCACCTTTCTGCTACCCCTTAGGTCTCTCGTTTGCCATCCAGGCTTACATCACAGCATCTTTTACTTGCTCCTTCCAATGCAGGGAGGGGTATCTGAAAACGGATAGCTTCCAACTGCCTAACCCTCTTCCTTGAAAGAAAGGTCCTTGCCTATAGTATAATTTCTGCTTTATAGAGATTATTTTCATGTACTTTTTATTGTATTCACTAGTTCTCAACAATAATATTATGTGGAGTCGTTACCATTCAAAAATGATTTGAAAATAAGGCTTTGTATGACATGCAAGTATGAGTGCAGCGCTCTTCCTTAAAGGCCATCTACCTTTTACTGGGATGCGGTGGCGCTGCGGGTTAAACCGCTGAGCTGCCGATCGGAAGGTCGGCGGTTCGAAACCACGTGGCGGGGTGAGCTCCCGTTGCTCGTCCCAGCTCCTGCTCACCTAGCAGTTCGAAAACATGCAAATGTGAGTAGATCAATAGGTACCGCTTCGGCGGGAAGGTAACGGCGTTCCGAGTCGTCATGCTGGCCACATGACCCGGAAGTGTCTATGACAACGCCGGCTCCATGGCTTAGAAACGGAGATGAGCACCGCCCCCTAGAGTCGGATTCGACTGGACTTTACGTCAAGGGAAACCTTTACCTTTCTTACCTTTTATTGTTTTTTTACTTTTAAAGTACAAGCCAACCAGAGTTGTTTGGAGTCAGGCAGCTTATAAATTTCATTAATTAAATAATTGAATAAATGAATCCTATATAACTCTGGACAGCTAACACACAATACAGTGTGTCTGGAGCGTATTAGGAGCATATTAGGAAGAGAGATGGTTTCAAGACTTCAAAACTTGAACTCAGCTTGCTATCCAGTTGCCAGACATTTTTTAAAAATGTTTAAACATTTTTTAAATAACATTATTTGGGGTGAGCAAGGAGGTATTTGTTGCCAAAGGGATGTCAAGGAGTGCTAATGTGCCAACAGCGCTGTGGTGTTTACTTTAGCTCCATCACATATGTACTAATTTCCAGCAGTCTAAAAAGAACAAAATGGAAATATATTATGACTTATTTTGTTTTTATAAAGCTTCCTGACACCTCTTCATGTGGCATCAGAAAAAGCTCATAATGATGTTGTTGAAGTAGTTGTAAAGCATGAAGCAAAGGTATGAATTATTTTTAGCATAAATCAATCATCTTTTTGTGTAATGAAAAAAATAATGTATAAATTTTATAAATGTTTATAACCTTTGAGAAAAGCATCATTTGTGATTTTTATCCTTTGTTTTCTTACAACTGTATAGAGACCAACACAAAGGTGCTTAATAGTATTTAAATGACAATTGGGGGATTTGACAGCCTGTCTTTTCTGTGGCAATGAGTAGATGATGGTAGGAACAGCGATTTTGGACATTAATATTTGATAATCAGTAAGGATGTGCAAAACATTTCATTGAAAACCTTCAGAATGTCTGTTCCAAACCAAAACTGTTTTGAGAATATTAGAAGTGGCCTGACTTTGAGACAGAAGTTGTAACAGACCATTTCAAGGTTGTAGTACTTCCAGTGCATGTGAAATGAACTGTTTTGAGGTCAGAGAAGATCTTGGAAGGGATATACAGCCTTGAAATACTTGCACCCTTTTTGTACTCTGTTTTCTCAAAGCAGACAGTTCTCTACTGTTCCATTATGGATTATTCTAAAGAACTAGATACCATACTCTATATTTCCTGTATATTTAAGATTCTCTGGTAATTTTTAGGTCAATGCTTTGGATAATCTTGGCCAGACATCTTTGCATAGAGCAGCACACTGTGGCCATCTGCAGACATGCCGGTTGTTGTTGAGCTTTGGCTGTGATCCATCAGTTGTGTCACTGCAGGGTTTCACAGCCTCTCAGATGGGAAATGAAAGCATTCAGCAGTTGTTACAAGGTAACAATGCAGAATTTTTGCATACGTAAGGCTTTGTTTGTTTGTTCGTTTGTTTGTATTTCGAATTTCTGTCATCGCCCATCTCCCCTGAGGGAGTGGTTTACAACACAATACAAATTAAAATCATAAAACATAAATTACAATATAAATATCATTATAGATAGATAAATATACGACCCTTGTGGCGAAAAGCTCTCATTCAATAGGGAGGGCACTACAGTGCCAACCACCCCCAGGAAGAGCTATTGCCCTTCCCATCCCAGGCAAGGCGGCAGAACCAGGTTTTTAAATTCTTCCGGAAGTCTGGGAGCGAAGGCCTCTGCCTCACCTCCGGGGGCAAGATATTCCAAAGGGCAGGCACCACTGCAGAGAAGGCCCGCCTCCTGGACCCTGCTAGATGAAATTCATTTGTTGATGGGGTCCGTAGCATGCCCTCTCTGCTTGACCGGGTGGGACAGGTCGATGTTGTGGGGATGAGACGGTCCCTCAGGTACCCTGGCCCCATGCCATGTAGGGCTTTAAAGGTTTATGTTTTGATTATGATCCTTGCTGAATCCCTTGAATCTGTAGTTTCCTGGAAAAGGGTCTGAAGAAGCTTCAGACAAACAAACAAAAATCCTGGTCAGTTCATGATGGTGTCACTTCTTGGAAAGACAGAGAACTGAATGACCACACTTGGTTTATGTACAGAGTTAATGCATGGAGAAAAGTTAATCACCTCCCTGTTCTTGTATCTGATGGAAGACCGAAATACCCTATTCAGTCATTTCAATTATTCCATCTTGTCATTTTATAGCTAACTTGGATTGATAAATGTGAACCTGTCTGATTTTGGCATTTATGATTTATTAAAAGTATGTAGTCTTTTCGAAAATACAGCCAATTGCCTCAGATAGCATTTAAATTGGCATTTCTCTATCCTAAATGATAATATTGATGGAAACGTTTTTCTGTATTGTACTTTGGTATATATAATATTTGATAAGCATTAAATTCTTCTTCTACAGAAGGTGTTCCTTTGGGCAATTCAGAAGCAGATCGACAGTTATTGGAAGCAGCAAAAGCAGGAGATGTAGACACAGTAAAAGTAAGACAATTTGGTTCTTGCATTTTTTTTCCTCAGAAAAAGGTAACATCTAACAATGTGCAGGCCAGTTTGGGTTATCCTTAAATCTTCAGAGACAGAAAAAAAAATGAAAACCAAATCCCTGTGCATTTTTACTGGTTTGAAACAATCTCAGATTTAAAAGAACTAATTTATAGGCAACTACGGATTTTTGTCTTCACTGCTCCCTCAGTAATGAAACAATTGGCCAATTCAGTTGCTGGACCACTCGTCTAGTAATCTAGCAAAATACCTTAGGAAAGATGCATAATTTAAAAAAAATACACAAAACAGCCTAGGAAATCATACTATAGAGAAGCTGAAACATTAGTGAGGAATTAGAATATAAAGATGAAAGATTATGAATGTGGATTTGAATTAATATAATTTGTGTACATTTATTTTATTTTGGTAATTTATATGGGCCATCCACCTTTTATTGTTCTTTACTTTTAAAATAAAAGCCAACCAGAGTTATTTGGAGTCGCCAACCAGAGTTGTTTGGAGTCAAGCAGCTTGTAAATTTAATTAATTGAATAATTGAATAAATGAATCCTATATAACTCTGGACAACTAACACACAATACAGAAAATACTATAAGAACAAAGAAAATTCAATTAAAATAATCCCAATACAATAACAATATTGTTTATTAACCAGTGACCATAGATAACTCACAACATCAAACCACATATATTGGTTCCACTAATATTCTGGCTCTAATGTGTGAAGAAAAAGCCAGGTCTTCACAGTCTTACAGAAGGCCAATAAGTTCAGGGCCATCTGGATCTCAAGGGAAAAGCTGTCCCACACAGCGGTGCTGCAGTGAAGAAGGCCTATCTCCTGGATCCTATTAGATGTCATTGTTTCAGAGAAGGGACCCAGAATGTGGGCATGGTTGTAACCCTAACCCAGCCAGTTCTGGTGGGAAGAGGCAAGACCATTGGAAACAAGCAGTCCTGCAAGTAACCTGGTCCCACGCTCTGCTTTTAAAGGTGATGACCAGAACCTTGAATTGCCCCCCGAAGCCTACTAGGAGCCAGTGTAGCTCATGCAGTAGTGGTCTCACATGGGTGAACCTTGATGCACCCAAGACTGTGTGCAGTTGAAGCTTCCAAATGCCTTTCAAGAACAGCCCCTGATATGGTGCCTTGCAGTCATCCAATCAGGAAGTGACTAAGGCATGAGTTATCATGAGTAAAACCTCCCAATTCGGGAATGGGTGCAGCTAGCACAGAAGATGGACTTGTGTGAAGGCCCTCCTAGCCACATCTGCCACTTGCTCCTTAAGCAAGAGACGAAGTCCAGGAGGGCCTCCATATTGTGCTCCAACGTTCTCTGTGGGGTGCTAAGATTGAAATAATTCGATGTTCCAGATTGGATTTTTAAGAAAATCAATTGATAGCATCAGAGAAAAATCAAGCAGGAGGATTGAAGATTTATTTACTGCAGTGATTTCTATGCTGCTTCAGGCTAACCAACTTAGTGTGGCTTACAAAAGTCAATTCAAGCAAAAGAATCAACCTTACACTTTTTAAACAAGGGACATATGATAGAGAATATATCTACAGTGTTTACATCTTACCCGAACATTATAAGCCTCGTTTGTCCCTTCAGTCCCCAGAGGATCAGGGAAGGAGCCAATCCTGCCTCTGAGGGCCAGTTATTCCACAAGAGGGGGGCCCCCACAGAGAATATCCATGTTGAAGTCCCCTACTGCTGGATTTCCTGATGGAAAGGGATTTTCAGTATGTACTTCCTGCTTGTGCATATTGGGTGGGGAGATTCTGCCAATAACGTTTGCCTCAATTGTTGCATTCCACAGAAGTTATGCACAACACACAGTGTGAATTGCCGGGATATTGAAGGGCGCCAGTCCACACCGCTTCACTTTGCAGCAGGATACAATAGAGTGTCTGTAGTTGAATATCTTTTGCAGCATGGGGCTGATGTCCATGCAAAAGACAAAGGGTAAATATTCCACTCTGGTGTTTGATTTGCAAATGCTTAACAGGAATAATTCTTTGTTTCCTTCTGGCTGTTTGCTTATTAGTTTTCAGGGGATGGCAAGCCTTGAAGGTCTGTATTCCTTATGCCTAAAGCTTTGTGCAGTTAATGCTTCATCTCTCTACATAGAACTTTTTTTATGTATGTATATGACAAAAATGTTATGAAGAGGTTAATCAGTTATGGCTCCTTGTGATGCTCATTGTTATTTATTCGTGTCAGAAGCATCACAATTAAAATAAGGCATACTGTAAAACATAGAATTTGAAATATAAGATATAAAAGTTAAAATATATAAAAGTTAAACAGATCTTGCCCAGAAACTGGCAACATGAATTGCGTTCTGTCGCGCTGTCAGGTCCTCAGATGTGCATTGATCAGGGCACAGAGGACAAGTGTACATATGTGTTGTTGTCTGCATGTCTCCACATTCACAAAGGGCAGAGGCCACCGGATAGCCCCATTTGTTCAGAGTATCTCTGGATATTGTTATGCCCATGTGCAGTCTGTTCAACGATTTCCATACTTCCCAACTTTCGCCAAACCCAGGTGCCAGCTCCTTTGCTGGTTCCATCCAGTGTTGGTTCTTCATAGCTTTCCATAGGTCCACTCTACTTTTAAATTCATTGAAATCTTCCGTCGACCCAAGGAAACTTTTCCTGGATTTTAATCTCCGAGGAGCTGGTTGTAGGTCATAAAGAGGGTGTTGTTTGGATATTGATGATTTAAGCTTCTCTATATATAATGCTGCTTCTCTATGGACAGCAGGCAGAGCAATGCCGGCTAGGTGGTAGATCTAGAGAGGTA
Organism: Candoia aspera; assembly: GCF_035149785.1. Taxonomy (NCBI): domain Eukaryota; kingdom Metazoa; phylum Chordata; class Lepidosauria; order Squamata; family Candoiidae; genus Candoia; species Candoia aspera. The sequence continues at coordinate 73,749,127 of NC_086158.1, read as the reverse complement.
GGTTTCAAACATCCGATAATACTTCTGCTAGTTTCATTCAAAGCAACATCTGCATTCCCAGCATGTGCTGATTTATACCAAACTGGGCAGGCGTATTCACCTGCCGAGTAGCAAAGGGCGAATGCTGCTGCTTTAAGGACCCTTGCTCATTGTTGAAGGAAAATTTGTAACATGACCCACATCCATTGTAATGCAGGTGTTGGGTATAGGCACAAAGAGGAATGGAGAATCACCTTCCTTACTCCACTCATTTGGGCTCTGTCATGCTACATGGTATCTGTTATATTGTCCTTTTGTCACAATAATGTTAGCTGGCTTTTCAAATTAATGTCCACTTCAGTAATTATATAAAACATTATATGATAACTGCATGATCAGTTGACACATATACTGTATCTCTAATATTACTGACAGTTGTAATAAGTAACTTCTGAATAATGAAAACACTTAGTGCGTTGATATGCCATTATTTAAATCTTCAGACTAATCATTTTTCCTTAAAGTTTCTGAGACTTTTTTTCCCACAACTACTATGCTGTACATTAACCATTAAAAAGTAAAAGTCCTTTTTGGAGTATTGAAAATATTAGCTTGAACTGAAATTTCCTGCTGATTCAAGCACCAACTATATGTTTCACTCAGGCTTATTTCCTTAAAAATTTCAGAGGCCTGGTTCCTTTGCATAATGCTTGTTCTTACGGACACTATGAAGTGGCAGAACTTCTTGTTAAACATGGTGCAGTTGTGAATGTGGCTGATTTATGGAAATTCACTCCTTTACATGAAGCTGCAGCAAAAGGAAAATACGAAATTTGTAAGCTACTATTACAGGTATGTCACTTGAAATATATACATTGTGTCAGTTTTATCCTATAACATCCAGAGGATATGTATGTGTGTCAAATGATGTTAGAATTAATTCATAATGTATGTGAAATATTTGTGAATAGAGGAAAAAACTTGCACAAATGCTAGAGGGAAGGGGGTGGATTGTTGTACAGTATAATGGAAATTAATATGTATTTTTTTTCCAATTTCTTACCAAATTAGCATGGTGCTGACCCCACAAAGAAAAACAGAGATGGGAATACCCCATTAGACCTTGTTAAAGATGGTGATACAGATATTCAAGATCTCCTTAGAGGAGATGCAGCTTTGCTTGATGCTGCAAAGAAGGGCTGTTTGGCTCGGGTGAAGAAATTGTGTTCCCCTGATAATGTCAACTGTCGTGATACACAAGGCCGGCATTCTACTCCACTCCATTTAGCGGGTGCGTTTTCTTTAAAAATATAGTATTGTTGCTGTATCATAACCTTCATAGGGAAAAGCACTTATTCATTAGCTGTCCTGGAGTAGAACATCCAGTGTATTTGTTAAATCATTATAAAGCGGTGAGCAAAATAAGTGTGTTAATAGCAATAATTATTGTTATTAATGATTGTCCAAGCCCTATTTCAGATATATTTGGGGTTTATACAATTGTGAAAAATGCCCCTGGAGACATATGACTTATCTTACAGTGTCATATGTTTGGATAAGATATTCCAGCATCTGTCTCTTCTGAAAAGCTGCATGTCTCCAGGGTCTTAGGTCTTGGTTTTTCCTAGCTCTTTTTATTGGTGAGGTAAAGGGTTGAACCTGGAATTCTGTGAGCACAAAGCATGTATCCTGCCATTGTGCTTTGCGTCCCAATCATTTCACAAAACTGCTGTTTGCATACGGCTGCCTGCGTTTAAAAAAAACTGCCTCTGGTTTAATGTTCAGAAAAGAGGAAAAGAAGTTGGTGATGCTTTTTATAGTAACTGTTTATTCTGATTCTGAATAATTTATTTAAAATATTTGTTCTTATTGCCCACTAGCTGGTTACAACAGTTTGGACGTTGCTGAATACTTATTACAGCACGGGGCTGATGTAAATGCACAAGACAAAGGAGGCTTAATTCCTCTGCATAATGCAGCATCCTATGGGGTAAGTAGCCTGATCTTTTACTGTAAACGTTTTAAGATTATACATTAGTTTGATAGAAACCAGTGTAGGCCCTTAAAACCTTTTTGGCACAGCTGCTTCAAGTCTTTTTCCTGAATTTTTGCATTTGCATATATGGATAGAAATCACTTCCATCATGGTTGCTAGAAAAACAAAGCAATATAACGATGTGTCCAATCAGTAAGTTTCTGAAAGATGCCAAATAGATTAAGGACTTCATGTCTTTATTTTCTTTCCTCTTTTCTTCCCTCAGTTTAGAATAGCTTGTACCATGGTGGGTCTGTATTTAAGCTAATGATTTAGGGTGGCATATCATAGAATAGCTGTTTTGTTAGTCAATTTTGTGGCTCTGGGAATCAAACTATATGAGTCTGCTAATAGGATGAAGGAAATATGTGGGTGAAAGCTCCCCTATGAGCACAAATTTGGTCTGGTTATTTGCTTCCAGTGAGATGATCCATAGTTGAACTGCAGTAATTAACTTCTCTTTGCGTAGTATTAATTCACTGATACATTGAGATTTTATGTACAGTATAAACCTCTATGGTTGTTTCAATATAGAGAGTAGAACATATCTATGGACATTACTAGTGTAATGTTGTGGTCCAAGTGGTGAACTAAGACTGACGAAACCCAAGTACAAAGTCCCATTCAAAGATGATGGTCATTGGATGAGCTTCGGCAAGTCAGTATTTGTTAGCTTCACCTCCTTATAGGATTATATTGAATGTAAAAATGGGCAATATGATCACATAAACAGCTTGGCCTCATTAAAGAAATAGCAGAATTGGGCCTTTCTACCAGAAGGAATACTGTTAAATGTCCCAGTGAAATCATACTCAGTCATTTCCATACATCACTCATAGTAATGTAAAACAAACGTGTTATGTATAGTTTATTTGTTTGTACGTTTATTTATTCAATTTATATTGCCGCCCATCTCAAACTAGTGACTCTGGGTGGCTAACTACAATAAAAACAGTCATAATATAAAAATAGTATGTTTTAAATCTTCTGATATACATATGGGCAAAAGAGTTAGATTGTAAGAGCAGACAGTGTGAGCTGAGAGTCTAAAATACTAGGTCTGGGGTTATTTGGTGGCTTTGGGTTAGAAGCTGTCTCTCTCAGTTCTCCTCTTCTCCCTCTACCCATCCACCCAAAATTCTGAGATTAAAGTGATCTAGGCTATAGAGGACTTGAAGATGACCAGTTGAAAAAGAAAGGCATTGCTAGCGGTATGTCACACACATGGTCTTTATGAGTACATGTTTAGATGTGGTCCCATTTCTTCTGATGGAAAAAGGCGGTTTTCAGGGCTGTAGGCCTCATGTCTTATGAGGATGATGTCTCATGAGGGACACGGTGGCGCTGCGGATTAAACTGCTGAGCTGCTGAGCTTGCCAATCAGAAGGTTGGCAGTTTGAATCCGTGTGACGGGGTGAGTCCCATTGCTAGTCCCAGCTCCTGCCAACCTAACAGTTCGAAAACATGCAAATGTGAGTAGATTAATAGGTACCGCTTCAGCGGGCAGGTAACGGCGTTCCGTTTAGTCATGCTGGCCACATGACCACGGAAGTGTCTACAGACAAACGCCAGCTCTTCGGCTTTGAAACAGAAATGAGCACCACCCCCTAGAGTCGGACACAACTGGACTTAATGTCAAGGGAAACCTTTACCTTTACTAAGTCTCATATATCAAGACATTGTTGAAGTTTTGATGTAGTTAGGATATCTAGAACTATCCTCGGTTCCTAAATGTTGAGAGCTTGGAATACTGCTGAAAGATAATTTTGCTGCGCACTCCGGTTTGCTATAATCAATGAGATCTAAATTTGTAATGACTAATTTGGTCTGTTTCCATTTCAAGTACTTGAATTTAGTCCTTGAAAGAAAGGTCTAAAGCACGTCTTACTTAATTAAATCTACAGTTCAGTTTTTCTTTGCCTCTTCTGAGAACACTGCAAGGGTCTACTGATGCCAAGAGTTTGCTTTTGCGTTAGCTCTCCTCTGTGGGTTTCCTTTGTTACCAGCAGTTTTCAGCCAGATTGTATTCATTTGCATATTTACATTTTGGGGTTATGACTTCAGCAGTCAAGCGCACACATTACGTGTTATATGTTAAAAAGGTCCATTTGCCATTGATATGGTTGCTTTAGAAAATTTAAGTTGGCCTAAACTTACCTTTAAGGACAACTCTTTCACCAACAGTTTGCATTTTTTACTTTGGGGGGAGGTTATAAAAATACTGGACCATTTTTTATTTTATTTAATTTCCATGAGACCAGGGGAATAATTCTAGTAAGCAAGGGAGGGTGTAAGAATATGTAGAAAGAACAACTCCACCACTTTTTTGAGGGGCTGCAATTTCATTTGAGAAGGGGTACTTCTTCCCACCGAAGGAGTATTTGAAACTTCACCTTCTCAAAGATCCACTTGCCAGCCAAGGTCATTTGCAGTGAAAGACAGCACTAATTAAAGATTTGTATATTGCACATTAATGTCCTGAACCAGGTTACAGGAAGGGGTTTTTTTTCCCTGAAAGTTGCACTATATAAATGTATTTTATTTTCCAGCATGTAGATGTAGCAGCTTTACTTATAAAGTATAATGCGTGTGTAAATGCTACGGACAAATGGGCTTTCACACCTTTGCATGAAGCAGCCCAGAAAGGAAGGACACAGCTTTGTGCCTTATTATTGGCACATGGGGCTGATCCTACTCTGAAAAACCAGGAAGGACAAACGCCATTAGACCTAGTCACCGTAAGTGCTGGGAATTTTTTGAGAAGTTTGTATTAAGCTTCAGTTACTGGCTGCTGACCAGGGCATCAGATTTGAGGATTTGAAAACATGTAGCTACTGTTGTGGGCTACAAACTCAAGCAAGGACAGCAGCTCCACAAATCTTACTGAAGATGGGCACAAGGAATATAAGTGTAGCTTTTGCAAGTACAGCGAGGGACTAAAGAAGCAATTATGAGTTTTAAAATTTAAAACTAACGTTTGACCCCAAAAGCCACGTGCAAAATACCAGCCACGTTTGGTTTGTTGGAGTTTGAGCAGTCTGTATGTGCTCTTTGGCCAGGATTCATGCTTACTGGGCTACATATGACTTGGGAATGATTAAGGATGTGTGAAATTCATTGATCCATGAACTGTATTTTGAAGAGAACTCCAGAATATTTGATCCCCTGTGGACTATGCTGTTCCTGGGGCATTTAGCAGTTCCCAGAAGTAAATCCTCTAAAACCAAAACCAGTTTCAGGTATTCCAGCCATGGTGTTCCAGTTCGACACCATGCTTCGAACACCATAATCATAGGTATGAATAATCTAGTTTTGTATTTTAAATTGTTTTGCATTAAATTTCAGGAATTAAGAATCTCAAGGCCCATAAGATAAGTGCAGCAGGTGATTTTGTAAGCAGTATTTTAGCCAAGTGAAACTAATTTTTGTTTCAAGATACGTTTACATCTGTAAACTGTATATACCATGATTAATGTAAATACATTCAAGTAGGTCCAAAATCACCAATTCAGTTATGCTTAAAGTGGCACCATTGTGCATTTAGTTGTATCCTATGAGCATTTAGTGATTTTTAAATCATGATCCTACACTTGTGTACTCAGAAATACGTTCTGAATTCAACAGGGCTATCTCCCAGGTAAGTGAGTGTAGGATTGTAGGTTACAAGAACAGCAAGCCTGTGAGAGGTAGGTTAGAAAGCAAGAGTGATTCTGTTCACGTTTGTAGCAGGCTGTGGATTTTAATCTGACCCTTTAACAATCAGAACTAAAATTTAAGTATGCCTCGTTCTTGGGATTGGAGTTACCATACTCAAGGGACCTCTGGGCCAGAATATCTGAAATGACATTGTAAGTAACAAAAAATAAAATTAGAGTAATTCAGGTAATGCACTGTTTACCTAACCTTGCAACTTACCTGCCTGTATTTGTGACTATTTTAACAATATATTAATGTTTCTTTTAATTTCCAGGCAGATGATGTTAGCGCACTATTGGCAGCTGCCATGCCACTTTCTGCCTTACCATCTTGTTATAAGCCTCAGGTTATAAATGTGTCTCAAAATACAGGAACTTCAGCCGATTCACTTTCTTCCATTCCGTCCAGCCCATCCAGTTTGTCAGCTGCCAGTAGCCTGGACAGCTTGTCTAGTAGCTTTTCTGAACTCTCAGCTGTTAGTACAAATGGTGCTGAAGGGGCCTCTGGTTTGGAAAAGAAGGAAGGTGAGTGGCATTTTCTATTGAGTCAGCTTAAGCAGCTAAGTGAAGGCCAGTTTACTCATGCACTAAGATTCTAGCATCTAATGATAATCTCACTAAAACTATGTTTCTCCATCACAGATTCAGTATTCATTTGATATAGCTTTAACACAGAATCATAGAATTGGAAGGAGCCATTTAAGCCATTGAGTCCACCCACTTGCTGAGTACAGGAGTCCAATTTAAAGCATATATAAGTGATCCTTTAGGTAGTCATCTGTGAGTTAAATATATGTGTTTGACTTGAAACGTACATAAATGGGCAACCATAAAAGTGATCTATTTGGTTTCTAATATCTTAAGATTTCAGGACTGCTGTGTATTTTTTTTTTCCTGGAAAAAATTGACATCATGAGAGTAAGTTAACTTGTGGACTTAGACATGTTACATTTACTGTTGCATTTCCCATAGAATCCTGCATTCTACCCCCCAAAAATATGTGTCTTAATCTTGTTCAATGTATGAATAGTGAATATAAAATAAGAGTTAAGAAGATTCCCTTAGCTAAAATGTTTAATTTAGTTAAATAGAATTTTAAGAATACAGACTAACCTTACCTGGAATGTAAGGTCAATTTATATTTAAAAATATATTTGAATATGGCTGTTATATGAAAATAGTGCATTGGATTCTTGTAGACAATCATGTGAACACATGCCTGTAGTAAGATAGAATAACTTCAGTTCAGTTTATATGTACCTAATAATAACTTTCATATTTAGTTCCCAGTGTAGATTTTAGCATCAACCAATTTGTGAGAAATCTTGGACTTGAACATTTGATTGACATACTTGAAAGAGAGCAGGTAAGTCACTGTCTTGATTTGGAAACTAAGTAAACAATGAATGTTGTTTTAAGGGAAACAGTTGTATAGTCATCAGTTTAAAGCTTAGTTTGGGAGAATGCTAATAACCTGGATTTGTAGAGGTTGATTATATCTTGAGTTTTAAACAGCCAAGCTAAGATACTGATGAACACATGCCAGCATGATTCACTCTTTCATTCCCTACAGTTCTCTAAAATATTCCTTACACTAATGTAAGGAATATTTAGAGAACTGACTTTATCTGTAAATTATATTTGCTAGTCTTCAGGAAATATAATGATATTAACACTGATTTACTTATATTAATTAATAATGATACCAATAATTCAGAGTTTCAACTTTGGTGCTAAACGTGAAAGCATTTGTTAACAAAATGTTATTTCATATTGCAACAATGTTTTACCGATAGAGTAAATTTAATCTATTGATCCAATTAAAAAGGATTATGCAAGAAACTTCCACGTATTCAGCATTCTCTAAGGACATCATTTTTGCCTCCTTTCATTAGTCATTATGCTTGAAAAATCTAGCATAATTCTCTCCCTCTTATTTCTGGTATGGCAAATCAGAGTTTGCAATTTACAATAAAACAGATTGAAATTATCCTTCAGATTTTTTTTTAATCATATGGCATAGCAGTTGGTGTTCATGCTGCTTTTTCTTGCTGGGAAATCCTTGTGAGATCCAGCAGCCAGATGTGTAGACTATTTAGCCATGACAAGTCATGTTGCCCGGGGTGCACCACGAGGAAGCTAGTCTACATTGCACCGAGTTGGGCTGAGAGAAGGTGACTGGCCCAAGGTCACCCAGCTGGCTTTCATGCCTAAGGCGGGACTAGAACTCACAGAGTCCTGGTTTCTAGCCCAGCACCTTAACTACTAGACCAAACTGGCTCTCGGCATCCTACAGATTATATGGTGTGTTAGTTTGGGTATAGCTGTGTTGTATATGAAGAGGAAGCATATACACCTGAGTTACAGTTGTATACCTACAAACCATGGCTTGTTGAAGCCTTAGCGTGCAAGATTTTAAATGTATAGTAACAATTCATTTCCTAGTATGCTCATACTATTTGATTTTAATTAAATTTACATGTTGTACCTTCTGTTTAAAAATCAGCGATAATGATAAACAATAAGAGAAGTATCTCTTACTCAAGTAGTAGGTTGTGATACGATTCTCTCAAATACATTTTAAACAAAAAAGTCTGAGATTAATTTTCAAATGCATCATATATTTCAATGATTAAGTACAATAAATTTGCAATAAAATAGATTGAGATTATCCTTCAGATCATATGGTTTATAAGAAAGACTTTAAGAGATTGTGATCTGACAATCCTTTTTGATAACCTAGGTTTTAAAAAGATGATGAACCTGAAGATTTTTGTTGTTGGCATAGCACAACCATTTCACTCTTGTTTCTAAGCATTCAATAGCAGTATGGCTTCCATAAAAACTTTTATCATTTTACCAATTGAAAGGTTTTGAAGAATTTAAAAACCTGATCATAATTTTGTGGCAGCCTAATGAATTCTTATGAAGAAAACAAAGAAATAATGCTTTTCTTTGCAGATAACATTGGATGTGCTTGTTGAAATGGGGCACAGAGAATTAAAGGAAATTGGAATTAATGCTTATGGTCATAGACACAAAATAATTAAAGGAGTTGAGAGGCTAATCTCTGGACAGCAAGGTATGTTATAACAAGTAAAATATTTAATTAAGCTACATTTTATGCATTCCTGTGATTCAGAATTGTAACATTGTAATTTTCCTTTATTTTAGTGTCCAGAAAGAAGTGAGTTAGCGCATTAAGTCTAAAAAGTACATAAGATGCAATGCTAATGTTGCCTTTTCTCTTAGGTCTTAACCCATATCTAACACTGAATACTTCGGGTAGTGGGACAATCCTTATAGATCTTTCTCCTGATGATAAAGAGTTTCAGTCGGTAGAGGATGAGGTATATTTTTTTAATGTATATTCTGAAATATTTAAACATTATGTGTAGTATTAGTTAAATCTATTGCTATGAAATATAATAAATGTAACTGGCGGATTCAGCAATCAACCCTGACTTCTTTGGAAATAATTAGTCATAATTTCATTGCCCTCTTCAAACCCAAGGGCGGCTTCCAATGCATTATAATCCCAATTATAGCAATATATATTGTTAAATTATCCACATCTTTTGAGATGGATTATAGCAAGCAGTACTTGTGACTCTCTCCAAATAATTAACTGAAATGAGAACTAATGTGCATTACATCCACTACCTACATGCTTTAAATGAGATTATATAAATATGTGTTTGAGATTCTACAAAATAAGCCAATGATGGTTTACATAACTACACTAGGGAAGTGTCATGGGGGGGGCGTCAGTTTCAGAGTAAGAAGACAAAGAAAGGGCAGCCAGTTCCTGAACTGGCCTTGCAGGACGAACAGCCGCCTGAGCAGGCAGAGCGGGCAGGGACAGCCAGCAATCAGTGGGGACAGCTGCCGCAGCTCTGGGAAGATGAGGAGTCAGAATAGTCACCCCCTCCCAATGCAAGAGCACAGAGAGCAGAACAGAGAACAAAACAGAGGAAATCAGTGAGGTTACTCTCAAGGAAGCAGCCTCGCCCTCCTAAATGAGCCCTACCGGGGCTGCTCTTATTTAAGAAGAGCTGTGAGCCCAAGACGGCTGTTGGAAACAACCATTCATTAACTCCGACTCTCTGTGCCTTGTGACTCTGAACCCGGACCGGCTGACAACCTCCCCAACACTTGGATTCCTGGACTGCCCAACCATTCTTGTGCCTGCTCCCTGGACTTTGAACTTTTTACTTAGGCAAGTTGCTGGACTTGTGAGAACTGGGTTGCCTTTATGTGCGTGTATTTGCACGTTACTTTTTGTTGCTGCTTGCTATAAGTAAAAGTTTGCAACTGCCTCTGTGTATTTGCGTGTGCCTGGCCTGAGATGGAACAGGAGTGCTGATCAATTATGAGAAAATTATTTCTGGACCAGAAAGGAAAGTTTTATTCAGCAGACTTAGATTTGGGTGTTTTGATTTAGATTTTATTTATATATTTATTTGTATCCATTTAAATCTTCAGATGCAGAGCACTGTACGAGAACACAGAGATGGTGGGCATGCTGGTGGAATTTTCAACAGATACAACATCTTAAAGGTAATGTGTAGGTAATTCTGATTTGGGTCTGCCACAGACACCTCCCACAGGCCAGAGACTTCCCCTGTCTTAAGGGAGCAGTTAATTTAAAAGTTGAAAGGGGTTAGGTAGTGGCTTCTAAATAATGCATTCGTTTTTTTAAAGAAGTTTGGGATTTGAAATCTTCAGTCTTCAGCTAATTGATAACAGTGGTTGACATTTTAGTTGAACTTACTCTGCTGTATGTATAATTTTGTTTTCTTTTTACCGTTATATATTAATGATTTAACCTGTTTTAACTTCATTTGAGTTTATGATTTTAAATTCCTGTATAACCTCATTCTGTCATTATTATACCTGAAAAATATGAATATGATAATTTCAAATGCAAAGAAATTAAATAGTTAACATTGTTTTAAGTTTTAAATCAGATTTTAGGAAAGTGTTATCAAGTGTTCTAGAAAAAGAAACCTTATTTTACCAATATGGGTTGGTTTTTTTTAGGAAGAATGGTTATCTGTTTGTTCCATCTCAGTTGTATAGTGCCATAGCTATCAGAAGACATGGAATAAAATTGACTGTGATTTTTTTTTCCCCTAGATACAAAAAGTATGTAACAAAAAGCTTTGGGAAAGATATACTCACAGGAGGAAAGAGGTTTCTGAAGAGAATCATAATCATGCTAATGAAAGGATGTTGTTCCATGGTATTTCATTTTGTCTAAAAGTTATATTGCATTTCTTCAGATGATTTCAATAGATTATTCATAATTAGGAATTCTGATCACTGTAAATACAAAATCTGTATTGGCTTTTAACTAATAATTGACTAATTGATATAGTAAAAGAGCTCCTTTGAAATTCAGTTCAAATCCTATTAGTGAATTTCCACAGTGTGTAGCCTGTAAATATATACTCACAATATATACATTGATTCAAACTTGAAAGATGTCATTATATATTTTATCTCAAGGCAGTTTGAGCATGATGGGCATTTCCAGTGTCTCCATCTGCCTTACATAAAACTGAATCTCTAATAGTTGGGTACACCCAATTTAGAGTCAGGTATTGGTTCTGTAGCACAGTCATTATGGATTTACAGACCTCAAGCAAGTCTTGCCTGTGACACACTATATCAGCTGGTTAAGAAATAGGTAGTTCAAGCTTCAGGTCAAAATTAGTTGTAACCAACAATTAGATGGCTTATTGTGTACCAGATTTCTTTATCAGACCCCCCCCCCCAAATATTTTAATTCAGTCACAGCTCTTTTCTGGGCTAGGTGTTCCAATAAAATTTTTACTGTGGTGTTTTTCTGCACGCGTGGTGGAACTTTATGTTTAACTATGGTAAAATACTTCCTGTTTGAAGAATATAAAAACCACTTTCTGTTTTAATATATTTTCAGGCTCTCCTTTTGTGAATGCAATTATTCATAAAGGCTTTGATGAGAGGCATGCTTACATAGGAGGAATGTTTGGAGCGGGAATTTATTTTGCTGAAAATTCTTCCAAAAGCAACCAGTATGTCTATGGTATTGGTGGTGGCACAGGTTGCCCTATTCACAAAGACAGGTCTTGTTACATCTGCCATAGGTAACTTGCAGCAATTTGTACAAATTCTACCAACATTTATTAAGATAATTTTTGTAATTTATTTTGATAGATAAATGCTCCTCTTCAGAGAATCTCCCACTTGGCACACAGATTGCAGTGGGTCTGAACAAATAAAAAGTGTAGGGGTGGCTCTAATTTGAATGAAACCAAGCCACTGTTCTATAAAATATAACAGCTTGAGGGTTTATTTCCTGCCCATGTCTTCTGTCTGTTTGAGCACAGTTGTAAAGGTGTATCATGTCTCACAACAGAGCAAAACATAAATTTCCAACATAAAATAAAATGTTCGGTATAAAATTATTTTATATATGCTGCCAATTTTTAAAATTTCTTAGTTTTAGATAATTGCAAGTCTTGACTACACAATGTTCCTTAATGATAATGGTGATAATAATGGTTTTCAACCCTCTCTTTTGTAGATTGCTCTGACACTGAATTCCCTAAGGAATTAAAAGCCCAGTTTAGCACCCTTCAGTTGAATGGAAGAGAGGGAGAAGCAACATATGGATCCTATCCCCATTCCAGCCTAATTATTTTTTCATTCTTTTCAGTTTATTTATTTCCAGTAAAATTAACCAGCTCCAGAACTGGCATAGATTAGTAAAAGATTCAGCGGCCTGTCTGGAGACCAACAGCTTCTCCCACTGTGTCCTTGGGAGCCCAGAATAAGTATCTGAGGCGTCCCTTCGATCTCAGAAGGAGACCTGAAACTCCTCCAATTCTTTAGGCATCATCTATTACACTGTAGGGCTGCATTGTTTATTAAGCTTTCTGCTATATGATTAGTTGAATGGAAGGAGAATGACAGTATTTTGATTGATTAAAATAATTTTTAGATTGTACTCAGGATCTTGAAGAGTATTTACTTTTTTCACTAGATTTGTTTTCTTTTACATATTTATTAATAATATGCTTCTTTTCTTTAATATAGGCAGTTGCTTTTTTGCCGAGTAACGTTGGGCAAATCTTTTCTACAGTTCAGTGCCATGAAAATGGCTCATTCTCCACCAGGACACCACTCCGTTACTGGACGACCTAGTGTCAATGGGCTAGCTTTGGCAGAATATGTCATCTACAGAGGAGAACAGGTAGTGTGTTTGGGGTTTTACTTTGTAAATACTGGAAATGTACAATATTCATTGATCTAGAAAGAGAATATTATAAAGAACTCCCTTTGGAACAGGTCAGATGTCTTCTCAGTCTGGATCCTGGATGTTGTATTCCTGGATCAACAAAATTTGCACATCTAGCAAACACGTTTTTCTTAAATTTATGAAGAGCTATTCATAACTCATTGTTTCAGATTTTGCTTTGCTCTTTGTTCAGCAAGAAAAAGAAAAATGAATAGCATAATAATTGGGTCCCCAGGATGTCGCCTGTTAGCAGTAACGTGCCTGCAAATACTGCTTTGGATTTCATTTTTTTAAAAAATGACATGGAGTATGGGCATGTTGTAAAACTAGGTGCAGGTGTTTTTTTTAGAAGGAAATCTCTTGACTCCCACAGTGGTTTTTAGAAAGTAAAAAGCTTCAACTGGTCCAGAACACAGCTGTGCGAGCAATTTTAGGTGCCCCAAGGGTGCCACATACAACACCAGACTGCACTGGCTCCCAGTTTGCTTCCAGGTCCAATTCAAGGTGTTGGTTATGACCTTTAAAGCCCTACATGTCATGGGACTAGACTACCTGAGAGACTGTCTCACCCCCATTGCATCGACCTGTCCCACCCACTCATGCAGAGAGGGCATGTTATGGACCCCGCCTGCAAGAGAATTCTACATGGTGGGGTCCAGGAGGCGGGCCTTCTCTGCAGTAGCTCCTGCCCTCTGGAACATTCTTCCCCCAGAGGTGAGACGAGCCCCCTCGCTCCTGGACTTCCGCAAAAAACTAAAAGCCTGGTTTTGCCATCATGCCTGGAGCAGGTAGAGGAATAGTCAGTCGTGGGGATGGCTAGTGCCTTAGAATGGCCCTTTATACTCACTAACTGAGATACAATCTTAGCCATCTGGATCCTATTATATTTTATATCTTTTATTTATATTTATACTTACAGTTATATTTATTGTTTTATAATGGTATTGAATTTTAAATTTGTTTTTGTAAACTGCCCAGAGTCCCTCCTTTGGGGGGGAGATGGGCGGTGATAAAATGTGATTGATTGATTGATAGATAGATAGATAGATAGATAGATAGATAAAGAAGGATGGCCAGTGGCAGTTCAGCTCATTTGAGAATGTTTCCACAAAAGATAAGCTGATATTTTTAATGCATTGTCTTTTTTTAAACCATTGAGAGCCAACCTGAAATAGAGCAGCATAGAAATCTTGGTAATAAATAAAATTAAATAAGATAGGGCAGGTGGAAAAAATTTTGCGAATTAGTTTAATTACTGGCAGATGTTCCCTATGATTAAGTCATTTTGACCATGGGCAACTCCTATGGCAGCCATTTTGTGAATATGCCCACAATATCCCTTCAAAATTCCAAATATCGCCACTGGACCAAAAATAATGGAGGCTTTTGGCACTCAGATGGCAATCTCTTGCTTTCAGTGGAGTTTATTCCAATTTTAAATCAGTATAGTTAATGCAACTTGATTTTATTTTTTCATTCAAAACGGGTACATTATGTATATATTTTAGCTGTATTCTCTTACTATATATATTTTTCACCACATGCATAAATCCAATAATATCTTTTTAAAATGTGAGGAAATAATAATCTCACTCTTATCTTTCAGGCCTATCCAGAATATTTGATTACCTACCAGATTGTGAAGCCTGAAATTGCCACAGAAGCTTGAAACTCCAGCTATTTTACAAAGATCAAAGTTAGCTGTACTCTGAATTGCTAATATATATACATAAATCCTTCCCTCCCTTCTTCCTGAACTTGGTGGTAGAAAATGTGAATAAAATCTAACATTTTTGACTGATGAAGCTTTAATAACTGTATAGTAAGTTTTCTAAAAATTCAGAAACTTTTTCAGCACTTTAACAGATTTCATTCCAGGTGACACTGGATTGTCTGTACTAAATTATAAAACAGATATTAACTTGAACTATGTTTTCTATATGCCATTTCAGTGAAACCTAGCAAATTGTTGCTATACAGGAACTCGTTTTATTAAAACTGTGTTCTTTAAAACACTACCTTTACAAAGATGACAATTGCATTTATAAAACTGTAAATAAGAGCTTTTCTACTAGCCTGATATTTATTTACATTGCATTTGTAAAATAAGTGTTTCAGAACTGCAACACATGCAAAACTTCATTTAAACATTGTGCACCCATCTGCATTTCATCACAAGCAGCTGTCAAAAGGATCTCTTGAGAGTCTTTCAAATCAATAAGCAGCATGGCTTTTATTAAGTTAGCTGAGTTTAGTAGAGGAAAATGTATTCCAGTAGATTGTTCCTAAATTGTACACATTCCTGAGGAATCTAGCAGACATTCCACTCGCTCAACACATTGATCATTGGTTAAAATATCTTTTGGAGGGGGATAAGTAAGCTGGTCATTGTCTAATGTAGGGAAACGTTTTGATTCACATTAAAACAAGATATTTAAGAGTGAACAAGCATATCTCTCTGATTTCTATTTAGACCTAAAGATGCTATGAAATCAAAATTGACCTTTTGCATGCAAGACAAAGATAGAAAAGGGGTACCCACGCCCTTCAAAACACTAAACCTTTTCACACAGTCTTCTAAAATGTAGTTTCCTTATTCATTCAGTTCAATCAAGATTCTTTTCACCTTACAGGTGCATATGTAAATATATATATGTATATATAATTCAAAATTTTTCATTAGTCCAATTTTAAATTATGCAATTAATTGCAGTTCTTCAACATTTAAGACTATGGCCCATGATGTATTTTAATTATGAATCGTTCTTACATTATGGTTTTATCAAAATTGCCAAGAGTGCTTAAATTGTCTGGTTCGTATGGTATCTTAAGAGATGAGTCTTAAATAATTGCATTGTACGTGAAGTCAGTGCATGGATAGTTATAAAATCATGTGGAAAATATAGTAAACATCACTTTATTGTGATTGCTGCTGAATAAATGACAATACAGTTGAATAAAAGAGGTCTTTGCACTGCATGTTTTCTATTCACTAGCTTAGCCAAATACTGGAACCAGTATTCATGCAAAATATGCTATGATTTAAGCATTGAGAATTTTGTTTCATTACTGAAAATATTTCATTCTTTGTGAATGATTATTTAATGTGATGTAAATTATTGTGGTATTGGTAGCATTTTAAATGGTGCCATAGGGTTGGTTAGAATGTTTTTAATTTTGCATGGCATACCTATTTTTCAGAAGGCAGAATGTGTAATGATTTTGATTGTGTTGAGTTGAGGTGAACTTAAAGCTTCCTGTGCAATTAGAGCTTTATTCATCTTGAAAGTGGCTTACCTGTATTGTATCACATTCCTCACCATTCAACCTAAATAAACTTCATTCACAAGCTTTTTGGTAGCATGTAGTATGATTGCAAATTATTATAAAAATTTGATACAACTTGGGAAAGATTTAAATGTAGTAATTATATTTGTTTCCCATTAAATGGATGTTTTCTTACTCTTAAGTTTAGTAAAGGTTTCCCTTGACATTAAGTCCAGTCATGTCTGACTCTAGGGGGCGGTGCTCACCTCCATTTCAAAGCCGAAGAGCCGGCATTTTTCCATAGACACTTCCATGGTCATGTGGCTGGCATGACTTAAACGGAATGCCATTACCTGCCCGCCGAAGCAGTACCTATTAATCTACTCACATTTGCATGTTTTTGAACTGCTAGGTTGGCAGGAGCTGGGACTAGCAACGCGAGCTCACTGTCATGAGCACTGATGGTGAGCAGGAGGGGGCCCCTATCCAGGGGGGAAAACGCATGTGTAGTAGTGAGGAGTTGAGCAGCCATTCAAAGAGACACAGAACAGACCCGCCTTGACTTTTGGGGTTTATCTGTCTGGGTTTTCCCATGCTTCTTCAGTTTGTTAGGATTTTCTGTCTAATGTAACAGTAATAAAACACTTGAGACCTATTCCTCGTCTCAGCGTGGTTCCTGACTGTTAGGACATCAAACTGTTAAGACATCAAACTCCTACTCCCATTGAAAGAGGAAGGAACAAAAAAAAAAACATTTGGAAAATGCCTTTGGAAAACCAGGAAATTCAGCAAGCCATCCAACAACTGGTAGCTGCCTTGCAACACCACCACCACCAAGTAGATCAACACGTTACAAGCAGCTATGCTACAGCAGTTACAACAACCAGCTCCAATTAACCCACAACGGGTGCCAGCAGCAGCAGCTCCGCCAGTAGTCTTGAGATCCCAGGGCAGTTTACCAGAGAAGTTTGGAGGAGAAGCAGGACAGTTGAGAACCTTTCTCACACAGTGCACAATGTTTTTCGACAGCAGACTGGCAGTTTCCAACAGACCGAGCCAGTCACCATTTTAAGTCTGCTAAAGGGCCCAGCAGCCAAATGGGCTATTCCCATGGTGGAGAACAACGACCCAATTCTCAACGACTACAAGAGTTTTCTGGCAGGGTTCCGAGCACACTTTGACGACCTGATCAGAGAGGTCACTGCAACCGGGAAATTCAGACGCTCAAGCAAGGCAACAAGAGGGTGGGAATTTACATTGCTGATTTCAAGCTGTTAGCAGGAGATCTGGACTGGAATGAGAGTGCCTTAAAAGACCAAACGGGCTGGATGAGGAAATTAAAAATGAATTAGTGCGCCAGGGAACATCAGCTACCTTAGAAGGTTTATATCAGCTGCCTGTTGCCATAGACGCCAGGCTAGAAGAGCTCAGACAGATGCAACCGGGGAGAGGCAGGGGCTTCAGAGCACTTCCAGAATTTCCAGCGCGCTCTGCAGCATCTCTCTACTCAGGACCAGAGGAGCCGATGCAGATCGGGGTGAGCAGGAGGCTTACTTCCGAGGCTGAGAGAGAAGGAGAGAGAGAGTCCTCTGTTTCTACTGCAGAGTCCCTGGGCATATGGTGAGAGCTTGCCCAGCAAGAAGCCAAGGAAATTCCGTAAGAGCCCCAGGGCAAGCAGTAGAACCAAGAGCCACCTCCACCTCTACTTCCAACCAGGGAAACTGTCGGTCTCCCTCCACCGAGCTCAGCAGGGAGACAATCAATTCAGAAGGGCTCATTCCGAGGATTCCTGGCAATCCTTTTACTACTTACCAGTAATAATGCATGTAAACCCAGGGCACCAGGTCAAGCTAGAGGCTCTCGTGGATTCCGGAGCTTCCACCAATTTTATTGATGTACAGACTGTACAAGACCTGAACATCCCGACCATGGAATTGCCACGTCCCATAGAAGTTGAGACTATTGACGACCAGCCCCTCAAGGCAGGACCGATTCAAAGTTTCACCGAACCTTTGCAACTAACAACGGGAGCCCACACTGAGTGGATCCAACTTTATGTTACTGCATCACTTAATGTGCCTATGGGCACACCTTGGCTGAAGATCCACAACCCATTGTTGGACTGGACTACAGGAGCAGTCTCCTTCCCAGCTACGGAACGCCAGCACCACAAGATTCAAGCCGCTCTTCTCTCTCCAGCAACCAACGCAGTCACTGAAGCAGGGGGGGTCCAGTTGCCAGCCAAGTATGCAGATTTCACAGACGTTTTCAGCGAACAAGAGGCCACAGCACTACCCCCCCCCCATAGGGACTGTGATTGCATTATTGAGTTGATACCAGGAGCCAAGATTCCAGCAAGGAAACAATATCCCATGTCCCCCAAGGAACTAGCCACCTTAAAAGATTACTTGGATTCTAATCTCCAAAAGGGTTTCATCTGACCATCTACTTCCCCAGCATCTGCTCCTACATTCTTCATACCAAAGAAGCCTGACCCATTGGCACGGCAGCTCAGGAGGCACACATGAGGGAGGTGCATGATTTCAGCTCCCTCAATAAGGTCACGGTCAAAGAAAATTACCCACTCCCCTTAATATCTGATGATCTGGATCGCTTATAGAAAGCATGCATTTTTACTAGGTTGGACCTCAGGAATGCGTACAATCTGATCCGGATGAAAGGGGCATGAATATCTGACTGCCTTCGATACCAGGTTTGGTAAATTTGAGTACCTTGTTTTGCCCTTTGGCTTGACTAATGCAGGAGCCATATTTTCCCAATTTATGAATCAAATTTTCTCTGATTTACTAGATAAGTATCTGGTCATTTATCTAGATGACATATTAATATTCTCTGAGGATGCTACAACTCATGTAACCCATGTACGTAATGTCTTACAAAGACAGAGAACAAGCTGTTTGCCAAGCTAGAGAAGTATGCCTTCAATTTAACTGAATTACATTTCCTGGGCTATAGAATATCAACAGAAGGCATATCCATGGATCCTTCAAAGATCCAGGCAATTCTCTCTTGGCAAACCCCCCCCCCCCGAAATGTGAAAGATGTACAAAAATTTCTAGGATTCTCCAATTTTTATAGAAAATTTATAAATTAGTGAAAGGGCCAAACCCCTCACACAGCTTTTGAAGAAAGGATCAAAATTCATTTGGGGGGAGAGGGAGCAAGCAGCCTTCCAAGAATTTAAGCAACTCTTTGCATCCCAGCCGCTTTTAAAGCATCCTGATCCCACGAAGTGATTCATAATGCATTCAGATGCTTCAGATTTTGCTATCGCTGCTGTTTTATTGCAATATACTGACAAAGAAGGGAAGACATTGCTTCCTTGTGCCTTTTTCTCACGGATGCTCTCACTGGCAGAGAGAAACTATGATGTTTTTAACAAGGAGTTGCAATTAAAGCAGCATTTCAAAAGTGGAGGCACTGGCTAGAAGGTGCAGCCTTTCCTGTGAAAGTTTGCACTGATCACAAGAATTTACAGCTTCTACAAAACACCAGATCCCTCGCCCCACGCCAAATCAGATGGAGCCAGTTTTTCTCCCGTTTCAATTTTGTTATTTCTTATGTTCCCAGGGTGCAGAACTGTTTGGCAGATGCCTTGTCTCGATCCATTCAGGCAACCCCCACTACTCACCAGGAGGTCCAGGCTACTATATTACAACCTCACAACTTTGATCAGTCTATGAGGGGGAACCAGACAGAGATTTTAGCAGCAGGCAGACAAGCAGAAGACCAATTTACAAGAGTCAAAGCTCAGCAACAACAGGACCCGTATGCCAGGGCCAGGATGGATGACCTCCAGAGGGGCCCGCAAGACACTGCCTCCCCATTTAATGTGGAAGCAGGAATCCTCTGGCATAGTGGGCAATTATACATTCCTCCCTCATTGAGGGAAGAAGTACTGAGACTTTGCCATGACCATCAAACAGCAGGCCACGGAGGTGTTTTCAAAACTCCATAGAGCTCTGAGAGACTACTGGTGGCCTAAGATGACTGCAGACATAAAGGGTTACGTTGCTTCTTGTCATACCTGTAGACGAGCCAAGCCTCTCTCAGGGAAGCCCACAGGACTCTTGCAACCCCTACCCTCCCCCAGTAGGCCTTGGGATACAATTTCCATGGATTTTATCACTGATTTACCCCCGGTCCAGGGGCTGACTTCCATACTAGTGGTGAACCTTTTCACTAAAATGGCACATTTTATTCCTTGCGAGGGCTTCCCATCTGCGCAAGCCACAGCGCAGTTGTTTATGGACCATGTTTTTAGGTATAGAGGCATGATAAATCACTTGGTGAGTGACAGAGGCCCTCAGTTCACTTCCAGGTTCTGGAGGGCCCTTTTCCAGTCATTAGGGGTCCAGATCCACCTATCATCATCGCATCATCCTGCTAGTAATGGGCAAGCTGAGAAAATTAACCAATGGATACAGCAGTATCTCAGGTGTTACACCACTTATCAGCAAGACAATTGGCCTGCCCTGCTCCCCATGGCAGAATTTACTTATAACAACTCTGTACAATCCTCTACCAAGATGTCTCCTTTCCAAGCACTCTATGGGGTTAACCCTCGGGTGTTGCCCACCTCCTTCCAGCAGGGAACTGTTCCAGCCGTGGCTGATTTTCTTAAAGAGCAACAAGCCGCACAGGAGTTGTTAAAGGAGCAGCTGAACAGGGCAAAGAGTGCTTACAAGAGAGCTGCAGATGCTCACAGACAAGAGGGGCCAGCGATTGCAGTAGGAGACAAAGTGTGGCTCTCTACCAAGTTTTTGACCTCTACCAGGCCTTCCAAGAAGTTGGACTCTAAGTTTGTGGGCCCTTTCACTGTGGTACAGCAGATAAATCCAGTGGCTTATTGTTTACTGCTACCAGCATCCATGAAAGTCCATT
Organism: Candoia aspera; assembly: GCF_035149785.1. Classification (NCBI taxonomy): domain Eukaryota; kingdom Metazoa; phylum Chordata; class Lepidosauria; order Squamata; family Candoiidae; genus Candoia; species Candoia aspera. The sequence goes on along the minus strand of NC_086158.1, from coordinate 73,727,961 downwards.
CAGTGTTTCACAGAGCCTTGCTAGCCAAAGACCCTCCCCCAAGTGCCTTACGATCGCAAATGCCCCCCCCACCTCCAGTAATTGTGGATGGGGAGGAGGAAATTCTGGACTCTAGGAGGAGGGGAAGGGGCATCCAATATTTAATACACTGGAAAGGGTACCCCGAGGAAGAGCGCACATGGGAAAATGTCAGAGATGTGCATGCACCAGCGCTGGTTCAGTGATTCCATCAGCTTTTCCCTCACAAATCCAAGCCTCGCACTCTACCAGAGATTCCTCACTTGACTGAGCAAGCAGAGGAATCCCAAGCAGAGGAGTTCGTAAGTTGGCAACCTCCACCCCACCAGGGGCTCTGAGGCCAGAGTGAGAGGAGGAGGGGGAGCCTCAGCCCTCCACCTCGGGCTTGCATTTCCCAAGGGGGAGGGGGGAAGAATCTTCCAATTATCTAGCTATTTTCCAGCAGCAGCCACCTGGGCCAGAAGCATTATCAGACCTGGAGAGCAGCACTGATTCGTCCTTGGAGGAGTTTTCCTTTGAAGAATTTCCATCGTTGCCCAGTTCCCATGGGAGCTTGGAGGGGGAGATGGACTATCATGAGACTTTGGAGGGAGGAAGGAACTCTAGAGAGGAGGGAGCTGAAATGGAATGTAAATCTGGAGGGGAGGGTGATGTCATGAGCACTGATGGTGAGCGGGAGGGGGCCCCCATCCAGGGGGGAAAACGCATGCATAGTAGTGAGGAGTTGAGCAGCCATTCAAAGAGACACAGAACAGACCCACCTTGACTTTTGGGGTTTATCTGTCTGGGTTTCCCCACGCTTTTTCAGTTTGTTAGGATTTTCTGTCTAATGTAACAGTAATTAAACACTAGAGACCTATTCCTCATCTCAGCATGGTTCCTGACTGTCAGGTCACTCACCCCATCACGCGGATTCGAACCGCTGACCTTCCGATCGGCAAGCTCAGCAGCTCAGTGGTTTAACCCACAGCGCCACCGCATCCCTTTTCTTACTCTTGCCATGCATCTAAAATCACCCTGATTTTTGAACAGTTTACACAAAGTTCAATCTAAACAAGAAAGTTGCCCATAACTAAAATCTATTTCTCTCATGCAGCACATGATGTACTCTCTGTCTTATGTCTTTGTATTATTTTTTCTTCTGAATTCTGGTATTTTTCAGAGGAGTAGTATTGTGATTTTTAAGTAGTAGTGATTTATGTATCGGAACAATGCAAATATGTCATAATCAACTTGGCCTGGCATTTTAAAATAAACTCTTTGGGTTATTTTTTTTTTTAATCTGTAGAGACCATACTTCAAGAATGTGTAGAGGCAGAGCAAAAATACCAGTTAATACAGTAATTAAATTAATATCTAGAGGTTAAAATAAATTGCCTATAAACCACAAATCACTCTCACATACATATTTGGAATGGAAATGAGATACGGGGAAGTAGCTGGACAGGGAAGAAAAGACTTGTGGGAAGTTCAACAGATATTTGGGCTAGCCTCAGCAAGCAAAAACCGTCCACGTGTAGACGGTGAATGCTGCAATGAGGCGGAAGAGGAGAGGAGCTTCCGCCCCAGTTTCTGTGGCGTCTGTGAGTGAAGGAAGCTTCTCATCTACAGATCTGTGCAGTTTTCTAGTATTCTCATTGTCAGATTCTAGTCCAATGGCAAACATTTGGGAGAAAAGTATTTGCTTTAAGGGAAACTTTGTTTTGTGGTGGTGGGAGATATTTCAGAGCAATTCTGAAATATTCTTCAACACCCTCTTGTTTAATCTTAGAAGTGATTTATTGGAAGAAAGTTGTGGCTATCTTTCATGTAAGGTTTTTAATAGTGTGTTGTATCTTGGTTGCAATGGAATTGGTAGGCCGTTGATTTTCAATCTTCATGTGCACAGCTGTAAAGAATTGTAAAACTTAGATTTAAAGCATTTTCTTGCACAGCTGTATGAGTACTAACTCTTGAACCTTTTGATATGGTCTGTGTGAGCTCTCATTTTTCCTGATCTTCAGCACTATAGCATGGCTTTGCTCAGAGCAATAAAGCATAAGTAAACTTGCAGGTTCTTGCTGTCCTTAAGCATGATGCATGTCATCTGATCCCATTATAAATACAGTCAAATGAACTTTTGTCATTAATGGGACCACAAACCACGTCTTGTCATAAGAATGCCCTCAAAATGAAATAGGCTCAAAAGAAGACTTCACTCGAGGCCTGACACTTCAAAATCATGAAGCCAAGCCACAGCCCGAATCATTTGGAATCATTTGCTGGAAGCAATAAAGTTTTTACTTTTTGTTTGTTTGTTTATTTGTTTCTGAACAGTCAATTCTTCGAACAGTTCATCATAGTCAAAACTAAAGAGATCTACATGAATTGGTATTCAAAAGAATCTAATATTTTTCCCATCTTCATCCTGGATACTGAACAGGATGTTGAAAGTTCCTAGGAAAGCACACCTGTTTAAGAAGTGTTAGTTTGCCTGGTGTGATTGGATTTTGTGATTATTTACACTTTTGCATTCTACTTGATGGCCCTGCTCTGCTTTGTACTCTTACTAAAAATGCCATACTTAGTTACAGATGTGTTTGGAACTACATTTCATGCCTAATATAATGGACATAATTTCAAAACTTTCTTTTTTGTCAGCAAGTTATTTGAAATGTGGCTTGAACAACTACCATTTGAAGCAATAAAATAACTCAATTTTGGAGAATTTTACTTTATCAGAAAGTTGCTCTCTGTGCTGATTACTTAAGGGAAAAGTCACAGTAATAAAATAACTCCAAAAAAGTAACTCTGGGTCCAATGCTTAAGAAAGGTAGCACCTCACTTGCACTAGAGGGCACCAAATGTCAAAATAATTAGTTGTATGGGTTGGTTGTTCCTAGAAAGTTGTATTCTTGGACATGACTTTCTCAACGTAAACAAGCTTCATTTTAAAAAGTGGAAATAAATCACAAAATAAATTTCAGGTTTTTAAAGTGATAAACTGCAAATTTGTCTGTCACTTTCTTATGTCCTGTTTTTTTCTGATTCCTTTTTTGCAGACCTAAAAGAGAAAGCTTGTTGGAGAATGAAATAAATACTTTTGTTTTAGATTTTTCTGCAGGAAATGCTGGAGAAAGCATCTCATTCGCTTTATTCTCTTGAAGATCTGTATCAAACAATGTTAAAGTATTGGATGTGAAAAACTATTACACCTCTTCATGCCTGAGGCCAATAAAAAGAGCATTTTTCAGACTTGATTGGCAGTTGCTAAAATTCTGTTACATGCTGTAAATGTAACAGCACAAAGAAAACTTTTCATGTTCCACTGAAAAAGCTAAATAGATCAATTTGTGGTGGAGACTAGAGGCCAAAGGAAATATTACATAGGGTTTTGCAAAGCTTTCTTGCATGTACCAAATAATTTAAAAAGAAAAATAAACACTAGGTTAGGAAAGCATTTAAGTACAATTTTTTTAAAAAAGAGACTCCTTAATGGCATGGTTTGCTTTGTTGTTGGAAAACTACCATTAAGGAGATGAAATATTAAGAAAATATGGTAAGCTTGCAAAGGGGTAGTGATGACTGGAATTGTGCACAAAATTCAGCAGATTGGCTGCATGATAAAATGTTTTCTAAAAATCTTTTGTCACTCCATAGAATGTATAAAGATCAGGGATAATGCCAGTTTTGGGAATTGTTACATAGACCTTTTCAGAAATGCTAGGGCAGTGGGGAATACACTGAACAAACATGCATACCATATTCACTCAAGGTCTCTTCCCATGTTTTAACTAACATGAATCTTCCACGTGCATATGCTTTCTTGTCCTATTCCATGACCGGGAATTAATTTGTAGGGATCCTATTCACAGAAACAGAACAGAACCTCTCACGCAAACACTTTCCTTGGTCATATCAACATTTTCTGAATACATAGAACCATTTATTAACAAGAAAATCTTCAACTGTCCTATTAGAGATGGCCGTTCACAGCAAACGTTACTACTCTCTGCAGCTGTGGCCTTTTCCTCCAGCTTCAGCATTTTCTTCCCAGTCACCTTGTCCCAGTACAGATTGCAACTTCCAGCAGCCATTGTTTTAAAAAAATAGAAAAAAGTTTAATGCATGTCTCAATATTATAGTGTGACCCTCAGTGTGCAGACAATGGTGACCATTTATCTTCTTTGAAATAATGTAAAACCAACTGTTTGGCAGCATGTAGTGTTTAAGACTTTTCCTTATCTTACTAAGCAAGTTGTGTATGTTAATATTTGTGTCAATTCACTCTCCACTAATGTTTCAAAATCCCTATTAAAGTGTACTTTGATTAAGCCAACTCAAGGTCACAATAGATTTCAAGTTTCCAAATTCTAGTTTTGTTAATAAGAATTATTTTTTATTTTCTACCCACTTCTTTTTCTCATGTATCAAAGAACCTCCACATTCTGCAAAAAGATGAAAAACAGCTTCAAGTTAACAGTTGGACTTCATGCTTTCAGAATGGAGAATCAACCATCGTTTGCTTGCAACTTAGTTGGGCCCAACCTGGATGTCTGTAGCCTACTGCTATTTAAACTCCACTCAGGTACTTGATAGAATGTGTAAAGGCTTGAAGCACAGAGCACAATGACGGCACACACCTTATTCCCCTGTCCAGTTGTCCTGCCCATCCTAATCTCAGCTCATCTTGACTTCATATTGAGCAAAGCATTCTCCATACAGTTTTAGATGTACTCAAACAGCACTTCAGATCATGCAGAGAAAATGGAACTGCTTCCCTTTGGATCTCTCAACCAAATATGTGAATATTGGAACAGTAAGGTCCAGAGCAGGCAGAAGGATATAATTATGAAAGGGAAGAAATCAATAAGCATGGGCTCTGTTCCCTATTAATTTCATTTCCATACCCTCACCCATCCAAACAGAGACACCAATAAAGTTAAATATAGAGAGCCAGTTAAGATGTTGGACCTGAGTTGGGGAGACCCAAGTGCAAATCCTCCATCAGTTCAACCTATCTTATGGACATATATAGAACTTTCATGAGTTTAAAATGGAGTCTGGAGTGCTATGTATACAATCTTGAGTTTTTGAAAGGTGGAATGCAAATCCAATGAAATAAATAACTAAATATGCATTACACACACACATTTTTCCTTCTCTCCCATCACTCACTGGATATCGGTCTGATAAAAACACATTAACATAGTTTTGGATGTGCACCTTTTCTTTCCTCCTGGCTAACACAGCTACTTCTGCTCATTATTGACTATAAAGTGAAAGTATGCATGAATTACATGCCTTCTATTCCAGAAGTAAAGGTACATTATATCTTAAAATCTCCATAGTTTTGAAAAATGCCACACCTGCTTGTTGCTTGCTTAAAAACAAAAGAATTGGACACATGACATTTTCAGGAACTATGCTACACTCACAAGTGGTCATGTGCGAACCCAATGGCCAAGGTCAACTTGTTTGGTCTTAACGGTTGAGAAGGCAAACAATGTTGATGGCAGAATTGAACAAGAAACCCATAGCTCAGAGTGTCAAAGCTAGCATAAGAGAGGCCACCAGTTCTGACAATCAGTCATTCACGTTTCCCACTGTTTTGTGCTATTGATGCTGAATGTGAGAAGCTACTTTCCAGCTCTTTATGAGTCTTTAGTCAGGCATGATCCAGGCAGTTCTGCTGAAGTTGCCAGCCTGAAAGCATCCTTCCTTAATGGAATTTGGCAGTTTGGCTTTGGGGTTGTGAAAGATGGGCAAATTAACATCCTGGCCATTCTTGATAGGATTAGACTTTTTAGGGCAGGCAACTATTTGCATATAGCCTTTGCTTACCACATTAGTTTCATTTCCATGGCTCATTTTAATTAGTTTCCCACCCTCACTCCCTGCCTCCTCACCCATTTACCCGCTCCCATCAACTCCTCTTAACAGCCTTTTGTTGTCTACTAAGGTGGTAAATAAATAGGAAGCTATTTTAAGAGGCCAACCAGAAGGCATTTGAGGCTAATGCTCTCTGATATTTTGAATTAAATATATACTGAATAAAAAGTATACATAGTCATAGAGGCAATCCACTTCCAAAGCCACATTCCATGTTATTAACAATCTTTTTCAGAAGGACTTCAATTCCATCCAAAACAGGCAGAATCTCAGAAGCTGCCTCCTTACTGCCCACAGCACCTCCACCTTATCTGGATTTAATGGTTCCCCTCATCCAGCCCATTATAAACCACACTCATGGAGTTTTCCATTCTCACCCAGGAGACCATCTCAATAGTTGTTAATTATTCCTGAAGGAGAGCATTCCTAGCTGAACTTTTCCATTTCTCCAGCAGGATTGTGGAGCATCAGCCTAGGACCTGAGGCAGTACAATGTCAGCTGCAGTTTCCTGCAGCTTTCCCTGTGATGTTACTTGGTAAGATAATATATTTAAATGTATGGAACAGCATAACAATTGTGTGGTGCAAGTTTTGTATGCAACATTTAATGATGATAAATGATGAGTCAATAATGAGTGATCCACAGGGCCTACCCAGACCCTTTTCTTGCAAACCTTAGAATCCCTAAAGGTGGCACCTCCAAAACTCAGAAACAGGTCTTTAAGTCACAGCAATGTAATTTTCCATTTAACAAAAAAACAGAAGAAATGTAAAAATGATTCTATTTTATTAAACACACCACACACACACACACAAGTAAAAATGAGGGCTGAAAATTCTAGCTCTGTATTCTCTGGTGACATCACTGCATCACCCTTCATCTCTTGTGTCCCTCAATAGAAAAACAACAGTGGTGTTGCCAGCCCTCAAATACAAAATATCTTAAAGCTCTTCCTCTTATTAAGCAACACGATCACCATTACTTTGGACCTTTGCCCAGAAAATGGATGGTATAAAAGAGATTCAGAGAGAAGTGGATATTAGTGCTGCTCATATATAGAGATCCCAGGAAATATTGGGAGGAAATGGGGTTACTTGGAGTCAGGTGATTTGGTAGCAGGATAAGATGGCAAAGAAAGATGGAAGGACAGAAAGATTAAGGCCTTAATGCAAATAGTATCCATTCTGTGTACCCATAGTAAAGAGAAGAAAGCTGTTCTTCAGGAATTGGGTTACTTGAACTAGGGTGCCCAACACTAATGCAATCTTCACTAATTTGGCACCCTTCCGATGGACTGGGATTTCCAGCCAACATAGGCAATGGCTTCAGCCTTCACCAGTGTCTTCCATACAGAGCAAATATGGAGAAGGAAAAAGATCAAAGGAAAGTGGTAGGAAAGATGAGCAAGACTGACCAGGATTAGGGATTACCTCTGTCAGAACAAGTTTCACATATCAAATCACACTGGCTGGCACATGGAGAGAGATTCAGGCTGGACAGAAATCAAACATGGAGGTACAATCTGGCAGAACCAAAAAAGCAAATCATTTCCCATCATTAGTCCGTCATATACCCTTTCAGGATCTGCTACGTATTGGAAGGATTTACTAAGAAACTTAAACTTAGAATGAAACCAAGATCAACTCTTCGGTTTTCCTAACAGGTAACTCAGGAGACTGGCCAATAAAGGTATCCTTCAACCTTAGTCTTTCTTCCTAGTCTTTCCAAATTTACAGGATTGATGGGAGTGGTAGGGTTTATAGTCTAATCCAGCAATGGAAGGCTCAGATGTTTACTTCATGGCTTTTAATGCTTGTAGCTTAGGAGTAGGAGATAAAGGCATTCAAAGTTTGGTAAAATCTCCCTTCAGGTCTTCCTAGCCAAGTAGATCAGATACCTCTTTGATAAGCAGTAGCCACCAGTTGCAAAGAGAATTGCCACTGCTTTTTTCAAGGGAAACTCCCTTTCCACAGGAAGAATCTTAAGTGGCAGATTTAAATATCCCTGGGGCCTGCTGAACTGTTGTCAATATATACACTACACATGGTGAGTTCCAAAGCCAGGGGCCTTATTGGTCTCTCTCTGGGTGGCATGACATCATGACTTGTCTTCAATAGGCTGTTCGTGGCTGCTGAAGAAAAGAACCCAAGGGGGAGGAAGAACACTCCCACTATGTGGTCTCAGATCCAATGAAAGTGCAACCTGCCTTGAGATAAAGGAACCCCCCCTTCCCCCCAAAAGCTGCTTGTAGGTTTGCAGTTCCTATTAAAAGAAAAGAGGAATTGTAAGCTCATGCCAAAGTATATTACAGAGAGGAATTTTAAAGAGCTGTTAACCATCCATCAGAGGCATCTGAAAGGCCTTTGCTCTGACAGCAGAAACATGCCATAATTTTTAAACAGTTTGTCCCTGAACAGAGATAATGGCTCACTTCTAAATCCTTGACATCTGTGAGCATGAAGCGAGCATGAAGCAATAGTCCTACGTGGCCATTTTGTTATCTCTTTCCTATCAGCAGCATGTCAATAGCAACTATATTCACCATGCTTTTTTTTTCCTTTTTAAAAATAATGCATCACTACAGGCCAGTTGTAACAGCACCCCTCTCCTCCTCCTCCCTCCCACATACTTTCACAAGAACACAAAATCCTCGTAAAATCTTGGGGGGAAAATGCTCAGTGGCATTCTTGGACATTTGGTCTGTAGAGTAAAAGATAATATCTCAAGCTAAGCTCATCTCTTGGTGGCTTCTTGGATCTCACTCCCAATGTAGATGCAAATGTGGCTTTCTTGGCCAACAGGATGTTTTTCAACTTCCCATTCTAATCTATAGCCCTGGCCCTCTTTAGATGCAGCTTATACTGCTCAACACCAAGTTCTATTCAGCCAATATTATTTTAAAAGGTAGGATGTGAATCAAAATGTGAGTTTCTTTTCTATATAAGGTTGGAAGGGAGGAGAGATGAAATACTTGATTGCACTCTTTTTTTTAACAGCAGTACCAATTCCAGGTTTGGGAGTGACCTCCCTAATTTTATGGGGCAATGTCATTCTATGAATAATGAGTTGGCTCTTGCAGCAACTTTTTGCATCATCCACAACAACAGAAGTCTGGGGAAGGGGCTAATAATAGTAAGTTCCTGTCCCATTGATTTCAGTTTGCATTATTGCTGGGGCTGGGACAAGAGAAGCTTTGGGCTCCCATCCATGTTGGACATAGTTCAGGCAAGATTTTATTCAGGGAGCATTGTGTATATGCCTATGTTTGCCTCTGCGTATGTGTGTGCATGCATACAAATGTGCTTGCATTTGTATGCACATGAATGTATTTCCATTGGCAAGTATCTATGAAGTCTCTACTTCTTCAAAAGGTACCATATGCAGCTAAAAAGGCCACCTACCTGGGTTGGCAGGCAAAATCAAAAACATGAGCTCCTGATTCATATATTGGAATCACTTCATTGGATCTCAGGAAGGTGCAAGAATATTCAGGCAAGTTCCCTTAAAGCACTGTACAATATCATAAAAATATGGCAGAATTGTGATTTCTGAAATTTATATTTTCAAAGGTGTATCCTACCACTGGAACAGCTAGTCCACAGTTAGTTCCTTCTGGAGCAGTTTTATACTCAAATCAATCTCTATTATATGAGGGTTTGGGGAGCTCATATGCCTATGGAAGACCCAGAGGAGTGTGATATAGTGGTTAAGCATTGATCTAGGACCAGGGAGACCCAAATTAAAATCCATACACAACCCCAGAAACTCAGCCTGCACAAGGCTTCAAACAGCCCGACTCGTCTGCTTGTAGCAGAAGCGCGCCAATGGAGAAATCAGAGGCATCCACTTGCACCACAAATGGTTTGCTAGGATCAGCGCCACCTCTCAGATTTGGGCCCAGCGCCATCTCTCAGCTCAGCCTGCTTCACAGAACTGTAGCTGTGAATAAAAAGAAGGGAAACCCTTACTTTGGGCTGTGGAGCAAAGGACAGATATAAACCTGGCAAATAAATAATTTATTCATTTCAGCAGAGGCCATTGCAATGCTTCCTGCAGAGATCAGATTTCTAAACCTACACCATTGTTGTATGCAGTTGTTCCTGACTTCATTAGAAATGAATAAGGATGCTCCTGTAAGTGAGGCAGTTCTATATTAGAGCAATTGTCAGCAACAGACATATTGCAGGTGTTGTATTCAGCGATGGATTCACACCACCCAGTTTCTTTCTCCTGCTTGCTGATTCCTTGCGTTTTATTCAGAACCTCTTTCACCAATACTGAAGTGTGTTAACTTTGCAACTGATACTAGGCATTGAAGGAATGAATGTACAATAAAAGTGTCCCTGAATAGGGCATTGACAAGAGTAACTTCCCATTTTGACATACTGCATAGCTTTCATTGTTGATGTAGCATTGTGTTTCTCCCCAAATCTCTCCAGCCTGGGAATTCTCATGGCCTTTGTCATGCTGAAAAATGCGTAAGAGTCAAATGGAATGTAACGTGACTGCAAGAAGGGGAGACGTATTCCAGAAGGGGAGGATGCCTTTCTGGGGAAAGGCCAGTTCTCAATGAGTAAAATCACACCATAGACATCACACCACTTCCTCCATTCAAGTGGAAAGAGGGCTGAGTTAAGGATGGGCCAGGCTGTCCTTTCCTGTCTACCCCCCCCCCCCCACCACCAAGGTACACACATAATTAGCCTTTTGAAAACTTTAGAGCAAGAAAAATTTGGCCCTGAACAATTGTACAGCACCACATTTCCACCAAGGAAGGCACGTAGAGCAGACAGGGAACATCCCAGTTCTGAAATGCCAGGTTAGTTGCAAAGCTGTTTAATATTTTATGCGAGATCTCACCGTAAAGATTCTTTTTCAAAATGAAACATTGGTGGGCCAAAAACATTAGCCTGAACCTTTAGCATTTCCAACATTCTTCTTTCAGTCTTTTTGAGGGCATTTAAACTGAAAACCTTTGAGAAAACGGCATGAATAAAGTAACATGGTTTATACAGAAGAGAAAGTTGGAAAGTCTGCCATAGGACTGTCAATTGTTTTATTCCTCCCACTCCATCCCTGCCCCCATTCTATGTTTCAGGAAAGTAGTCCCAGAGCAAAGTTCTATGAGAAATAATCCCTTAGATGCAGCTATCACGCATGCCTTATTATATGAATTAATTTAAATATAGTAATACATATCTAAGCTGAACATTGCATAAATTCATATATGTGGATGAACATTAAACATCTTAAATATGGGCCAATGCAAAACTAACAAGATCCATTACCCTACAAATTTGTCCAGGCAAGTTCTGTGGCTGACTAGTTCAAGCAAATCTGGACAAGAGCTAAGCAACTTTGAAACAAATTGATTTAGATGCATCCCGTTACATTCTGCTCCAAAATAAAGTTCATTTAAACCAGGAGTTCAAACCCAAATTGTCATGACTGTCACCCAAGGATTAATTCATTAGCACCAGATGAAGTTTCTGGGCATTGTGTATTTTGTGTATTTCTGGGTAGTTTTCAAATGTAGCCCCATGTAGAACTCATTGCAGAAGCCTGTCCTGGTGGTGATTAGGGCATGAGTTCAAGCTATCAGGTCCCAGCTGAGACTATGAAGTAATGAAATTGACTTTATTGGGTTTTCTGAGGATTGAATTGTGAAATTGAGTAGAGAGTGGGTAAAGTGACAAAGAGCAGAAGGAAGGAGTAGGTGCACCTTTTATAACAGCTTCCTTCAAGACATTGGTGAGCATGAAAGGGTTTTTTTACCTAAAAAAAACTTTATCAAATGTTCAAGAACAATTAATAAATAATTCAACAGGTGTGCTCACAGATAGCAAATGACAGTAAAAACAAGCAAAAACACAGAACTGCAATTTTTGTTTTTACTGTCTTCATTAGTTGCGTTATTGGTTACATTCCTATTTCCTTTTTATTGATTTATTGTACTTCTACCCCACATCATATGACTCTCAGTAGCTCACAGGCTAGAGAAACGAAAGTTACAACATCCACATTGAGGTTAAACCAATCAAAGCAATCAAAACAATGATCACAGTAACAACATCAACCCCCATAAGGCTCAGAAAACAACAAGAAACCAAGAATAAAACAAGAAATGGGAAACAAGATGACATCAGGTATAGAGACGATACATTCTGGACGAGTTGCGATCTCCAAGTAGTCTTTAAGGGCAGCCCCATGTAAAGCTCATTGCAGTAGTCAAGGTGGGTGGTGAGGGCATGAGTTATACTAGAGTAATGGGCTATGAGAATAACCTTGGAAGAAGGAGGAAGAGCTGCAGCCTAGACAACAGTCTGATAAATGAAATTCCTTGCCATTCTTTTCTGGAGCTGGGGGCTGCTGCAGAATGATGGTCACCTACAGATGAGCAGTGGCAACTTTCGTGGCAGCTATTTTGGGGCAGTTTCTCCATTGCTAGCAGTAGTAAAGCTTCAAGAGTACTCACCCTATCCAAAAGCCTATCATGCTTTATTCATTTCTTGTCAGAAATTACTGGGAAATTGTGATGCTTGATCTTTGCCCTTTTGCCATTGAATTCTGCAGTTCTGAATTCTACAAGTCCAGAGGAACTGACAGCACAAAAGGGGGTTTCAGAGAACTACGCGTGGCCTGCAAATTGCCCAGCTATATTCTCTGGTTCCAGAGCAATGAATGTAACACAGTGATTATTGTTTGAAAGATCACACATATTTTATATTGCTATTGCTACATTTGAGGGGGAAGTGAGTACAATAGTCATGTTGATTGTTTTAGTGTTTTTTTTAATCTAGTAAGGGCAAGCATACTTGTAGAGGGGGAGCAAGCAGTAACATGTGGAGATGAAATACCACTTAGGATCCAGGAATTTTAAAATGTCTTCCTAAATAGAAGATCAAGGAGAACTGTAAAAAGTTCTCACAACCTGATGCACTTAAAGGAGAACTCTGTGGCTTTAGACCAAGGAAATAGTTTCTGCTTGGAGAATGCCTTTCATTTGGAGGAAGTCAAGTCTCTCAAGACCAAAACAAGCTGTTTTGTAGCCACTTTCTTGATTTTTCCGGTGTTGAGGCCTAAGAACCCAGTGTGGTGCCTGGACCAATCACTTCCATTGAGTTCCTTATACATCAAAGGAGCCCGTGGCTCAAAGACTGGGGGCTGCTGTCTAAACTGCATCATGTGACCAGCTATCTCTGGAGCTTGCAACCATCAAACAGGCTTTCCAAGGCTCCTTCTCTATTCATGTGGAGGTCTGGGTAACCTAGCAACAGCTTCAAGCAGCCCTTTACTTTGTTTGATACGTTTCATGGGCACTGTGGTTTCCTTGTGAAAGCTTTGGATTTTTACATTTGTATTATTATTAGCCTTCCTTTGGTTGTCAGCCTGGTACAGCCACCCCAGAGAAGCCCTGTGCAATGGTATAGTCCCCATTTCACATCCTCCTAATCCTGCATTGCAGATCGTTGTTTCATTCCACCAGATTGTTTCCTCAACATTTCAATGTTACCCTGTGCTCCTTCGGGCAACCAAAAGAGCTAGTGCAAACTTTAGGGGATTTTTTTTTCCTAACTTTTTCTGAAGCTGCCCAGCAAGGCTTTTAATTTATAGTGCAATTGGCGGCTGGCTTCATTCATGGAATTTCATGCCCTTTGTGTGTGAATCCATCCCAGACAAAATCTTTCATTTGAAATCTTCCCTTGTATTTTTTTCCCTGCCACCTCTTTGTTTCTTGCTGGAGAGAAACCCATTAATGAGGATTAATAAAATACAGGGTAATGCCTTTCAAAAGGATGAGGAACCCCCAGCTGAAGTGTGCTCCTTGCTTGCAGTGTGAAACAATAGAGGCCCAGCAATTCTGTAGCATTTGAATTACTTCTATCCATAGATCGGTGCATAAATATTTGCACTGAAAAGCAATTCTCTGAGGTAAATGAGACCAAAGTCTTGGAACATACTGTTGGGTATAGGCATTTTAAAAGCAACATAGTTAAATGTAATGATTGCAAGAAAATTGCATAGTAGAGGTGATTAGGTCCTATATACTTTGCTTGCAGTGTGTGATGATATTTTACCATAGTACTAGTGAAAAACTGTGAGAGTGTCTAGTGCAAACCCAAATGAAAATTAGAACAGAATGTAGATAAAGTTGTAATTATGACTTCAAATCCAAGTTCCAGAACCTGTTTCAGTCTTTGTGGTTCAAAGCATTTGGGGGACATCTAATTTGCCAGAGAATGGGGAAGAAAAGCATACAGAACTTTTTAAGGCTCCACAAGGCAAGTGATGTGAAACCAAGAAAGCAACAGCTTATGGTGATTTTGTCTCATCTCATAAACACTGTCTGGTAGTTGTCAAGCATTTGACCACAGTTTTGCATAAACTACCTCAAGTGTGTATCAATGCCCAGAGTTGTTGGGAGTCGGGCAGCATACAAATTTGATAAATAAATAAACAAGTAAACAAACTAATAAAATAGTTGGATTTATTAGGACAGAAATCTCTAAAAGTAAACTTCAGCCATGGCTAGGAAGATCTTCACAATCACCCAGAACTGGAAAAGTCAATATGGACACACTCACCTCCCTTACTGTACACAGCTCTTGAGCTATCCATAGTCTGAGGGTACAGCTATGTTGATGAAACTAAGCAAGTTTAGATTTAGATAACCATCTGGGAACACCATGTATGTACTGTAGCTCTGCCTCTGTTGTACACAGGTTCCTCAAATAAATAGCATAGCACCATCAGATTAAAAAGGTCTATGTCCTTGATGAAATTGTCCCAACATGAACACAAAATTACACAATAACATTATGATAGCAGGTTACTATAATAGATCTTCATTTATTATTGCCATTAACATAGTCTTGTTACACCCAGTAGCATCTACATCACCGGGCATTACACAGTTGTTAAACATTTCCATAATATAAAGTAAAGGTCTATAAATGACTGATAATTTCATATAATTTGTTATAATTACAGATTAGCATCTCAGTTATTGTAAAGAAAGAAATTATCTGAAGCAGCAGAGCAGTTTACTACAAATGGATCAGATCTAGAATAAGAGGAAGAAGGATCTGTATTTTATGTTAATGCATAAATCCCATGCAAAAGTAGCTTCCACACACCCTTAGTGTCTTCATTATCTGCAGGATTAGTAGGAATGAGTAAATTATATACCTCATAAAGTCCCAGATCTGCACAAAATTACACATCTTTGCCCATGCTCAGCGGCCACTCAGCCTTTTCATTTCACCTGCCCATTTGTTTCTGCCTTTATTTCAAACCACACCATCTCCCTTCCATATTTATCACTAACTAGGTCTTCTGCTGTACATTTCCATTCCCCCCTCCCTCTTACCCTCCAAGTTCAGCCGTTCCAGAAATTCACAAAAAAGTTACACAAGGAATGCCATTTCTCTTCACAATAGGTGTTTACCACATCTGCATTGAGGTCTGTGGGCTGTACGGTGCCTTCTACAACTGCTGTAGGCTGCCTGTGGGGTGGACGGGTTGGGGCTGCTGTAGAGTTACGGCTTCCTTTCCTCTTCCCCCCTTTCTTCTGCTTCCTCAAGGCACCACTCTTTGCAGGGTTAGTGATGATCATATCTCGGGGTACCTGTGGTGACCTCTGTGATGCTGGTAGGTTTTTGGCATGGCCTTTCCCCTTGGATCTTCCTTGAGTGACATTTGCAGTAGTCACCAGGATGTCTGTGCTTGGTGTGGTATGTACCAGGTATAGCTGGGCTTCAGATGCCTCCTTCTTGCCACTACAAAGCCGGGATTTGAGAGGACTGGTGTCCTGGCAGGGATGGCGCTTCCGGCGCAGCTTGCCCAGGATCTGCTTCCAGAACTGACGGCCTTTGGCACCGTAGGCAGCACATAACTCTGGCTGGCCCCGGTAGACACACCGCTGTGCCTCTCCTTCTGCTGGATGACAGCTGATCTGGAGCTCAGTATCTCCTTCTCCAGAGATGAGTTGCCAACTGCACAGATGCTTGTCATGGGTGGAAAACTGTCCAGACTGAGCCCAAGGGAAAGACGGTTTTCCCTTTTCACTGTTATCCTTACTCTTTCTAGAAGGGTTGCATTCTAGGCAACTGAGGAAGAGAAGGGTAAGTGGGAATGTTTGGGGGAGCCTCATTTCCTGAAGTCAAGGGAGGTGCTGGCACCCTTCATTCAAGAGCATTAGTGGGAAAAGCTTGGCCAGGGGATTGTACAGGTCCTATGGAGACAGAAATACAATGAGCCATGCGGAGCA
Source organism: Candoia aspera (assembly GCF_035149785.1). Taxonomy (NCBI): domain Eukaryota; kingdom Metazoa; phylum Chordata; class Lepidosauria; order Squamata; family Candoiidae; genus Candoia; species Candoia aspera. Next base: position 73,711,801 of record NC_086158.1, on the reverse strand, counting down.
GACACCACTGATAAGGATGAGCAGCAACAGCTAATTGCAGACAATGTCTTCTGCTTGACCAAGTACTTGCTTCCTCCCCAACCTTTCAGCAGAGAACAATTCTACTTTCCCTAAAACTGCTAAACTGCAACACCCATCATTAATATGGGAGATGTAGTCCAATCTATCCAGAGGTCACCAGGTGCTCTTACAAAAGCAGGTACTTTCTATTGTCATGCGATCAGCCAGCAACTATGCTGACTGATTGCTTTAGATTCATAACATCCTAGGATACCCACTGGATGGTCTGATTTATATTTGTGGCATTTAACTCGATCCACAGCTGTAAGTCTCTGTATATTTCACAAACATTCTTGTCCTTCTTAAAAAGAAAAGATACCCAGTGTCTGCATCTATAGGAATGCTGCTTTCTACAGCATGAAATTTCTCCTTGTTTGCATGTAATGTAAATGCTCTAAATACTTTTTTTTATAGCAGATGTCTTTCTGAAATTCTGAAATTCCAGTAAAGAGAGAAAAAGTTGTGTAATGTTCTTTTTCTCTTGTCTTCTTGTCACGATTCTCCTTTCCCCACCCCTTCCCTTTAACAAAGATCCTGCACATTAAACATCTCTTTCCCGTACCCCAGCCTTTTCTTTCCTGCATTCCCCAAGTGCAAACACATCTCTTAAATCTGGTGCCTTTCTTAAAATACCAGCAAGCTGGTGCAGATATGAGCATGAGGTTACTGGCAATACGATGGGGGGAAGAAAGTTGCTTTCTTGTTGAAGAACCAGCAGTATCAAAAACACAGCATGGCCCAAATCCCCAGACAAAATGAAGCCCATCCTAATATTCAATATTACCTACTTCCTACCCTTCTTTCTGGCTGCACTTACCTTTGATTGTGAGTGGAAGAGAACTCTACAGGAAAAATGCCGGTCTACATGTAGGATCAGCCTGTTAGAGAGGCATACAAAGCATGCGTGTGTTATCAACAGTCCAGGAGGGGCTAACCACAGCCTATGCCCCTCCTCAGTCTCATGCATGCACACACACACACACACACACACACACACACAAAGGCAGTGAAAACCCTTGAAATCAAACAGAAAGCTATGTTCAGGCAACATATCAGATAGTTTAATAAATGTGATCCGCTGCTCTCTGGAAGAATTGTTACTGTTCGTTCTGTTCAAATGATTAGAAAAAAACATTTATTTGGCCCTGTTTTCTTCTAGAAGACCTCCTGATTACAGTGGGTTGTTTTGCCACAAACACACTACAGCCCTATTGAACAGAGAGAGACTGGTGCGGTCACCCCAGACGTTTAATGGCTGTGCAGGGAATGGAATCCCAAATGTTCTTTCTTCAAATTTGTTAGTGCCTAGATTGAATTAGTTCTGATGAAAAGTAAAGGTCATTGCTGCCATGAAAAGAGTTTTAAATATAAAGGTGGCTATTGGGAGGGTAAGAAGTTTCTTTTCATTCAAACATTTACTTTCTAATGCCACTTAGCATCTCTAGTGTAGGATCTAGGGTGGAATGCACATCTCCTTGCATTTCAAAGTGTTCCCCCCACACACACAAACGCACACACACAAACTTTTGGTCACTGTGTTTTGATGGCCACATTATTATTATTATTATTACTACTACTACTACTACTACTACTAGTACTACTTTTATCCCACCTTTATTATTTTTACAAATAGCTAATAAAACCAGCCAGTTCTTCAAAGAAGCAAAACTTTCCCTTTGTATTTATTGGTTGGTACCAGCTTGAGAGCGCTTAGGTTCGGTATTGCTCCTTGAAAATGAATGGCAGGAGTTCCAGAAGGCCATGAGGAGTTCCAGGATGACTAAGCATCAGCCTAGAGTCCCACCTGGTGTGAACCGCTGAGTATGTCTGCTGGTGTTTCCCCTTCCTAGGAAATAATGGTACCTAACAATAACAATTTTTAACTCCAACCTTGCAAATTCCCTCTTGCTCTTCTTCCTCTCCCTGGTCACTTTTGATCATCACTTTGCAAACTAAAGTCAGAATTCAGTGACTTAAATTAATGTCTTTTTTTTTTCCAGCACAGAGGTTTATTTCTGTTGCTTGAAGTGAAGGAACTTGGGTCTTACCCATCCACCAATCTGCGCTGAGGTTTTCACCATTTTCCATTTCTGTTCCTTTAGTAGTCACAATGGCCCTGCATTAACCACTTAGCCACCAAGGGAAGGGGACTTTCCCCTAGCTATCTTGCCCTTAACTCTTTCACTGCCACACTCAACTTTACTTCTCAGCACTGATTCGGTCTTAATGTTAACACCATTCTATCCCAGTACCTGTTCTAGCCTTTAAAAAATAGTTATAAGTTTAGAGAAAATAAATATTTAAACTGCTATTAGGTAACATAGTAATTCTTGCCACTGGTTTTTATAGTAATCCTGTTTACTCCTCCTTATCAGTGCTTGATATTTTTGGCATTTATCCCTCACTGCCTCTACTTTGTCAAATGATTTATCCTTCTTAATTTGCCTAACTAATCTAGTTAGTTCCTTTCTTTCATGTCTACATTTATGGTTAAACCATGAAATTCTGGTTTCAGCCCTTTTCCCTTGCTGTGGTTTACACACCAACTGAACATAATTAATTATATTTTATTGCCTATTTTTGAGTGCAGCATATATTTGGGCATGAAATGCTAAAGTTAAGGGGTATACTTTGAATAACATTGTTCAGAAACATAGCAATAGGTGGATGGTTGAGAACATATTGCAGATTCCAGGCTCATGTCCAATGTTCCTTCTAATATCTGACATGCCATGTGCGGGGAAAAACATGTTTTGTGCAGCTTTTCCCAAACCAGGTACAAATGTGTGAGCTGCAATACAAGTATATGAGTAAATTGCAAATGCATGTAAATAGTGACTTCAAAATGTTTACATATTTCTTAGTTAAAGTATAGAAATTAGAAAGTATAAAATAATGTCACCTGTGCACACTTAAAAGTTGTGCCTTCAAATTATTTTGACTCCAGGGGACTGCCCCTGCATTTTTCAGAAGTGGCTTCCACTTCCTTTTTACTCAGGCTGAGAAAGAGGGACTGGCTCAAGGTCACCCAGCTGGCTTTGTGCCTAAGGCAGGACTAGAACTCATGGTCTCCTGGATTCTCACCTGATGCCTTTCTCAACCTGCTGACCCTGGAGGAACCCTTGAAATATTTTCAGGCCTCAGGGAACCCCTGCACATTCAGGCTCAAACATAGGCCAGAAGTTACAGAATGTCATGTTCGCCGTTTCAATGTCTTTGATGCATCGTAACGTTTCGCATGTCATTAATTGGATGCGTGTTTCATCTTTCTGGGGAGGATGGGAACGGTTATCTTTTGGCTTTGCTTTGGAATGTATTTGTATTATCTACTGCGCTCAAGGTTACTTTCCCAGGCTAGCAACTCTGACGATTGCTGGCACCTGTGCCGGGCGGGGCTGTTACGAGGGAGGCGGGATACGTTTGCACCAAGGGTTTAAGTTTGTATTTGGCGCGCTTTTGCTCATTCTCAGCTTTCTCTGTATTTGTCTTTAGTACTCTAATAAATCAGATTTCATTTAGCAGCCTCTTGTGAGTCTGAGTATTTGGGGCTAGGGCAATCATTACACAGAAGTGTTATATTCGTTTCATGTGTAGGCCTGTCTATATGCATTCCATGGAACCCTGGCTGAGAAACCCTGCCTTAACCACTACACCAAACTAGCTGTATATTTACATGTTTACAGATTATAATATAAACTCGTAGATAAACTATGTTTTTGATATTTCTGGTAACTCCTAATGGACTTTTTGCTGAACCAGGACTGAAAGGATGATGATTTCTGGATTGCGTATAGATAAAATTTAGGCAATGGGGAGTATTTTTTTATTTGTAACTTTAAAAGAGGGTGAAAAGTTACTATATTAGCTTATGCTTGGTGTGATGAAGGTTGGAAGCTATTTCTTTATTATTGTCTTTGTTACCTTTTTCTTTTCTACTTTTTTCTTTTCTTTTTTCTTTTTTCTCCTGGTTTAGTTTATATTAGTTTTTACTCTGTTTATTAAAAACCTCAATAACAATATTTTTTTTTAAAGATTATAATACAAACTCACTAGTCACTGTTAACCGATAATTGCAATCAATATTTTGTAAGCATTTTACGCTTGTTTCTTTCCTTTTTTCCTTTTTTAGGGGGGGGATTTGATATTGTGATGAAATAAAAATTCAGAAAAAAAGAAAGAAAAGTCTACAAAAAGCATTTATGTAGCCCCTTCGCTTTCCCCCGCCCCTTCTTTCCTTCTTCTCTGGATATATTCTGCGCTTATTTAAACTGTAATTATTACTCATTTAAAAATTAAAGTCTTTATAAAGTTAGCAATGATCACGGACCTTGTGTGGCCTGAAACTCAACAGGTTTTAATTAAACCTTTTCTGGAGGAAGGAGGGTGGTGCCCCTGCATGTGCATGAGGCTCTGGGGCCACATTGGCATCTTTCTAGCTGGGCCTGATCCAGTGCAAGTTGGCTGCATCTGCAAGGCAGGGAAAGGACTGCCTCTCTGCTGTCCCAAGCAGAGGGCAGCTTCCCCCAGAAGCCCCCATTTAGTCTGCATCACAGCAGTGCTGAACAACCCTCCCTGCTGTGATTAAGCAAAGGTGGTAAGCTTGCCTTGTGCAGGATTCCTCATGAGTTGCAACTTGTGAGCCTGGAGTTTTATGGCACCTAAATTATTATTTCCTCTCCCTCTCCCTCTTCTCCTGGTAATCAGTTTGTGTGCGCTCAACTTTTTACCGTATGTGCAGGTTTAATGAGTAGTGTGTGTGCACACATGCACACACCTTACAGGGAACATAGTTCATGTCTCCCTCTTTGTTTTTTATATGCATGTCTGAGATTAACTGTAATGAGTCTAAAACCAAAGCTTTTATGAAAGACCAGAACAATAAAACACAGCTCTTGACTGTTGGTCTGCATCACTTTAACAACAGCATGGAGTAAAAGGCTATTTTGTTGATATCTTATTCCAGCCGCTTTTGAATTAAAAAAAAACCATAGCATTTATAAAACCTTGCACATGAGGTACTTTTTCTCTTCATCACATTATTACTTTATTTCACCTTATTTTTTTATTACTGTATTGCTCTTTGACCCAAGAACAATGACAGCTTTTTAAAATATGGGATTTTTACATCTCCAAGCTCTCTTTTTCATGTCTTCCCAAAGATGGGCAATTTTAACATTATTTGTGACATTATGTAGCAGAGTCAGAGCAAGTATATTCTCTGCATGACTGAATTTATGTCTCCATGCACTTTCACTGATTTCATATTGCTCCAGACAAAACATAGAAGCAATAGGACATAATGTCAAAGGCTAACAAGCTGTGCAGACCAGGAAAACATGAAGTGTCTATAATACCTCTTAATATTTCATAGCAGCCTTAGAATAGATAATGATCTATTCTAATATAGGCTAGAAAATACACATTAACAACTTCTCTGAATTTTGAATTTCTTAAAATTAGAAATATTATACAAATGCAATATTAGTTGCATTGTACAATCAAGATGAATCTAAGTTCAGCTTTATGGGATTCTCCTCAACAGGACTCTGAGCCACAGAAAATCATTGGGTTATTTTGGACTAAGAAAATACTGAATGGTTTAATTTACCTCACTGAGTTGCTATGAGGATAAATTGAAGAAGGGAGTCCTGAGTATGCCACCTTGAGCTCCTCGAAAGAAGATGAAGTATACATTTGGCAAGTTAATCTAAGAAATAAACAGTATGTACTGGGCCTGTGTTGCCTCTATTCAGACCAGTGGGTGTCCACAGTGAGGGCTCAAAAGTCAAGATGGTGGCTGGGGCAACCTTTTTTTACATTCAGTGCAACATAAAATCAACTTAATCAACAGCTTGTAGAAGCAAGGGAGAAGGGCATGATTTTTGTCACACACACACACACACACACACACACACTGCTGCATACACCCCTGTACAGTCCATTGATCTAGGGCTGTGCCTTGGTTTTAAAATCCCCAGCACTTTGAATGGAAGCACCAGGTTGGGCCAGTCAGCTGCATATATGATCACTTGTACATGGCATGAGCATGACAGCCCTCCACAAGAAGAAAGAAATGGTAACATTGAAAGCTAGTTCTAGCTTTGGTTCTAGTTCCAATTTCAGTTCTAGCTCTAGCTCTAGCGCTGGTTCTAGTTCTGGCTCTGGCTCTGGCTCTGGCTCTGGCTCTGGCCTTCAAACCTCCTAATGCTGCCATATCAGCATTTGGTTTTTTTTCCTAATCATGACAGCCTATTGCTACAATGAGGTCCAGGAATTGGGACAAGGCCAGAATCCTCTGCAGTGGGAGAACAGACCACTCACTCCTTCAGACACAAGGCAATGGCAGTTTGGCACTTCCAAAGCAGCATTCACTGTCTAGAATGACATTTCTCGGCACACAGATCCATTAGCATAATAGAAAATATCAAAATAGTTCCTAGTTCCAAGCCCTTGCCTGCAATATGATTACGAAGACCTCGGTTTCTTTTGAAATGAAATATAAACAGTAACTTTTCCACAAAGGCTATCATAGGATTATACTTCCCTTGCCCTACTCACTATTTACATACAGAAGAATGAAGCCATTAGTGGACAGCTAGACCACTGAATGGAGCAGAGCTTAACACAGTAAAAGATGGGCACAGAAAAAGAATATTATCTTAAATAGCATTAATGAGCACGTTAGAGAAATATAGGTTATTGATCTTACACACATAGCCCACCCAAGCATAAAGAATTACACACTTAGACAAAGTGTGTCTAAGGTTCAAAGGTTCAAAAGTAAGCAAAAAAAAAAGCTTATTGATTTATTTGGTCCAGTTACATCCATTCAGAAAAATGATCTTTGTTCTTCTTTCTTACCTAAACTGAATTATTTATTTATTTATTCGATTTGTCCCTGCCCATCTCCTCCCATCCGGGGACTCTTAGCCCTCATTGCTGCTAAGACCTGAATGCAGAAAGGGGCAAGCTCATGATTCTAGGGCCAAGCATGTGGCCCAAGATGGAAGGAACACACAGCCCATGGTTCCTTCCTTCCCAGATGGAGAAGAAGGAGGAAGAGGAAGTGAGGAATGTGGGAGGGCGACAAACAGCTTCCTTTTGAAGAACATGGAGAATTTGCATCCTAAAATGAACTCATCCACATGCTAATGAGGCATGCTGATCTGCTGATACCTCCAACAAAAAAGAGGTCCTCTGGATCTATAGAGCTTGCTGATATTCATTCAGCTGTGCTACAGTGGGTTGTACTTTCTCTAGGAGCATTTACCTTGTAGAATAAAATTTCAGTAGAGATTAGGTACCCCCCTCCCATCCCACTGCAAATATTTTTAGCAGGGCATTGAGAATTTAATTATTTTCCTTTGATTTTATCAGTTGCACTAATTGTTACTTGTTAATTTGCACAACTGGTTTTACTATTTTTGTTTTTAATTCTACATTTCATGTATTTATTATAACTGTTATTATAAATGTCAATCTAGGTTCAAAGTAAGCTTGTCTCATTTTTGGTTTGAGGATGAAATTAAGACAACACCATAGAGACACAGCAGAAGAAAGATACAAATGGCAAAAAGATCCAAATCTCCATAAATTTACAAGGGCTTGTGCTACAACTGAGTGAACCGATGACGATGTACAAATGATTTAATAACTATTATGAAAGCATTATATTTATTTTCTAGACATTTCATACAAAGAAGGCACTAATTATTAGAATGTTCCCATCAGCAATTCTGAATGAACATACAGGAGAGCATCTATATTTTTCAGCTCAAAAGAGACACCTAGTGGTATTTAAAATCTCTCTCTCTCTCTCTGTCTCTCATACTGTGTTTGTCAAGCTCAACAACTTTATGTTCTGTGGCTGGGGGATTCTGGGAGTTGGATTGTACACATCTTAAAGTCAAACCTATGAGTAATGGGGTAAAGTTGGGTAACTTCACACTTGGTGATCTATGAAATTATTACATAATTTTGAGTAAAAGTTTATAAATTTAGTGTCATAAAATAATTCAAAATAATGTTCAGTGTCAGTCCCAATTTACACCATTTTCACTCTTTAATGTCTCAAATGAAGTGGTGCTACACACAAGGATCTGTTGTTTTTATTATGGCAGACAGGCATGTTATCGTCTAGCAACATAGCTCAAATATAGCCCCCTAATGGATATTGCTATCATAATATTTAGAATGTTTTACTGGTGGAAAAGTTTACTGAATGACTAGTAAGTTCAGGGAGAGAACATTTCTTGGATTTCCTTCTCCAACTTTTCTCCTAAACTTGGTGTCACTCTTTCTTCCTTTCTTCCTTCCCATTTCAGAAAACACCAAAGGGCAAATTGGGAGGAGTTGAGTAAGAGAGGTGCTTAGAAGGAAATAATAAGAAAATAATAAATATTAATAAATATTATTAATAAATTAATAAATAATAAGAAAAACAACAACAACAACATAATACAGACCCCACTATGGGATGCCTTCTTGTGGAGGTGGGGCTTGCAAGGCCCAGTGTTGATGAGAACTATCCTGGCAGAAGCCATGCTCCTGGAAGGGTTACCCATCCCAGGAAGACCTCAACTGAGGACCCAGGGTAAGGGCATCCTACAACTCATTTGCAGTGGTGAAGACTAGTAAACAATGTTTCATACCAGATTAATGTCACTCAAGTCAACAGGGGCCATATCAAATGCTATAGTTCCCTGGCATCAGGTGACAAGTGAGTTACAGGGCTGAATTCCCTCTGCTAGGCAACCAGGGCATGGAACTTGCCTGCAACATTTGAGTTATTTACTGGAATTATAGCAAATCTAATATGTTCTGATTTGTGGGAGGAAATGTGATTTTCTCAGTGAAACAAAAAAGTTCTTGCAAAAACTCACATGGCAAATAATAATAATAATAATACAGCACTTAGAAAATCTGCACATTGACAAAAATCTCCATTTTCCAATTACAAAAGGCTGCACTGCTTGGATCCGCACATATACTACGGTGATACATTACAGCATCCTAGGTTCTTGGGAAGAACTTGATGCAAATGAAGGCCAACACCAGCTGAAGAACCGGCAGCTGTGATTCCACATTGTCATTTATAATAATAGTAGTAGTAGTAGTAATACTCTACTAACTGAAAAAATGGTCCTTAAAAACTCAAAGAAAAGAAAAACAAATATTTTAACAGTCCAGAAAGAGGATAAAAAGACATTCAGCTCACTCCCCCATAGATGGTTTGGAAAATGCTTGGAAATTTTTGGAATAAACAGATATATTAGAAGGTCTTGAAAATGTCAGTGGCTTCATAGAAAAGTAACCTTATGGTAAATGGGGAAGACATGGAAGAAAAATAAAACAAAACATATTCCAAGGGGACTCCCTGTCACCACTACTATTTGCACTGGCAAAGATTACACTCACAACTATCCTGAACAAAATCAATTGTAGATACCAAGCCACAAAAATAAACCCTGAAAATAAACCATTTGCCTTATGTGGGTTACTTAAAACTATGTCATAAATCAAAAGTTGAAAAAGTATCTCTGTTGGGCACAGTTCACATATATAGTACAGATACAGGAATAAAGTTTGGCCTGAGCAAACGTGCAAATTTTGCTTTGTGTGCTTTGCCCTCTGACTATAAGTTTAATTTAAAAATAATTCTAAGTTTAATATTTTTTTCTTTTTCTTTCTTTCTCTCTCTCTCTCTCTCTTTCTTTTTCTTTTTCATGCCTTCAAGTCATTGTTGACTCCTAGTGACTGCCTGGACAAGTCCCTGCAGTTGTCTTGCCAAGATTTCGGAAGTGGTTTGCCATTGCTTCCTTCCTAGGGCTGAGAAAGAAGGACTGGCCCAAAGTCTCCCAGCTGGCTTTGTGCCTAAGGTGGGACTAGAACTCACAGTCTCCTGGTTTCTAGCCTGGTGCCTTAACCACCACACCAAACTGGCTGCCTTTCCTGTTTTATCCTTTGTTTTTACCTGACTGTATGAAATTGCAGTGTGTGTGTGTGTATGATAATTTGACTCTTAATAAATAAACTTTAATCCACTCTGTTCTGGGCCGAGGAAACAAAGAAACATGATTGGGAAATTGGGGGTCCATATTTCTTGGCTGCTGCAGGAATGGCAAAGCCCACCTCCTGCAGCATCCAAGGGGCATTCTTGGTTCAAACCAAAGCTAGCCTCCCAAGTAAGGCAATGCCTTGGTCTCAAGGGATCCCAGTTACCCAGCTAAGAACAGTGGCATGCGGTCCCAGCTGTCTGACTGAGGAAAGCATCAGAGAAGAAGGGCTAAATCAAAGCAGAAAAGAGATCCTGATTTCTGACATGGCCTTTTCTAGTGTTTCATCCATAATGTTAATTGAGTCTTCCTTGGAACTAATGAATGCAATCCTTCAAACATCTCCCTTTGGACACTGGGGTCATCCAGAGCACTATGAAGAGAATCAGCATTCTCAGCGTGGTATCAAGATCTCCTTTCTTTCTGCTTTTGAACTGTCAAAATTTCTATTATCTTTGTTTGCTAAACATAGCTCTGGACTGCCTACTTTGATCTCCAACATCACCTGTTCTGGGATCTCACCAGAACATCAAAGATAGGAGAGTGCTGAGGAGACAGCTTTCTGAATAAGTGTTGAGGTTTCCATTGCAGATCCCAGATTGGGTCTGAGAAAAAGATCTGCACTGCTTGGCTCTGGTCTTCCTGAAACTGATAGTTTCTTGGGAAAGTGAATGGGCTATGGGCCTACTAAAAGCAGAGAAGTGGCACATGAAAATCTGTAATTTCTCCTCTTGAGTTGCTTTAGCCCTCAAACCAACCAAGCATTCACTGCTTTCTGAATTTTAGTGGTTCTTTCATTGAAGAAGGGAATCTTAAGCTCAATAATTAAGATCACTAAAATATCCTACAATATCATGGAAACATGGAGGGAAAACTGTAATGACACACAAAAAAACCCAACAAATAAATACTGTATATGTTAATTTTATCACAAAGCAGCTGTACCTTTCTAGGCAGTGAATATGTCCCTTGTATAGTTTCTTTTCTGTTCAATGATGTGCTAAAAATTTTGGGAATTACAATTGCAGTTGTGGTGATCCACCTATATAATACTTATTGGTGTTTGTGTAGCTATTTAGTTTATTCTAATTTCTGTAATTAGAAATATATCGAACATTATTGCTGTAATATCCATATTCATTTATTACAACTGAAATGCAATTACAAGCATTTTAGAGTATGAATGGAGGATGAGTGAGAACATTTTGCAGAAGAGGACATGAGAAATCAGAGTTGCAAATAAAGGAACTATGGAGAAATGAGGTCAGGTGGAAAGCTGAACATCAGAACTGATGGGAAGACTTGAGGCTGGCAAGAAGGTGTCAACAGGAACACTAAGAGAATGAGACCTCAGCAACTCATCAGCCTTTGCCAGCTATCCAGTCATGCCAACCTGCTGGTTAAAAGTTCTCAATGAGAAACTGTGACTAATAGCAGTTTGATTATTTTTTTGCTAGTGTCTCACATGATTAGATAAGATTGCAGACTCAAGAAAAAAAAGTCACATACATTATCTAGTCTATAATGGTAATATATTATCTTTAAAAGATCCGCTGTAATATATAGTGAATTTTACATTTGAGCCTTAAGCTCTTCCTTATGGTCATTTCAATATAAACCAAATTTAAGACTGTGAATTTTAATTCATTTATTTATCTGGCAATGACAGGCAAAATCATAAAGCTTACAGACATGTTAATAGCAATAGGCATCAGAATAGTTAGAGCAATGGGTCTCTTCAGTAATCATGTTCAGCTGTGGAAGCTGGATACTGAGAAAGAGCTATAGAATGAAGATCAGTGCCTTCAAATTAAAGTTCTGGAGATAGTTACTAAGAGTACCATGGATGACAAGGTAACCAGTCAGTCAGTTCTGGATCTAATAAAGGCTGACTGCTCTTTTGAGGCCCTGATTAACAAGCAGACTCTCTCATACTTTGGGCATGTGATACAAGTGGATGATAGACTAGAAAAAAAAATCCTTGGAAAAATTGAGGAAGTAGAAGAATGGGATAAGGGAGATTGATGAGAGAGATTATAGAGATGTCTAGAAGGATTTTGGAGGAACTACAAGTTGCTACTATACACAGGTCCCGATGGTAAGCAGTTGTCTATACAGTCTCCAGGAGACAAACTCAATGGAATTTAACTTTTTTTTTAACTGATGCTAACACCCATCTGAACTTGCTTGAGCTCAAAACTGCTAAACAGGATTAGACTGATTAATACTTCAGTGGGTGACCACTGGGAAACTCCATTGAATTAGGCTAGACTGGGAAGCTAAAAGGAATGGAAGACCATATCTGTGGCAATGAAAACCAGTTCCACATTTTTTATTTTATTTTATTTTATTTATTTTCTATCCTGCCTTTATTATTTTTATAAATAACTCAAAGCAGCCAACATACCTAACATGCCTTCCTCCTCCTATTTTCCCCACAACAACAACCCTGTGAGGTGAGTTGGGCTGAGAGACAGTGACTGGCCCAAGGTCACCCAGCTGGCTTTCATGCCTAAGGCGGGACTAGAACTCACAGTCTCCTGGTTTCGAGCCCATTGCTGTACTCACCAGGAGAGCTTAACTTGAAAGAGTCCTTACCTTTACCTGTATACTTTGGTTGCATTTTTTCCCAGCTACTGCAAGAAAGTTTATGCTACATTTCACTGAGTTTGCATTATTATGAAAATATTTTATTTTAATATTTTATATTTTGTGAGCTTCCATCAAACTATTATGGATAGCCTTCATAAATATTGTACTGTGTGGCTGGCTGGGGAATTCTGGGAATTGAAGTCCTCACCTCTTAAAGTTGTCAAGGTTGAGAAACACTGTTCTAGAGGCACGCCAGAGAATGGCTCCAAGATCTAATAAATAGAATAATGCTCTTTTTGTCCTCTGCCACTGAGTTCCAATAGCGGATAAGCCATTTTCCTGCAAAATATGTTTCTAAGCTTCAGAAGCCTCTGGGCTTACTTTACTACTGTACTAGCTGGAGCAACTGGATATTGAAGTTTGACAACATTTGAAGGATCACAGCTTCTCTAGCTCTTACATATGGGGAGATATATCAGGAGAATGGAGAAGAGGGAAGGGACAGAGATGAATGTGGAGGCAGAAGTCTGTTCACAGCCTGTTTTCTCCTTCCTCCCACAGACTCCAGAAGCTGTAAAGAACTAAATCAAAATTAAGCAAGCTTGCTGATGAGGTCAGATAATATATAGGATGGCCAAGTAAATGTAGTTGAATATTATTTCAAAAAAGATGAGCTGGGCACCAGCTATATTATTAGCTGATTGCTTGAAAGCAGCTTTACCAAATGATGTTGCTTCCAGATGTGTGAGAATTATACAGGTTGCCCTCAAGCATCCTTCAAATGCACCATCTTGTGGGGTGTTATTGAAAGGCAGCCATGCAAAACGTATCCCTTGGAATGGAGACTTCGCAGAAAACAGATGATGATAGATGACGCTGAAAAAGGGGGGAAATTGAAAAACTGTACCCAATAGCCTTAGCAGGTGAGCTGCTAAACTTCAATCTTGTAAGAAATTGACTTCTTTTGGTGGGGAAAAATCAGCACATTGCCTGTATCGCTATTGAATGAATGGAAGAGCACCAGTTACCACTTTCTGTAGAGGGCATAGGGAATGGCCTTGAAGGACAGGCAGAAGAAGCGCTGCCAAGGCGCCGGTCAGATAAGCAGGGCCTGAGCTTCAACCAAGAAAATAACTTGAGAAAACATCTCAGACAAGCCCCTCCCTAGTTCACTGAAGATAACGTGAGAGAGGAAGGAAGCACATTCAGACTTGCGAGATGCTGTTACTACATCTGTTACAATGAAAGTAGTCCTGACCTATATGGCTTTGGTTTCTTAGTCTGGTTTACCTTGTTGGGATAACACTTTCACTTCAGAGTCATAATTGGTGCCAGCCATCATTATCAGTGTATTTGAGTCTAAGTAATTCCATTAAAAATTGTGGAGTACAATTTTCCATCGTTCATCAGTAACACAGGCATTTGGTACCCGTAGCTTAATGTCTCCATTCTAAATAGTCATTTTATAAAAGGAAACGTGTTTATTAGACACTAATATCTCTCAGGCTTCCTGGACCAGGGCTTAGTAAATCTCAGTCTCCTGACTTCAAAAAAGTAAATTTGGCTGCTAGGTTCAGACTCAGTTGAAGCTTTTCAGACATAAAACAAGGTGCAGATAGTTGAGACTCTTTGCTGCAGACTAGAATAAAGCCACGTTGAACAGTTGATTGCATTCTTTCTGCAGGCAGATAGAGTTTCCTCTTATACGCATGGCATTTTTAACTCACTGAATCTTCTCCCACCACTCCCATGGGCTTCATACCCTTGAAGCTGGATGCTTGTTGGTTGTTGACATAACTGACACCTCTGTCCTGAGCACAATAACTCTTGAATTATTTCTCACAATTCCATCGCTAAAATATGTATTTATTATTCAATAGATAGTAAATAGACATATGTTAATAACACAAATATATGTTAATTAGGAGATATTATACAAAAAGAAAGTGGGTGGGATGGGATCAGCCCAGTAGCTGAACATCTCCAAATAAAGCTGAGAAAATTCCTGCTTGATTCTTGAGAACTGCTGCCAGGTTGTGAGCATTTCCACATGAACAGTGTGTCCACACATGACTTCTCACAAACTTAGTAGCCATTGTGACAAGGGGACACAACAGATATATTCCCCTACCTTTCAAAGCATCCCTCTGAAATTTTGTCAGAGTGTTGTGATGGCCACAATATTTAATAAACTCATCAAGAGAACACATCTTAAAGTCGCCAAGGCTGAGAAACATTGCTGTAAGGATTAAAATTATAAAAGGCTGGATTTAGAAAAGCCTTCCTAGCCCCATGTAACTTTGATTAAAAAGATGCATTAAAGACTTCTGTTTCCAGCCACAATGATTGGTTATCTACTAATCAATACTTGCATTACTGAAGTTTCTCTCTCTCCCTCTGCCCCTTCCCCATCAGCAATTCTTTTTTTTACTTTTGGGATTCCAGTCTACTCTAATTTCATCAAAGAAAGCTCCTTAGAACTATTGTTATTTTCATACCAGGAGATGAGGCCACTTCTTATAAGCAAAAAGTATCACATCTGAATACATAAAACATTTTATGTAAACTTAATGTTCTTACTTGCTGCAGGGAATGCAGTTGTGCCTCAAATAATAGATTGCTTTTATCTTGGTATCTCCTTGGGAAGAACATTTTAAGAGTTGTTTACTCACTTGCACCATTTTTCTTTTACATCACAAAGAGCTTTGCACAGCAGGTAAGGAACGTTCCTTGATTTTCAGCAATCGGATTCCCAGTACGGTACAACTAACACATCTTGTTTGAATCAATTAAAATGTATGTTCACAATCATGTAAATGAAGTAAAATCTGGTTTAAACCAATCTAGTTTATATTATTCATTTACAAACAGTCTTTGCTGGTATTACGTATAGACCTAGATAGTGCCTTCAGATGGTTTCCTACCTTCTCACCATCTTTCCTCTGTTATATTTAAAAGCTATTCAACTAATAGTCTACAGAAAACTACGTTGATGCCAAAATGGCAAGGGTGCCATGATGTTATGCAAATGTTGCCATTACATGCTTGTGTCATAACACCCAACACAATTCCAAATAAGAAATTCACAGCATTTGTGTGATAGTGATGTTAAGCATGTATCAAGGCCCACGACCCTTCTGGAGTTGTGGAAGTGAAAAATAGCAACTTGGAAATGTTATACATTTTATAATCAGAGTTTTTCCAATAGTTGTTGTTGCTACTGTGGCTGAATTGGGAAAGAAGATGATCAGTTTTAAACAGTACATATAGGAAGGATCCAGGAGCAGGATGCTGAAACTGATGGTGGGAGGGAAAGAGAGACTAATGGCTAGTTTAGCCCAAGAACCAGATGGTAGAGAGAGGCAAGATGCCCACCCATGGAGAAATGGGTTGCCCACACAGTCTGCAGAGCTGCAGCTAAGTCAGCATCTCAGACCATATTATGTCATGAGATCAGTCAGTTCTACTGCTGATCCTGAAATGGAGCAAAATACTAGCTTGAAAGTGCTCTGTGTTGACAGTATTGACTAATGGACCAATGATCTGATTCAGTAAGAGGCAACTTCTTATGTTCCTATATGAGGAAAGAAAGATGCTCAGACAAATTTGGAAGCTACCACCCCATAGCCTTTCCCATCTTGGTATCCTGAGTTGATCCTCAATTCCCCTTCCCCACACACTTTGAATCCAGCTCAACAGTGGAAAGTTGGGAGGAGAAATCATGTTATTGCTAGTATTATTAAACAATATAGGTTCAAAAACAATTTCTGATTTACTAATACTCTTTTGCACATCTAGATACTTTTTCTGCCCCCCCTCCATTAGAGAGGGTTTTTAAAAAAATACAAGATAAAGGAACAGATGTCAAGTTACTGATCATTTATAGCTTTGCAACTATATTTTTTTTGTTCTGCTTATGAATTAATGTATGTTTGGTTTATGTTCAGAAGCTTAAGTATTAGCAGGATGTTTACAGGAGGTTCTTTCTGGGCTCAAATGGAGCAGATGGAAGCATGATTTTTCAAGAACACCACTATTTTAAGATAGTATGATGACTCCTAACATTATATAATGTGGAGGTTTATATTACAATTTTAATTTTTTCAAAAATTCTGCTAAAACAAATGAAAGTTTTTATGGTTTTAAATGGAATAATAAAGGTTTCACAGTACAACTTTCCAAAACTTGGGATTGCTGTTAAAATCCACTAAAAGTTAAAATTTGCAGTTCTGCTAAATTGGAAGGATTTGGAAATTCTGAGTTGGAAAACTATCAAAACCCAGCAACGTTCTCACACATAGTTACGAACCTAGCAAGATCTCCAGGTTCTATGCTAATGAGGATTCCCTCTCTCCATGTTCTGTTTTATCTCATAGTATGAATCATTTTGTAATCCTGTTCCCCAAGAAACTGTCTCTGAAGTCATATGTTAAATTGTAAAACTGCATTGTTCTAAGAATAGGAAACCAACAGTGCAGTGCAACTGTAGTCAAAATACACATGGATGACAATAGATGAAATTTAACACTATACAAGTGACATTCTAATTTTGAAACTAGACTTTCTCCTGTCCTTCCACTTGCATCCTGTCCAGGACTCCAAAATCTCCAGGGGTATTTTGAGAGAATATAGGAGGTTGCAGAGACAGGGCAAATCTTTCTGTTCTATTGCTAGAAATCATTTTATCAGTGGAAGCATATCAATGGATTTAATCCAATAAGATCAATTTATGAATACTTTTTAGCATGACACAATGCACCTTATAAGTTAAACTTGCAACCTCCAAACTCAGTCTTTACTGTTCACGAAGCTATTTATATCAGCAATATCAGAAAAATAATCCTCTTGCATTCAGACAGGCCAATTAGATTTTCCATGAACACTAACTTCGACGGGCTGAGAAAACAAAGTTTATGCATAGAATATCTCCTTTTATAGCATGCAGTCAACAGCAAAAATTCTACAGGAAATAAAGGAGCTGTCGCTGTTTGAATTTCATGTTTCGCTTCTTATGATGCCAGCTCCTATTTTAGTTCAAAGCATTGCTAAGTATCTCTGGAGATCTAAAAATCAAATAAGGCTTCAACTTATCCAAGTTGGAAAAGTTGCTCCTTTACTTGCAAGAAGAAAGCCTTAAGATCCTCCTATGAAGAACAGAGAGTTGAAGAAACTTTTTCTACAAGATACCCACGCACTGGATTTGACAAATGTAAAAGAGAATAAATTAGTTGATTCCTGGTGCTTCCCTGTGAAGGCTCCTTAGTGCCACTGAACAAAAGGCACTACATCGCAATTCCAATCTTTTTTTTCTTAATAGACTTTCTCTGAAAAAAATGATAGAAGGAATGAGGGTTGGAAATAGACATGTATCATTTGAAGCCCTGATAAATTAGTTTTATTTTGCATCTGTTCACTGCCTTGATCATTCTATTGGATGGAAACATGGGTATAATTTAATTATATGATTATTTTATTTATACTTTGGATTTATATCCCATCTGTCATCCAGGGTCTTGAAGTAGCATATTCACCATTTATTCTTCGATGGTTTTCCCCAGAACGGTTGTGGAAAAGAGTTGGGCTGTGTTGATTTAGCTGAGAAATCGCCAGTGGCCTAAAGTCATCCAGTGAGATTCCAGGGCTGGGAGGACTTTTTTCAGTCTTGGGACTGCAGGTAATATGCAGTGATATTACCATAATGGGCAAGGAGAAAAAAATCAACCTTTTTTGGGTGGGGATGGGGGTTATGTCCAAGGTTTTTTTTAAAGATTAGCTGTAATGGGCAGGAGAAATAACCTTGAGAAACAGGAGGAAGAGCTACAACCAAGACAATGGTCAGATAAAAGAAATTTGAGTCGGGGGCAGAAATGTAATTTGAGAAAGCATCTCAGACATGACCCTCCCTAGTTCTCATGAAGATAAAGGGAGGGAGGGGGAAGCATATTCAGACTTGCAAGATTCTCTTACTGTAACCTTATAATAAAAGTAGTGTTAACATTCATGACTTTGGTTTCCTAGTGTGGTCCACCTTGAAGGGGTGACACTAGCAGAAGTTTGGTGCACCATTTTAACACACAAACCCTTTTACAAACCAAAAATCATGCTGTCAAAAATCACCATTGAAGATCCAGATTGTAGACACTTGCTTGTTGCTCCTTTTTCTGATACTTTATAATGGTTCCTGACATATTGGATGATCTTATCCTGCCTTCCTGATCCTGGTGTTCTCCAATAGGGTTAGGACTCCAAATCCCAGCATTTCTATGGTCTCCTTATCCACAGCAATTAGGTCTGGATTGCTCTGTTGGATGTTCCAACACAAATGTGGGGAAAACCAAAATGGCAAGCAGCATTATAGACCCATACACCACAAACATCTTGGTGGGCTTAAGCAGTAGTAGTAGCAGCAGGAACTCAAGAATATGGGGAGCTGACATTGGTTCTTAGTACAGATATGACACAGTGTAGAATCAGTAGAGATTCTTTTGTTTATTGGAATTTTGTTACCATGTCAAGAAAAGGAATATAATAAGCCTGTCATGGACATATAATTACACTGGATTCCAATACAACAGGTATGATTAGGGCAAACTCAAACTGAGCTTTGAAAATGCTGTATTGGAGAAGTCGGAAACCATCTTTTGTTTCTTCACTTTTATAGTTCTTTCTTTTTTCTTTAGCTCTGTCTTCTTGCTTTCCTATATTTCCTATACTGTATCTTAGCTATCTATTTTGAAATTGAATAAAGTTCTTATAAAAAGGAAAAAAAATGCCTTCTTTAATGGCCAACTGATTTGTCTCTAGAAGAAATTTATTTTTGCTAGAAGGCTTTTTTTGCCAGGATGCTGAACAAAAGAAGTGAGAAACAAATACTTATGTTTCCTGCATAATCACATTTTCATTGGGCTTGACGTAGCCCACTGGCTTTATGACCACAATAACAACAATGTAGAACAATAACTTATGCAACTTCAAATAATGTGTTAAATTGCATACAAGCAGTATACTATATTTTCAAACCTCACTCTGAAGCCTCACCGAATACAAGTAAACTAGCCAAGTGATTATATTCAGATAAGGTATTTTAGATTGCAGAGGCTTATTAAGGAAGCCATGTTTGACCTTCTATTATTTAATATTTAAGAATAATCAAAAGGAATTTAGCTTTAGAAATTGTACAGTCTTTGAAAGGTTGGAATGGGAATATTAAAATGTGCACATAAGCTCTTATGTATAGAGAAAAACCACACAGTTATTCCAATAAGTATAATATTTTTAAGTCTTAGACATTCCCTTCTAGTAATTACCAGATACATTCCTTGGCTATAAAGCGGTAACGGCTATATCTTTACCTACAGCCTCTGTCCTCTTCACATAAAGCTGTTTTTTGCTTAATTAAACAACAAAACAAACAATTGACATTTTGCCAAGTTAATGTAGCAAAGCTTTCTAATTTTATTTATCTCAGCAAAAACATGCATATCTAATGCACTGATTGGCAGTATGCATTCCAAGCAAAATCTCCACAGTGTATCTATATTTTATCTTTACACCCAATGCATAATTAATCTGCATGATTTAAAATATTCTATCTTTGGGTCAGATGGAAAGAACTGAATAATGTTCCACTCAGACACAACCTAAACCTTTGGAAATAGGTGATAAGTTTAATTCAGTATAAATCAGTTTAATATTTGATATGGAAATTCTTATTTCCTTACATCTTTTGCAACAGATGCTGCTGCTGATGATGATTCAACTATTCTGCAAAGCATCCTCCTTTCTGCAGTGATAAATTTGAACCTGAGCTGTAGCATTTTAAATGAGGATACCTATTCACACATACACACCTTCCTTATAGAAAACTAGCACATCAGAAGAAAAACTAGGCTAAAACGCTTCCTCCTGACATTATATGAGAGGAGGAGATGTATGTGTGTATATGTGTGTTAATTCCACCTTGTACAATCAAAATACAAGTTTATCCTCTTGGTCCAACATATGAACTGCCAGCCAGTAGCAGTCATAATTAGAAAAGTCAGAGATTATTATGGCCACCAATTTAGGTGGCTGTGGAAAGGAACTGACCAAATTCATAGAGCAACTTAGTCCAGATTCAGCAGCCTGTTGGGTTGCTGGATATTTTGTAGAGATAGCCTACTTCTGCATCGCAGTCACTGCAGAACAGCCCCTAAGAGAGCATATCAAGTGAGTTGGTTTCTCATTTTCTTCTTCTGTCCTTACATGTTCTGAGATGGTTTCTAGATCTAGACACACGTGGGTCAGCAGTACCTATCTGAGATGAGTCTGGGGAGTTTCTAAGTTCCATCAGGAGGAATAACGGTTTCCAAAATTATCTCAGTCTCACACTGAAAGGGAAGCAAAACTGGCATGTTAAGAATTTTGGAACTGCTTCTGTAAGCGCTTTGAGAGGATGGAAGTATCTCTTTCTCTAATAAGAGCCCTCCATGGTTCTCTTCATTTCCTTGGATGCTTGCTGTGGAGGGGACTGGTTCATTCCAAGCAACAATGGCACATGCAGGTAATGACACTGGGGAATCTTCATCTTTTTTGTGGGGGTAGGAGGGCACCTCATTGCTCAGATGGACTCTCTTGGTAGCAGAATGGTTGGGAAGCCAACAAGGAAAGTGGTGGCCACCCAACAGGCTCCTGAATGCCCGCTGGAAGTCTACATTGAAAGCATAGATCACTGGGTTGATAGTGGAGTTGGCCCAGCCAATCCACATGAAAATATTGAAGATGGTTTGGCTGATGCAGGTCCCCTGCTCAGGGCTTCTGTCCTTGGGCCTTGAGTCACAAAAGGGCAACAGGCAGTTGAGCAGGAAGAATGGCAGCCAGCAGCAGACAAAAACCCCCAAAATGATGGTCAGTGTCTGAAGCAACTTGGTTTCCTTGCACAGTGATCTGCGCAGAGAAGAAACTGGCTCCTTCCCCTTGACCAAGCCCAGGCCACCTGCTCTTTCCAGGGAGGAGATGCGACGGATCTGAGCCTGAGCAATGCGAAATATCTGTGCGTAGGTCCCAATCATGATGGAGACAGGAATATAGAAGCTGATCAAGGAGGAGGCAATGGCATAAGTACGGTTGAGACGAGTGTCACAGTGATGGGGAAGCAGGCCAGGTGTCTCCTCCACTCGGTGCCAGTGGAGGTGGACAGGGATGAAGGAAATGAGGACCGAGAGGGTCCAAGCCAGAGCGATCACCATGAAGGCCAGGGACTGAGTCATCCGCCGCTCATAGCAGAAGGGGTTGGCCACGGCCCAGTAGCGATCCAGGCTGATGATGCAGAGGTGGAGGATGGAGGCGGTGGAGCACATGATGTCAAAGGCCACCCATGTGTCGCAGAAGTGGCTGCCAAAGAGCCACACCCCGCCTGCCACTTCAGTGACTGCTTTCCAGGGCATGACCAGCAACCCCACACAAAGGTCAGACAAGGCCAGCGAGAGCACAAACCAGTTGGTGGCTCTGACCCGCAGATGGTGAAACCGGAGGACGGCCAGGCACACTAGGCTGTTGCCCACCAGGGTGCTCAGCACCAGCAGCGACAGCAAGCACCCTGCCAACACCTTCAAGCCACCCGGAGCGCCCGGGGGCTGCGAGGCTCCCTCGCTGCGGTTGGAGGCGTTCTCCATCGCGGAGCGAGAAGGTCCTCCTGCTCCTCCTTTCCGCGGCTTCGGAAGCCCGAGCCTGCGGCGCTTCTCCTTTTAAAAAACTTTCTGTCTTGGAGCCTGAATTTGGCAGCGCTTGGCGGGGGCCTGCGCAGCGCGTGCCTTCAGGAGCTCCGCAGCGCCAGCATCTCCGGCATCTCCTCGTTTAGCTCCCTCTCATTCAATCGCAAAACTTTCCGGCGTCCTTCGCCGCCTTCCGGGATGCAAACAGGTCGGCGAGCGCGGATCGGGACCTCCTCCCGCGCTGGATGGAGTGTCCTTGGCGAGACGCTCTGCCCCTTCCCGGCTGAGGAGGTCGGCGAAGCGGGAGCCGCGGTGATGCTACGAAATCCGGGCGCTCTGCCGCTCCCAGACGCGGTGGCAAGCAGAGGAACGAGGCGAGGAAGGAGCCAGTCCCGTGTGCGATGTGTAAACGAACCAGGTTAGTTGGTTGCCTGCGTCTCCTTTGGAAGTGTGGGTGGTGCTCGCCCCAGACCATCTAGCGAGCCTTCGCTGGTGAAAGAACGGGAAGCTTCCCTCCCTTCGCTACGCCTGACTGCCAGCCCAAACTGCCGGTGCAACAAATCTCAGGGCTTTTTCTGAGCTCTTTCCTGCACCACCCCAAGCCAGCCTCAAACTGGGCACAGCAACATGGGAGGCAGGCAGAAATTCTTCACGTGAAGCTTTCTTCTCTGATAAGGAGAAGCGGGGCAGAAGGTGTCTGTCTAATGCACAACTATATAAATAACCTTGCAATTTTTTAAAAACACCTACTGGGGGGAAAAGTCAACTGATGCTGAATTCCAGATAGGCCCACAGAGTTTTTGCATGGTGAGGAAGGTACAAACAATTTGCAGGCATTTACCCAGTTGATCAGAGTCTGAAAATATGCAAAGCCATTAATTCCCTTGAATGGAAATTAATGGCAGTGACATTAGCTTAATTCAGGGTTTCTCAACCTTGGCAGCTTGAGGATGTGTGGGCTTCAACTTCCAGAATTCCCCAGCCAGCATAGGAATTCTGGGAGTTCAAGTCCACACATCCTCAAGCTGCCAAAGTTGAGAAACCCTGGTTTAATGGGTTGTTACCTGTCTTGATTGTCAGGAATGAGATAGGCTACAAATCTCATGAAGGAACAAAAGCTGATCAGTCTGTCTCTCCCTCTCTCACACACAAACATCCAGTTTATTGGTGCTTTCTTATCACAGCACTGAAATCACACTGAGGGTTTTAATCTGTATGATTGTGGCTTTTGAATCAAGGAACACTAATTAATCTGATGAAAAAGGTTTCCTGGATCACAGTTAGCCATCCTGCTCTGTTTGTTTGTTTGTTTGCTAGTTTTTTGTGGCTGGCTGGGGAATTCTGGGAGTTGAAGTCCACACAACTTCAAGTTGCCAAGGTTGAGAAATACTGATCTAGATAGTTCTTAAATATTTTACTACCCTTAGGGTATCTCAACCAGCTTCTTGGCTTTGGGCTTCTCCATTAGTACTTCAGTACTGCAGGTTCGAGTGTTAGATGTATTCATTTCAGAACACTCTAACAGATACGTGCCCTCTTCACCCCTTTTAATGTCAGAGCTGTGAAAATGATATGTTGTTCTGTGAAAGCTCTTGGCTCTAAATGAAGAAACCAGCTGGCATCTAAGTTGGTAATAACATGGTCATTTTAAAAAAAGTACTCCATACTGAGTTTTAACAGTTGCAAATCTAAGCAATGGTTTAAAATACGAAATAAGATTTGCAAAGAACAACCTCCGTTTGAGCTTCCTAGTGCACTAAGCACTTGTCTATTTAAAAATTAACTCCATTTTGTTCAATGGATGCCATGATTTGCAGAAACCCTTCAAGGCAATCCTTTGGTTTTTTTTAATTCATTTGAGTTATACTCCATCATTCTTTCCAAGCAAGGTAGATAGCAAACAAGCACAATCCAAAAAGTGAAAAATATAAGCTAACTTTAATACTTTAAACAATGAACAATTACATGCATGCAAACAAGATACATCTTTACACCAATTCTTAAGAATTGAGTTTTATGGACTCAAATGCCTTCAGACGGTTCTATGGAAGTAACTGTTTTTTGGTCTCAGAGATGAAACTCTTTGCAAATAGCTATTTCTACTGAAGCTGACACCTATCAATCACATTAGTTTCAAACTGCAGGAAAAAGAGAAATACCCTGCATTATGCTTCATCAAAAAACAGGTAGTCCTCATTTAGCAACTGCCTCATTTAGTGACCATTATGACAGTGATGAAGAAGTAACTTTACAACCAGTCCTTCCATTTATGACCTTCACAGGTCTGTAAAGCAAAGGAAAGCTGAAGTAAGATCACAAGGACAGTTGCAGTTTCATTTAGCGACCATATCACTTAACAACTGAGTTGCTGGTCCTAGTTGTGGTCACTAAACGAGGACTATCTGTGCAGTCAAGGAAAAAATGTAGTCACTGTTAGTTGAACCAGATATATAAGAACTCTTTTCTCTAATAAAGTTCCCTGATCTAGTTGGAATGGACAATGGCCCTTAGTTTGCATCAGTGAAATCCCAAACTTTTCGAAACAAAACGGCATTGAGCACATGACATCTTCATGAAGAGCTTTATTCATGAAACATTGTAAACTCTGCAAATCTTAGCATACATGAAGATTGTGCACGTCAGCCAACTTGTTGTTGTTTATTCGTTTAGTCGCTTCTGAGTCTTCGTGACTTCATGGACCAGCCCACGCCAGAGCTTCCTGTCGGTCGTCAACACCCCCAGCTCCCCCAGGGATGAGTCCGTCACCTCTAGAATACCATCCATCCATCTTGCCCTTGGTCGGCCCCTCTTCCTTTTGCCTTCCACTCTCCCTAGCATCAGCATCTTCTCCAGGGTGTCCTGTCTTCTCATTATGTGGCCAAAGTATTTCAGTTTTGCCTTTAATATCATTCCCTCAAGTGAGCAGTCTGGCTTTATTTCCTGGAGGATGGACTGGTTGGATCTTCTTGCAGTCCAAGGCACTCTCAGAATTTTCCTCCAACACCACAGTTCAAAAGCATCGATCTTCCTTCGCTCAGCCTTCCTTATGGTCCAGCTCTCGCAGCCATATGTTACTACAGGGAACACCATTGCTTTAACTATGCGGGCCTTTGTTGTCAGTGTGATGTCTCTGCTCTTAACTATTTTATCGAGATTTGTCATTGCTCTTCTTCCAAGGATTAAGTGTCTTCTGATTTCCTGGCTGCAGTCAGCATCTGCAGTAATCTTTGCACCTAGGAATACAAAGTCTTTCACTGCTTCTACATTTTCTCCCTCTATTTGCCAGTTATCAATCAAGCTGGTTGCCATAATCTTGGTTTTTTTGAGGTTTAGCTGCAAACCAGCTTTTGCACTTTCTTCTTTCACCTTCATCATAAGGCTCCTCAGTTCCTCTTCACTTTCAGCCATCAAAGTGGTATCATCTGCATATCTGAGATTGTTAATGTTTCTTCCAGAGATTTTAACTCCAGCCTTGGATTCCTCAAGGCCAGCTTGTCGCATGATGTGTTCTGCATACAAGTTGAATAGGTAGGGTGAGAGTATACAGCCCTGCCGTACTCCTTTCCCAATCTTAAACCAGTCTGTTGTTCCATGGTCTGTTCTTACTGTTGCTACTTGGTCGTTATACAGATTCTTCAGGAGGCATACAAGATGACTTGGTATCCCCATACCACTAAGAACTTGCCACAATTTGTTATGGTCCACACAGTCAAAGGCTTTAGAATAGTCAATAAAACAGAAATAGATGTTTTTCTGAAACTCCCTGGCTTTTTCCATTATCCAGCGGATATTGGCAATTTGGTCCCTAGTTCCTCTGCCTTTTCTAAACCCAGCTTGTACATCTGGCAATTCTCGCTCCATGAACTGCTGAAGTCTACCTTGCAGGATCTTGAGCATTACCTTACTGGCATGTGAAATGAGTGCCACTGTTCGATAGTTTGAACATTCTTTAGTGTTTCCCTTTTTTGGTATGGGGATATAAGTTGATTTTTTCCAGTCTGATGGCCATTCTTGTGTTTTCCAAATTTGCTGGCATACAGCATGCATTACCTTGACAGCATCATCTTGCAAGATTTTGAACAGTTCAGCTGGGATGCCGTCGTCTCCTGCTGCCTTGTTATTAGCAATGCTTCTTAAGGCCCACTCAACCTCACTCTTCAGGATGTCTGGCTCTAGCTCACCGACCACACCGTCAAAGCTATCCCCGATATTGTTATCCTTCCTATACAGGTTTTCTGTATATTCTTGCCACCTTTTCTTGATCTCTTGTTCTTCTGTTAGGTCCTTGCCATCTTTGTTTTTGATCATACCCATTTTGGCCTGGAATTTACCTCCAATGTTTCTAATTTTCTGGAAGAGGTCTCTTGTCCTTCCTATTCTATTGTCTTCTTCCACTTCCGCACATTGCTTGTTTAAAAATAATTCCTTATCTCTTCTGGCTAACCTCTGGAATTTTGCATTTAATTGGGCATATCTCCCCCTATCACTGTTGCCTTTTGCTTTCCTTCTTTCTTGGGCTACTTCTAGTGTCTCAGCAGACAGCCATTTTGCCTTCTTGGTTTTCTCTTTCTTTGGGATGTATTTTGTTGCCGCCTCCTGAACAATGCTGCCAACTTCTGTCCAGAGTTCTTCTGGGACCCTATCTACTAAGTCCAGTCCCTTAAATCTATTCTTCACCTCCACTGCAAATTCCTTAGGAATATTAGTGAGCTCATATCTAGCTGATCTGTGGGTCTTCCCTAATCTCTTTAGTCTGATCCTAAATTGTGCAAGAAGAAGTTCGTGATCTGAACTACAGTCAGCTCCAGGCCTTGTTTTTACCGACTGTACAGATGTCCGCCACCTTTGGCTGCAAAGGATGTAATCAATCTGATTTCGGTGTTGTCCATCTGGTGAAGTCCATGTATAAAGCCGTCTCTTAGGTTGTTGGAAGAGAGTGTTTGTTATGCAGAGTGAATTGTCTTGGCAAAATTCTATCAGCCTGTGTCCTGCTTCATTTTGTTCTCCCAGGCCATACTTACCTGTAATTCGAGGTGTCATTTGACTGCCCACCTTAGCATTCCAGTCTCCTGTGATGAAAATAACATCTCTTTTAGGCGTGTTGTCCAGTAGGTGCTGCAGATCCTCATAGAACTGCTCTACTTCAGCTTCTTCAGCATTTGTGGTTGGGGCGTACATTTGGATCACTGTGATGTTAGATGGCTTGCCCTGAATTCGAATTGAGATCATTCTGTCGTTTTTTGGGTTGTATCCAAGCACTGCTTTAGCCACTTTACTATTAATTATGAAGGCTACTCCATTTCTTCTGTGGTCCTCTTGTCCGCAGTAGTAGATCTGGTGGTCATTTGATGTGAAGTGGCCCATTCCAGTCCATTTCAGTTCACTGACGCCCAGAATGTCTATCTTTAATCTTGACATCTCACCAATAACCACATCCAATTTGCCCTGGCTCATAGATCTTACATTCCAGGTTCCGATGGTGTGTTGATCCTTAGAACATCGGATTCGCCGTTCACCACCAGCACCGTCGGCCGCTAGCCGTCCTTTCGGCTTTGAGCTAGCTGCGTCATCACGTCTGGGGCTAGTTGAGCTCATCCTCTGTTCCTCCCCAGTAGCATTTTGACCATCTTCCGACCTGGGGGTCTCATCTTCCGATGGTATACCGACATATCTCTGGTTGTACTGATCCATTTAGTTTTCACGGCAAGAATACTGAGGTGGGTTGCCATTACCTTCCCCAGGGATCGCATTTAGTCTGACCTCTCTGTCATGACCTTCCCGTCTTGGGTGGCCCTTCACGGTTTAGCTCATGGCATCATTGAGGTGCTCAAGCTCCAGCACCACGACAAGGTAACGATCCTTTGCTGAAGCAGCCAACTAGATGAGACAACTAACTTGTCTCTGAGGCTCAGTCTTGGATCTTCACAAGATCTGCTAAAACCTGACCTCCATAGGGATGTTCTCAAGCAGCAGACTGATCAAGAAGCACCGAGGACACTCTTCTCTTGCAGGACTATAGACCGGTGAACCTCTCCTGGTTTGAGCACAGCAAATAGATTCAAGTACTACTCAAGCTGCAAAAGGGCCATATATTTATGCAGTCACTATCACATCTGATATATTCCATCAACATATTAAGCAACTACCAGAAATATCTTCTTTGTAGAACTGATCAACTGTACCTGCACTTGATTTAGTATATCTAATAATGTAACTTAAAGTTATGGAAATAGCACTTCCATTCATCGATACGCTGATCAGGCAGACAGGAGCCTGTCCTGAAACATCTGTCTTTACTACGTTAAACTATAAAACTTGAGGAAACTATCTGACTGGCTAAACATATCGATCAGGTGTGGGCAAGAGATAGTCTTCCAAATGTTCTAGAGAAACAGCTCCATGCTATATTGAAGAATGTAGGCTGGCAAAAAGGATTATTCTACATACACATAAAAAATAAACACTGTAGATGTTAAAGAATGGTGTCAAAAGGTGTGTTCCCTACTGATTATTGAAATGGCTTTATATTGTAACAATAAGAAGATGGAACAATATGCTTCTGTATCGTCTAGATTTAATATGTTAAAGGACTGGCTTAGTTTTATAATAATAGTATGTGGTTTGTGTTAGTTTTAGTGTATTATGTATTAATTTCATGTTTATCTTCATCGCTGTATTATTATTATTATCCATTTGTTTATTGTATTTGGTTGTTACATTTTGCCATAAAAATAATTTAAAAAATTAAGAAAGGAAAAAATCAGCAACTTTATCCTATATGCCCTGCATTAGAAGGCCACATGTTGCTCATCCCTGCTGTAATTGAGATACCAGGTTAGTTGGCAAGTGAAATATCAGAATAATGTCTTATACAGGATTGCCGAAGTTGACTAAATATAGCTACGTATGTTCCATGGCATACTTCTGAGGCCAGGAACCTGTGGCCTTCCAGATTTCACTGGACTACAAATTCTAGCATCCAAGGCCAGTGTAGTCCGAAGTGAGAGATGCTGGGGGTTGTAGCTCAACCACCACTGGAAGGCCTGTTGTCTAGAGCAGTGTTTCTCAACCAAGCATGCTGACTGGGGAATTATGGAAGTTGAAGTCCATTCATCTTAAAATTGCCAAGGTTGAGAAACACTGGTCTAGTGCGCTTATACCTTTCTATGTATAACAGACCAGAACTGTAGGCATGCCTGTCTAATGAAGAAACTATCATTAAACAGGTGTCCTGAACTAAGATATGGGAAGGAAGTGATAGGGTAGATGATGTTATTTTCTCAGAATGATAAGCTCTTATTCAAAATCTCTTCTCTTAAATAACATACAAGCTGTGTCTAAAGACTTCATTTCCATTCCTTCTTCTTTAGTATCAGATTGCTAGCTGTCGTTGAAATCTTAATTTCCAAAGATTTAGAAAAGGATGTTGAGAAAAGATTTGAGTAATATCGGCATATTCAGAAGAATAAACTGATACTTAAAATAGTGTCTATTGTTAGGCCAAATATATTGTGCATTCTCAAAACCATGTAACGTAAAATCTATGAAATATAGGAAAAGATCTTACAAAATAACATTATATACACTTCAGTGCTGGGAAAATGTAATCCCCAAGGATTTGCTTTGCTTTGTATTTTTGAAAGTGGTCCAATTAAGCCTGTCCTCAGTTTTGTTTTCTTTCCTTTTCTTTCGTTTGTTTTTTAAAATAAAAAGCTCTGTTATTTTACTGCTTATAAATGTAGGGCAGACTTTCGGAGAAGTCCTAAACAATGTTCTAAGTCTTTTTGAGATAAGAGTTTGCCTCATTAAAACTGAACAAATGAATCTAAGTCACAGGGGTGACTCGTCCTAAACACAACAGTGTGGTCAGAAGGAGACATATTGTTAGCTAATGACAAGTCATTCATCATGGCTTATGACCCCAGCCTACTTTCCCTGTGAGGCAATGGTGGAGCAGGCATCAACAGAATATGGTAGTTAATTCTTGAGCTCCAGAAGAAAAACAGATGATTAAGAACAGGATACCTCTGAGCACATGCCCCACCCAGGAGAAAAATCAATTCCTGGTTTGCCAACCAAACTTTTTCCATTACGGTTATCTAGTCTGGGATGGGAAGTTACAGTTATCTAGTCCGTGTTCTTCTAGTTTTATATATTTTTTCACATGTTGGCTGGAAACATTTTTAAGTGCAGATAATTCAATGATAAAATGTCCCTTGCATTCTGAACTAGTACACCTACATAGGACCATCTCCAGAACTAAGGGCTACTCAGTGTTCTTCAACCTTGGCAACTTTAAGATGTGTGGACTTGAACTCCCAGAATTCCCTAGCCAGCACTGCTGTCTGGAGAATTCTGGGAGTTGAAGTCCACACATCTTAAAGTTGCCAAGTTTGAGAAACACTGATCTAGATTCTTTTCAGGCAGGTTTTAAACCAGGATATAGTTCTGAGATGGCACTGGTCATCCCCTACCTTGACCATGTTTAAATGGCTCCTTAAAACCTGGCTCTTCCCTCAAGCTTTGGGCTGGGCCAGGGGGCAGGCTTTGCCTGGGAATATGTTATGCTAAAAGGGTGTGTTTGTATTGCTCTTCCTGGATGTTTGCCACCCTGTTCTGTTTGTATTCCAAGCTTTTAGCATACACCACCTAGAGTCATTATGGAGTCAGGCAGCCTTATAAATTTGATAATAAATAAATAAATAAATAAAGGATTTATAATAAAGAAAGAGAAAAAATAGCTGTACCAGCACAATGAAGGTAAAAAACCCTCAGAAACAGCTGTTGAATTGAGTTAATTTCTTTATCAGGAGTATCTTTATCAGGATGAGGTCAAAAATATCAAGATACCAGCCATGATGATGCAATAGAAGGTCCATCTGTTCTTTGTGTGCACATGCAACACACATAAAAACAGGTGGCGTTTTCATTGCACGGTGACGTCCATCTTGATTTTTTTGACCACACCTTGCAGAGACCCTATTCTTTATTAAGATGCCCCATAAACAAACATAAGTTTGGGTAATTGGAGTATTACACTGTTGCTTAAAGAATGCTTGAAAGTTCACAATTCTTTGGTCACTAGTTATTTTTTAAAATTAATTGAATTGAATTTTCAGGATTGTTATCTTCTATTTAGGAAGCCAAGATGTCAGATATTAACTGTTTAATTTAATTGTTTTTATGAATTGTTTTACTGCCCAGAGTCGCTGGTTTGAGATGGGCAGCTACACAAATTGAATAAATAAAATTAAAATAAAATAAATAAACATCTGTGTATAACAGATATAATGGATCACACACAGCTTCATTTAAGGAAACAAGATATTTGGTCAGCTTTTTATATTATAAAGGTAGGATATCTAGTATATTTATAATAAATATTTTTCAATTGCATTGGCTTCATTATACCATAATAACTATATTGTTATTATGTGGTTGTTATCTATACAGTATGGAATGCAATAAAACTGGAAATTGTCAAAGTAGAAATGAAATGCTTTAAGTTAGATATTTAGGAATCAACCAGTTTAGCTGGCCTGGAATGGGGCACTTTAAATCAGGGGCTTATGTCATATATTTTTTAGGGCATGAAACCTTACAAAGTAGTGGTCTGAAAGAGGATGCCACTAACTATCTCCTTAATTGTAACCCAATAAATGATGGGGTCATATTTATTCATATGGGATCATATTTATCCATATCCATTAAACATTAATTTTGTATATATCTGTGTTCCTGCTGGTAGAATGGTAGAATACACTGAAGAATTGCATGGCAGACTGCAAGCAATGCTAAATGCATATCAAGAGAGGACATGCAACTACTAATAAATGATTAGAATGCCAACGTTGGAGAAACAGAGGAACCTAGAATTTATAGGCAGATTTGATTGATTACATGCCATCAAGTCATTTCCGACTCCTAGCAACCACATAGATAGATTTTCTCCATGACAATCTACCCCTAATCTGTTCTTTCAAGGATCCCAATGGTGTACTCATCACCATTTTAACTGAGTCCATCCACCTTGCTTCTGATCATCCTCTTCTTCTCTTTCCTTCCACCTTTCCCAGCATTAGAGCCTTCTCCAGAGCGCTGGGTCTTCATATAATGTGTCCAAAGTAGGATAATTTCAGCCTGGTCATTTGTGCCCCGAGTGAGAACTCCGGGTTGATTTGTTCAATGATCCATTGGTTTGTTTTCTTGGCTGGCCACGATATTCTCAGGAGTGTTCTCTAACACCAAAGTTCAAAGGTGTCCATACTCTTCCTATCTGCTTTAAAGTCCAGCTTTTGCTTCCATACTGTCACAGGGAATACCATGGCTTGCACAGTTCTGATCTTTGTAGGTAGAGACACATCACGGCATTTGAATATCTTTTCCAAGGCCTTCATGGCTGCTCTACCAAGTGCTAAAGGTAAAGGTAAAGGTTTCCCTTGACGTAAAGTCCAGTCGAGTCCGACTCTAGGGGGCGGTGCTCATCTCCGTTTCTAAGCCTTGGAGCCAGCATTGTCCATAGGACACTTCCGGGTCATGTGGCCAGCATGACAACACGGAACGCCGTTACCTTCCCGCCGAAGCGGTACCTATTGATCTACTCACATTTGCATGTTTTCGAACTGCTAGGTG
Source organism: Candoia aspera (assembly GCF_035149785.1). Classification (NCBI taxonomy): domain Eukaryota; kingdom Metazoa; phylum Chordata; class Lepidosauria; order Squamata; family Candoiidae; genus Candoia; species Candoia aspera. The sequence goes on along the minus strand of NC_086158.1, from coordinate 73,678,770 downwards.
AGCAGGAGCTGGGATTAACAACGGGAGCTCACCCCACCGCGCGGTTTCGAACCGCCGACCTTCCGATCGACAGCTCAGCGGTTTAACCCGCAGCGCCACCGCGTCCCATTCTACCAAGTGCTAGTCTGCAGCATATTTCTTGACTGCTTGATTAGAATGCCAAAATTAGAGAAATAGAGGAATCTGGAATTATAGGAAGATTTGGATTGGGTAAACAAGAAAGAAAAGGTGAAGAGGTACAATCCAATCAGCCACAAGATGTAGGTGCACATTGTAGAAGAGCCTATGAATATTAGGACTTAATTTATGGGATAAACTTAGAAAATTAAAATAGGTATATCCACAAAATTTGATGTAGAGAACATAAAGTTAGAATATACAATCAACATAAGGAACCAGCTTGAATTCCCTTAATTTATTGCAAAATAAAACCTGAGTAGCTATGGAAATTGCTAAGAGACTTGGCATTGTAGCCAATTGGAACTGAGATGTTGCTAAATTGGAAGGAAGCATGGTAAACCAAACACTTGGTGGGGCTTAAGCTGGCTCAGGTAAAAAAAATGGTACACATATGGGAGTGCATTTGAGATGGGCTGTGAGTTGGCAAGCACCATGTTGATTATTATTACACTCACGAAGTGATGTGTGGCCAACACTGGCACTGGGACAAGCAGAAAGCACAGATCTCGCCACAGTGAAGTCAAACCAACAAAAACATTCCAAAATTTCAAAGAAGAAAAGATCCAGGTGACTGTCAGGATAAGCTATTATGATAGACAGAGAAGGACAGGCAGTGAAAGCCTTGGATAATAAGAAGGTTGTATAACCACTGAATGCAGATTTTTAAAGGAAAGAACAAGGGGAGAAGATGTCAAGCATGTCAAAATAAGAGATGTTTTTAAGAAGGGAAAAATCACAGAATCATTTACACCTAAGTTAGGATTACTCCAAACTAATCAAGGAGGATATACAGTATAATAGAGGCAAATAACACAAAGAAAGATGGAAAGTTTATACTGAAATTCTACGAAGAAGATTATAACATGACAGAAATGTTTGTGTAGAGAAATATAGCCAGAAACCTATTCCCCTAGAAAATTAGTTAGAAGATACAATAACCACCTGTCAAATAGAATAGCATCAGAGGCAGATGAAATACCCATTGTTTTGTTTAAAGGCTGCAGGAGAAGAGGCAGTTAAAGTATGAATAGGTTGATGTAATATGATATATGGAACAAGACTATCTACCTTAGAGACTATATATGGATATATATGGGGATATATATATATATATATATATATATATATATATAAATAAAACTGGCCAGAGTCCCCCGTTGGGGGGAGATGGGTGGTGATATAAATTTAAATAATAAATAAATAAATAAACCTATACCAAAGAACAGAGATGCAAGAGATGGTGTGGTAATTCTTCAAAAGGTTTTTTTTTTTTTTTACAAGGAAGACAGTCATACTTGGAAGGAGACATACCAAATAAACAGAGAGCCATATATGGAAGCAGGTATACGAAATAAATCTTCAAAAAAGGCAAAGGGACACAAAATCAGATAGCTAGTATAAGATGGATTATAGAGTACATAAGAATATATAAAGAAGAGCGTTAACCTGTCCTGTCCTGACTGTAACAAGATGTTTGATTATGTAGATTATGTCTATTATTGAAAAAATTAAGGCTATACCAGAATACCTGATTATTTTTTTGAGGAACATTTACAGTGAACAAGAAGCTACTGTAAGAACTAAATTAGGAGAAATAATTGTTCAAAATTGGAACAGGAATGAGACAAAGATGCATGCTGCCCCATATCTGTTTAACTTGTACAGGAACCTATTAAAGGCTGGCAGGATTAGAACAGATGGTATCTGGAATCAAAATAAATATGAAATCCCTAACAATTTGTGAAACTGAGATGAGACCCACTGTATTGGCTGAATATGAAGAAGACTTGGAAAAGTTCATTAGGAAAGTAAAAAAAAAAACAAAGAGAAAAATCAGGGTCAGGGTTAGATAGTAAGGGAGATAATGTCAACCAGCATATTTAGTGAACTCACGGTTGATGACAAAGGAATGAAGGTGGTAGATAATTTTGTTTTCTGGTGCTCAAGGACAGATAAATATTAATAGAGTGTTAGAGAAGTAAAGAGGAGATTAATCCCTGGCAAGAAGGCAGTGGAAAACTTTCACAAGATCATGAATGATAAGGATATTATTTTAATATGTTTACAGGTAGTCCTCATTTAGAAACTGCCTTGTTTAGCAACCTTTCACAGTTACAATGGTGATTTTGTGTGTGTGTGTGTGTATCAGAAGCACCTACCAAGGTGCTTCTGTATTGAAAGGATTTGCTGGTGACGTCACCACTGCCCAGGGGATGCCTGAGGAGGCTCCTTTCATGTCGCTGTTATTTTCCCACCAAAGTGGTACCTATTCATCTACTTGCATTTGCATGCTTTCGAACTGCTAGGTTAGCAGGAGCTGGGATGAACTGACAGGAACTCACTCTTGTGCTCTCAGGTTTCGAACTGCCGAGCTTCCGACCTTAATGGTCCTCTGACTCAGCATCTTAACCATTGAGCCACTGTGGCCCCCACAATGGTGATGAAAAAGTAACTTTGTGAACAATCCTCACATTTACGACCTTTGCAGGACCTTTGTCCTTATGATCTTACTTCAGGAAAGCTGAAGTAAGATCATAAGGACAGTTGTGGTTTCACTTAGTGACCACTTCGCTTAATGACAAAGTTGCCAATTGTGGTCACTAAAAGGGGACCACCTGTATAATAACAAAGATCAGAATAGTTAAAAAAATGTTTCTGTCAGGGGTAATGCAAGTTGTGAATTCTGGACATTAAGAAAGGGAGAAAAAGATTTATGCCTTTATGGATTAGAAGATGGTTATCATGGACTGCCAGAAGAACCTATCAGTTGGTTCTTGAGAGACCCAGTTTGGTCTAGTGGTTAAGGTGCTGGGCTAGAAACCAGGAGCCTGAGAGTTCTAGTCCCGCCTTAGGCATGAAAGCTGGCTGGGTGACCTTGGGCCAGTCGCGCGCTCTCAGCCCAACTTGGTGCAATGTAGACCAGCCTCCTCATGGTGCACCCCGGGCAACGTGACTTGTCATGGCTAAATAGTCTACACATCTGGCTGCTGGACCTCACAAGGATTTCCCAGCAAGGAAAAAACAAAAAGCAGCATGAACACCAAACTGCTATGCCATATGATTTTTTGAAAAAAGTTGGTGCTGGAAGAAATAAAGACTGACTGTTCCTTTGAGCTGATGACTGGCAAGCAGAAATTCACATACTTTGGTGATGTGACCAGACAATGCACTAGAAAAAACAACTACTGTACATTTGATGAGACTGAGGGAAATAGAAAGGCAAGACAACAGATATAATGGGTGGCTAAGATCAGAGATATCTTTGGGATGTTCCAAAAAGAGCTGCGAATTGTCACCAAGAAAAAATCGAGATGCAAAATACTTGTTGATGGTCATCAGGATTGTTACATAGACTACACAAGGTTGCAAGATCTGTTTATAATTTGCACCTTGTTCTTCTTGAAAAAGGAAGTAGCCAAAATGTGTAGGAGACTAAAAACAAACACCCAGGACAGAGGACTTTCCTTACCTGTAACAAAGCACCATCAAATAGGAAGGTCACATGTAAGTGACCTCCTGGTTGCTTAATTGACAGCAGTTGCAGGTACTTGGATGCTAACATTTTAGATTTCTAACAGTGCATTACAGCCAGGCTATATGGGGTTGTGGGAAAATTTGAAATGGTACCTCTGCAGATGTCAGATGATGGAGCAAAGACAGAGACATTCCATTCAACCCAGACAATGTCTGGGGAAACAGACAAAATATGGAAGTCTGACTTTTATGTCCTTCTGTTTAATAATTTCAGTATAATGATCTATTGCTTTTGATGTCGATAGCCTTGAAAACATGGAAAAGCAAACAAAAGGAAAAGTACAGGTTTCAAACAGAACCACTAGAGGGCAAACACGGCGTTATGAAAAAGTCCCTTTTCTTATTGTGGTTGAATGGTTGTCCCTTGATAGTCCCTCTTGTTAAATGATTCATACTGTAGGTTAACACATGTGGAAAATATGTCTCTTTCATCCCTTAAGTGTTAGAAGTTCTCAGCTTTAAATGTTAGAAGACGAATTGACGTGACAGACCATTTGGGACAAATACAAATTGCTTGAAGAACTCCAGCAGCTTGGGAAATAATCAGTTCTGCTTAGAAAAATAAAAATGATCTTGGGGGGATCCTATAGAATTCTGCAAGAAGATAGCAAGGAAAATAGCTTTGCAATTACAAATATCATTGCGTTCTGCAGTTTTCAGCTCAGGGAAAAGGGGATTGTAATCTATGCTAGCAACACAAGTTTAAATATGTTTCTTGGAAAGCACAAGTCAGAACTGTAGAATTTTACCTGGAAAAGAGAATTATTACCCTGAGGTATTGTGCCTTTCCTCCATATTGCAGACCAATTGGTTTTTTCTCCCTATACTATAAATGTTTTATTGAAAATAAATTCCATAGTTTAACAACTGAGATTTTGGCACTGATAACAATAGAATATATGAATTGGAAAGTATCTTATAAGTCATCTAGTACAACCCCCTACTTAGTATAGGAATCCACTAAACCATCCACAATAAGTGGCCATCCAGTCCCAGTTTGAAAACATCCAATGAGGCTATTACTGGGGCAACATGGATTGCTCTGGTGGAAGAATATAATATTGTTCAACCACCCAATTATGTTCTTGGTTTTCTTCTGCTTTGGTATATCAGTTCTGCAAGGTTGGGCTCGGTTGGTTGGAAGGCCACCAGGGAATTCTAGGGCTGCAGGCTAGATTTGGAAGTCAAAAAGTCCTGGAAGAAGGCAGTAGCAAACCACTTTGATACTGATACCAAAGAAACTGAATGGTTATGCTCATGAAGACCCCCAGGAGTTGACCTCAACTCAAAGGAGGCTTAATTTATGAGTGGCCAATTTACAGTAATTTTTAAAATAAACCTGAAGACCATTAAGCCTATAATGCAGAACCTGTTCAGTCTGCTTAGAGCAAAACAGTAGCCATATTTTTAGAACACTTTTCTTCCGTCTCTTTGGTGAAATTTCAAAATCCTTAAATAAATTAATGGAGTATTATCCAAGGTTAAGTTCAACTGTGCTCTATTGCTAACAGCAGACATATGATTGGTTAGAATACAGTAGGGTCATGTGATTAGTTAGAAGACAACCAATGGGATTATTTCTGTTCATGTTTGCATCCCTTATTGGATGACAAAAAGTCCATGAGCTGCACTGACTTCTTATAATTAACAAGATTATGAGGCTGATGTAATGGTTGCCTATTCTAAAACACTATCAGACTCATGAGCAGGAATTCAAAGATACCTGATTTATTAAAGAATAGTATGCAGGATCACAGAGAAAGCTGAGAATGATAAAAGTGCGCCAAATGCAAACTGGGGAAGGTAATGGCAACCCACCCCAGTATTCTTGCCGTGAAAACTAAATGGATCAGTACAACCAGAGATATGTCGGTATACCATCGGAAGATGAGACCCCCAGGTCGGAAGATGGTCAAAATGCTACTGGGGAGGAACAGAGGATGAGCTCAACTAGCCCCAGACTTGATGACGCAGCTAGCTCAAAGCCGAAAGGACGGCTAGCGGCCGACGGTGCTGGTGGTGAATGGCAAATCCGATGTTCTAAGGATCAACACACCATCGGAACCTGGAATGTAAGATCTATGAGCCAGGGCAAATTGGATGTGGTTATTGGTGAGATGTCAAGATTAAAGATAGACATTCTGGGCGTCAGTGAACTGAAATGGACTGGAATGGGCCACTTCACATCAAATGACCACCAGATCTACTACTGTGGACAAGAGGACCACAGAAGAAATGGAGTAGCCTTCATAATTAATAGTAAAGTGGCTAAAGCAGTGCTTGGATACAACCCAAAAAACGACAGAATGATCTCAATTCGAATTCAGGGAAAGCCATCTAACATCACAGTGATCCAAATATACGCCCCAACCACAAATGCTGAAGAAGCTGAAGTAGAGCAGTTCTATGAGGATCTGCAGCACCTACTGGACAACACGCCTAAAAGAGATGTTATTTTCATCACAGGAGACTGGAATGCTAAGGTGGGCAGTCAAATGACACCTGGAATTACAGGTAAGCATGGCCTGGGAGAACAAAATGAAGCAGGACACAGGCTGATAGAATTTTGCCAAGACAATTCACTCTGCATAACAAACACTCTCTTCCAACAACCTAAGAGATGGCTTTATACATGGACTTCACCAGATGGACAACACCGAAATCAGATTGACTACATCCTTTGTAGCCAAAGGTGGCGGACATCTGTACAGTCAGTAAAAACAAGGCCTGGAGCTGACTGTAGTTCCGATCACGAACTTCTTCTTGCACAATTTAGGATCAGACTAAAGAGATTAGGGAAGACCCACAGATCAGCTAGATATGAGCTCACTAATATTCCTAAGGAATATGCAGTGGAGGTGAAGAATAGATTTAAGGGACTGGACTTAGTAGATAGGGTCCCGGAAGAACTCTGGACAGAAGTTGGCAGCATTGTTCAGGAGGCAGCAACAAAATACATACCAAAGAAAGAGAAAACCAAGAAGGCAAAATGGCTGTCTGCTGAGACACTAGAAGTAGTCCAAGAAAGAAGGAAAGGAAAAGGCAACAGTGATAGGGGGAGATATGCCCAATTAAATGCAAAATTCCAGAGGTTAGCCAGAAGAGATAAGGAATTATTTTTAAACAAGCAATGTGCGGAAGTGGAAGAAGACAATAGAATCGGAAGGACGAGAGACCTCTTCCAGAAAATTAGAAACATTGGAGGTAAATTCCAGGCCAAAATGGGTATGATCAAAAACAAAGATGGCAAGGACCTAACAGAAGAAGAAGAGATCAAGAAAAGGTGGCAAGAATATACAGAAGACCTGTATAGGAAGGATAACAATATCGGGGATAGCTTTGACGGTGTGGTCAGTGAGCTAGAGCCAGACATCCTGAAGAGTGAGGTTGAGTGGGCCTTAAGAAGCATTGCTAATAACAAGGCAGCAGGAGACGACGGCATCCCAGCTGAACTGTTCAAAATCTTGCAAGATGATGCTGTCAAGGTAATGCATGCTATATGCCAGCAAATTTGGAAAACACAAGAATGGCCATCAGATTGGAAAAAATCAACTTATATCCCCATACCAAAAAAGGGAAACACTAAAGAATGTTCAAACTATCGAACAGTGGCACTCATTTCACATGCCAGCAAGGTAGTGCTCAAGGTCCTGCAAGGGAGACTTCAGCAATTCATGGAGCGAGAATTGCCAGATGTACAAGCTGGGTTTAGAAAAGGCAGAGGAACTAGGCACCAAATTACCAATATCCGCTGGATAATGGAAAAAGCCAGGGAGTTTCAGAAAAACATCTATTTCTGTTTTATTGACTATTCTAAAGCCTTTGACTGTGTGGACCATAACAAATTGTGGCAAGTTCTTAGCGGTATGGGGATACCAAGTCATTTTGTATGCCTCCTGAAGAATCTGTATAACGACCAAGTAGCAACAGTAAGAACAGACCAGGGAACAACAGACTGGTTTAAGATTGGGAAAGGAGTACGGCAGGGCTGTATACTCTCACCCTACCTATTCAACTTGTATGCAGAACACATCATGCGACAAGCTAGCCTTGAGGAATCCAAGGCTGGAGTTAAAATCTCTGGAAGAAACATTAACAATCTCAGATATGCAGATGATACCACTTTGATGGCTGAAAGTGAAGAGGAACTGAGGAGCCTTATGATGAAGGTGAAAGAAGAAAGTGCAAAAGCTGGTTTGCAGCTAAACCTCAAAAAAACCAAGATTATGGCAACCAGCTTGATTGATGACTGGCAAATAGAGGGAGAAAATGTAGAAGCAGTGAAAGACTTTGTATTCCTAGGTGCGAAGATTACTGCAGATGCTGACTGCAGTCAGGAAATCAGAAGACGCTTAATCCTTGGGAGAAGAGCAATGACCAATCTCGATAAAATAGTTAAGAGCAGAGACATCACCCTGACAACAAAGGTCCGCATAGTTAAAGCAATGGTGTTCCCCGTAGTAACATATGGCTGCAAGAGCTGGACCATAAGGAAGGCTGAGCGAAGGAAGATCGATGCTTTTGAACTGTGGTGTTGGAGGAAAATTCTGAGAGTGCCTTGGACTGCAAGAAGATCCAACCAGTCCATCCTCCAGGAAATAAAGCCAGACTGCTCACTTGCGGGAATGATATTAAAGGCAAAACTGAAATACTTTGGCCACATAATGAGAAGACAGGACACCCTGGAGAAGATGCTGATGCTAGGGAGAGTGGAGGGCAAAAGGAAGAGGGGCCGACCAAGGGCAAGATGGATGGATGATATTCTAGAGGTGACGGACTCGTCCCTGGGGGAGCTGGGAGTGTTGACGACCGACAGGAAGCTCTGGCGTGGGCTGGTCCATGAAGTCACGAAGAGTCGGAAGCGACTAAACGAATAAACAACAACATGCAGGATCACAGAGAAAGCTGAGAATGATAAAAGCGCGCCAAATGCAAACTAAAAACCCTCGGCACAAATGAGATCCCTCCCCCCGTAGAATCTTCCCAAGTTCACAATCCCAGGTGCTCCTAACAGTTTCTGATGGTCTGCGGGAAAAGTCCTTGAACAGAGAACATAACCCAAACACATTCCATTGTAATGAACACAGATACAGAGCTTGGTACAAGGTGCACAGCAGCTCCCTCCCAACAGAAACACGTGTCAGCGCCATGGCATGTGAAACGTTACGATGTACAGTGCACATTGAAACAGTGAACATGACAGCTGAGCTATTCCCCTCTCCATTCTTATTATATTTCCTAGTAGCAAATTGATGGGCATTTTGTTTTGTTTCATGTAAAGGGGCATTGTGGAAGGTCTTGTTGGGGCAGTAAGTGACACTAGTCTTCCTTTTTCAAGAAAGAGAAAGAATCTGTAGCCTTTCAAGCCAGTGGTAAGTACAAATTCCCTCCTCCTACTTTTCCGTCGTCTATATCCTGTCTTTCTCAAGGGCAAGCTATTCTTTGGCATTTATTGTTACAGTGTTTTGCGACCAATAATAGTACAGTGTGTGGACTCATTCTTGATTCAAAAACCATCTCAGTATTTTAACTCAGAGCTGGGAGATGGATGCATTGTTTCAGAGCTACATCATAATATGGATATCACACCTAGGTTTCTTGAAAGCATTTTTTACAGCATCTGTTCTATTCACCAGCCTTCTCCAGATTAGTGCCCACCAATTTTGGTTTATTTAGTAATCCATAAGTCACCCAGTCCCATTTTTTATAGCCCACAAGATCACCAAAAATGCCAGGTTTGGGGTGGGTGTGCTTTTTCCTTCTCTTTTTTAAGATACAAGGCATAAAATAGGTGCATTAAGCCACTACAAAGTTTAATGAATTGATTTTATGGGAAACACACCCATTCCTTCAGATGTAACTGGAATCCCCTCAGTTATTTAACACCATTTCCTGGCAAATCATTTTAAAATCAAAGGAAAATTTCAACTCTTCCCCCTGCTCTGATGGCATCACATAGCCAGTTGTGTCTGCTGAAGTCCTTGGAGGTTAAAAACCTTAAAATAATCCGTGCCCCGTAGGGAACAAAATTGCTCTTCTCTGCAATAGAATATGCTTAAAGATGTCATAGATGAGCCAGAGACATGAAGCCAGTCTTTCTCTATGTGGCTTCTTCACGTGGTTCCTCCCTAACCAGGTAGGTTGATCCATGTGCCACAGGGAACCTTTGGCTTCTGAATAGCATAGTGAAGCTGACTCATCTGATGAGCCAGTAAGCACAGACTGCACCCTGCATGCAGCCACTGCTGTGTGGAAATGGATGAGGGAAGCCACAACATGTTTCAAGGCTCTTGAACAAAGGAAGTTCTTCCTGTTACTAAATGAAGCCACAAAGTTCCTCTCTGTTTGTAGAGTCCTTCAGCTGCCCAAGCTGATTTTAGAATGCAAGGGCATGTTGGCTCTTTGCAAGGGCTCTGTGTTCTGCTTTAAAGTTTTATGTAAAAAAGGAACTTGAGGTTATCAAAAAATTTCAGTTGAAGGCAATACAATGGAAGGCAAAAGGTTGTCCATGAACCCCTGGACATGCAAAAACCCATACAATTCAACCAATCAATAAAGAAGGGGCAATTATTTTCATTAGGAGTTAGTAACTTTTATAAACAGAAAATACTAATAGCAAGTATAATCTGTGTCTCTAAGATTGTTATGAGCAGATTGTGTGGAGAACACCTAGATCTGAAAACACCTGGCAGTCAGTGCCTTCTAGATGCTCCGGGCTGTAAGACCTATCACCCCCTCTCCCCAACCTAGCCAGTATGACAGTTGCAATCCAACATATATGGAAAGCATCTGATTGGGGAAGGCTAACCATACGTAATGTGCTCAGAGTCTTTGGACTTGAAACATTAGCCATCTTCATTCCTGGTTATGTAAAACACTGCTTTTATCATTCAAGGTAGTTCAGAGAAAATTAGTGGAAACAATCCTGTGGGCATGCCCAGCCTTTTGGATGTTGTTAAAATAGATCCTCAGATCCTGATTTTGATCTCCCGATAATGTAATGTTAGTATTAGACGAGAAGGTTCAAATCCTCAGTTTTCCGTGAAATGTGCTTGGTGGACCAGTCTCTGGGCACTTTTACACAGGGCTTCAGCACACTGTGATCCCATGGAGATGTCCCCTGCAGGCACTGAGCTGAAGACTTTGGCTCAGGAGGAATCAGTTTTGGAGTGGCCTTTGGGCAGGGAGCTCCACACTAGTCAGAATTCTCAGCCTGCCGAGCTTCTTGGCTCTCCATAACCTTAAACCTTTCAAGGTAAAGGCACTGTGATGCCATGTCTCTGTTGCCCACCCCACAAATTGAGTCGAGTGAAAGGACAACTTTTGAAAGCCCCCTTCACCACAATTGGTCAGTCTTTAAAATCAAACATCAAAGGCACACAGAACATGGCAAGGGGAGGACACTCTAGGTATGTCAACTTGTCTGTTTCCCTGTTGGACAGCTGCAGAGGGTTAGTTGTGTGTGCTGGATTTCAGGGTCTGTTACAGTGAGAACACTTGTGTGGTGGTTTGGGGATGTCTCCAAAGTACTGGGTTGTGAGGGTGATCCATATTGCCCATCCAAGTCTATGTTACAGATTTATGATGAAAAGTAAATGAAAGGAGAAGCTCCTATTCAGCTCTTTGCAGAAAGGATAAAAAGATAAAGGCCCCCTCAAGTCAAACTCAACTCTGGTGATTACACAGTTATATCCCTGGATTTTTCTTGGCAAAAATGTGAAAGTAGACCATTATTGCCTTCTTCCAATATTTTTTGTTCGACTTCCCTGTCTAGCCTTCAGCTGTGGTAGTATATTCCCTGTCCAATGTTGAGAAGATGATAGCAAGTTGCAAAATATTGCAAGTTTGGAACATCAGTACATTCCTCCTTTCTCGGGAAAATGGGTAGCCACCTCCCACTGCATTAAAAGCAAGAGGACCAAGGAATTCTTGACATAACAAACCAACTTCTTTTTTGCCACTATTTATAAAACTGAACAAAGACAAAGGAAAGCAATAACACAATAAAAGTTACACAGTGTACTAAGGACTTCTTGTGTGTGTGTGTGTGTCTTTGTGCAGGTAAACTAACTGAGAGTACTTAGAGTACAAACTTAGAGATAAATGGAGTGCTAAATAAATTTGCCAAGATTTTTGCAACCTAGTTCCTCTTTCTTTCTTCTGAGCTAGTACAATTTTCTTGGTGATACCAGCCTAGAAATAGTTTTATCTCCTGTCATGACTTGACACAGGCAATGAGGTTGGCCTAGAAAAGGCATCTTAAGCCTGAAGGTAAAGACGAGGAACTGACAAAAATGTGAAGATTTTAGTCAAATTAAGCTTTGACTAAAGCTTGGTTTCTACATCCTGCCAAGCCATAATGCAGAGGATTGGACGTAGCGTGTTTAAGATTGTGCCATTTGATGTCTAAATCGCAAGATACAGCTTAGCATAGTGTGAACACAAGTACTGTGTTTTGTTCAGCAAATCATAGTAGAGGCAAACTATGGCCTAGCACACCCAGCCTAGCATACGAACCCAGTTTTGTCCTGATTTAAAAAGAAATAAAAAGACATAAGGGCAGTCAAAATTGCCTCAGAATTAACATAATATACTATAATTCTGAGGCAATTTTGACTGCCCTTATATCTTAAGAAAAACTTGAACTAAAATTATAGTCCATGGTAGAAGACCCTCACAAAGAAATCAACTGTGCTGTAACCAAATAAATGACTTTGACAAAGTGATTTGTTTTCATAAATGAAGATATGTCTTTCCATTGCTGTGCCTAGCATCCACCAGGCTACAAATAGTGGCATGGTCACTGGACATAAGGCTTTGATGAATAGGCAGCTGTAGACAATTAGCAGCAACACTAGCAGGTTGTATTAATGACTTGACCAAAATGTTGCATCTAAGTATTGCCCTAAAGAGGACAGCTGCTCTAGGAGTAGCAACCAGAAGTGGAAGCATGTAATCTGGAACAGTTGTAGGGGCATGTACAACGGCAGGGATGAAATATATTTGTACAGCAATGCATCAGTGATGTGGAATGCAACAGAAAATCACTACACTATATTTTCCCAGGAAAACCATTAATCACTGGGAAAGAAATAGCAAATAGCAATGGTGGTCACCAACCTCTAGTAAGAAAAAGGTATCAATGTCTTTCTCCTGGCTGTTTTTCCATAAGAGGAAACTCTAAATAAGCAGTTTCTCTTCTAACAGTTGCTGTGGTTGTTGCTGTTATTAACCATAGCTCAGTTGTTGACCATCTGCTTTGCATACAGAAGATCCCAGATTCAATTCCTGGCATTTCCAGATACAAAGACCTCTTGACTTGGATTCTAGAAAACTGCCATCAGTCAATGTCAACAGTATTGGTTGAGTTGATTCCATCATCTGACTTATGAGAAGGCAGTTTCCTAAGTTTCTTTTTGAAAGATGTGTTGGTGGGACTCCTTGAATGACAGAATGCTCTGTTAATGTAGCGGTTCTGCCCATGAAAAAGTCACAGATGGGGCAAGCTGACAGCTGGTAGGAGTGCTTTGATGCCATATCCTATGGTCCCCCACATGTTTATGGCATGTCTTCAGACTGATACAAGATATCCATCCAATCACCGCCACTAGTTTTAGCTTATAAAGTGAACTCTTGTCAGAGGTCACCATAGCTTAAGCAATGATACCTGGATTAGTTCTTAAAAGTACCGTAACACACTTTGTCATTTTTGCCAGAACTAACTTCCATAGCAATTTCTTTGGAAAGCAGAGATCCAGCTGCCAGGAAAATAGTGAGGTTTCCTTTTTTTTTTCCCCCAGAGGCAGCTGCTAATTTAGCAAGCTGTAGAATCAGCTTTAAGTGAAATGGCTGAGACACTTATCTAGACAACACTCCATTTCCTTTTTGGTTCATCATAATTTTAATGGATGTATGGGGGGAAAACATCTCTGAAAGAGAACACCATGAAAAGACAAGTGAGCAGGGAATTAAAATGTACGTGGAATTTAATACCTTTGTCTTACCAGCCTTGAAATAGGAACTGGACCTGTCTTGTGTTCTCATAGCAAAAAAAGGTCTAGATCACAATCAAAGGCATTGTTGTAATTAGAACAATGAATAATGAATGGGTTGAACAAGGAATAGTAATTCAAGGGATATAGATCTCCCCTGATCTTGCTGAAATGCCATTCTGTAGACTTAAAGGAGCAGAGGAACATTGAAAGAAACAAGTTCCTTTCGGGTGATTAGGAAAAGAAGGCTTTGTGGTCTTGATCCAGCACTAGCCACCAATGGTTCTTTGTATGCAATCACTAACAGCCTTGAGCCTGGATGTAAATATGCACCCCCCTTTGCATCAGTCCAGTTTGATGGGTATTGACTAAATTATACAATGGGAATTGTACCATTAAGTGTATAAGAGGCCGCCCAACAGGAACCCCCTGCGGCAGAGGACTAACGTACAATCCTTAGCACGTTTGTTCAGAGGTAAACCCTGTTGAGATTTATTTATATATTAGATTTATATTCTTTGTTCTTCTTGTTGTTAAGGAACTCGAGGCAGCATACATAACTGTTATGGCTGGGCCTGACAACAATGCTCCTTCTTCCTAGTGTTTTCTTCAGAAGAGCAATCCTGTGAGGCAGGTTGAGCTGAGAGAGTGGTTGTTCCAAATTCACCCAATAAGCGTCTGCAGCTCAGGATGGACTAGAACGGTGACTCCCTGCTCCTAGTCTTAACCGCTGGGCCACACTGGCTTTCAGTGGATAATTCCCCCAGGATAACATAGAACCTGAATATGTGTCTTCCTATTTTTTTTTAAATGCCAATTATTTTGTTGCATGGGATCTAAATTATTGTAGAGATGCATTTTACTGGTATTTAAAATAAAATAGGTTGTTCATGGAATCTTGTTTTTCACTGCCTGACTATGAATGCTCTCCAGTGCTGGTGACATCACTATAGTCAGTCCCTAATATTTCATAGGAGTAAACAGAAACGTATATGTTCAATACCTTGTTTTCAAAGTCAGGGTTACAGTCTGAGTTCTCTCCCCTGCTCTCAAATCTCCTAGAGGTGGGAAAATTTTAACATCCAAATGTTGATGAGCTACAGTTTCCAACAGCTCCAGTCATCATGGCCAATGGCAAGGCATGGTAGATCTTGGAATGGTGGATAAGCCTTAAAGAAACTTGTTATCTTCCATCCTCCTTTGAAGGCAGACCTCGAGGAGAGCAGAGGGGTAGACCTGGAGGTCTTCTTGTCTGCATTAACTAAATCCCACTTGCTTAGCTATCAGACTGGAGAAGTCAACCTTCCAAATAACTTTCTATGTTTGTTGTGCTAAGAGTAAAGGAAGAAGTTGATATCATTTATAAGTCTTTGAATGTCTGATCAATCCTAAGAACCCATAGCACTCAGATCAAAGCACTCATAACATGTATGGTTTGCTTTGTACACAAACCACTTGACCAGCTGTTCAGTGCTTGAAATGGTTCAGATTCAGACCATTTTCACATCCCCATTTTCTGTGCAACACACTGTTGTAATGGCAAGGCAACATAGATACTTCCTTTTCCTTTTCAGAAACCACTATCCTACCATAGCTTGTTTTGAACTAACACGGGTGAGTGGGAAGTGGTAATGGTGGAGGTAGCAATTAATTTCATTTTCTGTGGAGTGGGGTAAGGGAATTTTTGATTTCAGGATTTACATCAACCCAGGGATTGACACTGATTGAACAACCTTTCTATGCTCTCCTATTGATCTGCTAAAGACTGCAGGGCTCATGATGATTTCAGTATGTTTCCCACATTTCTAGGCTGTAGCAATTTTAGATAGCTTTAGAGAGATGGGGGAGAGAAAATTGGTGGTGTTCAACCATTTCTAATGTAAGATTCACTCTTTCCTACCACTTCAGCCCTGCTGCCTCCAACTGTCAGGCTTCTTTCTCCATCAGCTGGCAACCAGCACCAGCTGAATTCTTTCTTTTCAGTTTTTAAACTTCCAGCATGAAATCCCTGCATAATGTCAACTGAAACCAAGGCAGCCACAGCTTTCTTTTGCCTCAGATCCAGCAACCACACCTGGATTTGGCCTACTTAGTTATATAATAACTCATTCAAGGACTTGCAAAATATAAACATTACAGAATATAAACAAATCGATAAAAATATATAGTATTCTTCACACAGCTCCAAACATGGCTAGAGAAGGGAATGTATTTGTTTGAAGAATGTTTTTTTTCCCTCTTTGTTCTGTCCTTAGATTAATCAGTGGCTTATATTGCTGTGGTTGCTTTGCTCTTTCCCTCTGACTACAGATTTGGAATATTCCCAGGTGTTGAACTTTGATAACTATATAACTAATGAGTTTGTTTAACACAGAGTTATAGAAAGCTTCCTGGGAGGCTTTATAAACATAGGCCTATAAGGAGTTTCTTTGAGTCCAAAATAGGAGGAGGGATGGAGGCATCTGGAAGCCATATGTACTTATGAGAGTCTACTGTTAACTCTATGGAAGGATACAACAAGGATAAAATGACAATTGTACTGGCCACTCCACCACTCCATGTGCCTTTCCAATAACAGCCATATCAGCAACATGAGCTGCTAGTTTGTTAAATGCTTCTACCCACCAACAACCACAGGAAGAAATCTAAAATAGGCTATGGGTTATTTTTGTGTTTGGTTAGTAAGAGTGGAAGTCTCATGGGCAGATGCCATGAGAAGCATTAAACAAGCAGTGGCAGCCATTGGTGGGGTATATTGAGGAGGAGAGATGAGCCAGTTAGTGTGATCGGGCATATTTGTCAGTAATTATAAGCTATGTTTGTCATATTGTCCAAATGCACCCAGTGTTGTCTTCTCTTTTTCCTCCAGCCTTGTATTTTAATTCTTCTTCCTCTTCCTCCCTGCTAAGAACCACTTTAGTAGGAAGAGTGTATCACTTGAAGCAGAAGTGGACTAAAATGTGCAAACCACTGCTGTTGTAATCAATCCGTTCCCTTCCATGATCATTCACAGACTGTGTGACTAGATCAGACGCTGTTTGGAAGCTAAACATAGCTAACAAACCCCTGCCTTGTTCGTTATGAACAGACATAATAGAAACTAAATATGGAGGTGTTCCTGTTGTTCAAAGAAAAGTAAGTTCTTAAATGGAGATCTTTCACTGGTCATTCCTGCCTTCTGAGGTTAGGCTTATAGCTATTAGCGAGGTAACCTTCTTAATGAATAAGGAAATATATGTGCCTAGTTGCTATTACTATATTTTAATTCCATCTTTATTTTAATGGCTTCCATTGTGTTAATTTTACTCATTTTATTTTGGTCCATTCTACTGAATTTTAAATTACTTGAAATATTTGTTAAAAATGATTATGTGTCATCAGGTCAATGTCAACTCTTAGTGACCATATAGATAGATTTTCTCCACAGTGATCTATCCCCAGACTGGCACTTCAGGTCTCCTAGTAGTGCACCCCTTTCTACTATAATTGAGTTCATCCACCATGCTTCTGGTCATCATCATCTTCCCTTCTACCTTTCCCAGCATTATGGATTTATCAAGGGAGCTAGGTCTTCACATAATGGATCAAAATGTGATAATTTGAGCCAGGTCATTTTTATTTCAAATTAGAATTCTGGATTGATCTATGATCATTTGTTTGTTTCTTGGCTATCCAGGGTATTCTTCAGGATTCTTGTCCAACACCAAACTTCAGAAGGGTCAATACTCTGTCTATCCTGCTTCTTCAACATTCGATTTTCACTTTCATAGAGTGTCACAGGGAAAACCATTGGCTGCATGATTCTGATCTTTATAGCTACAGACACATCACAACATCTGAATATGCCCTACATTTCTACCTTAGTAAGTGCTAGTCTGCAGTGTGTTCCTTTACTTGGTAAAAGTACTAAAATAATTAATTAATTAACAAACCTTGCAAACCAGAATCCCTGAAGCCCTGAACAGAGGCAGAAAATCTTAAGCAACTCTCCACATGAATAAAAGTTCAACAACAATAAGAATTAATAATTTGTTGTGCGCTTAATGGAGCTCACTTTGAAGGAAACTTTGATTTTACTTTCCATGTATTCATATTGACTGCCTGAAGCCACTGCCTCATTTTGCAAGCAGTGTGGAAGCTGGTAATCATCAGAAATTAGACTACAAATGCATCTTCCCACCACCACCCTGGAAATTCAACTAATTGAAATATAGACCTTCTATATGCAAACTGAGAACCAGTTTGTTGCAGTGGTTAAAGCACTAGGCTAGAAACCAGGAGACTGTGAGATTTAGTCCCGCCTTAGGCACAAAGCCAGCTGGGTGACCTTGGGCCAGTCACTTTCTCTCAGCCCTGGAAAGGAGGCAATGGCAAACCACTTCTGAAAAACCAGCCAAAAAAACTGCAGGGACTTGTCCAGGCAGTCTCCAAGAATCAGACATGATTGAACGGATAAAATACAAATACATAAGCAAACCAGGAGCTCTAGCACTGAGTGCTGGTCCCTGTTACAGATCTATTCAGACTCCCAAAGTACCTGGCTTAACGCTACATCTTCTAACAGGGACCTCCACAAATAAATTATGAAGGGCACAATAGTGGAACAAAAACGTAAACCTTGAAACCTGTAAGCATTATCCCGTAAGCAACTGAATGTTTCCAAATTTACTTTGAAATATTTAACTTCCAGATGGAGATACTGTATGCCAAGTTTCTGGACTATACTTTTATGGTTGAGTTATAAACCTGTGGAAAATGAACTTTGTAATATTAAACCAAACAGATCCAAAATGACAAGGTAAAAGAGCAAATGCAGGATAAAAAAAATCTTTGATGAAGAATAAACAAAATAATAAAGGTGACATTGAGTTTGTCACACAAGATTGGCTTAGGACAGGATAAACTTGTTTTGGTCTCTACGTTGGGATACACCCTGCAATGTAAAATATTATGAGGAAATACTTAAGTTGGTCTCATATCTTGAATAGAGTAATACACACACATGTCCAAATAATGTGCATTCTGTAGACAATTGCCTTAAAGAAAGTTCTGATATAAAAGTTTGAGGCTATACTTCAACAGGCTCAGCAATTCAAGTTCTGTCATGTTTCTGTGGGAAAAAGTTTTCTTTGCTGAATTTGAAATAAGTGTAAACTTGAAACTTTGAGCTGATCTCATCTCCTTTTCTCCGAAATCTTTGCCTCATATTATGCCACTTTCAAATGTTTCCAATGATCACTTTATTAAATGTTATGTATATTAACTTTCACTCTTGTCATTTGATAATCTAAGAATATCAGCACCGATGCTGAGGCTTAAGATAAGAAAAGGATAAGGATAAGAAAAACATGAAAAGAATTTATTGCAGAACATTTTAGCACCAGCAAAGCACCTCTTCCCAAAGCATTTAAAGCAACAGCATCATTTACAAAGCTTGCTCTCACACCGTTTCAAAGTCAGTCCCTGACTGTCCCTGTGTGTGCATACACAGCTGCTTTGCTGGAAGTCTGCTACAGCCTTTAAGGCAGCTGTGGGAGCCTTCCAAACAATCTAGCTACTCTTACACTTTGAGGAAAGGCCTTCTTCATGCAAACACAGAGTGTGAAGCACCTCTCTCAAAAGCTTTGTATAGCCCTACTATGGGCAGGTTTCCTAGGATGCTGCTAGACAAGGCTTTTTTGCCCTGCTTTATATATGAAATTTGATCTTCTATGTATAATCTTTTTTTTACACAGGGCATGTCCATTGTAGTGGTTTGTGACATCGAAAGCTTAGAAGAATTATTCGGGACAGCTGTATGTGGACATGTTGAAGAAGAATTGATATATATCGCTTAATAAACCTAATTGGGACCAGAATTTCCATCACTAACTGAAGTGGTCATTAGGCAAAACATCACGTGACTGCACTACTTAGCGACAGCAGTTCTAGTAGTCCCGGTTGTGGTTGTTAGGTGAGGACCTCACACTTCTGCCCTGCTGCACTCATCTCTGCTTCAACTCTCCCCACCCACCTATCTTCCCACCACTTCTGCCCTTTTGGCTGCCCTGTACTCCACCATCACCACCACCTACCCTGCTGCCCCCGCCAGCCCTAGCTGACCTTCACTGTCTTCTTCCTCCCCCTGCTGATGAGGTGCACCTAGCCAAGGCAGCTTCCAGCCTCACAAAGGGCCAGCAGCTGCCTCAGCCAGGCACGCCTCATCCGCAGCAGGAGGAGGAAGACCGTGAAAGTCAGATGGGGATGGCAGTGGCAGGCAGTGGCAGCGACATGCTGGGCAACCAAAAGGGCATAGATGGGGGGAGATAGGCGGGTGAGGGGAGTTGAAGAGCACGCTGCAGTTGTACATGCGGACGGGCTGCCAAACACCCGAATTTTGAGGTGACCGCGTGGGTAACTTCAAGGACTGGCTGTAACTACCATTCGTTCAGTGTCATTGTAACTTTGAACAGTCGCTGAACAAATGGTCGTTAAGCGAGGACTACCTGTATTGCATAGTAATAAGCTACCACAGTTATATATAAACTAAAAACTATGCAGTGCTTCACTTAAGCTAGGGCTATTAAGACCTCATTCCATGCTGAATCTCAGGCTTAGTTCTAGAATGTTTGGTGATTGAAAAAAAAGGGCTCCAAGCATGCACTGTGTGTTCAGAAAATATACCATGGACATCCCTCACACATATGGGACCTGGGATAGAGTTTCCATGCAAACTCCAAATAAGTGAAGAGGACAGCTAAATACTTAGGACTAAGACAGGCCAGAAGGATTTCCCTGTGGCTTTTACAACAACTCCAGAAGGGGATAGGTATCATGAAATCTAATTTCTTTAGGAAATCTTGGACTATATTATAATAGCTGTATATCCATTCCCCATCAGTTTTCTTTTCTCTTTTATTCTACTTTTAGCCCTTCAGGCGATAGTGTTACATATACAAGATCTCATCTTGCGATGCACTATGGAATTTATACTCAAGTTATTTGAAGACATCTGATACATTTGTACTGCCGGAGCGGTGAGGGTCCAGCTGTAATGTTGGCTAGATAGAAGATGACAATGAATGGGAATATTATTTATCTGGGCCATTCAGAGCTTGACAGATGGACAGCAAATTGTGTGGGATAAATAATAACCGAAAGCAGATTTGAAAATGATTACCTCTATGCCACAGAGTTTATAGCCTGGGCTGCACATGAAGCATAATGAGGTAGAAATGGAATTATGAAACTGCTGATATGGTAGAATGGATATAATACCATTTTAGAATGGGAAGGGAGCTAGATAAGAAGTATTTTGCACACAGAGAACAGTCTTTGCAAGTAGAAAACTGGAACATCAGTGGAAAGGTTAACCATTTTTTCCCTCCACTTTTAATATTTTTAAAAATTATTTAGCATGTTGTGTTGTTTAATGTGAGAAGTACTGAAATGCTATCTGCCAGTCAGGATGGTCTGCAGTCTGAAGTGGCAGTCCAGCCTACTCATCTTAGTAGCCTTTACCTGGATGTAGACTAAGCCTAAAGCCTTTTTATTTGTTGGGAGAAATGTGAGCATTAATGGACTGAATCCACATTACAGGTGGGGCCATAAATCACACTAAACCCATGATTTAAGCACAGTTTGTTGTATACATGACAACTGGCTGAGTTTTCAAATCATAACTGCAAAAACATGGTTTGCAAAGCCTAACCATCCCAATGAAAGGTGTGCATCTCTGGCTCAGAATCAAAAAATCATATTATTGTTTGTCAGATGATATGAGCCAGGTTCTTATAAACTCCCTTTCAGTTCAACTAACTTAAGAGTCATATGCATGCCTATTCAGAAGTGAATGTCATGCTTAATGAGGCTTAATCTGAGAAGAGCGCACATAGAAACTTAACTCCTGGATGCACTGGACCCCAAAAAGGGTAGTTCAGAGTTTTTCAACCTTGGCAACTTTAGAAGTGTGGACTTCAACTCCCAGAATTCCCCAGGCAGCATGCTGGCTGGGAAATTCTGTGAGTTGGGGTCCACACATTTTAAAGTTGCCAAGGTTGAGAAACACTGGGTTAGTTATTAGTCGAAAAGGGGCTACCAGGCTGCTTCTGATTTTTGCCACCATAGACTAACATGGTTCTCCTCCTACAAGGTTAAGGGGTGAAATCCGAGGTATATGATGCCTGGATCACGGCCCCAATAAATGAAGAGGGAAAGATGATATCTAAAACAAGACGGTCCCCAAGACGCTTCTTCAAAAGAAATAAAAAAGTGGATGCGTTCTTCCAGCAACCGTAACGCCAAGAGAATTTCGGTTTGTAGGCGGGGCTTTTAGAGAACATACGGTAAGCCAAGGGCTTCCGTCAATTTCACTAGGGGCGGCCCAGACCGCACCGGATGTTTACAAGCTGCATTTCCGCACCAACGAAATATTCTCTATGATCGGCCGCCTGGGACCGCTGAGGGGGCTAGCTGCGCCTGCGCGAGCCGGGCCCCTTTAGGCCGCTCCTGCCGCCACGACCGTCCGTGGAGCTGTATGCGTTGAGCAGAGACGCGCGGGCTCGGAGGCGGCGGCCAGGCGCCCCGCCCTCTCCCCTCCGGTGGGCCCCGCTGCGCCGCCGTGAGGAGCCGGTTCTCCTCCCCGCGTCCTCGTGCTCTCGGCCGGGCCGCTGGCTCCCCTGGAGTTCCTCGACGGCAAATGGTGGGGCCGGAGGATGCCGGAGCTCAGGGCGGCGCAGCCTTGCTTCCCTCGGGCCGGGACGAGGAGGCGGAGGCGGAGGAGGCGGAGGAGGACGCGGAAGCGGACGGCGAGCGGGATGGGAGCCGAGAGGTCTCCCGGGCCCGACTGCAGCGCTACCTGGCCGGCAAGAGGCCGCCCAACGGGGACGCCTGCCGCGGTGGGAGGATGACCAACGGGGACGCCGGCTTTCTGCTCCTCTCGTCGCCGCCGCCCCGTGAGGGGCCGCCGGGCCCCGAGGCGCCCGCGACTCCGCAGCGCGGCGAGGAGAAGCTGCACAACGGCGGCTGCGCCTTGTTCCTGAGCGGTCTGGCCGTCGCGGAGCCGCCGAGCGGGGGCAGCCTGGCGGGGGCCGCCGTGGTTTCGGCCCCGTCGCCGTCGCCCACCTCCTCCTCCTCCGCCGCCTCCTCCTCCTCCAGCTCCTCGGAGACACCTGAGGAGGCGGAGAGTTTGTCTTCCCCGGCGAGGGCGCTCCCTTGCCTGCCGGCCTTGGCCTTCATGGACATCAGCCTCAACTCCCGAAATACCTTCGAGGTGAACCGCCGCCGCAGCGCCCCCGAGCACTTGCCGCCGCCGGAACCGCCCGACGCCCCCTCTGCCGGTGCCCACGCGGCGCCCCCCGGGTCAGAACAAGGGGACCGGGCCAAACGGCTGAGTGGGATCTCCGGGTCCAGTTTCGCGGAATTTTTCACGAGGTAAAATGACTCATCCTGCCTCTCCCTTGTACCCGTAGAGAAAAGGTATGGTACGGGTGCCGCAGACCCGAGTTGTGTAATTCTGGGTTCCTCCGTCGTTAATCCTGAATAGCATTGATCCTCCTTGCCTTGTAGTCGCAGCCGCCCGTGCTTGCTAGCATTTCCCTCTGTAGATAGGCTTGCAGCAGAAAGAGTGCCTAACTACTTAAAAGACTTGTCTTGCAGAGGTTAATGATCTTAATTATGGATCCTGTGAGGTTCCTTATTTGCACTCTTTTCTCCCAAGTAGGTAGAGCTTTCTGGGTAGTTGTCTGGTTTACCATGGCATATTGCAAAGGACAGATCTGGAATGAGGGATGGCCTGCTAAAAAGGTTACCTTAAGAAATTCCTTATAAAAGGAAGAAAAATCTTAGTAGATAATGTTTAAGTAAGGCTTAAGCATGGCTCTTTAATTTCTGATAAATCAGCTCTGAAGGTGGAGAAAATTTTCGTAAACATATGAATATGTATAACCTTCAGAGAGATGTCCTCAACTTTTTTGAGTGTATCATTTGCTTAAAGTATAGTCGACTCTGATGCATTAATTGCTTTATTTAATGCTTGACAGGGTGCATTTTTAGGTATTTTTGTCTTAAGTCAGTTCTACTCAAAGTAGAGATTTCTGTCTATAAATGAGATACAATGATATCTTATGCTTTGGCAAACATTTATTGCGCTTTGCACCAAATGCCATTTTAATGGAGAATGGTGATAGTGTTCTGTATCAGATGACTGGTTAAACAGCTGCATGTTGCATTGCTACACATTTTATTGCATGGCTCCATGTGGCATTTTGAAAGCCAAAGGTGCTTATATTGAATTCAGTGAATTTGACCTCTACATTTCATTAAAAAGCCTATACCAGAAAATATTGGCAGACCTTTTAATCAGAAACATCTATTGTAATCTCTCAGTGATACATCCTCATTGAAGCAGGGAGCTGTTCTTTGTGACATGTGGAAGAACATACCTTGATGAATAATTAGCTTCTGGGGTCTCTGAAGTAGCTATCCAAGCACATTAGAGTATCTGGTAGAATGCGGTTTACCACTTAAAATGCTGATGTTTCCTAATCATTCTCCTCTTGCACATTTCACTGTACTGCAAAATACTGTTTTCATATTCTTAACTACAAGTGATTCAAGGCTTTAGAATGGTTAGGCTAATAGGGAACAAAATCCTATTATAGGCTAGTGTTGCAGTGTTACACTGTTCTGTGGATACGCATGACATCTTCCAAACTGAGCAGTTTTCAGGAATGAAACCTTACATCATTGTTGGCTGTGTTTTCAGTTACGTTAAGGACCAATGCATTCTTATTTGTACTTAGCTTCAGTAATGTTGGTAGACTTAATGAGTACTGGACTGGTGGAGTAAAAATTCACCATGTAAAATTATTTTCCTAAAGGGATTTTGTTCTATCACACACTGATATTCAGTGTCCTGGATATTGAAACCATTTATAACGTTTATGTTCCCAAGCTTCTCCTGGAAAAATCAGTAAAAAGCCTTGAGGCTTATAACCTAACACTCATGAAGACCTGGCTCTTCACCCAGGCCTTCAAGGGAGAGTGAAACTCCTCACTTCATTGTGCTTGCCATCTTTTTTCTTTCTTTTTTCTTGATTTTATTGTAATGTCTTTGTGAACCACCCAGAGTCATTGAAAGCTGAGCGGCATATAAGTTCAATAAATTATTATTACAGTATTATAAAAGTATGATTCAAAAGAAAAATGAGATGGGGCATGAAAAAGAAAACAAGAGCATTATAGTATCAGTTCTTAATGTTACAAGGATCCTAATCTTACCTGTAGTAGCTCGCTGGAGTGGCTCTTAGGTCACTAGTGGGGGATAAGCGTGAAGAAATTTGCTTTTGAAGAGTACAGGTGGTGGTCCCGCTTTCCTTCTCTTCGGCCAACACAGCCTAGTGGAGTGGCTTCTGCATTATTGGCAGTTATTTATGGCAAGGACTTTAATGCTGACTGTGGTCTTTTTGTGCTAAATAAAATGTGTGGTAGGATGTTCTAAGCTTTTCCACTGTGTTGTTGATATGTTTTAACATACCTAATTCAAAATCCTCTAATTCCTCAACTGTTGCATGGGATGGGGAGAGAAGAGGAAAAAGGAAAATGATAATGGACAGAACTTTTTGAAATAGCCCACTGATATTTTATAAAATATCCTGTTGAAACATCTGATGTAATTGATGTAAATTACTTGTCAGAATGTGTGATTCTTGGGTTGAGGGAGTACTTCATGCCTCAGGGTTCATGAACAGCTGATTTGTTACCAGTTGCTCCTTTTACAATTATCTAGAAACATTTCTACTCCATCTGAAATGCTCACCACCTCAGAGTATAGCTTTATTTGGAAGATGTATCTTTAGAGAAGTTTTAATCCTATTTACAGAAATGTGCCAATTATCCTGAATGATATAATAGACTATAGAATTATACCAGTGCTTTTTCTAATGTCCAATTTAGTCTGCTTTCAATATTTCAAAATCCTCTGGATTTTTTCTAACAGCATTTCTGAAGTATCAACAAATCATGACGAATAGAATAACAAAAGAAAATTATTTAGCTATGAGATCTGTAAAAGTTGAGTTCCAACATTTTTAAGAATGCAGTAATCATGCAGAAGCTGTTTGTATTTCTTGAATAGAACTCTTGCTTCTGCATTGAGCTTAATTTTCAAGCTTGTCCAATTTAAAAGGAAAATGCCAGGTATGTAATGCCTTTATTACAAATATAGTTTCAAGTCTTGATCATATATTAGGATATGCTACTTTTTTTTTAGTTAACCAGGAATGACTTGGCATTTCTTTATGACTTCTTGCCTTTGGTTTTATTTATTATATTTATAGCCTGTGTATCATAGCGCTCACTTTTCCCATTTACCCCACAACAGCCTTGTGAGGTAGATTAGGCTGAGAGAGAATGACTGGCCCAAAGTCACCCAAGGAGCTTCCAAGGCTGAAGATGGACTAGAATCTGGGTCTCCCCAGTGCCAGTCCAACGTCTTAACCATGGCGCCATATTGGCTCTGTGTCTTGACTGTGGGACTCACAGTACAACAGCAGAGAGTAGTGCCTGAATTGCTTACTGTACCCCCTATGTTCTTGTGAAAAGGATCTTGGAATTGTATTCGATCACTGGTTAAATATGAGTCAGTAGTATGACCGGGCTTTTAGAAAGGCAAAATGCAAATTTAGATTGCATCAGTAGATGTATAACTTCTCAGTCACATGAAGTAATAGCCTCATTTTCTTTTTCATTAGTCAGAGACTAGGTAGGACATGTCCAGTTCTCAGTATCATACTTTAAGAAAGGTTCAAACAATTGGTATAGGTGCAAAAAAAAAAGCAGTAAAGATTAGGGTACTGGAAACTAAATCCTATGAGGAGATGAATAAATTGGCTAGGTCTTGGGAAAAGGAACTGGTAGGGGAATGTCATCAAGCATTTTCCAGGTACCTGAAGGGGGATTACAAAAAAGGTCAAGACCTGTTTTCTGTTGCCTCAGGGTGCAGGATAAAGAATAATGGCTTTAGTTATAGGCAGGCAGATTTTGGCTGAATGTGAGGATAAGTTTCCTAAAATGTAAGATGGTAGAAGTGCATGAAAAGAATTGATTGGGCAGCCATCTGTTCGATGCTTTAATTTGGGTTCCTGCACTGAGCATAAAGAGCTTGATTTAAGGGTATAAATGGTCCTTTCCAATTTTATGTTTCTGTGATAATTATCTCAATTCATCACATTTTGCTTTGATGAGGAGCAAAGTAAAAAATTGCCAGGGGTATCCAGTCTAATACCTCCTGAAGGGAAAATTGATGCTGTATCATGTGGATGCTGTATCCCTCCTTGAGTCATTTAGGAAATTCAGAGGGTATGTATGTGAAATTGCCTCGCAATATTGTTAAAAGGGCATATAAACTATGGACTTTGTTGTCAGTGCATCCTAAGGATCTAATCTGACCCACTGTTCAATCTGAGAACCTATAAAATAGCATAATTTGCTAGGTTTATCACTCTTTTTATATACAATTATAAATTTTATAGTTCTGCAAAATCTGAAGTTTCCCTGAGCTTGTTGATACTTGTTGCTGTGTCTGATTGTAAGATGAAACGTCGGTTTTATATTAAAAAGCAAATGCTTAATTTCTGCTAGGGCTACAGAAGCTTGTATCTCTGAGCAGCATTAATAAAGGGTTAGAATGTTGATCACCCCACAGTAACATTGTGTTTGAAAACTGAAATTTTATTTAAGTACTTATAACACTCTGCTACATAAATACCCGTTAGAAGTAATCTATTTGATGTAGCAATTTCTGATTTGACATAAGTCACTCTTCTTATTTGTAAATTCAGTGCTTACTGTCTAGGTTGCATGTGAAATTTGGACAAAAATGACCAATGAGTAAAGAAAGACAAATAGCTGAATACAAATTATATACATAGACATGCATTTCATGCATATTACCTTATCCTTTTTATTACATGTTTTCTACAGTATTATGAAATCTGCTAAAACTGTAAACTTAAACTCATTTATCAAGGAGAATTTATTTTTTTAGTTAATGCAATGCAATAATATAATTCAGTCCTTCAGTTATTTTATATATACAATACTTCCATTATTGGTACTATAAGATAAATGTGTTCTAGGAATTATCTGTCTGAAAAATAGATAGAGAAGAAATTGTATAAAGATATTCCTCCATTCCATTTTAAGTTTATACTGAGATAGGACTATATGTAACCTACTTAAAAAGTTGATAAACTTGAATGTTGGAGTGGTGCAATGTGCTGTAGCATGTTTTATTATGCTCCAACTTGCAGTTGTGATGTTTTAGAAATCTAATACTGTTTTAATAATACAAATTAAAACTGGTGCAAATATAAGCAAAAAAAGTACCTGTTAGCTGTATGTCATTTTAATTTAAGTTCTCCTAGTAACTTAGTTGAAACTGAATGTTTCACTTTGATTGTGAACTTGTTTTTCTGGTTGCGATTTGTTTTTTTTCTTATTTGTATAGGCAGTACTTATCTGTGTACTGAATGACTTTCACAGGTATCAGTTTCACCTTTGTCTCAATCCAGTGTTTACAAAATTGCTGTTAGAGATTCAGTTTGTGTATATTTAATTGAATAGATGGCATAAATGCTTTTCAGCTAAGTCAGTTATTCCTCATTTGATATTAATTGAAGAAACGTAATTTTTTCTGGGTATATTTCAGAGTGTCATGATGATGGATAAATTGCATAGTGGAAATGTTGTATGCGGGATGTTATATACTGCTGCTCATCATAATCCTTGTGTCCCTTAATTAACATTTTTTTGATGATGATTACATGCCATTAAGTCATTGTCAACTCTTAGCAACTACATAGATAAATTTTCTCCATGATGATCTGTTCGTAACCAGGACCTTCAGCAGTAGTACACTCACTGCTACCGTGACTGAGTCTATCCGCTTACTTCTGGTCATCCACTTCACATTCCTTCCACCTTTCCCAGCATTAGAGCCTTCTCTGGAGAGCTAGATCTTCATATGTGTCTGAAATAGGATACTTTGAGCCTGGTCATTTGTGCCTCAAGTTGAAACTCTGGGTTGATTTGCTCGATCCATTGGTTTGTTTTCTTGGCTGTCCACAGTATTCTCAGGAGTCTTCTCCAACACTAGAGTTCAAAAGCATCAATAGTCTTCCTATCTTGCTTCTTCAAAAGTCCAACTTTAGTTTCCATAGAGCATAGAGTGTTACAGGGAATACCATGGCTTGCACAATTCTGATCGTTTGTAGGTATTTATAAACAGAAAAAGGAAATTAAGATTGATATAAAAATAGCACCAGCAGTATCCCATTGATCAAACATTATAGCACTTTGGCTTATAAGATTGTAGAACATGGGAGAAAACTGTTTTGCCTTGTGAAGAAAAGCCTGTTTTAAATCCCATTATATGCCATCACAATTCTATTTTTGTTTGTAGGTTTGAGATTTTATTTCCAAAGTTAAGTAACCCAAGTTTCAATTCAGAAATAGTTTTTTTAATCCTTTCGCAACAATAATTAAAAAAAACATTTAAGTTGAAAAAATGGCTCTAAAATGGCAAATTTTGCCCTATCATGGCTAATTCTATATAATTTAACCATGTGAAGTACATTATAGCTAGCAAATAAGTGGGTATATGCATGTTCACCACCTAGAGAGCTTATATAATAATATGGTAGAATATATATTTAATAAGTAAAAATCTGTCAAACACCGTCCGTCCCCCGAATTGGATTCTGACACCTTTGTACCCTTTAAAAAAAACTTTTTCTCTCAGCTTATATGCTGCTCCAGTGTGTGTGTGTGTGTGTGCTTTTTAAAAAAACAACCTTTGAGTGGCTTAAGCTTCTCACCCCAGTCATAAAGGTAAAATACAATTGACTTAAAGTTATCAAAACCATACAGTATGATAATTTATACTTATAGTCATTTTTAATAAGAATTTTATTAAGTTTAAAACAAAGATAAAAACTGCAAAACAATAGAGTTTCTCCCTGCTGTAGAAAGTCTCTCTTAGGGTACATAACTTTAAAAAAATGAATTGGGTGATTTTGAAATGGGATAGCTCAACCCAGTGTCCCTTAAGGCTACAGCGCCACTTGGAAATGATATCTCAGCCTCCCGTCAACTTTTACCCAATCGGTGTGAACACTGTTGGCGATTCTCAGGCTGCAAGTCGTCATTCCAGAGGGCAAATGAGGTGATTCCAAGCGTTTTCTTTCGTGAAATTGCTCTAGGACTTCAGGAAAAAGCCTGCCTGAGCCCAAAAAAGAACTGCCACTGTCAGTTCTGTCTGCAGAGCTCATGGACACAGCTGTTCAGTCAGCCATGTCCCCACCAGAAGTACATCCTTGTACAGTCATATCCATCAATAATCATATGTCACTATCTATAGGATAGCTGCCAGTGTGTCACAAATTGTATTTCACTGACAAAAGTAAATATAGGTAACATTTGGATATGATCATTTTTTAAAATAACTTTCTAGGTACAGAATATTATAAACAGGATACAAGTGTTGAGTAACATACTTCATAGTTCTGTGAAGGAGGAGCCCTATATTCCAATGATGTAGCTTGTTAGTACCACCAAACTTTAAAAAGTTATCTTAGGTAGTGTATCACAAATAAACAGTATTTTTGTCCATCTAGAAGCGATGTTAAGAACCTGTCAGGAGCTGCCTGTTGTGGACAGACATGGCTAAAGCTGGTGGGTACATGGGTTGGTTGGTTCTGGATCTACAACAAAAGTGCATGCATATAGTGCACAAGCAGAAGGCCTGCCGTCACTCCATTCCACACGTGCAGCTCATGTAATATTTCATAGGAGTAGAGTATTCTCTAGCCCAACTTAGTGGTTTATTTTAATATAAAAGTAGAATATGTTAAACTAAACTGGCAAAAATTATTGACAAGCTGTAGAATACGATGATATAAAGTATCTGTATTGGGTACGAGCCTGAACTTCAAGAAGTACATCAACTACAAATGTTTTGCTGTAAGGAACTTGGAACTACAATTATGCATTACCAAGCTGCAGTGGAAACATTCCCATTTATAAATTCTTAAATGATATTGTTCATACTAAGTATACAGAAAAATATATACAATAAATTAAAACTTTTGTAATCATCTAATTGAATTATAACAACCAGAATGGTGGATGAAACTTGAAAATCCACAGATTTTCTGTGGATCCACAGATTAAATTGAAAATCCACAGATTAATGTGGATTTAATTTAATTTAATTTAATTTAAAAATCCACAGAAGATCCACAGAATAAATTGAAAATCCACAGATTAATATTTCGTTTCCAGATACAATTCCTTTATGCTGTGGATCTGGAAATCTTCTATGTTGTACATTTGTATTGCTTTGTATTGTATTGAAATAAGTGATAGTCACACTTGATAAAGCACTTTTAATTATAAGGTTACTTTGTTCTTCTTTTGAATTAGTTGTAAATAAACTTCCAAAGCAAGCTACTAAACAGTTACAAGTGAAAGATAAAATGTAATACAGGTAGTTCTCAGTTAGTGACCATTCGATCAGTGACTCTTAGAAGTTACGACAGCCCTGAACAAGATTTATAGCCAGACCTTGAAGTTGCAGCCATCGCAGAGTCTCCATGGTCATGTGATTGCAATTTGAGCACTTGGCAATCAGCTTGCAATTATGGTAGTTGCAGTGTCCCACGATCGCCATTTGTGACCGCTGCTGGCTTCCAACAAAGTCAGTGAGGAAGCCAGTAGGTCACAAATGGCAATCATATGACATCATGCCTGACAACTGTGCGGGAGTCTCCTAATGACTACTTCTGAAACTGCCAGAACTGCCATCATAAGTTGGGACGGTCACGTGACATCACGCTTTACGACTGTGTCACTTAGTGATGGAGTTCCCGGTCCTTATTACCATTGTTAACCAGGGAGTACCTGTAAGAAATACTTTGCCTAAAAACTCTACTGTAAAATGTAGTTCCCCAAATGGCATTTAAACATATATGAGTGGAGGACACAATTAGACTGCTGGATCAACCAATTTAAAGATATATTACTTCCATACTTGTTAAATGTTGAAGGATTTATTTTAATCATTCATAAGAATGTAATGTGACTGTGGAAAATCATCTTCCACTTCCCATCCTTACTTTCTATAGAGGCATGATAGAGAGTGTATTGACCAACTGTATTTCTATTTGGTTTGGAGGCTGTAGTGCCTCAGATAGGAAGTCTATGCAGAGGGTGGTGATGGTAGCAGAGAGGATGATTGGGATTTCATTTCCTCCTATTCAGGATATTCAGGTTAAATACCAACAGTACATCATCTTATAGAAGTTTTCTTTCAAATTATAATTCAGCGTAAATTTCAGACCTTCCCCAGAAGACCCGGGGAGCAATTCCAAGCTTTCCTCCTTCCCAGGGAATGCTTCAGGGCTCAGAATCTTGCCTGAGCCACCAGTTAAACGCCGTGCTGTCGATCTAGCCGACAGAGCCGGCTATCAACTATCTTCTGCCATTAATCTCCCACTGGAAGTCTTCACAGAGAAACTTTTTCTTGACCTCATAACAAAAGTCAGTGTCTACAAAATCAAAAGAAAACCTTGAGAAGCCTGAGAAGTTTTGGACAAAGTACTTTGGACAGATGAAACAAAAAATAAACTGTTTGGCCAAAACCACCCAAGATACATTTGGAGACAAGGGGTGAAGCGTTTCAGGAAAAGAACCCCCTGACAACCATTAAGCACAGGAGTCACTCTATTATGCTTTGGGGTTGGGTGGCAGCCAGCAGCACGGGAAATACTCTGTGGGTAGGTGGAGGAGTAGATGCAATTAAATAGCAATATATCTGGGAATATTTCTGAGTTACGAGAGTTCTGCGGGGAAGAGTGGGAAAAATTCAAAAAGCAATAGGAAGACTCTTAGCTGGCAACAGGAACTGTTCGGAAGCTGCTGTTTATCCAAAAGAAATCTTACAAAGCCTTGATTGAAAGGCTACCTACATTTTTACACCGCCTTATTCATTTTCTTAATATTTTGAATCTGTAAACAACCGCACATAAATGTTCCTTAATGTGTTATTAAACTATATTTCAAAAGCTGAATTTCTCAATTTGTAAGTGTATTGTAGATAAATATCAAAATATGTTGTGCTTTGAGTGTTGCAAGTGAGGTGATTATGTATTCTTGAAAGAGTGTCTATGTACCAGGCTATAAAAACTGCCTTAATGAAATTTGTCAACTCTTCTCCTTTGAACTGGCTTTGTGTCAGAGGAGAGGCAGTAATACGGTTCATTATGTTTCTGGGTTTTTTTCCCCCTCTTGTCTCCTTTTTTCTTGCATTTCTTTGGCGAGAGGAGGTATTTTCATTTTATTTTTAGTTGTGTTTAGTTTTACTTTGGTTCTGAAGTTTCTTTTTTAGTTCGGGGGTTGTGCATACGGGGGCTTGTAAGGCATGGCTTCCATATATATTTATTAATCATGATTATTAATATGCAGTGTCTTAAAAATAATGGCAGTGCTTTTACAGTCCAATTAGAAACCTGCATTCAAATAAGCGTGCATTCAGATTTGCAGAAAAATCTCATGTTCAGCTTGATACCATGTAGTGGTTGCTTTAGCTTCTATTCGTCAAAAGATTCATTGAAGCACAGTTTGATCAGGGTGCCTAAACTTTTGCATACAACTGTAATTGGGAGCTTTTCATCTATTCAGCTGCAGTGCCATGATGTATAGCATGAGTATTAGGATTTGTGTGTTGTCTTTCCAAAGGAGAGATTGGCTATACCACGAAATTGTGTGTGCCCATCAGTCTTGCTTGCTATAGTTGAATATTTGTTCCCTCAACAATACAAAATGTGCATTTTCAGTTGTATGCAGTACACGGACAAAAGTGCCTGTTTTGTTGTGTTAAATCTTTGCTGACTTTTCAACAACATTTGAAAGGCCTTCCATTTTAAATCTTCGTACTGCAGTCCAGAAGACAAGAGAGATTGTTATTTCTGGCTAGAAGTAGCAACAACTGGATAGGACAGGGAGATTGCTACTTCTTACCATAGAAGAATGGTGACTTTCACTGATGGCTTAAATGCTTGCAGAACCATCTAGCTGGTTTCTCTGAATGACTACACATGTTGATTATGCGAGCCATGTTTCATGTAATTTCAGAGGCAGCATGGTAGAGGCAAACACCTCCCCAAAGTTAGATTACTATTTCTCGTAAAGCCTGTCTTTCCTCCTATATGTCAGTTTAGTGTCTTGTCATGCATGCATATTTGAAAATTGTAAAACACTCCTAAATTTTGGGAGCCAGCTCTACCTTGTGACAAAAAAAAAATTCGTATTTATAGATGCCCATGCAAAACGTCATTTGTGGTTTTTTCCCTATGTGTACAGCACGAAGACAGAAAAAGAATACTTCATAGATTTATAAAACAATCCAAAATTGGTCAAAATATACAAAACATTTTATAGTATTAGAAAAGAAAAGCTATTATTTAATAATGCTGTGTTCAGCAGGAAGAATAGATCTTTGGATCAGAAGTATATAACTTATTGTTATGCAACAATGTAATTATAACAGTAAACAAGACTCGTCTAAACTCTGATGATAATCTTGTTTACTGTTACAATTACATGTTGTATTTTATATTATGAATTGTGAATAATTTAGGACTTTATATTACAAAAAATAAAACATCAAGGAAAAGGATTCTGCACCGAGATATCAATTTTTTTTTACTTGATTTCAGTGATGTTTGTACTCCGTACCATCT
Organism: Candoia aspera; assembly: GCF_035149785.1. Lineage (NCBI taxonomy): Eukaryota > Metazoa > Chordata > Lepidosauria > Squamata > Candoiidae > Candoia > Candoia aspera. The sequence goes on along the minus strand of NC_086158.1, from coordinate 73,644,284 downwards.
GAAAGGCTTACTTTTAATGTCAGTGATACCTCTACATTAATTTAATCCTTGTTTTTCTTAATCTTTTCTAAATATTGATACAGGGAAAACAGGTTTATTTCATTCCATTCTAGCAGGAATAAATAAAATATTTTCAAATTAGTAATATATAATGCTCACTTTTAAATATCAGATGAGACAGCTTTTTGTTTCATTCTGCTAATGTGGTAAAAACATCTACATTTAGATTTCTTTTTTTTTACAGGAATTTCTTTAGCAAAAGAACAAAGGAACTCAAGCCTGGTATTCATAGTGCCCCTGGCTGGAAGTTGTTTGGGAAAGTTCCACCAAAAGAGAACCTGCAGAAAGACTCTAAAATAATTCAACAGGTTAGTATTCTAGAGTGATATTATAAGCTTTTATCTTCATTTTTAGTCTGTTCTTCCATTTCTTTTTTTTAATATATAAGAATTTTAAGTTTCAAGCAAAGATAAAAGCTACATAAAAACAAAAAACTGCAAAGAAAAAACAAAAAAAACTTAAAAAGTGTAGAAACACAAGAGAAAATTTTTCAAAATTACAAAAAAGAGGTGACTTCCGACTTCTAACAGCAAGGATATACAATTTTCCATAATCAATCCCTTACTCTATATTAAACCAAAATCACATTATTTCTATAAATAATTCCATTGGCACATTATAAAAATCACTAAATACAGTTGCTCCCTCCCCTTACATTAAAAGAAAAGAAAAAATATAAACCACCTAATCAACTCCCCTCAAAAGATAACATTTATTTAATTATTTCCTTCCTGCTATTATTCTATACATTTCTGTCTACTATAGTAAAGATCAAATTAAAAAACATATAAATTGTCTGCCATTGTACTTGATTAAACAACAATTTTAATAATCTTAATCATATTAAACCCCAAACCAGACATTTATTATTTTTTATTATACCTTAATACTCTTAATCCAAATCATTAAAGATAAATAAAATCAGCCAAACCCTAAAGGCAATCCAGATAAATATTCTTTAAACCTTATCCCACTTCAAAATAAACCAGAGCCTTTACATATCCTCACAGTACACACAGAGCCTTTTTCTTTAAAAAGTCGAACAGCCCGACTGCCCCCCTCAAAAACTCTGACTTCTGTTCAGGAGACCTCCCATACGTAATAAGACTTTCTTTTCCATGATGTTCCATCAGAAGTTCAATTTCACTAATGGCTTGTAACTCGATATCTCCCTTTAATTTCTTCAACATCCAATCTTCATCCAGAATTTCGACAGATGTCCTGATCTCACTCTTAGAAGAGACATTTCTGCCACTGTTAAATTCCTCAGTTTCATCCACAATATCCCCAACCAGATGACACATTTTAGATCTCATGTTTCTACAGTGTCCTGAATGCCTTGCATAAAAACTTGGTAGGAATCAGAAAGAACCTGTTTAAAATCCTGTTGGAAGTCAGAGAAAGTCTGTTTAAAATCCTCCATGTCTCAAGCAGTAGATTGTGGCACCCCCTAGGAGCTTAACCAGCAAACGTCGAAGATATGAAAGAATTCCAGAATGTGTTTACTTAAGTGAAAGTGAGATAATGCAGACGGTTCGCCAGGGAAAATAGAGAAAACTGAAAGTTCAAAACAGCCAATTCAACGTGTAGGAAAATGCTAATATCTTCAAATTTAGTGCAAAAATAATAACAGGGAGACAATTATTTACTCTCAGTCCTCCTTAATATTTGGATGGAAAACAAAGTCCAAAACTGAAAAAGAATTTTTTTTAAAAAAATAATTCCAAAAATAACGATAAGCACCAAGAAAACCTGATTCTCCTTGCTATAGAAAGCCTCTCTTAAGGTATGTATACATAAAAGAAACATAAATTGGGTGATTTAGAAATGGAGTGGCCAGTCTTAGTGTCCCTTTAAGGCTACCGCGCAGCTTGGAAATAGTGACGTCCCAGCCTCCTGGCTAGCTCTTAACAGTCAAGCGTGAACACTGTTTGCGATCTTCTGGCTGCAAGCAGCTGTCCGGAGGACAGATGGGGTGATTCCAGGTGTTTTCCTTTTTCTGGAAAAATACTCCTGGACTTCAGGAAAAACCTGCCTGAGCCCAAGAAAACTGCCACATTGTCAGTTCTGCCCACTGAGCCCGCGGACACAGCTGTTCAGTCCGCCATGTCCCCACCGGAAGTGACTGTTCTTCCATTTGAAATATTTCTCAGAGTGATTAACCATTTAGAAAGAACCTTGTATGGAATCTATAGTTGTAATAATTTTGATGTGCATTTGCTTTAGTGTCTTTCAGTTGAACTAAACTCCTGTTGACTTCAGTGACATGTCCACACACTTTTCTTAGCAGCAGCTGGCTGATCCTGTCTAAGCTGAAAGCTAAGTAGGGCTGGGGCTACTCCGTACCTGGGTGGGAGACTACCAGGGAATACCAGTGCAGTGTTATAGGCTAAACTGGTAGTTGAAAAACATCCTGGAAAAGAGAAGGAGAAACCACTTCCTAGCCAAGGAAACTAGATGGTTCTGTCCATGTAATCATCAGGAGTTGAGCTTGACTCAAGGGAGATGTAACCTTTAACTTTGCTATAGTGGTAAAGATGTTGGACTAGGAACAGAAAGACCCAGGTTCTAGTCTACCCACAGTCATGAAACCTGAATGGGTGACTGTGGGCCGGTACCTCTCTCAGCAGAACCTTCCTTGCAGGTTGTGAGCTTCTGAATGAAAAGCAGGATAAAAGTCTAATAAACTGTTGGCAATGTAAAAACTTTGATCAATCATTTATATAGTAAACTCTTGATTTAACATATTGTGGGGGGTAAAGGGTTGTCTGTTAAATGTCTGTTCAATTCTAACCCCCCTCCCATTTTTTCCCTTTCCTTTCCTTGTGAATACCAAGAAAAAAAAGTTTTTTCATAGTTTTGAGGAAGTAAAGCACTTAAAAACAGCACTCTTAAAGGATGTCATTCTTGGCACCAGCCTTCAGGATTATTGGCAGGCTCTTTTTTACCCCCTCCAACTGCTCTGTCAGCAAGGAAACATTGGTTGGGGTGGGGGGGGGGAGGTACTGCCACTTCTCTTGCCTATCATGTCCACCTGGTCGATCTTCCCAGGAGCTTCCCTCCCTCCCCACTTAGCCACTGCTCTAGGTCATTACCTGCCCATCTTTCCAGTCTCTCCAACTGGAACCTTTCCAGCCTTCCATCCTCAACTCAGCTGCACTCAGTGTCCCAGACATCAACCACTACCTGCCCAATCGGCCCAGTCTTCCCTTCCACCTTTCGTCTCTCACTTGGGACTCAAACCTGATTCATGCACAGGAGAAACGCATTATTTAGGGGAAGCGGCAAGCACTGTCTAGATTGCTTCCCCACATAATGGACCAGTTCATTATTTCCTGTAGCTTAAAGTCATATGGGATGTTTCCCGTAACAGTATAAATTTCCTTGCTGGAATCTGGAGGTGGGAAATTCCCACCCCCAGAGTTTCCTTTATGCCTTTCCTACTTTAGGAAGTCGACCAGCTCTAGAACAGATTTAAGGATGCATTCGGACTTCAGGGAAGAAAGAATCCTATTGTGAAGAGAAGTCCACTTCTGCATTGCTGAGTTTCACCCACTTTATAAACACAGATAGTCAAATGTTAATAATTAACATGAATAAAAATACAACAGTCAATCATGTGACAGAGCCAGATTATTTTATTATTATTTACTAAACTACATATACTGCCAAGTTCTTTCAGCATTTTTCAGTAAAATGTAAAACTACAATTAAATCTGAAGATACTAAAAGGAACAATTAAAAATCTATTTGAAAAGGTTAGGTTTTAGGAACTTATAAAAAGCTGGCAAAGATTAAGGTCTTCAGCCTAGGTGAATACATTTCAAAGACTACTGACCTCTGTTCCATTTGAAATTTCAGATCAAGTACCAAAGTGGATTTGTGCAGAACATACTGCACTAGTCAGTTATGGAGGTTACCAGCACATGTCATAGAGTTTTCCATGTCATTTTCTTCTAGGGAGGAATGTAGTTGTATGTTAACTGGATCTAATAAAAGGTGTCTTTGTTATTGCCTCAGTCTGAGCAATCAATCTGGAAGCACCCCAGAACTCAGGGCCGCAACTAGGCGGGGGCAACCGGGGCGTGTGCCCCGGGCGCCATGCTGGTGTGTTCCAAAATGAGTGCTGGGGGAGCGCCAAAATGGTTACGGAATCCATGTTTGCCCTGGGTGACACAGACCCTAGTTGCGACCCTGCCAGAACTGCATATTTCTGTTCTTTCTGGATGAAAGTGACCCCATTCAGGACATGGTGATCTACCTACTCTCTGGAATTGTGATCCCTCATAATTCAGTCCCCTTCTGAAACCAGTTTGAAATGATCAAGATAATCTGCTTTCTCTAGAGTTGTCTGATGTTTAGAAACCATCACAGTCTCAGTAACCTGAGCTAGCTGTGGATATTTAGAGACTAGCCTATAATTGTCCATCTCTAAGGGATCTGGTATAGGTTTCTTAGAGGTGATCTAATACTTTGCCTTTTTAATCAAGGAGGTATCCTGCTCTCTCTGAGAGAAACTTATTATATATTAACTTAAGCTTCTCCAATAACTGCCTGGCTAGAATTTATAGTGAATGTGGGGAAGGACCCAAAGGACAAGTGATGGAATGTGTCATTTCAAGCAGCCTATCCATATCCTTGACTCTTCTTCAATAGCGACATCCATTGTAACCCAGAGAATTAATCTGCAAAAACAAAAAGAAACAACAACAAAAAAAAACCTAATTAAAAGGATCACAGCATGTCTCAGAGGGTTATATAATCCAATTTTGGGAGGAAGACGTGAGGGTACAAGATATTCTCCCCCTTCCTCCCAAACCTGAAATAACTCAAGCCAATGTTACAGAATTTGAGTAATCTAACCTGAGCGCCCTTGCTTTTTACTTTGAGGTAGAGGGGTAGCTGCATTCAGGGACCAAAGTCAAAAGTTTGGAATCTTATGCAACAGTATGAGACTACATACACAAAAAAATGTAAGTAATAAAAATGGCTTTATTTAAACAGTTTTAGAGATCAGTTCTCATTTACTCTCTCATTCACTCACTCTTACATACCATGCCAAGCTGATCGGGCATTGGTTAGGATTTTGGAGAAGACATGACATGGCAGCAGATACATGACCTGAGTCAGAAGTCATCTAGTGAGCCTTGTGATTCTGTCTTCCTTGTACAGCCTGCATAGACTCTCAAACTTCTCCCTTCTTTGGTGATATTTACTGTTAGCTACTTTGCTTTAACCACATACTCCCTTTTCTCACAGAATGTGGTGTTGTTTCTAGACACCGATTCACCTAGACAACTTCCAGTTTCTCACCATCTTAGAATTACTGATCTTCTATTGGCGTAAATTAGTGTCTACTTTCCATGGTCACAAATGGTGTTTCACTCATTTATAACACCATAAGCCAAAGCGCGTGCAGGAAAAAATGAATTTTTCTGTGGCTTTATGCTGTGCCTTACTGGATTTGAGACAAGTGTTGCTGCACCAGAAGTCTTGCTGTCTACCTATCAAAATTGGTATTTTGTACCAATTGCAGTTTCTAAATAGCCTTCAAAGGCAACCCGGTGTAAAATGCTTTGTGGTAGTCCACTCTAGTGGTGCTGAGGGGGTGGGTTACTGTTGCCTAGGCTTCCTGCTCCAGTTAGGACTGTGGCTAGGCAAAGCCTTTCCTGGCCACCTGCAAATTTAGCAATAATTGGGAATCCAAATTTCCTAGTCATGGGTCAGCACCTTTGGGGAAATGCCCATAATTAATTGGGATAGGCTCAATGTTGTCATGGCTGCTAGAAATTCTATTACGGTTTACTCAGAAGAAACAAGCCACAAAATAGATCTTACTACACCATGAACCTTGGGAGACTCCAACACCAGCTTAATCACAGCTTTCATTAAATAGTGGATATACCAGGAGAATCCCCAAACTATCCCCGATCCCGAAACTGAGGTACACACACTCAATATAAACCCACTGTCTCACATACTTTGGTTAGAGCTACTGTTCTTATAGATCATAGCTACACCACTTTCCCTGCTTTACTATCAGTTGGAAGAAGCTAAATCCATACTGGCCCTTCTGTTTCTATCAGTCATGCCTCTGTTACGCAGACCCATTTGGCTTCCTTATCTCTGATTTATTTTGAGCTCATCTGCTATTACAAAAGATCAAGACTTTACTGGGCTCAAAGCCTGAAAGAGGAGAAGGCTGCTAGAAGGGAGGATAGCACTTCCATTTTTAATTTATTTTCCCCTATAACAGATTGCTAACTTGTCAACACCAAGTATGCTATTCCTCAGCAGTACTGTAATTGCTGCTCTGGATTCAATAGATACAGACTCTTCCCTACTCCCGCGCCCCCCATGATGAAGAGTTGAATGAATAGTCCTGATGGATATTTAACAGACAAACTGAGTATTGAAAGATACTTTTAAAAAACAAACAGGGAAATCTTTCAATTCAGAATCATATCAGGGGTGCCACCAGGAAAATCTAGTACATTGTAGCCCACCAAAGAGATTGGGTCTATCCCCTAAAGTGACAACCAAACTTATACCATCATTCCCAGTGAGTTCCATTTCTCACCAATAGGGCCAGTTGGGCTTAATCAGCTGTTCCTCAGCTGCTCTTGGTTGTTGCCCAGACAGCTCTAGTCTTTTTATACTTGCACACACACACACACACACACACACACACACTCTACACCAGTAGGGTTGTGGCCCTCACTTTCATGTTGTCCAAAGTGGCATATCCCAAAGGGATGGCTTCCTTTGTTGTCTTCTTCAGAATTGCCAACCATGCTAACCAGCCTTAAATGCAGCTCTCCCAAAGAGGTTCAACCAGTAGGTGATTGCCTGATTCTTCCAGGGCATGTCCTCTCCTAGTTCATAGCTGACAAGTGATGTGGTGTCTGCCTCCATGCAAGGCAGATTGCTGACCAAGCAGTGCAGAAGTACAAGGATTGGATCATAACTTTCCAAGAAATTTGTCTTACCTGCTCACCTGCTATTGCTGCAGTTCCTGCTTTACTGGCTATTGAAAACTATGGCTCTAATTTAAGTTACATTTGCTATGTTTTTCTACTTATTGTTATATAATTGGCAACCATGTTTGTAAACTTTTTATATTGGTTTTCAAGCAGTACTTTTCAAGGTGAATGTTCTGTCTTTAAGGTCAATCAGTTCAATCACAGAGAAAAAAGATTTTACATTCAGCTTGCTATTTTGAGATTGATATATTCCCTGTATTGAAAATTGCTAGCACTAACATATATTGATCCAGTTAGAACCATCAAACTTTTTGCACTGCAGAATTATATTGAACTAAATAAAAACACAAATTTGTACTTTCCATGCACAGATACAAAACTACTTATCTGAATGTTATGGAAGCCCTGTTGAGCAAAGTAGGATTGGATGACACATCTCCTGAGCATGTTGGAGGACTATTTATGATTTTCAGATCTTTCCCTCCCATCCCCCACAAGGCAGCTAACTTGAAGAATACGATTTGTATCAATGGGACTTTTTTCTTAATTCAGAATGCTGCAAAAGAGCATTTGGAGGAGAATACGTCACAGTTGGATAGGGAAGTTTAATACTCTTCCTTCTGTTCTGTAATTCTCTCTCCACTGCCCCCAGATTCCCTGACATGTTGCAATTGGATTTAGGAAAAAATGTCCCATTTATGTTAATGAGAATTTTTCTGAAAATCATGGTTGGAGGATGATTTTGATAAGTATTGCAAGAAGCAATAATATAAAGGGGAAGTGGAGGCAATAGACCGGGCATGTCTAAGTAGATGGTGTGAATAGATGGGTAGTACTTAATGAAGGTATTCTGGATGAATGAAGGGGGTTCTTTTTAATATATATATAATTTTATTGAAAATGTTAATAACTAATACAGACTAAAATAGAACAGGAAAAAAGAAAAGAAGGAAGAGAGAAATAAAAGAAAAAGCTAAAAGTGCAAAAAGGAAGTAGAAAAGTAAGGAAAAAAGAAAAAAGGTTATTTAAGAAATGGTTTCTGATCTTCTTTACAGCAGTTATAAATATAATTATAGTTTAACCTCTCTAAAGTTACATCATGACCCTCTTCTTCCTATAATCTATCCTGTCTAATCATCAAAACCATAAAACGTAAAGCAAATAGTCCATAAGGGGTTTCCAATCACCAATAAATGTAGATAATTATCTTTTCTCTAATCAATTTAGCCATTTCAGCAAGTTCTGTCATCTTCACCAACCATTCCTCCATTGTAGGTATTGCCAGAACTTTCCATCTTTGTGCATACAATAATCTCACTGCAGTTACCATATATAAAAACTGTGTTCCGTGAATCTTTTCTAACTGTTTATCCATCAGTCCCAAGAGGAATGGGATGAATGAAGGTATGAGTACCTCCATGTAGTTCAATTAATGGGGTACCTCTATCCCCTCTCTCCATTGCAGCACTCCCTTCGGGCTAAACTGCCAGTGCTATGTGCCAGCCATTTTGAGCTCTGTCAGTAATGGACATGTGGCTTTGGGGAAGTGCAGTCCTGAAGGATGGTGATGGGAAAGGTTCTTATCCCTGAGGCTCAGGCTTGAGGATACTAGAAAAAAGAGTATTTATCTCAGACTTTATTTGTAATATTTTTCAGCATACTTTCAAAGAAAAAAACAAGATGATAGAAGGTAAATAGTTATTTGGATATATTTGCAACTTGAATTTGAACCTGCAGTACTACAGTACTTGAATTATAAAATTTATATTATGTCCAGTTCAATGGCAATTGAGTGGCTCAGAAAAGGTATCCCCCCCCAAAAAAGTACCAAAACTATGAAAATAATAAAATAGCTCACCGTGTAGGACAGAGATAGGCAATTTAGCCATTTGATCACTAAATTTTAATGGTATGATTTGGAACTGATTTTCAGAGTTTAGGGAGATTTTAATGATGAAAATAGATCTTTGCCTTTCAGAGGCCTTGTCACATTCCCACTCTTCACCTCCACCAGTAATCTCCAAGAAAAAAGGCATAAGCATTGACCCAGCTTCTTCCAGTAATAGCTCTACATCCCAGAAGGCCGCCTGCAGCCTCCAAAAGATTGTGAGGCTGACTTGCAGTCCCGTAAATCTCGAATATTGTCCACCCTGGTATAAGATAAAAACTCCAGTCAGTGCAGATTTACAGCAGCTTAATTGTGAGCGAAAACCATAGCAGGAGTCAAAAGTCTTCCACAAAAAGAAACCCCACATACACATACACAATTGTACAGCCCTGGTTGGTTTATTAGATAGCTAATGACGAAATACGAAACTCGTTTTTCATAGCTCTTTACTAAAAATAATGAATAAAGTGCATGTTCAATTGTTTAAATGTTGAATAATGTTTCCTGGACTGAGGTTCTTACCATTGCTTTTGGACTCATAATATTATAACCTAATTGTGTTTTTTGTGATTAAACAAAACTGTAATCATTTAATAAATATCCATGCTTTGATATACAAAGATAAAAGCTGCGACATTACTGTTTATTGTGAAATCAGCTTAGATGAGTTGTATGCATTATTCCAGACACTGAAGTTAGCTTCCTATTTATTATGAACTTGTTGAAAGATCTCCTTTTAACAAAGTGATCTTTTGGGTGGATCACGGGTATTCACTAGAGAAAAGAAGGAAGAAAATTTCTGCTGATACTTTGCTATTGGAACAATGGGCTTGCTGAAGCATGAAGACATTTGAGGGGTATCTCAAATGTTGTTGCCTCCATCTTATCCCAAGCTTGCTGCTGAGGCAGCCTAAAGCCATCTTTAGTTGTTTCCATTGGGGAGTGGTGTTTGCCTTCCCATGCCAACACTCTAGGGTGCCTTGGGGATGACACCTGGAAGAGCAGCCTGCTGCACAAACATCCCTCTCTGTCAAGTCTCAGGTCACTGCTTCCCCATGGCCATTTAGTCTCTCTTGTACGCTTTTACTCTTTACATTGAATTATTGAACTCCCAGGAAACTGAAGGATTTGTCAGCCAACAATCCTGTTTTTTGATTTGTGTGTGCATGTGGGTCTGCATGTGCTGAAGAGGTATTTACGCATTTATTTATTATTTAATTTATATGCTGCCCAATTCCCAGTGACTCTGGGCAGTTTACAAATGATTTAAAACATGAAAACAAGACAGAAACAAGAAAAAAAAGAAGGGTAGAGATGGCAGAATAAAAAAGTGGGTGGAAACAAAAGGAAACAACCTAGGTTAAAAGGAGGCTTCAGTCATCCTCACCAAAGGCCTAGGTGAACAGCCACATTTTTAGGGCCCTTCAAAATACCACCAGGGTGGGGGCCATTCAGATCTTGGGAGAAACCTCATTCCAGAGGGATGGCATGCTTATGGGGTCCCAAGATATGGCATTGTTTAATTGAAGGAACCCACAGTGCACCAACCCTGTCAGATCCCATTGGCCAGGCAGATACTATGGGAAACAGGTGGCCCCTCAAGTAACCAGGCCCTATGCTATGTAGGACTTTATAGGTAACAACCGGCACTTTGAATCACACCCAGAAGCAAACTGGCAACCAGTGCAGCTTGCAAAGCAGAGGTGTTACATGGGCATACCGAGGTATGGCCATCACTGCCTGAGCCATTACATTATAAACCAGTTGAAGCTTGTGGATAGTCTTCAAGTTCAGCCCCATGTAGAGTGCATTGCAGCCTTGAGGTGACCAGGGCATGAGGGCCTCAATCTATGAAAGATGCAACTGGTGCATCAGATGAAGCTGTGCAAAGGCCTTTCTGGCCACAGCAGCCACCTGCTCATTGAGCAGGAGCTGTGAGTTCAGGAAGACCCCCAGGTTGTCAATAAAGTAGGAAAGTGTATGACACGTTCAAGATGCGGGGGGGAGAGAAGAGGCTCTCTGCCTGAAGCCAATCTGAAGATGATTTCCTTTCTTTAACTGTTGGTAGATCATAGTGGCTGTTGATCACTTTGCAGACTAGTAAGTCTGGATCAAACTTTTTAAAGTCTTTGATTGCTCCATGTAGATGTTCCCCTAGTCTCATTGACGCAGTAGTTAAAATAGTGGTAAAAGGTAACATTTCATGAAGTACAGACTTGAATTTTGGATAGTTACATAGCAACATTTTATTTATATTAGTCTTCTACGATACTCCGGTTTTGTGCTGGTTTCATATTTATCTTTAAATCTTGTGTCTACTAAATGGGTGACCTAGTTTGCGTGTGTGTGTGTGTTTTCATTCTTTGAACTACATTCATTTCAACCATTTACAAGCTTGCAGACAGCTCTGACTTTTTGAGGCAGAGAAATTGTTCTTAGCAACTTTTTCTTTTAGCATATTTATTTTTTCTTTTCTTTATTTTTATTTTTATCTCACATTTATTTATTTATTTTTATAAATAACTCAAGGTGGCAAACATACCTAATACTCCTTTGTCCTCCTATTTTCCTCACAACAGCATCCCTGTGAGGTGAGCTGGGCTAAGAGAGAGTGACTGGCCCAAGGTCATCCGGCTGGCTTTCATGTCTGAGGCGGGACTAGAACAGACTCCTGGTTTCTAGCCCAGCACCTTAACCACTAGACCAAGCTGGCTCTCTTAATACTTAATGAGACCTACAAACTTTCAGTAGAAGTTTGAGCCAGGAGTACATTCAGTGTCGTCTGCAAATTGGGTGGTTATTTTCGTTTTGTTTTGTTTTTAGGAAGAATCAGAAAACAGGAAGTCTCTTGAAAAATAAGAATTATATCTAGATAGAGTAGTTATCAGGAGAGTAAAAAGCAGACCAGGGTTATACCTATGTGTAAATCAATTACAAATAAAGCTACCAATTCAGTAGTGCCATAAGTCCAGTTTTTTATCATGTTGTGTCAGGATAATAGGCAGAATCCAAACAATTACAGAAATAATTTTGTCATCAGCAAACTTCCTTCTTTAACAGTAATCCTTTGTTACATCTTTTTCTTCTTACCTCATCTGCATTGAAAAAAAAAGGGCAAGTCTCAATATGGAAGTTTCTCTGAAGAAAAAGAAATCCTCTGAGGTTTTGCAAGTTTTTTGTATGAGTCAGGAAGAATGATTTGTGAGAAGGTGGTTGGGCTGGGAGGTAAGATTATCCCGCTGATAAGAGCGTTGTTTTTTTTTTAATTCCCTTGGTTTCCCCTCTCCCCTTCGGATAGTTCTTGATATTCCAAAAGTTGTTTTGGAGTGTCTTAGGACAGACAGGAATTGTTTTGGCTCCTGTAGATCCAAGGGTGCTTCTACTTTATCCCTGATCTTTCATCTCTTGTGGCCTACTATTAGCAAGCACATCAACACTAGAACTGTTTGCTTATAATCCATGGAAGATCCATGGATGTTCCTTTTTAATCAACCAGTGAAGGTCTTCTATGCCAGTACAGAGGTATTTTCATCCCATCAATTTTTCCCTCCTGAAGAAAGGAAGCAAACATTCCTATCAACTACCTTAAAATACAGTCACCTCTGAGCACTGAAGCATGATTGTGTGTAGCAGAACTTCCTTTTTTAAAAAGGCCTAAGAATTACAATCAGTACAGTATATTCTCCAGAGCTTTCAAGTTAACACTTTTCTTCTTGGGTGGGTGAAACTGAAAATCCCCAGAATTAGCTGTTCTAGTTCCTTTTTAAATATGTCTGTTGTTGTTTATTTGTTCAGTCGCTTCCGACTCTTCATGACTTCATGGACCAGCTTATGCCAGAGCTTCCTGTCAGTCAACACCCCCAGCTCCCCCAGGGACGAGTCCGTCACCTCTAGAATATCATCTATCCATCTTGCCCTTGGTCGGCCCCTCTTCCTTTTACCTTCCACTCTCCCTAGCATCAGCATCTTCTCCAGGGTGTCCTGTCTTCTCATTATGTGGCCAAAGTATTTCAGTTTTGCCTTTAATATCATTCCCTCAAGTGAGCAGTCTGGCTTTATTTCCTGGAGGATGGACTGGTTGGATCTTCTTGCAGTCCAAGGCACTCTCAGAATTTTCCTCCAACACCACAGTTCCAAAGCATCTTATCTTCCTTCTCTCAGCTTCCTTATGGTCCAGCTCTCGCAGCCATATGTTACTACGGGGAATACCATTGCTTTAACTATGCAGACCTTTGTTCTCAGCGTGATGTCTATCAAGATTTGTCATTGCTCTTCTCCCAAGGATTAAGCGTCTTCTGATTTCCTGACTGCAGTCAGCATCTGCAGTAATCTTTGCACCTAGAAATACAAAGTCTTTCACTGCTTCTACATTTTCTCCCTCTATTTGCCAGTTATCAATCAAGCTGGTTGCCATAATCTTGGTTTTTTTGAGGTTTAGCTGCAAGCCAGCTTTTGCACTTTCTTCTTTCACCTTCATCATAAGGCTCCTCAGTTCCTCTTCGCTTTCAGCCATCAAAGTGGTATCATCTGCATATCTGAGATTGTTAATGTTTCTTCCAGCGATTTTAACTCCAGCCTTGGATTCCTCAAGCCCAGCATGTCGCATGATGTGTTCTGCGTACAAGTTGAATAGGTAGGGTGAGAGTATACAGCCCTGCCGTACTCCTTTCCCAATCTTAAACCAGTCCGTTGTTCCGTGGTCTGTTTTTACTGTTGCTACTTGGTCATTAGGCAGATTCTTCAGGAGGCAGACAAGATGACTTGGTATCCCCATACCGTTAAGAACTTGCCACAATTTGTTATGGTCCACACAGTCAAAGGCTTTAGAACAGTCAATAAAACAGAAATAGATGTTTTTCTGAAACTCCCTGGCTTTTTCCATTATCCAGCGGATATTGGCAATTTGGTCCCTAGTTCCTCTGCCTTTTCTAAACCCAGCTTGTACATCTGGCAATTCTCGCTCCATGAATTGCTGAAGTCTACCTTGCAGGATCTTGAGCATTACCTTACTGGCATGTGAAATGAGTGCCACTGTTCGATAGTTTGAACATTCTTTAGTGTTTCCCTTTTTTTGGTATGGGGATATAAGTTGATTTTTTCCAATCGGATGGCCATTCTTGTGTTTTCCAAATTTGCTGGCATATAGCATGCATTACCTTGACAGCATCATCTTGCAAGGTTTTGAACAATTCAGCTGGGATGCCATCAACTCCTGCTGCCTTGTTATTAGCAATGCTTCTTAAGGCCCATTCAACCTCGCTCTTCAGGATGTCTGGCTCTAGCTCCCTGACCACACCATCAAAGCTATCCCCGATACTATTATCCTTCCTATACAGGTCTTCCGTATATTCTTGCCACCTTTTCTTGATCTCTTCTTCTTCTGTTAGGTCCTTGCCATCTTTGTTTTTGATCATACCCATTTTTGCCTGGAATTTACCTCCAATGTTTCTAATTTTCTGGAAGAGGTCTCTTGTCCTTCCTATTCTATTGTCTTCTTCCACTTCCGCGCATTGCTTGTTTAAAAATAATTCCTAATCTCTTCTGGCTAACCTCTGGAATTTTGCATGTAATTGGGCATATCTCCCCCTATCACTGCTGCCTTTTGCTTTCCTGCTTTCTTGGGCTACTTCTAGTGTCTCAGCAGACAGCCATTTTGCCTTCTTGGTTTTCTCTGTCTTTGGGATGTATTTTGTTGCCGCCTCCTGAACAATGTTGCGAACTTCTGTCCAGAGTTCTTCCGGGACCCTATCTACTAAGTCCAGTCCCTTAAATCGATTCTTTACCTCCACTGCATATTCCTGAGGGATATTAGTGAGCTCATATCTAGCTGATCTGTGGGTCTTCCCTAATCTCTTTAGTCTGATCCTAAATTGTGCAAGAAGTTCGTGATCTGAACTACAGTCAGCTCCAGGTCTTGTTTTTACCGACTATAGATGTCCGCCACCTTTGGCTGCAAAGGATGTAGTCAGTCTGATTTCGGTGTTGTCCATCTGGTGAAGTCCATGTATAAAGCCGTCTCTTAGGTTGTTGGAAGAGAGTGTTTGTTATGCAGAGTGAGTTCTCTTGGCAGAATTCTATCAGCCTATGTCCTGCTTCGTTTTGTTCTCCCAGGCCATGCTTACCTGTAATTCCAGGTGTCATTTGACTGCCCACCTTAGCATTCCAGTCTCCCGTGATGAAAATAACATCTCTTTTAGGCGTGTTGTTCAGTGGGTGCTGCAGATCCTCATAGAACTGCTCTACTTCAGCTTCTTCAGCATCTGTGGTTGGGGCGTATATTTGGGTCACTGTGATGTTAGATGGCTTGCCCTGAATTCGAATTGAGATCATTCTGTCATTTTTTGGATTGTATCCAAGCACTGCTTTAGCCACTTGACTATTAATTATGAAGGCTACTCCATTTCTTCTGTGGTCCTCTTGTCCACAGTAGTAGATCTGGTGGTCATTTGATGTGAAGTGGCCCATTCCAGTCCATTTCAGTTCACTGACGCCCAGAATGTCTATCTTTAATCTTGACATGTCACCAATAACCACATCCAATTTGCCCTGGCTCATAGATCTTACATTCCAGGTTCCGATGGTGTGTTGATCCTTAGAACTTCGGATTCGCCGTTCACCACCAGCACCGTCGGCCGCAAGCCATCCTTTCGGCTTTGAGCTAGCTGCGTCATCACGTCTGGGGCTAGTTGAACTCATCCTCTGTTCCTTCCCAGTAGCATTTTGACCATCTTCCGACCTGGGAGTCTCATCTTCCGATGGTATACCGACATATCTCTGGTTGTACTGATCCATTTAGTTTTCACGGCAAGAATACTGGGGTGGGTTGCCATTACCTTCCCCAGGGGTCGCATTTAGTCTGACTTCTCTGTCATGACCTTCCCGTCTTGGGTGGCCCTACACGGTTTAGCTCATGGCATCATTGAGGTGCTCAAGCTCCAGCACCATGACAAGGTAACGATCCTTTGCTGAAGTTAAATATGTCTACTGAACTTTTTTCTCACCACTTTATTTCTCTTAATACACTGTCTAGTTTGATATTCTTTGGCAATTTTTAAATAGATTTTTCTGGTCAATTTTGAGAAAGCAGTGTCAGAACAGCTGAGTGCTGTTAGACAACTCTAACATGGGGCAGTATAATCTAAGTTTGGGGCTCAAGATTTTTGAGAGTAACTTCCCAGGCTCTATGACAAATCCTTTCTGAAACCAAGACACTTGCAAAACCATATATTAAGTTCACTGTGGCTGTCTGTCCATGGAAAACAATGTAAAATAAAATCTGTCTTTTGCATACCCAAGTTCTGGACGTTCAAAACACCTCAGTTAAAGTGGAGTTAACAAGGACATTTCAGTTATGTTGTTTTGAATACTAAAACTGATTCTGTGTTCTGATGTTATTCATAAATAAGTGAAGTTTTTTAAAACTTGGAAATACATTGATGCAATATAGAAGAAATGCTTATTCCCACAGAATGGGCTTTCAGAGCTATGGGAAAATAAGCTGTAGAAGTGGGCATTTGCTATCAAGTTTCCTGTTATCTCAGTTCAACCAGCCATCCAGTCCTCCTAGTTTTTCTCTGGTAATTACTCAATTTCTACCTCTAACAGAACAAAAAGGAGAAATTGTTGGCTTCTGCATGTGTCCTGTTGTGTCTGGAAATTTGTCAGCATTCTGATTGGAAGTTGCTACCTGGGAGAGAGAGAAAGAGAGTGCCATAAATCCTTGCACCAGATTGGCGAGGTGCAATCTATTATCAGCAAGGTTTATATCAATCTATTATCAGCATATCAATGTATCTGTCCTGCTGGATCATATACACGTTTGGCAATTTGAGCATTTTGTTTTGCCTCTTCCATGATAATTTCAGACTCTGCATAAATTAAATATACCACTAAAGCAATTTAATAATTACTTAATAGATATTTATTGTACGTTTTGCCTACTCAGTAACAAAAAAATGTCCCACACAACATGAAATAAAACCCAATAGTAACGCAGGAAATAGGAAAACAGTTTGAAGTGCAGTATATATAAACTGTCATTGCAATGCTTGGTATTTAAATTTCTCTCTAAAATGTAAGTGTGCATGCATAAAATGCCTGGGGGAAGGAAAACGGCACAGACAGATAACTGGGACTACCAGGCACTCTCTTTAAGGAGATATTCTGTGCATGGGGCACTCTAGCCAAGAAGGCTTTTTCTTTGCAATCTTTCTAATTTCACATAGAACCAAATTTCAGTTATAAATCTTAAATCTTAAAATAGATTTAACAAATGTAAATATTTTAGAGTGAACTTTTAAATTGAATAACATTTAAAAGACTGTGAAATAATTAATCTGTGAAAGCCTGAATCACAAGTGGTGTTATTCCATAATGATTTATCCCTATTGAACCTCTCTCTATATATAGATTGAACAGCTTGTGCCTTACAGAAAATTATTTTTGGTAGAACTTCTGATATAGGAAATACAGTTATTTAATGAGTATTGATAAGAGACTTTTAAACAATGGCAATTTGCTGTTATTTTAGACTATGACGGCTTTTTAGTTTTGATCAGAGAATGAAAATCAGGGATAGCTCTGTAGCCAAATGCCAGATATCTTTGACAGACTCCACTAAGTGCCTGTGAATATTTTCCTTCTTTTTAAGTAGCTGAAATCTTGGAAACTATAAGACACTTTTGAACCTGTCAAATTATTTTTAAAAATCACAAATTCTGCTGACTCCTGAAGTAAATGGTATAATTAAAGAAGGAAAGTTAGCTATGTAGTAGCAGAAGCCAAATTCATGAAAAAATTGAAGGTAATAGTTGGGCCTGGGAAATCTTCAGGATTCAAAGCATAGATAAAAATTTTAGGAAGTCTGCATCTAATTCTTTATCTAGCTAGAACTCAGAATTCTAGTACAGTGTGCCTCTTCCTTAGGCATGCATGCACGCCTCTTTGCATAAACTCTTGAAAAGTACAACTAGAACCTTTCTCAGTATCTTAACGGTTAGAGTTTAATTGACTTTGCTTGATTTGCTTTTTGATTTTAGAATTTAGATTACTGGCTGACATGGGGAGGTGTGTATGCAGGCAGTTTGAGCTAGCTAAATTTAAGCCATTAATCTGATTTACCAATACATAGATTATAAAGGAAAAGCTAAAATTTGCATGCATAATACTGTATATTAATGATTGTCAAATGTTTCTCTAAGGATCTACTTCTGTTTTTCTCATTAGGAAGAAAGTTCTGGCACTGTTGCGTCAGTATCTACACTCAGTCTATTAAACACTGGGGTATGAAATTTAATATTTTTCTTTCACATTCTATGCCATTTAGGACCTCCTTAGCATTAATTGAAATACAAGGTACATTACATAATTGTAGTATGAGTGAACAGTACTAACACATCAAGTCATCAATACCATTAATGAAAGGAAAATTATATTAATTGTCTTTGTTTAATGTTAAATATTGATATTGACTGCCTTGTTTCTCTTAACTTTACATAATTTTACTGTTTAGTTGAAATAGGCTTCAGTGTATAAACTTCATTTGTATTCACTTGATTCTAATGCATAAGGCCTTTGGCCAACCTAATGTGCTCAAAAGTGTAAGTGCATAGACATTTGCAGTAGCCTTGGTATCTCATTGCTTAATGAAATTTGATACTTTTAATAGAGTGTCAGCATCTCCAGGCAATATATTTAAGTGAGTTGGTAAAGGAAAAACATTTAAGACTTGAACTTGTCAAAGGCTGCAGTTGTACTCTCGTAATACGAAGAAAATTAGACAAGTTGTTTTTCTGATGACCTAGGCCCATGCAAAATACTCCTCTACTTATTACAGAACTTTGTACTCCTTTCAGGTCAGCTGTGTAATTGTTCCCTCCTTTGAGGTGCAGAGGAAAGTGATTTATTTATTAAAAAGCAACTGTCATAAAGTAACTAATTATAAAATGAATCTTTTAATTACACAGAATAAGTGATAATCAATAAAGTGATAAGCACATCACAATTGGGGATGTGGTGACAACTGGGATGGTGAACAACTAGACTGAGCTTTTTATTTAGAAACCTGACCCTGCCTTCTTCAGTGGCAGTTACAGCTTAGTGAGACTATTTTATTAGGCAGCACCTTAAGCAAAATTTTACTAATGTCTTAAATTTTACTAAAGTCCTAAAATTTTACTAGAGTCTTAAACCACACTCCCAGTATAGCCATTTGAGAAGCCTGTTTTGAATTCTCAGTGAATTCAACATTTAGATCTTCTCAGCTGCTATTTAATATCTTTAGCCCTCATTCCTATTTCTTAACTGTTTAATTGTTGTCAGTGGCTTTAATAGAAAGTAATATGGTATAAGAGTTACTGGCATCTTGTGACAGTTGCCTTATCCTAAATAAAACTCTCAGACTCAAAATGTCAATTCAGGTTCTGGATTTATTTAGAAAAGAGTGCAAACAGGTAAAAAGCTGAGAATGAGAAAAGCGCGCCTAAACTCAAACTAAATAGCGTCTTTGCAAACAACACCCCACCCCCTCCCTCACATACAGTTCTCCCCACATTCCCAGGTGCTCCTAATGAGCTCTGCTGATCAACGGGCAAAAAGACCTTGACATTTCAGAGATAGCCTAAACACATTCCACCAGGCACAGATCAGTACATCTTCTGTACAAGGTTCCCAGCAGCACCCCCTCAGCCCGGACACGTATCAGCACCTTGGCAAGCGAACCGTTACGATGTAGAGAAACACCGGAACGGTGAACATGACACATCTGATCTCTCGTGTTTGACAAAGAGATTGTATATCTTAAACTATTCCATTTAAGATACATCAGATTTATTGTTTTGTTAGGAACAGAAATAGAAATAAGTTGGGTTGATTTTAAATATATATTTACAAATGCAACAGAGCTCAGGTTTGCGGCAATAAATAATCTTTCCCTGTCCTAACTCTTTGCTTTGCCTATGTTAAGCTTGTTTTTCCATCCTACATGTATTTGAATGGCTTTTTTTATTCTGTGGCTCTCCATGAAGCCATAATAATAGTCTTGGTAACAAGGCAGAAGAACCAGGGGAAATTTAATGTGCTCTATATGCCTTAGGGTTGATAATGGCATTTAGTTGGGATCCTAACATCTTTATAAGAGGCCTGACTTGGATTGGAGACTATGAAGAAGTCATAGAGCTGTAGATGAGATTGGGAAGTTAAAAAAAAAACCCAGAAGATGGCAAATCTTTTAGGTTGTTGCTAAGATCACCATGTACATATGCTGTGTAGTTGCCAAGAGCTGAATTTGACTTGAGGGCATCTCTCTTTTTTCTCAAATGTTTTGAAATGATACTTTTTATTAGGACTGTGTAGTGCTTTGGATTCAAAGGGAAAAAGTGATTTGGCATGCACATTGCAAGGAAAGATGCATGCTAAGTTCTTGACAGGCACCATGTAAGCACTTCTGTGTACTCTGAAGCACTGCATAGCTCTATTGCTTATTTACAAAAAAACAAACCTGTTGATTGATTTCTGTTACTTCGTTATCTTCACTTCCTCTTTTTGGCGGTATGTTGCCATAACCATGGCAGTGCAGACTAGTTTTATTCTGATTATTTTTTATTAAGCTTCCTGTTTAATATCTACCAAATTCCCTTTGCTAATGCCAGCATTTTCTCTCTGAAGTGCAAATTCTTAAATTAAGTGCCTCATTTTTATGAAGACCCAGTTTGGTTTTGAGTATTCATTTGTTTAAGCCCAGACAGAAATTTCCTTGTGTTCTGTTTTGAGAAGAATGACATATCCTGATTTGGTTTTTAAACAGAATACTTAATAAATTTAGAATTCCACATCTGAACTAAACTTGTGTTTATGTTTTTCAAGAAAGGATCATACAGAAAGAGGTCAGTTATGCAGGAAATTGCATTAGTATCTGATTCAGAAACCCCTAAACTGTATTTTTTTATTGTTTGCATCACAAAAGCTTTTCGGCTTCCATCAGTTCTCCTATGATGTCTGCTTACAGTGGGTAATGAATAGAAGGAAAGCTTTGGATGAAACAAGACAGAACTAGCAAACTTGTCTATTGCCTGAGTATTTATCAACTAATGTTAGGAATCCAATATGTCTGTGTAAGAACTAGCAGCTTTTATAAGGGCTTAAAATTGAAGTTATACAGAGATTAAAAAAAAAAGACATTTCCTGCCTGAATGCTTATGGTCTAGTATAGTTTTCCACACAAGAAGGAAAGGCAGTGGGAGGAAACATTCAAGGTTTGTTTGTTTGTTTGTTTTAGCAAAAACCCCAAACCAAGTAAATCTCAGTGGAATTAGGAGAACCTTAGATGATGCCACATATGTCTGAGTGGAACTGCAACATGCAGCAATTGTGCTTGCTGAAGCTGTACAGCTGTTAACTGTACAGTTACTGGTCTGAGATGGGGCAGTTATACAAATTAATTTCAATAAATAAATATAAATAGGTATTTTCCCCAAAACAGCAGACAGAAGGTGTATCATCTGAAATGCTTACAGCATACAAGCTAAAAGCTGTGGCAGATATTCATCTGTGAAACACGAACATGATTCCCTTTCTCTGCAGCATATCTTGCCGCCTTTAGAAAAGTCTCTTCAGGAAATGGATGTCTTCCCATCCTGTTTATAGCATCTTTATGGAGATTTGGAGAATCAACTTCACATTTCAAAGAAATGGCTGATATAACCCAACAGCACTTATGGAATACAATGTGGATTAGATTTATTTTGATCTAGACTTACTAGTTCTTAGAAAATTTAAAGACAGCTTACAAAATGTAAACAATTGTTAAAAAAAATAAAAGATACATGTGTAAATAAAGCACATAAAACAAATATATTAAGCATAATTAAAAGTGCCTAACAAGAAGCATCAGGCAATTATGTGTTATCTTGCTGAAGCCACTGAATGTAGAGAGAGACTGATACTGGCTTATTTGCCAACAAGGAGCCTTTGTGTCTAGCACACACAGACCTGCAATAATGGGCAAGAAGGAATGCTGTCAGATGCCTTTTCCCAGCTTGGTGCCTTTGCTGTGTTGGATTATAACTCCTATCCATCTATGTGTCTGGGCTGTGCAGCAATCTGGATTCAAAGGGCAAAATGTGATGTGGAACATGGTAGGTATACACATAACATTTCTCAGAAATTCCTTAAACCAAATGTGTTTTTTCTGGGAATTCTACAGGAGTTGAAGGCGGAAGTTGTGCAAACCCAAATAAATTTGCAGCTGCTTTGATGTATTCCCAGAAGGTCCTGTTATATACCCTTGTATGCTTCGCCTTATATTTTGCCCTTGAAATCTGGAACTCTTTACAGCTCTACTATGTATATCATCTTGTATTACTCACAGACTTGGTTTGTATAAAGCACCAAGTTTATTTACCTTTGGTTTCCCTGGGGCTTTGGATTTATGCGTCATGCAATCCTAGCCACTGTGGTTTGTAAACTATGGTGTATAGGTTAGTAAAATCTATATAATCCTGTTTTCTGCAGATTCTTCAGGAAAATTATTTAAAAATGGATTACTATAATGTGTGAGTGCAACCATTGCTCTGTAACTGGTTGCTGTTTCTTCTTGACAACATAAGGTCAAATAAGAAAACCAATATGTCACAGTCTGGTGGAATATAATATGTTGTATATCTTTCCTCTTGGTTCATATATTTAAATTCCTTGAGACTGTTGTGTATGTAGCTGAGGTTTATGAACATTACCTGGTCTGTTTTTAGCTGGTGTTACAGTTAAAAAAAAGTCATGAGATGACAATATTAGCTTGAAGCTTTATATTATCTAAAGTATACAGTGCTATTTAATTACAAAGCATTCAGCTAGATTTTTTCACTTTCTCACATACCACAGTCTACATAAAGGGGTTCAGTGTTTAGAATTTTTTGATCCCTCCTTTTTGACTTATGCATGTTAGTAGTGACACAGAAAACAGTGTCCAAACTGCATTCTTAATTGAGTTTCAGTCTTCTAGTCAAGAAATTGGTATTTATAAATTATCTCAGCTGTCCTTTAAAAATCTATTTAAACATCTATTGATATATTAAAAGTTATAAATAGTGGTTTCACTGTACAAGCATAGAATTTTGTATTGGTATAGAATTCAGTAACTGAATAATTTCAGCATTCACATGTTTTATTTCAAAAACTGGTTTTCTAATCCTTATACTTGTAAAGGCAAGCAAAAAGTATTAATAGATAATGCCTGTTTAAACAAGAATGGAAGTGGAGCAGAGTAAGACTTAAATGTCCACAAAGTGAATTTTTAAATTATATTATTATTTAATATTATTTAACTTTCTATCTGTATCCCAGATTAATAGATACATTTCAACAGGATAAGCAAATGAAATCTATGCAGGGAGCTGAAGAATTACATTAGCACAAAACTTTTGAATATCCCATTGATTTCACTGACTGCTGATAATAAATCATGAAAGCCTCTGCATTGATATGTTCACTGACGGTTTTTCTGTTGCATTTTGTTGCACCATTTGCACACTTGTATTGATTGTGCTTTAAATTCTCTGAACAGATGCATTTTATATTCTGCTAATTTGTTCTTATAGCTATGTATGAGCATGTGTTTTGTTTTCCATTATCTAAGCTACTGATGCTTCCCAGTGGACCCATGGGGCGGAAATAAATTTAAATTCAGAGAGTTTGGGGTTGTTTTTTTTTGCAATAACTTGGATTTCTGTTGGCAGTTATTTAAGATAAAAATACTGTTTATATTAAGATATAAAGATTTGAAATGTATTGTTGAACACTTATTATGTTAAGGCTTGGTTCAAACTTGTTTAGTAAAAAGAAATCTTGCTGATTCTACCAGATAGGTATAAGTAATGTGGATGGCTGAAATACATAAATTATAAAACAAATATTTGTTATAGATTGAAGTATCATGTAACATGGCATGCAAAATGTAGACGAGATAGCAACGTGAGCACATTCAGAAGGCCTTTCTGATGGGGCCATTTTTTATGCTGCAGCATTCTCTAGTAATGCTGTTCTGGCCTGCAGCATAAAAAATAAATAAATAAGCTAAATAAATGCTGCAGTTCCCATATCGCTGGCATTGTAGAGTGCAGGACATCTTTGTGACTAGTAGTGGACCAAATCATCATAAATCAAATTGATGCTGCTATTGAAATTGATGCCATTTCATGTTGTAAAACAGATGCTTTATGAAGGAGTCTCTTTGTTTTAGGATCTTGCAGTCTGTTGGGGAGAAAGGCATGAAGTTCCTTATTTTGATTCCCCAAATGATATTGGAACTCTAATTACATCCAGACTGGTGCTTAGCTATAGAAGACCTCTTAGAAAGATGGCACAAAAGTTGCTGTTGTAAAATACTCATAATCTGTTGATCCAGTAGGGTGACATCTTGGCAAAATATTGATTTCTGAATGGGGTGAATATTTGTTTTTACATTTATGGCTGCGATCCTGTACCCACTAAGTGGGTATAAATCACATTGAACTTGGTGGGATTTACTTATGCATAAATTTACAGGATTATTCCAGAAAGACATTCAAATTAAGATAACTTTTTTTTTAAAAGGACAGCATTTTAGAGCATATTTCAGATTCCTGTAGAGTAAAAGACACCTCCACAGATATTGGTAATGGGCCTTTATCTCAATATCAAAGATTTTGCTAAAGGTATAGCTTAGAGCTTATTGAAATGCAGTTTTTTAAGGCAGACTGTGGGTTTGGTTCACTGTTAAATTTATAACCACTGAACATACATTCAAAATGACATATATAAGAATGCTTAATGCTCTTTTTTCTCTTTAAGATAGAGCTCCTGCATCATCTCCAACATCATTAGACTTATTTTAATACTAGCAGTGTTATATTCTGGTACACTTTGAGAAGCTCCTGGCAACTAAAATCATTAGTTTCATCAGATGTAATAATAAACCATGTTTAATACTTATCAAAATAAGCTGAAATTAGTTTTAGGCCTGATGTACATTTTCCTCAAACAGTGTCCAGATGTCAGAAGGGTTCATTTAGCAAATGAAAGTAATCATTAGGTCTGAATTAGCATAAGTTCCAACAGTTTGAACTATAATTAGTTAAAACAAATCAGCCACTAACCATTGTTTAGAAAATTGGCTTGATTAACCAGAATTTAAGATCAGATATAATATTTCAGTCCAATTATATTTAAAATGGAAAGAAAAGATTCCCACTCCATCCTCTTAGTGATGCTGGGGGAGGACAACGGTGCAAGTGTGAATCCAAGGTCCTTGTATATACATTCTTATTTCACCTGAACTAGGCAAATGTTATTTCCCTGGTGTCTTTCCTTCTCTTTCCTTATAAGTTTCAGCTTGCATAATATTGTTTTAGGTTGTAAGAGTTAGAAGTGCATTTCTCTGTGGCACGTGCATATACAACTAACTGATGCAATGTCTCTCGTTCAATCTTAAATTAGCCCTAGGTAAAGGTAAAGGTTTCCCTTGACGTAAAGTCCAGTCGTGTCCGACTCTAGGGGGCGGTGCTCATCTCCGTTTCAAAGCCTTGGAGCCGGCGTTGTCATAGACACTTCCGGGTCATGTGGCCAGTATGACTCACGGAACGCCGTTACCTTCCCGCCGAAGCGGTACCAATTAATCTACTCACATTTGCATGTTTTCGAACTGCTTGGTGTGCAGAAGCTGGGACGAGCAACGGGAGCTCACCCCGCCGCGCGGTTTCGAACCGCCGACCTTCCGATCGACAGCTCAGCGGCAAACATTGTTTATCTAAAATGAACCTGACATAACCTAAGTCATTTGATCTCAATAGGTAGCTGGTAGAATCTGAACTGTGCAGGTTATTATATTTACAAATCTGTAAAAGTTTATTATTTAATTTTGTTTAGGAATATGAAGCACGGATAGGAAAATTGTGTAAACCTGCACCCCAAGCAACAAGACGTAGACATTTTGAATTTGAGCCACTTTCAACCACTGCTCTTATTCTGGAGGATCGACCATCGTAAGTCCCTGTGGATTCTTTTTACAAGTGTTTCAGTGTCAGATCAAAAAGTAAGCTGAGGTAGATACACAGGTAAATTATGCTTGAATTGTAGCACAATATGCCCCCATTTCCAAAAGTAATAACAATTTTTTGTGAATATATAGGTATATGCAGTGGGAATAATTTTAGAAGTACTTTTAAAAAAAAAAAATACATAATTTAAAAATAAAATATTCCATAGCTATTCACATTAAGAAAATTAAAACTTATCTTAGTAGGAATACAATAACATAGTTTAATTTTAATAAGCATCAATTGGAAAAAAACACTTTCTTGAGTTAACCATTATGTTCTATTCTGTAGTCTATTTGAGCTCAATCTAATACTGCTTTTGCATGTTTGACTGTAGAAGAGTTGCAACAACAAAGTATGTACTCATGACAGAGCCTAAAATAATTGCTTTATTTTTAAGCTTAGACAAACCGTTTAAAAATCTAAATTGGTACAACTTTACTACATAAGAATTAGGCTTTAATGTTAGTATATATCTGAGGAACTGTACTTTGTACAATTGACATGCTGCTGAAAATAATCCTGTTTCTAAAGCAACTGGTAATACCTTCTTTGGAACTATAATTTTGAAACAAATTAGATCTTTGAAATTTAATACTGAGATTAGATAATAAAATGGGCATTTTTATCACTTTTTAAAATAAATATTGTCTACTCTGCATGGAGTTGATAAATTCAAACTGATCTGGTGAAGTAACTTGTTGCTTGTTTATTTTTATTTTATTAGAACATTTATATGGCCAAGATCTGTACGTGAAGGATGAAGAGTATTTGATATTTTGTGTTTTTCAAGAGTTGTTTTTGGGGTTAAGCAAAATCACTGAAGTCAACTGAGAGGTGTGGAGGATTTGGGTGGATACAGAAGTAAACCGTCAGAGATTTATAGGACAGCATGAAACTGCTAATAATAGTAGAAGTAGACATTCAGGTGTTTTATACCTTGCTCTTTCAGTGTTAATGCTGGTAACATACTTGGAAGGACTCTTTAGAGACCAGAGTATGTAACTTTGCAGCTTTCTGTTCGCCTGAGGCAAGTACTAGTTGTCCACATATGTAGTACTGCCACATCTCTTCTCCCTGTAGAGAGCTTTTTTCATCCTCTAACCAGCCTTTTTTCTCAAATTACTCTTATCACTAATTAGAAGAGCGGCAGATCACTATCTAAAATCCTTGAATATTTCTTTTAAGGACAGTACTAAAGTTTGGTTTGGGAAGATGTTATGATTTCAGGGAAGGAGGAAATTATTTGAGTGATTGGGGTAGGAGTTAGCTGGAAAGCAACTTACTGAAGCTGCAGGGCTTTGGTAGTGAATTATTTTAGGCAGGGATGGATGGATGGATGGATATCAGAATGGTTATATAGAGTTTGTGTAGAAGGGGCGTGGCCCTATTTTTGAATGCTTTGGAATAGGCACAGCTCTCAAATGTAGATGGATAGTTGAATAATGAAAACAGTGACGTTGCATAGTAAACTGGAGACAGTTCATATTGATGACTAATTATACCACAGTGGTCTATTGCTTTGGTTTTCATGGTATCATTATCTTTTTGGTCTTACTTGTGTGCATACTTGCACTGGTATATTTTTCCCTACGTCCCCTCAGAACCTATGTTGGGATCTCTTAATAGACAATTTTCAGCACCCTTATTCAAATACAGTTTTCAGGTCTCTCTTAGATAGAACGGTAATAGTCACATATCATTTCATATTATCTTTCAAATATCCTTGGTCCAAATTTGTCAGAGAGCAAATTGGTCAAGATGTGCACCTTGCATTGTATCTAGAAACTAAACTGTTTTAGCATAAAATCATTTAGTTCAAACTATAATTTGTTCCATTGTTTGTAATTAGACTTGCTCCTGAAACATTAGTTATACATTCTTATGTAACTTATTTGTGATAACCTGTAAAACTAAGGATCTGTTGGGAATAAGTACAATTCAAGCACTCCTTTTTTAATGTACGAAAAATTTAACAAGACTTTAATTTGATTAATCTATTCAATACTTACAATTCTTTCCAGGAACCTTCCTGCAAAATCTATGGAGGAGGCTTTACGTCACAGACAAGAATATGATGAAATGGTGGCAGAAGCTAAAAAGAGAGGTATGTCTGATCTAGATTATTATCTAATTTATCTGATTTAACCCAGCTTTAAAAACTGGCTTGTTATAGAGGCACTACCCTGTTTATATTCTTCAGATAAAATTAAAACACAACATTCTTCCGAGTATTGTGGGTTGTTTTTACTACTACAGGACCACGTGTATGCTTCAAAAGAGAGTTGACATTCTGGAAAATTTAATTTCCATGATTGATCGATTGTTTCATGTTTAAAACTCAAACCCTGAATTATCATTACTCATTAGTGAGTGTATACATTCATAAACTACAGACATAGGTAAAGATTTTTAAACACACTTGCTTTCTCATATGCATATACATGGATACACTGTACCATATATATTTGCAGACTATCCCCCCAAAGGGTCAGATGTGACTTGGTGCTTGCACAGGGGACCTTTCACCTTTTACTATGCTAGAAGAAGAATTTGTAGTATGACTTTCTAGATGGTTTTATATATTTAAATATGTGTACTTTTTATATATTGTACTCAAGAACAAGTAAAATGTGCAGTATATGAATATAGACATGAAGAGGTCCACTTTTTTCCATCCTCAGTAATTTTTCTTAGAATAGCATTCAGTAGATCCTTTCTGAAACAAAAAAATTGCCATCTCCTCCCATGTGTGAACCGTATTTATATATTTTGCACAGTATGCACTGTTTGTATAATCTGAAAGTATATGTTGTTTAATGTAATGTAGGTGTGAATATTGAATTATTTCATGATGTGATCTTTGACCCTCTTTGTCAAACCAGTCATCTTTGAGGGCACGCCAGTGGTGTTAGTTATAAAATATACAGTATATACTCTTGATACTTTATGTGTATGAAAGAGATTGTTTATTATACATGCTTCTTTCTAGCAACAAGATATTTGCTATAGGAAAGAAGCATAATCTGTCATACAAAATGTAGTGCATTTGGCACATACTGTTATGTCAAACAACTATAATCTGTGTTTCCAGTATTTCAACGCCAAGTATGCTACTAAACCAGATTGATTGCATCCTTTATTTTTTTTAATTAGGCTTGATTTGTGGCAAATTACTCTGTATTTAGTCATGCACAGAACTCATATCTTTAAAAAAAAAACCAAGTTTTTAAAACAGTTGCCTCATATTTTCAGAGTCAGGCGGGAGCTTTCAAGATTGTGGCTTTTCAATCCCATCTCTATATTTAAGTACAATTGTGGTTCAAAGTATAGTTCTAATTATTCTGATGGGTCAAGAAATGAAGTTGTAAATTTTTCTTTAAAAATGTACTGTGACACGAGCTTCTATAAACTATAATCAGGGCCTTTTTAAGATTCTGAGAGGCCCAGCAACAGAATATTGTTTTGATTTTCTTCCATTATTTTTGCTCATGGAAGTCATAATTGGGAGTATATGGGAAACTACTGAAATAATTGTTTCCATTACATTTTAACAGATTACTTTTTCTGGCTTTTATTAATAATACTGATCCACTCATTTTGAAATACTAAATTATGATGGGGGAGGGGGGCCCTACCATTGCTGGAACCTATGGCAATTGCCCCATTCTTTAAAAATCATTAGATCCTATATTACCCTGCCCTGGTAGGAATATATAAACAAAGGTGTAGAGGGGAAACATGTGAAAAATGGGATTACATGGCAGTGAAATGAAAAAAGTACAGTCTGTGACAGTTTAATAATTCAAAGTATAGATGGTAGCACTGAAGTTTCTTTGATGTTGTCATGGCATTTCTCCTTTTGCATCCCTGTGCCTAAATACAGTTATTTAATTAGGGCAATGTCTCATGATATGAAATAGATTCTAATCTAAGAAAACTTAACCATTTTAAATAATATTGCTGTCCAAGGGCACCAATGTGCCAATAGCAGTTTTTCTTGACATCTGCCAGGCTTTGTGTCTTGATGTGTAAAAATGACATTCAAAATCGAATATGACTAAGTAGATTTTCACAGTCACAAAATGTTGACTGTAAGATGTGTGCAAAACACTTCACCCATAGAAATGTAGCATTCTGAGAAAGGTTCTGATTTTCCTCCAGATCACATCACCTGACCATTCTGGGTGTTACGGGGTAATTTTCCCTCAGTAAACCTTCCAAAATAAGGAAGTGATTTATGGTGTTCCAAATTTACTTCTAGAAAACAGCTGGAAACCACCCTTGGGACTGCCCAGTAGAAAAAACAGAACATTCTGGAATTCCTCAGAATGTTCCTTTTCGGGAGATGGAACACTTTGCACATGCCTGTTGACTTTTTCTTGCACAGTTATTGAAAAAAGAGCTACAACAGTGTAACAAATTTGTACATTCCCGTTATTAGATTTATCTCTGCTAAGGGCTGCTTTACATAGCAGATACATATTTTATAAGTATTTATATTTAAGGGACCCATATCCTTTAATTATCTAATATTTGTTTTAAACATAGCTTTTTGATGTCACATTGCATTTAAAATTCTGAATTTAATAGAAATTAAAGAAGCTCATCGAAGGAAGAAAATAATGAAAGAACGCTTCAAACAAGAGGAGAATATTGCTAGTGCTATGGTGATTTGGGTCAATGAAATTCTGCCTAATTGGGAGAGCATGTAAGTGTAGAACACTTGGTAATTCAAGTTTGATACAGACTTCTGCATGTTTTCCTTTCTGTTCTCAGCTGTACTTTTAACTGATCGTAATACAGAATTGCATTCTCTGGCGTCTGCTGTTTTTTATTCAGAAATCCCACGTAAGAAAGCAGTGTGTGCTGTCTTGTAAGGATGAGGCAATATTACACTCATAGGAAGCACTACTAGCAAATTCTAATAGAAGATCTCTGGCTTCTCATATGGAGCTAAAGTTTACTGGTGTATTTGTTTCTAGGAGATTTCTAGCAGTGCTAAAAACGTTTACACTTACACTCCTTTTACTTCTATGTCTTTATAGGCGTTCTACAAGGCGAGTGCGAGAATTATGGTGGCAAGGATTACCTCCAAGTGTTCGTGGGAGGGTTTGGAGTCTTGCTGTAGGAAATGAATTGAATATCACTCCTGGTATGTTTTGAAGCATACAGATAGTTTCAGTGATACCCTGCAACATAACTCAGCTTTGGCTTCATTGAGTATATGATGGTGGCCACATGCTGAGGAGTAATTCCATTGTTAGCCATAACACTTCAGTAGCTGGTGCTTCCCTTATAAATGATGAGAATGTGCAACACTCAAATCCATGTCTTAAACTGAAGCCATTTCTTTAAAAGAAAGTCAATAGTGCTGAATGAGTAGAATAAGTTAAACTGACATGTTGCTAACTAAGACTTAGTTCAAAAACTGATTTTTTTACATACAACTTACGATGTCACTTTTTATGATATATCACTTAGTTATGCATTACATAAAATTTTATTAACAATTTATTAATTTAATAAATAAGAAAATAAAATATAGTATTATATTTTAAATTTTGGCTCTTTCAGTAAATAAGAACAGGATTATCATAACTGATAGGTTCAAAATGAAAAATGCTCTCTGGAAAGCTATCAGGAAAAGTAGAATTACACTATTATTATATTAAGCTCAGTGTTTTCTAAGAAGAGTATATATGTTCCTCCAGACATTTATGAAAAGCAGGTTTAAAGAAAGAGCAGGATTCCCATCCTGAGCTTGGTAAGTCCAGGAATCCTGGCTGATTTTGGATGAATTCAAATCTTGGTAGCTGAATGGATTTTGCTGAAGAAATTTGCTAACGGTCTGGCCTGACTTCTGTTCGTTATCTTTAAGAAGTCCTTAAGAATGAGGAAACACATTCTCTTCACAAAAGGGGTAAAGGACAATCCAAGAAACTACAGATCACAGTGCTTGACATTGATAACTGGAAAAATCCCGGAATAGATCATAAAGTGACCAACCTTAAACACCTTGGAAATAGTGCAATGTTTACTATTAGTCTGAATGCATTTGTGAAGCCTTAACAAACTAATCTTTCATTTTTTTTGAACAGTTAAATTTCCTTAACAGATCATCAAAAGGGTTTGCTAAAATCAATATATTAGTACTCTCTCCCCCCACTTCTGGTGTGTTTATGATGCTGACCCTAATCATATCATTGCAATAAGATAAATGTAGAGACATGTTTTCCCCAGAATGAGGAAAGGGTTAAAAGGGCACAAAATGGTGTATTTGTGTGTTTGTGTGTGTTTGAGAGAGAGAGAGAAAGAGAGGCTTCTTTTCAGTAGTTGCAGTTGTGACTCAGTGACTAGGGAGGTGGTGGTTAGGTTGTTTGAGCCAAACAATGATACTCAACAATTTCTCATCAAACTTTAATAAGATGTCAAATGGAGTACCATTGAATTAGGTCCTGGGCTTTCTACTCTTCAGTGTTTTTATTAATGACTTAGATATATCACATTCACAGTTAATTCAAAACTGGATGGTACAATTAATACCATAGATCACGAGAGCAAAATTCAAAATGATCTTGACTAGTTAGAGAGATGGACTAGAAGTAACAGAATAATATTTAATAGAGATAGATGCAAAGTTTTTCAGTTAGGAAAAAAAATCAAATGCACAAGTTTAGGAATGAGGATTATCTGGCATGATAAATGTGAATAGGATATTTGAACTGTAGTTGATTATAAGATGAATGTGAATCAGCAAGGTAACACAGCTTCTAAGAAGGCAAATTCAATTTTAGGTTGTATCGCAATTTTGTTTTGGATTGTTCAGAACCCGGCTTGGGTAGCAAATCCACTTCTGGGCATCACACTTTATGAAAGGTTCTGGTGCAAGGAAGGGTCATCAGGGCTGGATACTATGTCCTGTGAGGAGAGAGTGGGAGTATGGGAAATGTTTACCTTGAGAAAAGGTGTTTGGAGGAGGATATGATGGCCCTTTCAAAGAAAATAAAGCAGTGCCACATAACAGAATGCCATTGCAAATTCTCTATTTTTGCATAACATGGAATAGTAGTCTTAGTTACAGGAAGGCACATTCTTGGCTGCATGTTAGGAAAACAAATGCTAAACATAAGAACAGTTGGACAGTGGAACAGATTTCCAAAGGAAATAGTAAGCTTTCTTCCTTGGATATATTCAGAATGAGTTTGAACAGCCATCTGTTGAGAATGCTTAATTTGGATTCCTGCACTAAGCAAATTGCTTAGACTTCATGGTCTAAATGGTTTCCTCCAACTCTTATGATTTTCAGAATTCTGCGTATGCATAATCCAGTATTTGTATACGTTATATGAAATATATATGAAGCATACAATTGTGTACAGGTAGTCCTTGCTTAACAACCATTAGTTCAGTGACCGTTCAAAGTTACGACGGTGCTGAACTAATGGTAGTTACAATTGCTCCTCGAAGTTACGGCCATTGCAATGTCCCCATGGTCATGTGATTGAAGGCCAGCAGCTGCCTCAGCCAGGCACACCTCATCAGCAGGAGGAAGAAGATGGTGAAGGTCAGCTGGGGGCAGCAGGGGTAGGCAGCTGAGTGCAGGGCGGGCAAAAGGGCAGAGGTAGGGGGAAATGGGTGGGGTAGTTGAAATGAGGGTGAATGTGGCAGGGCAGGAAAAGCGTGAGGTCCTTGGCTAACAACGGCATGGTCCTCACCTAATGACTGCAACTGGGAATACCGGAATTATTGTTGCTGAGTGATGCAGTGATGTGATACTTCACCTAACAATCATTTTGCTTAGTGACAGCTTCGCTTAGCGACAGAAATTCCAGTCTCAATTAGGGTCAATAAGCAAGGACTACCTGTACGTATATGCATATTCATAGTAACAAAAGCATGCATTTGTCACTTTGTATTCTGTTTTTACCCTTTGGGGGGTAGAGCTTATTGAATCTAACTACTGAAGTTATATTGTTGCTAAATTACTAAACGGAGACTTCCACCAGTCAACTTATAAATGTTCTGATTTTAAATATCTGTAAATTAATGTTAGAATGAAAATTATATAGTTCAACTTGCAAATCATAAAGTTGATTTTTGGCTACATTTTGCTGTGTTTTGCAGAACTCTATGAAATTTTCTTATCTAGAGCCAAGGAGCGATGGAAGATTTTTGAAGAGACAGGCACTGAAAATGATACAGAAGGTATTGTGAAATGGTACCAATAGCTACTCTTAGCATTTCACAGCACATAGTATACTGTTCATAGGGTTTATGCATAGAGACTTTCAAAGATTTTAACAGTATAGTCTCCCAACCCAGAACATTTAGCAGACAATTGTGTGTTTCATGCTTATTTATCGGGAAAGTAACATGTCAGAGAGAAAGATTCTAGAAATTTTATGTAGAGGATCACATTTGGGACTCTATTCTCTATACAATTCTGAATGATCAGTGTCATGTGAAACTTCTGGATGTGCTCAGCCCTGCATTAAGAGATCTTTTTTTTATATTAGAAGTACATAGCTCTTGTTGTTATACATAGCTCACATAAATAGTGCCCTCTTCTTCTGAAATAACAGCCTGACTTCGTAACTTAGTGAGTAAGATGCTGGTTTCATAAGTTACACTAACATTTTCTGACTAGGTTCACTTTTTGTGCCCAGTTGGTTTTAATCCTTTCTTCTGAGCGCTACAAAATTGAGGGAAAAGGCTGTTCTTTTTAGATATAAGCTCCTAACCCTATCATCTGTTAAATGGCTGTTTGGTGTACATATCTCTAACACACTCATGATCCTATTTATAGGTAGTCCTCATTCAGGGACCACTTGTTCAGCGATTGTTCAAAGTTACAATGGTGCTGAATGAGGGGACTTATGAGCGGTCCTCACATCTGCAGCTGTTGCAGTGTCCCCGCAGTCATGTGATTGTGATTTGGGTGCTTGGCAGCTGTCTTGCAATTACGACACTGCAGCATCCTGTGGTCGGTATTGCCATTTGAAACCTTCACTGCTGGCTTCCAGCAAGCAGATTCAATGGGGAAGCCGGCAGGAGGTTACAAATGGCAATCACATGATGTTGCACCTAATGACCGTGCAGGATTTGCCTAACAGCAGCAACTGGAACTGCCGTCATAAGTTGGCGTGGTCACATAACATCATGCTTTACGACCCTTTTGCTTAGTGATGGAGTTCCCAGTCCCAATTACCTTCATTAACTGTGGACTACCTGTAGATGTCTTTCAAAAACAGTGCCTGGCTAGGAAAATGGAGTGTGATGTTAAGGAAACCCATCCCTCTTTCATTCCTTGTTCTGCTCCTGTTGGAAGACAGATTGCTTCCTGACAGATAGTGCTTGCTCCAGAACAAACTTACAGGAGTACATTATGAATAGCATGGGTGTTTGGTGTAGGGAGGGGAGTCCATATAAGAAGCAACAAAGCTGAGACATAGCTTTTTATGCAGAAAAAAAGGATTAATTAAAAGAAAGTAAAATACATCCGTAGTCTCATACTAAAGATTAGCCTGGAGAAGGAAGGAAGGACAGTCAGGAAGGGATAAGAGATTGGCTAGAAGAAGACAGAAGAAGGAGGAGAGATAAAGAGAGAGAGAAAACTGAGCCAAAAGGTCAGATAGAGGAAAGCTAATTAAAGTGACAAGTTTGTACAGTGCAACGTTTAATGAATGCAAAAATGCAGATTCATAAGAACGTGTATGAGGCTAGGAGCAGTTCAGGTCTGCTCTTGGGAAATACACCTAGTGCAGGGCTCCAAAATAGATTACTGTTGCAAAATGTTTAAAAAGTGTCAGTTAAAAATACTTCCACAGGAACAAAAGAAGTAAAAACGTTAAGGCTATCTTCAGGTGGAAAACAAGGATGGCTGAAGTATAAGTATTTATTTGGTTCTAGGTGGGACACAAAAGGATTCAGGGTCTTTGGTTTTGTCAGCTGATGAGTGGCAAGCTGTTGTCCTAACTAAATTAAGTTGTGGAGAAGTTTGAATAAGTAAGTCCATGATTTATGGAGCCTGCTGAAATCCAGGTTTAGGACAGTGTTCTCCATGTTAGCAGAGGAGGAGGATGTCCGGGATTGCTGCTGATTGCTAGTATGGGAAGAATGGAGCCACACAAAATGGAGCTTGGGAGGAGGGGACAAAACGGGAGAACTCTGATAATAACATTCCTGCCTTAGCAAAATTTTGCTGTTGAAGTCATTTTATTTTGTACAATGGTCTGTCAGTCATTTGTGAAGTTTAAAGTAGATTTACCATTTATAACAGAAATGCTGAAACAGTTGAAATGCTGAGAGTGCTCATACTTGAATGTTGAAGTAGCTTGAGATGAAATTGCTGCCCAGTTCCTTGTTTAGTTTTTTAATTAATATTCCTTTTGGAATATATCTGTGATTGACTTAAGGAAACATTCGAACTGTGTATCAGATCAACATAATCTTGCATTATTGGGAATCAGTCTACAGACTTATTTATGAATCTGCGTGGTTTACTCTCTGTAGAAGCTGGAGCATCACATGCTGACCGAGAAGCTAGCTTGGAGCTAATAAAATTGGATATATCCCGCACATTTCCATCCCTCTATATTTTTCAGAAGGTAAAATTTGTTGAGTTTGCTTTGAGATTAGACTGTTTTTTAAAATTATAGTTGCTAAAAGGAAGAATGGAAGATTTCTCTGTTATGGTTTAATGCAGTGGACAAGTTCCACCTCCATTAAGAGGGGCTTTACTTAAAATGATTTGAAGAGATAGTTACAAAATCTGTATAGCTTGTATATATTATACACTCTCTTGCAGGCAGAAGTATGGCAGAAAGGTTAGTGTGTTTGGATTTATATAGAACTATAGCTGTTAAGTGCTGAGCTTTTTAAAAGCCTATATGAAAGCAAGAACAGCACAAGCAAATTACAAATTATTTGGGAGTACAACATCTGTGTTGTATTCTTCTGTCAAAACACATAGGGGGAAATTTTACATGTTCATTTTCAAAGAAGTGTGAGGGAAAGAATTCAGCCCCAGTGTGCATACAGTATATTATAAAACCATTTTTTAAAAAGCATACATGTTTCTCCTTTGTTTCTAACAGTCTTCTGGTACTGGTATTATGGCCCTCAAAAATGTTGGTACTACAGTACAATCTGTTTATTGCAGAGTAATAAATAAAGTATTTATTTATTTAGTAGGTTCCTTTGATGAGTGTCTCATTGTGAAATTGAAACTGCTTAATGTTGTACAGTGTTTCCCAGCCACGGCAACTTTAATAGGTGCGTGGACAGCTGGTCTGGGAAGAAGGCTGGCATATCTTCTTTAAGCAGAAGACAATTATGAGCCTGAGTACTTCCCTTCATGTTTAACCAACCCAAACACTGAAATTAACATTTATCAATATGGAAGCTCATTTCCTGTTCCTGTTTGGATCACAAAAGTCTAAAACATAACCTTTGCATTTGAAACCTTCTTTATTTCATCATTACTATACATTAGTATGCCATATGACTGCATCACTATTACTAAATTGCAAACTATTTTGATCATGTTTATTGCTTGTAATCATCACTGCCCTGTCCCTAAATCAGGTATCTCAGAAAATGGTGGACATACTAGATTCCATCTTTTTAATAAAGCTGCTTTTTAAATGCAGTAGCCTTCCAATGAAAATCGTGATGGTGAAAGGAAAATAGGTTATTGAATGTATACAGCTGGATCATTAGTTTTAATGACCTAACGTAATTCAGAGTATTAATCACAATTATTTTCTATACTAATATTTGTAAACTGCCTGGAGTCTACTGGGATTGAGGTGGTAGACAAATTGCCCAAATTAATGGATAAAATACCTCCATAGAGGATGCATTCTCTTATCACACAAAATAAGCCTTCCTTACATAGGTACTAGATAGCCCAGTTTCTGGCAGTGAGTAGCTTTTTCAGACACACCTCACCTATAATCTACCTTGCGCTGGTTAGCATCCTGGCTGCCACAATTTATATTAATTGCAATTTTTGGACCATTTTGTATGGAAGCCCCACATAGAATACATTGTATTCGTAGATCTGTCTAGGCAGAAGTACAAGCTTTAGAAAATTGGGTGCCCTGTCACAAAAGTAGCTGGCATGTAAGGCATGCCTGTCTTTGTTCAGATTGAACCTAGTGTCTATTTTTCTTGAAAAATGACAGCAATTGACGTTCATGGTGATTAATTCATACAAGTGAGGGTTGGTAGTCAAGTCTTATAAAGGGAAGATTTTAGAAGTAATTTTAATAATTGCTGTGTGACAAAATGTGGTATTATAGTTACATAATATATAAAAAGTTCAGTGTGATTATTCTATCTGTGCAGGCTTTTTCTGGATTTAAAATAACCTTTATTATATATCTCCATTTTTTAAAAAGTTTTAACCTTTACTTTCTTCGCCTAATGTTTCCATTTTAGGGTGGCCCTTATCATGATCTTTTGCACAGTGTCCTGGGAGCATATACATGTTACAGACCTGATGTAGGATATGTAAGTATCTGCACAGTTTCTTCAGTCTTTCAGTAATAATCATAATCACAATCATAAAGTATTAAACTTGTATGCCGCCCAACTCTCAACAACTCTGGGCTCACAACAATGAAACAAATCACAATAAAATCAAATCTGCCATCACCTAATTATATTGATACAATATTTGCAAGTGTATAAGCATATGCTTCATAAACTGAGTCAATTACCACAATATAACTTAGCCTTTTGACCCCAAAAGAGAAAATATGTTCTGCTACACTTAGTTTCCATAGTTTAACTCAATTCCCTTGCTGGCTAGGGAATTCTGGGAGGTGAAGTCCACCCCTCTTAAAGTCACTGAGTTTGAGAAACAGTGGTGTAACTGTTCTGCTGCGGGATATGTCATACCAAAGGGTGAACTTCCTAATGCTGTAACTCCTTGTACATTTGCTAGGGATACAGAAGTCCAAGATCTCACTAGGACTTCTCAGTAAATGTGTACAGGAATGCATTACTTTAGAGTGTCATTTTCTCTGCACAAATGAAAGTAGGAAGAAATTGCCGAGAATCATTATATGTATAGAATATATTCATTCATTCATTTGCATATTTTTTCCTTTCCTCCTCCTGTACTTGCTTAGAAACCATTTGCCAATTTTAGCTTCTAAAGTGAAATATGAGCAGCTTTAAGTCATGATGGCATATATCCATACACCACTGTTATTTTTCATCTTGAGTATAATTCAGCAAGTGAATGAATGAAAAAAGGTAGTGAGCCCGGTTCAGAATATTTTCCTAAGGTGCCCTGCTTGTTGTCATAATTTGGTAATGTACTAGTTTTCAAAAATACTACAACTTATAAATAGTTGCCTTAGCATAAAAATGAGTATTTTAACTTGGTACACTCAGCCCGTTTTTTGTTCGTTTGTTTATTTGCTTGTTGAAGGTCCAGGGAATGTCTTTCATTGCTGCAGTTCTCATACTTAATCTGGAGGAGGCGGATGCTTTTATTGCCTTTGCGAACCTTCTGAACAAGCCATGCCAGCTAGCCTTTTTTCGTGTGGATCATAGCATGGTATGTGCACATATTATCATTTACTACTGTTATTTGACTTAAATTTTTCTTACCGCAACATGTTCATGGACAGTAAGTAGCTGTTCCTATTGAAGTTAGTGGTATTCCTAGTTTTCTAAAGATCAGAGCTTTGTATACATCCTTATAACTAACAGGGGTATGTGTGGCCAAGGAACTGAATCAGCAGCAAATACATTAGTAGAATTTGTTGTCCCTTTTCAGAACTCTTGCATTTTACAGAATTTGCAGATTTCATTTTCGGTTCCTCTAGTTTTCTGTGACATAATGGTAATCCCTGCAATCTTTTGCCTTTCAGACAGAGAGATAGCAAGAAGAAAATAATACTCTGTTTATGTCTTAGATACAAAAGGTTTGGATTACTGTAACAAATTCTACATAGGCTTACCTTTCAAAAAGTCTTCAGAAGCTGCAGTTCTTTGAGAACATAGCTGCCAGGAAGCTATTGGGCACATTTTTGCATTGTCACACTAGCTGCCAATATGCTTGGTCCAGAATGTCTAGTGTTTCCTCCTATTCCAGAGGTGGGGAACTTGTGCCTTGCCAGTTGTTACTGAATTACATGCTGGCTGGGGAATTCTGGGAGTTGAAGTCCACACCTCTTGAAGTTGCCAAGGTTGAGAAACCCTGCCTTAGAACCTTCTCTGTCTCCATGTAGGGTGGAGGTGGTGATGAAATTAAAGCATTTTTGGTCTTTGCACCAGTATTGTGGGATATTGCACCTGGTGAAACACTGGTGGCCTGGTCTCTGGATATGTTTTGCATTTAGTGTAGATAGTGTAGTTCTAGTAGGCTTCATTTGATCTGTTGTGTTAAAGGTTGTTCGTGTGTCATCTTTGTGTGTTTTTATAAATTTACTGTATTTTTCATTTAATGCATAATTTATATTATACTGAGTCTAAATTAGTGTAGGCTGTCCTGAGTAATGAACAAGCATGTGTGTATGTTTATATGTGTGTGTTTATCTATCAGCAATGTTTACTACTGTCTACATTGCAAGGGTCGTTGGAAGCTGGAATCATTGATCCTGGGGGATTGAATGTCGGCTAAATTATTTCTCAACTGCAGATACCAACGTGTGGTAGTAGCAATCTCACCTAAAGTTTTACTGTTTAAATAGGGCACACTCTGTTTTGTAAGCTAGTACATAGTTCTGCAGAACCTTCAATATTTATGACATCTCATATGTTTTCCAAACCAATTTTGTTTTTTTTTCCCTTTTCTTTACAGATGCTGAAATACTATGCAGCATTTGAAGTATTTTTTGAGGAAAACCTCCCTAAACTGTTTCATCATTTTAAATCCTATAAACTTACTCCCGACTTATACTTGATAGATTGGTACGTTGAAAACTTAATGGTCACATCATGCCACATTGAGAAACTCAGGTGAAGTTAAATACAAGCCAGATTTTGATGGACATTCTAGGATTCCTTGTGTTTAAGGGTATCTGGTTAGGAGAGCAGAAGTGGCTGTGACATGGATGCCTAAGGCACAGAGGAGTAAACAAGAGAATGGGATTTAACTGGTAGATTGTTGGGTGGTTTACAGAAGTTATCACATGAGTTTAACCTTCAGTTGCTTAATAGCACAAAAGTAGTTTTCTCCCTGGCCAAATTAGGGTGATAAATGGGTGGGAGAAGGAAAATAAGCAGTGGTGTTTTGCCAAATTAGCTTCTGAGCTAAATTCTGCCACTAAAAAAAAATTCCTGGACTGAACCTACACTCCAGAGAAAGATTTGCTTCTTTAATATTAAGTGTTCACATTCTGCCATCCCCATGAGCCACTGCTATGGTTCTAATCACAACAGGCAGATTTTTAAAAAAGATTGTACAAAACTGAAATCTAGTCAATGGATTCAGTGGGTTTATATCCAAATATAACTACATATCAGCTTATTAAGTTGGCTTTTTTTTTTTTTTTTTTGGTGCCTCTGAGTCAGTGTTGACTCCTGGTGACTGCCTAGACAAGTCCCTGCAGTTTTCTTTGCAAGTGGTTTGCCATTGTCTGCTTCCAAGGGCTGAGAGAGAGTGACTGGCCCAAGGTCACCCAGCTGGCTTCGTGCCTAAGGCGGGACTAGAACTCCCAGTTTCTAGCCTGGTACCTTAACCACTAGACCAAACTGGCTTACTAGTTTTCATATTACAGTTCTTTACTTGGAATGTAGGTGCTGCATTTGGAAATGGAGGGATAGTTGTTGCAAATGAGCTGTCTACTGGTGCTTGTCTCCCTAACCCAAAGCATGATAGGATATT
Source organism: Candoia aspera (assembly GCF_035149785.1). Taxonomy (NCBI): domain Eukaryota; kingdom Metazoa; phylum Chordata; class Lepidosauria; order Squamata; family Candoiidae; genus Candoia; species Candoia aspera. The sequence goes on along the minus strand of NC_086158.1, from coordinate 73,602,437 downwards.
TAAATAAAATAATCACTGATAGTGCAAGAGGAATTAGAAGGTCTGGTGTTTTGCCTTTATGTACCTGATTCTTTTAATTTAAACATGCAGGATCTTCACCCTGTACAGCAAGTCACTACCCCTAGATTTGGCCTGTCGAGTTTGGGATGTCTTTTGTAGAGATGGAGAAGAATTTTTGTTCAGAACTGGGTTAGGAATTCTTAGGTTATATGAAGATATTCTCCTGCAGATGGACTTTATTCATATAGCACAGTTTCTAACAAAGTTACCCGAAGACATCACATCGGAGAAGCTCTTCGCATGCATTACGTCTATTCAGATGCAGAATAGTAACAAAAAATGGGCTCAGGTAAGTATTAACTATATGTGGATAAACATACTTAATTTTATCATACAGCAACACTAAATGTAAAGAAGAAGCACAACCATGAGCAGAGATGAAGAACATTAACCTTGTCTGGGAAAATAAGGCTTTACCTCTTGCTGAATGCATGTGGTTGCCTCAGGGATAGCATTCTTGGAATGGGACACCACCACGAACAAGGCCTTGGCCTCTCTGGCCACCTGCCACATACTAGATTGCAGAGACATCTGAAAAGCATCTACTGAAATTATTGCCTATAGACAAGCACATGTGGATAGCCTTTTAAGTACCTATTGCAAACCATGAAGGACTTCCGTGATTAAAACCGGCACTGTGAGTTCAGTTGCTGTAGTTGAGGTAACATGATTGCGTATAGTCTCAGTTACTCTAGCATCTATATTTTGGACAACCATTGCTATATGTCACAGTACTGTACCTTAATCTGTAAATTATCAGAACATTGGTGCAAGTAGACCTTCATCGTCCATGTAATCTCTTTTGGTAGAAGGAAGTGTGTAAGAGATTGCTTGTGTCTCAGATGACACAATGAACACTCATAGGCTGTGTACTTATGTTAGGGGAATTGCAGTCCTAGATAAGAAGCAGTACCAATGAACCATCCCCAATAGCTGTTTGTCTAGATTGAGTTGATTCACATTTCCAGAACCAGATGTAAAAAGCATTATGAAAATGATAGATAGATAGATAGATAGATAGATAGATAGATAGATAGATAGATAGATAAGCATGCTAGATCCAGTCCTTCCATCTCTGCCCTTCTTCTGTGCAAGATAAACCAGGATCAGAATTGCACATCTTCCCTGTTTTAGAACTTCACTCTACAGTATGCAAAAGAATGGTGAGAACAGAGACATGAGGGAACAAGACTAGCAGATCTGGCTGCTGCTTTCCTTATATATTATGGCAAATAACACATGATGCGTGCACAAGGCCATGATGGTAGATGTCACCTGCATATTTTTGGGTGACTAGAATGATGGATGGTACATCATTCAGAATTTTTAGATGACTTAATTCAGCAATTTCCAATAGAATATAGATCGTGTAGCATGTTCACCTTACTTTTCACAAAAATGGGAGGCAAAATAGTGCACCCATTTTTCCATTAAAAAAAACAAACCAAATGGTTTGAAAATGTCAGCCTCATTGCATTCTGATGAAAACGTGTCACTGGGCATCTTCTGCCACATTCCAAAGAAAATGGCCTCACCATAGGATGCACAATTTCCTTATGAAATGGTTGTATGCTGCTATGATGTGGACAGTAGAAGCATGAAGGACGAGATATTTTGTGGGATTTAATAGCACAAGTATCAATGAATCAAACGGTAATCCTTGAACACCACTTTCTTAAACCAGTCTTTCAAACCGAGCCAGAACCACCACATCACAGAGATATATTAACTGAGACAGTCTGTGCTGTGGAATGTTACTCTCAGAGCATCTTGAAAGCTCCTGAGGTCCAAGAGATTTGTGGGAAATAGTCTGTCTTTCCCCTGTGCATCAAGAAGACCACAATCCTTACAGGGTCAAATCATGTGTCTGTGTAGAAACTGATACAAAAAATCTGTTTTATCCAACCAAGATTACTATTTCAAGGGAGACTGATAATCATTCCTGAAAATCAAAATACATTAATATAAGTCACAATGAGATAAAGCAAGAGTTTGCTTAGTATGTTTGCTCAGTGGTAAGATTCTTGACAGAATTTTTATAATGGGTTGGCATTTCTTAAAAAAATGTTCTGCATTCTGCAGTCACAAAACTTCACTTTAAAGCTGTAACCATTTATTTTACTATATTAGGTTCCCCAGTTTAACAAATTCTAAATTGTTTCCTTATTAAAATTGCAAATGGCAATTTCCCTTCTAACACAATAGCAGTTTCCTCTTAAATATAAGCTTGCTGCCCACGCCACTTGCTTCAGAAATAGCTTTACCCTTATGCCAACCTGTGCAAACTTTTTTGATTAACTAACTTGATATCATTGTTTAAAATTTCTTCAATGGGCTTGGAATTCTATTTTTAAGTGAGAAGTTTTGGCTATGTACCCATGAAGAAGTACGTAAGTATATTAATACATGAAGTTTGGAGGTAGTTTGAAAAGTGTACAAATCTGGAAATGATTTGAATGTTATGAACTTGGGAAATCCTACAGCTCTGCAGAGGTTTCTCTAATGATAAACAATAAAGTATAACAAGGCAACTTAGCTGTATTTGTCTAAGGAGATATTGCTATGATTGAAACCATCCATGGTACTGCTGCTCATAAAGCTTCCTAGAGGGTGAGGCTTAGGGTTAGGGTTACTGAAAATAATTGAAATTATTATTACTTTGGATACATTAGAGTTGGTCATTCTTACACTAGAACTGTTGAAATCAGCTGGACTTGGGTCTTAAGTTACTCATGATTAACTGAATCATAACTGACTTAATGTCCTATTTATTTCAATGACTAGTCCAGTGTCAATTTTGAAAATTACTTGTCTATTTGCAGTAGACTACTGCATTGTTCATTAGTGTTTCTGCTAGAATTATTGTGCCAAAATGTAGCCAATTTTACACTGAGATGTTGACATGACTTTTTGTCTGATAACCAAAAGACCAAAACATAGGCAGCATACAGTTAACAGGTTTCCATTACGCTCATAAGTATCTTTGCCAATTTTTGCAATCTTCAGTTGTAATGTTTTTAAACTGTGGGTGGGTGAGTCCCTTCATCTAAGGCATAAAGGCTAGCTATTTGGCACCCTGTTTATAATTAATTATTATAGAATTGATACTTAAAATACTGGACTATTGAAAAAGAGGTAGGGGGGTTGATGGAAAACAAATGGTTATAATCCATGATAGAAAGGAAAACCTGCAAAAATGGTTAGTATTTATAAATGTTAAAAAGGGATTAACTTGTGGCCCATTTTAAAGTTTTATTTTAAAAATTGGTTTTCAGGTGTTTGCCTCATTAATGAAGGATAGCAAAGAAGGAGACAGGAACCATAGTCCAGCACTAAAAAGTTAACTTCCAAGCTCAATTGGAAAAACCACTTGGTTATGAATGAATTCTTCTAAACATCTTCTCAGTGAAAACCACTAAAAAATGGCTTCAGAGACCGAAGAAGAAACAGTATTGACTGAATGCAGTGGTGGAATTTGATGGTCCTCACCCTGCTGCCAGTATTAAAGACCTCTTTTGGGGGAAGATTCCTTTTTGCAGGAAGCAGAACAATAAAGTATGAAACTGAGAAAGTGGCTATCGCATATTTAATATTTAAAGTTGAACGCAATAACATTTGTAATAACTTTTGTTGGTACTTAAAATTTTGAGGGATACCTTTTTTATGATTACCACAAAGGCACTTTTGGGAGCAGGGCTGGTGTTTAAAGTGAGGCCCCAGAAACTGCTACCTGAACCAAACATTTTGGTACAAATACCTCCAAAATTATAGATGAAATCCTTAGGACCAAATCAGGATTGGTTTTGGTATACGTTCTTGCCCAATTGATAGGAGGCTTTTACGTATGTCTTACGAAACTCCTTTTAAACTGCAGTTTCACTTTCCAACTAAGTGAATGTCAGCAAAAACAGAGGAAACTGCTTGCAATTTTGCCATGGAGCCATTGGCGAATAAGTCTTTTGGCTGGAAGGTGGCAGCGACCATGGGCTTAGGTAAGCAACCAAGGGGGTTTTCAGCGTTTTACTTTTTGAAGTACTTTGCTTACAGGAAAATTGGTTTCTGATCCATAAAAATCATATGAATTTTTTTTAATCAAAGTGACTTATACTTGATAAACACTAGTATAATTAATAAGCTAGTGATAACCCTTTTGCACATTTTACGCAATGTTAATGTTGAAAGTTTTGAGTCCCTGTATATTAAAATGTTTTCTCATTTAAACTGAAAGTTGATTACTGCAGTGTGTACAATAATGAGCACCCAAAAAACATTGTCAGTCCATAGCTTCATACTGTACAGACAGTGTATGGAAGGTCAAACTTCCTTCACACTCCAAAACGTTTTAAAATGGCTTTGAACTGGAGGGGGATGGGAAGGATACCTCTTAATCTCTCCGAGCAGCTAATGCTTGTTCTTTCTAAGTCCGTTTTGATAGTATTAATGTAAATAAAATTGTCTTTTTTTCCTTTGTACCTGGTCCCTGTATGTGCAAATGAAGTCAAATTTATCATTGCATTAAAAATAAGTGAGACTGCTTCAGTTGTCAAGTGTTAAAAAAGGTTGCAGAGCCTATTTTAAAGATTTGGTTACAGTACACTGTAATATTTATGTTGCTATCAGATATAAACCACACTTCAATATTACTTACTACAACATTCAATTTGAAGTTCAAATGTCTCTTTTTTTCTTACGTATTTACTTGCTTCTGGTGTATGTCCTTTACTTGGGTTCTCTTGTACAGTTTTCTTACTTTTCAAGTACAGTATATACATGTATATAAATTGTAAATAAAAGGAATTTAGCCTTCATTCATAACTACTAGTAACAATTCCTATGTAAATAAACTTGTACGCAGAATGAATACTGTCTTCGTTTAAATTTGTTCAGCCTTCATGTGCAAAGGGGAATCTTCTGTAGCTTTTTCTGTAGATTTGCTTCAGACCATCCAGATGTGAGCCCTGAAGTCTTTTCCAGAGTTAGGCTTTTAATGAAAGGTTATGGTTTGTATCTTCTCAAAGAATCACAACTGGCTGTCACACCTATGTCTTTGTTTTCCAAAGAAATGGGGATCCTGTGGCGCCACACAGGTTGCTGGATTACAGCCACTGGCCATACTGGTTGAGACAGTGATTGTGGGGTTGTGATTCAGCAGCATCCCCATCACAAAATCTGCTTTCCTTTATATATGGAACAGAGCTTCTTGTTGTTTATTCGTTTAGTCGCTTCCGACTCTTCGTGACTTCATGGACCAGCCCACGCCAGAGCTTCCTGTCGGTCGTCAACACCCCCAGCTCCCCCAGGGACGAGTCCGTCACCTCTAGAATATCATCCATCCATCTTGCCCTTGGTCGGCCCCTCTTCCTTTTGCCTTCCACTCTCCCTAGCATCAGCATCTTCTCCAGGGTGTCCTGTCTTCTCATGATGTGGCCATAGTATTTCAGTTTTGCCTTTAATATCATTCCCTCAAGTGAGCAGTCTGGCTTTATTTCCTGGAGGATGGACTGGTTGGATCTTCTTGCAGTCCAAGGCACTCTCAGAATTTTCCTCCAACACCACAGTTCAAAAGCATCGATCTTCCTTCGCTCAGCCTTCCTTATGGTCCAGCTCTCGCAGCCATATGTTACTACAGGGAACACCATTGCTTTAACTATGCGGGCCTTTGTTGTCAGTGTGATGTCTCTGCTCTTAACTATTTTATCGAGATTTGTCATTGCTCTTCTTCCAAGGATTAAGCGTCTTCTGATTTCCTGACTGCAGTCAGCATCTGCAGTAATCTTTGCACCTAGGAATACAAAGTCTTTCACTGCTTCTACATTTTCTCCCTCTATTTGCCAGTTATCAATCAAGCTGGTTGCCATAATCTTGGTTTTTTTGAGGTTTAGCTGCAAACCAGCTTTTGCACTTTCTTCTTTCACCTTCATCATAAGGCTCCTCAGTTCCTCTTCACTTTCAGCCATCAAGGTGGTATCATCTGCATATCTGAGATTGTTAATGTTTCTTCCAGAGATTTTAACTCCAGCCTTGGATTCCTCAAGGCCAGCTTGTTGCATGATGTGTTCTGCATACAAGTTGAATAGGTAGGGTGAGAGTATACAGCCCTGCCGTACTCCTTTCCCAATCTTAAACCAGTCTGTTGTTCCGTGGTCTGTTCTTACTGTTGCTACTTGGTCGTTATACAGATTCTTCAGGAGGCATACAAGATGACTTGGTATCCCCATACCACTAAGAACTTGCCACAATTTGTTATGGTCCACACAGTCAAAGGCTTTAGAATAGTCAATAAAACAGAAATAGATGTTTTTCTGAAACTCCCTGGCTTTTTCCATTATCCAGCGGATATTGGCAATTTGGTCTCTAGTTCCTCTGCCTTTTCTAAACCCAGCTTGTACGTCTGGCAATTCTCGCTCCATGAACTGCTGAAGTCTACCTTGCAGGATCTTGAGCATTACCTTACTGGCATGTGAAATGAGTGCCACTGTTCGATAGTTTGAACATTCTTTAGTGTTTCCCTTTTTTGGTATGGGGATATAAGTTGATTTTTTCCAGTCTGATGGCCATTCTTGTGTTTTCCAAATTTGCTGGCATATAGCATGCATTACCTTGACAGCATCATCTTGCAAGATTTTGAACAGTTCAGCTGGGATGCTGTCGTCTCCTGTTGCCTTGTTATTAGCAATGCTTCTTAAGGCCCACTCAACCTCACTCTTCAGGATGTCTGGCTCTAGCTCACCGACCACACTGTCAAAGCTATCCCCGATATTGTTATCCTTCCTATACAGGTTTTCTGTATATTCTTGCCACCTTTTCTTGATCTCTTCTTCTTCTGTTAGGTCCTTGCCATCTTTGTTTTTGATCATACCCATTTTGGCCTGGAATTTACCTCCAATGTTTCTAATTTTCTGGAAGAGGTCTCTTGTCCTTCCTATTCTATTGTCGTCTTCCACTTCCGCGCATTGCTTGTTTAAAAATAATTCCTTATCTCTTCTGGCTAACCTCTGGAATTTTGCATTTAATTGGGCATATCTCCCCCGGTCACTGTTGCATTTTGCTTTCCTGCTTTCTTGGGCTACTTCTAGTGTCTCAGCAGACAGCCACTTTGCCTTCTTGGTTTTCTCTTTCTTTGGGATGTATTTTGTTGCCGCCTCCTGAACAATGCTGCCAACTTCTGTCCAGAGTTCTTCCGGGACCCTATCTACTAAGTCCAGTCCCTTAAATCTATTCTTCACCTCCACTGCATATTCCTTAGGAATATTAGTGAGCTCATATCTAGCTGATCTGTGGGTCTTCCCTAATCTCTTTAGTCTGATCCTAAATTGTGCAAGAAGAAGTTCGTGATCTGAACTACAGTCAGCTCCAGGCCTTGTTTTTACCGACTGTACAGATGTCCACCACCTTTGGCTGCAAAGGATGTAATCAATCTGATTTCGGTGTTGTCCATCTGGTGAAGTCCATGTATAAAGCCGTCTCTTAGGTTGTTGGAAGAGAGTGTTTGTTATGCAGAGTGAATTGTCTTGGCAAAATTCTATCAGCCTGTGTCCTGCTTCGTTTTGTTCTCCCAGGCCATACTTACCTGTAATTCGAGGTGTCATTTGACTGCCCACCTTAGCATTCCAGTCTCCTGTGATGAAAATAACATCTCTTTTAGGCGTGTTGTCCAGTAGGTGCTGCAGATCCTCATAGAACTGCTCTACTTCAGCTTCTTCAGCATCTGTGGCTGGGGCGTATATTTGGGTCACTGTGATGTTAGATGGCTTGCCCTGAATTCGAATTGAGATCATTCTATCATTTTTTGGGTTGTATCCAAGCACTGCTTTAGCCACTTTACTATTAATTATGAAGGCTACTCCATTTCTTCTGTGGTCCTCTTGTCCACAGTAGTAGATCTGGTGGTCATTTGATGTGAAGTGGCCCATTCCAGTCCATTTCAGTTCACTGACGCCCAGAATGTCTATCTTTAATCTTGACATCTCACCAATAACCACATCCAATTTGCCCTGGCTCATAGATCTTACATTCCAGGTTCCGATGGTGTGTTGATCCTTAGAACATCGGATTCACCGTTCACCACCAGCACCGTCGGCCGCTAGCCGTCCTTTCGGCTTTGAGCTAGCTGCGTCATCACCTCTGGGGCTAGTTGAGCTCATCCTCTGTTCCTCCCCAGTAGCATTTTGACCATCTTCCGACCTGGGAGTCTCATCTTCCGATGGTATACCGACATATCTCTGGTTGTACTGATCCATTTAGTTTTCACGGCAAGAATACTGAGGTGGATTGCCATTACCTTCCCCAGGGATCGCATTTAGTCTGACCTCTCTGTCATGACCTTCCCGTCTTGGGTGGCCCTTCACGGTTTAGCTCATGGCATCATTGAGGTGCTCAAGCTCCAGCACCACGACAAGGTAACGATCCTTTGCTGAAGGGAACAGAGCTAGGTTAGAAGAATTCAGAATACCAATCTTTTATGTCCCTTAAGCTGCTTACAAACCTCAGGAATGGAGAATGAAGAGTAGGTTGATTGGCATACTTGTAATGGCCTTATCACTGCAAATGAACAGGACATTCAAAAATGCCTACATCAGTAGATGCTGTCCTCTATTTTTATCCCATGGTTATCACTCACTCTCTGCTACATCAAATGACAGCACCATAATTTGGGGTTCTTAGGGCAGCCTTAACACAGCCACTTCAGAGATGGGTGCAAATTATTCAGTTAGGTGCAAGGGAATAGTGCCAAAAGTGTTGGACTCTTCCGTTTTTATCCTTCTCCCAAGCCTGAAACCAACCACTAACACTGCATGTCAGCATTGTGAAGCAAAAAGTTTTATTTCTTTTAAACAGTACACTATTTTAGAGCAGTCAGTGCTGCTGGAGCAGAATACTCTTGAGACCTGAGTTGTCTGAAGTAGGATATATTGAATAAATAGACCAAATTCAGAATAAATCTTTTTATCAGACTGGTAATGCAACACGCCCTTTCCATTAGTGCAGTGGTAGGGAACCTGTTCAGTGGCCAGGGGCCAAACTCAGTATTTGTGGGTGAACTTGAAGGCCACAGATGGTAGGGCAGTGGTTCAAAGTGGGTGGGGCTGTTTTTGTTTTGCAGGACTTGTATTTAAAGCTCTGTTAAGCTTATTGATAGGAACTATAACCGTATTTATCATTATGTTGCCTACCTTAAAATGGTGAGAAAACAGTGATCAGAGGAAACTCTTGGGATGTCAAAAAGAGCTCAGGAAGACAGGTTGCCCACCCCAGTGCAGTTCCTGTGTTCAGGTAATAACGTATTTCAACGCTTATGCACTACATCATAATTGCAGGAAATACGCCATTTACCAGTGCCTAACCTTGGTGTTTTCTGGATGATGACTTGAAGATGAACTGTATCAAGCTTAAGCACACGGAGCCAGGCAGTCTGCTTCAAGAATAACTGTAGAAATACGTTCTAGACAGAAAACATGCTAGATTTTGTGATACATTGTCTGAGCTATGCTAAAGCCTGTCTTTTTTATTACAATGAGCAAGCTCAGTAACTGTGTGCCAGCCTCTTCTGCACATCTCAGATTGTGCATGAGGAAATTACTTCTCTTTAGAAACTTACGTGATTTGGAACAATCTGATTCCCTGCTCCAATCTCTTAGCGAGTGCTTTTTTTATTTGCAGCAGACCAGCACCATCTTGTGGCATTTTGAGACCTAAAGTTTCAGAAAATTATTATTGTCTGTCTGTATATTTGATTTTATCTTTTGTGAGACTGGCCTATCCCCCAGGGAATGGCTAAAGGAGATGGTACTGCAGGATATTTTTCCCTTCATTTTTATATTTTAATTGCCAGAAAAGGAGTCCCATCCCTCTCCCATGCCAGAATCTTGATGCACACCAGAAGGGGAGAGCCTCGAAGCCAGTTGGGGGCAGCAGGCTCTGCCACATCACTACCCCAAAACCCGAGTTCTATTTATTTATTTATTTTTTGAATTTCATCACTGCCCATCTCACTCAAAGAGCAACTCTGGGTGGCTTACAATAAAACTAAAAATAAATACAGATTAAAATACAATAGCAACAGTATTTCTTAAATAATAATATAAATGGTGAAAGGTGGAAGGTCCTCTGTGCAAGCACCGAGTGATGTCTGACCCTCTGGGGGGATGCCACTTTCGCAACGTTTTCTTGGCAGACTATAGCGGGGTGGTTTGCCCTTGCCTTCCCCAGTCATCACCTTCTCCAGCAAGCTGGGTACTCATTTTACCGACCTCGGAAGGATGGAAGGCTGAGTCGGCCTGAGCCGGCTACCTGAGAATCCAGCTTCCGCTGGGATCGAACTTGGGTCGTGAGGAGAGTTTTGGTTGCAATACTGCCGCCTACCACTGCGCCACATGAGGCTGTAATAATATAAATACAAATGTAAAATATAAAATATAAAATCCATGATGGAGATATTAAAAGTTCTTAATTTAAATTCACGTAATTCACTGGACCCTCTTCAGGGCGCTAACCATCCCCAGGATTGATTACCCCTCCTTCCAAGATCCCCAGCCTTCCACCTTCCATGGGCTCAGCTGGGGTCTCGGCTGCAACGCGTGCTCCTGCAGCAGCTGAAAAGGTGGGACTGGGGTGCACGAATGTCCTAAAGCAGGTGTGTTCAACCCACGACCCACGGGCTGCATGCAGCCCTGAACAGCTAGTAATGCGGCCCCAAGGATGAAGCACACAAAGAGTAAAATTAGAATTAAAATTTCTGACAAGCACCTTGAGAACTCTGAGAATTGCAACCCCTTTCATCCAACCAGACGCTGAAGTCAAATATCTCACTAGTTTTATGTTGCCCTCTTTTTTTAAGATTTTATAATAAAAATATAAAAAATAAATGAAGTTTTATTACTTATATACATTAACTATATTAGATATTTTATGTGTGGCCCAAGACAATTCTTCTTCACTCAATGTGGCCCAGGGAAGCCAAAAGGTTGGACACCCATGTCCTAAAGCTTCAGCGGGTTGGGAAGTGCAGTCTGGAGCTCATCAGCCCCGTCCAAAAGTTAAGGCTTTAAACTGGAAAGAGGCGGTGGTGATTGGGCGAAGCCGCCAGATTGGCAGTAAAGGAGAGATTAAAAAATATATATCTATATATCTATCTATCTTTATCTCTGTGCTGCCAACTAATGGGCGCCCGGACTTTTGCAGCCTAGGGATAGCCCTATCCGTGAGTACCGCTTCACAGCGAGGGAAGCAGGGACTGCTGCACAAATTCGGATTAGACAAGAGCGAGAAATATGCCCACCGGACACGAAACATCCCGAGCGCTCACCCTCGTCGTTCGCCAGCCCCGGCTTCCTGGCAGGCGCTGGAGCTGACTTCGGATCCTCCTTTCCGGCAGAGGGCGCTGTGGACGTGGCGGCGGCGGCATTTCCGGCCTGACTAGCGCCAAGGTCCTACTTCCGCTGCTTTTCGTGTCCGAGTTGTGCCGGGGGTTCGGAGGCAGAGAGTGAAGGTTTTCCCTGCTTGGCAGCTGCCATGAAGCCGGTAAGGGCACGAGGACTCGTTGCCGGGATACCCAACGTAGCCTGCGCCAGTTGGAAGTCGGGGGAGGGGGTAGGCCGTGACAGTGGGGACGTAGTCCTGGGAGCCAGGCGCCGTGCGCGAGTTCTCATGGAGTTGAGTAAAGTGCCCCGCTCACTCATCGGGTCTCCCACGAGCGGTGGACTTCCATTCCCACAATCCCTAGAGGGTCTGCAGGCGCAACGGTTTATGGGAATGGAAGTTCAGTGCCCTTGGAGGGCACGAGGTTGGGGAACAGGCTTGGTATTTAAGGAGCGGATGTACAAGCTGGTTAAGTTGTTTAGTTAAATTATGGCTGTTTTTTTTTCCGGGTGTCTGTAGAATGAGGTGTGAATAATAGGTACTCTGAAGGAACATGGGTGTGATGCATTACGAATATAGAATTCCTTTTATTCCTCTTAAAAGTTAAAGTGACTTGCTTCAAAGACATTAAATGGATACTTTATTAAAAAATAAAATCGCCATATGGATGAACATATGGATATGGCAGTGTTTCTCAACCCTGGCAACTTTAAGATATGTGGATTTCATCTCCCAGAATTCCCCAGCCAGTTGGCTGGAGAATTCTGGCAGTTGAAGTCCACACATCTTAAAGTTGCCAGGGTTGAAAAACACTGAGATATGGTATTGCTGCACAGCCAGGGGATTTCATTAAATTGCCACGAAAGTGTCCCTAGAGCTGCATGCAGCTGCTGAAGAACCTTGGGGCAGTCCCACAAAAGTTGACCCCACATTTAAATTTTTAATGTAATAAAAGGGGAGGATTTTTGTATACATGATGGACAGTCCTGTTCACTGCAGTTGATTAATATAATCTTAATTCAATTTAATCAAATTTAGCCCAACCCCCATTTATCCCATTTATTTAAAGACTGCAATCTCTGTCACTCCACGACCAAGGGTAAATCTCAGTTTGAAAAGAATTTTATAACCCTGCATCAATAGAATAATTTTTTAGTAATCCTACATTACCTCCATGCATCCAGAATCCTCTCTAGGGAATTAAGAGTCAGTCTCCAAAACATATATTGAGTGTGTGGGTGGGCAGAGCAGAAAGTTGGGAAACGGATATACAAAATTTGCCTTTTTTCCTACAAGAGAGTTTTTTTCCCCTTTCTTTTCACTTATATTGGGTAATTGGGTTGCTAAAAGAATTTATTTCTAGTAAGAATTTGCTGTTTATCTTAATTCTTTTGCCTTGTATAATATTAACTTACTGCTGCTATTGAATTAATCTAATTGTTTCAAAAATCTATGCCAGTGTGATAAAGTGGGTAAGATGTTGGCCTAGGCATGGATTCAGGTTCCCCACAGCCATGGAAGCTGTGAGGAACGCTACAGGGTTATTGTGGGGTAACGTAGACAAAGGGGAGCTAAGTATGCTGCCTTGAGAACCTGGAGGAAAGGCGGGATATGAATCTAACAAATAATCTGTAATTATACATATTGCTTAATGTTTCAAGATTTGAGTTAAAAATATATAAGGAAAGCCACAGATCAGTTTAAAAGGCATACTAATCTGACCCTTATTGCCTCCAGAGGAGAAATAAAAAAAGGGTTCCAAGTTTCCGAAAATTATTGAAAACGAGTAAAATAAAACTTGACAACAAGTTAAAAAACAAGCAGTTCAACCAGCAAAGTGCTGCCAAAAAGTACCGAAAAGAACAAAGGAAACTCAGACAAGCTGTAAAAGATGCTGTATCTCGGAGACCGGTGCCTTTGGAAGATAACAAAAAACCTCCAAGTAAGATGAGTGTGTGTTTGTGTGTGCGTGCATGTATGTAAATATATGAGCCATAGAGACTTTGTTAAATGTCACTATTTTGTACTACTGAATATAAGGTTTCTTTAATCATCAGATTGTTGATTAACATAGGAGTGGGAAGAAGCTTTTATGTCACTGACAGGCCCTCCAGGTTGCTGTCAGTTGAAGATCAGTCTTAATGCTTTGTTTTTATATCAGTGCGCAATGTACTTTTTCTCAAATGAAGTAAAGTTATTGATATTTTAGTTGTAGATTATCAAAGAGAAAGCTCTGCTTCTCTGGAGGAGAGTAGCTTGAAGAAAATTACTCTAAACCATGATAGGATAAATCAAGTTTTTAATTTTGTCTGGGCTCTACCTGCTTTATAGATATAACACCATGAAAACAGAAACCAGCTGCAGCCATTGGTACAATATTCCATTGTTAATATCTATTTCTCCTTTTCCTGTAAAACAAGAGTCTTATCGCTGAATTACTTGTTCATGTACTCATCCGGGAGTACAAACAAAAAAACAATATATTTCCACTTACCTATTGCAGGCTTATGTATGTATATTTCTGTGCCTCTGATTTTTTTCACTTGCCTGAACAGAGAGGATGGAGAAGGAGGAAGAGGAAGAAGCTCTCCCTCTTGATATGATGGATGAAGATGATCTGAAATTAATGGAAGAGTTGGCTCAAAAGGCATCTTTTATAACAAGAGACTTATCTTCCAAGTAGGTGCTGGCAAAGCAGAAAATTTGAGCTGTAGAAAACCTTTCAACAGTTTCTTGTTTATCAAGCTTTCATTTCACATTCACTGATGTTAGCAAGGTCTAAATTGTAGCTAATGTTTTGTGTGTTGGGGTTTCAAATTTAGGTCTCAAGATTAAGAGCTTGACTGTATTTTCCTTTCGGGTAGTTAATGCCTGAAATAATGGAAATTAATAGAAAATGATAGTGAAGCACTAATTATGAAAACTGTATAGTCCTCATGAGTAAATCACAGAACTTGGCAAAGCTCTCAGTGACAGGGTCCTTGCCCATTTTAATTTTTAATGCAATAGTATTATGAAGATGGTTCTTCATAGTCAAATTAATGACCCAAATAGTTTTAATAGATAAAAATTATATATATGTTTTAGCAGATTGCTCTAAGGCAGCAGAAGTAAATAAGGATGAGAGACCAGGCATTTATTTATAAAAGATTGTATTAAATAAAAAACATTACTTAGAAGTAAAACAATAAACAGATTAACCAGCTAGCTAGCTAACAACAGAGACTTAGAGAGACTGACCAGAGACTGACCAGCAAGAAGCTGGTGTACATCATTGATATATTCTGTCCTATGTACATCAACCAGTCAGGAGCTTCTTGACCTTATAAGGACATAACCTTTGGTCCCTGAGAGTAAGACCCAGACAGCCAGGCACCAAAGGTCCACTCAGAAAAGCAGCCCCCACCTTTGTTCCTGTGAGGTCTCTTTTTAAAAACTCAAGCCTCTGTAATGCTTCTGTGATGAAAAAATATTCAGCAATATGTGGATTTCGTTCCACAGTGAACCTATTCATGCCAAGAAACGTAAGAATGAAAGCGTGATTGAGAAATATGAGAAGATGCCAAGGCGCATGCAGTCCATGCCTGAAAAGGAACTGATTCATTTGCTTCCAATCAAAGATAAGCATGGAATAATTCCACAGACCATGGAAAAGCCAGGTGAGACACAGTCAGGATTGCCTTGCGAGCTGTCAATAATAAATGTGGAGTATTAGAGCTGTTTGGTTTTTAAAGAGCATGTTCTTTCTTGCAGTTGTAAGTGTTGAAGAGGAAGCAGAAGAGAAAGAAGATGCAGCAGAAGAAGGGGAGGTGAAAGAAGGTAATTAAGGCTTGAAAAATAATAATTTGAACAGTTGAAATACTGTTTTTTTTTTCCAAATAATGTTAAGTTTCTTGGAACAGTGCTATAAGCAGTTTAATTGGTATTTCTTGGGGAGGAAGCTAAATACAGGCAGTCCTCACGTAATGACAGTAATTGGGACCAGCAACTCCGTCGCTAAGCAACACAGTTGTAAAGAACGATATCACGTGACCACGCTGACTAATAATGGCAGGTGTGGCAGTTCCTGTTGCCATTGTTAAGGGAGTCCTGCACAGTCATTAAGCGTGATGTCACATTATCACAATTTGCGACCTCCTGTCAGCTTCCCCAAATACCAGGTTATCTTTACTAGAGCTACCAGATCTGGGCTGCAAAATTCCAGACAACCACAAGATGGGAGCAGAGAGATCAGAAAGTTCTAAATTTGATCATCTTAGATGAACAGTTCAATAAAGGTTAGAATATTTCTCCCAAATGCTGTCATTGCCAATTCTAAGTTAAATGATTCCACACATGCATTCCTTTAAAAAGTTGTTTTCTTTATTACCATAAGCCCTTGAAGAGCCCTTACCTGTTCTTACTGTTGAAGAACGGTTAGTCCATCGGGAAAAAAAGCTACAAGAGAAGAAGATGCAAATAGCTGCTTTGGCATCTGCGATTCTGTCTGGTCCAGAGAATAATGTAAGTAATGCTGCTTTGGAAATTCCAAGCAAGAGAATGTGAAAAAGGTAAAGAAGCGAGAAGTTAAGCAAGAAGTGTTGGAGTTAACGGCTTGGCAGGTCTCCCAGTGATTTACATTCAGTTTTCTGTGCAGCCATCCTAGACTTTGTGCAGTTACCTTTTAGATGAAAGGACAATTCCCTTTCTCTAAACAAGATTCATGGGCTTACTCTTGGATATGCTTGCAAATTTTAAATTAATACTATTAGTTTCGATTTCCTCTTTAAAAAGATTTTTTTTTTAAAAAAACGCCTCTTTTTGAAGGATGTTCGGTAAAAATAAAGTCTTCTTAGCTGCCAATCAGGGATACAAAAAAATTTATAGCAGGAAATTTAGAACTGACAAGGAGAGTTGAAGGATTCTGGGAATTTTTAGAGAGTGGGTTGTATGACAAAAAATTGTTCCTGGCCAGTTATCTGGACTGCCATCTGGAGTTTGCTAAGGGAGGAGTGGCATGACAGTTTTCATTTTATTGTGAAATATAATTACTGTAGGATAAACCACCTATCCCCCCTTCCCAAGCATTGGAGGTGGGGGAGCACTGTAAGTTTGCCAATCCACAACTTCTAAAAGACTTGAGTTGACTAATGTGAAAATGTCATGTCAATAATTGATGATATCATGTAAGCTGAAGTTAAAAAATGATATTCTGAAAATTAGATGTTGCTCAGTCCCAAGCCTTTTTTTTCCGTAGATATGAATTGGTATTTTTTCCTGTTCTTACTTTGGTAAAAATTCCTTTCTAGTTTGGAAGATGGGGTAAAATTCAGGCATGCTAATTTTTATAATATGTGAAAAGCAGCATTTTCATACAAAAGCTCAATGTTGCTAAAATTATATCTACATGCGTTAACAGGAGCAGTGCAAATTCTTTCCCTAATTTGGATTTTCTCATTCTTACCCACTCCACTCTGAAAGATCAGGTGTCAGAGATGATGACAGCAGTAACCAAAATATCTTGAAATGTTTCTGTTGGAAAAGTTGGTGACAGAATTCCCAAACTTACCATAAAAGTGGATTTGTTATTTTTAATAACAATATATCCGAACATAGACACTTTAGCTTATATAGTGATGGGAATGTACTCATAGGGGTGTTATTCTTGAGCAGATAAAGAAACTGAAAGAGCTGCGTGCAATGTTGATGGAACAGGATCCCAGTGTGGCTGTGATTGTGCGAAAATTGGTGATGATTTCTCTGATGGAGCTATTCAAAGATATTACTCCATCTTACAAAATCAGGCCTTTGACTGAAAGAGAGAAAAATACAAAGGTGAGGATATACAATGATTGGGGCTTAATATTAAGTCTCGGGAGGGAAAAAATAGTGCTTTGGGGAGAATACATCAGAAGTTTGTTATGAAATATTCTTGCTAAGTTTGCAATTTGATGTTTTAATAGTAATTTTTAATAGTAATTAATAGTAATTTTTCCCTTTAATTATTTTAGTCTTGATCTTGGTATTGCCACTCAACCTGGTTGATTTATTGAAGGAAAGCCAATTTAAATGTATGCCAAATTTGCAGAGAATGCATAATTTCCTAGTAAATAAGAATCTGGAGTTCTGTTTGTTGATGAAAATGGAATTTGAATTAAATCCTGATTCTTTTAGAAGTACATTTGCCCCATGAGTCAGCCGCTTGACTTAGAAGCAAGGATACTCCTACAATAAATGGATTTAAACTCAGATTTTTTTTTTACAGGAACTTCTAAAGTTGTACAACAACGTGAGGAGAAGGGTATTTAGTTGCTGAGTTGCAGAGAACTCTTCAGCATAGAATTCAGTATTTCTAATATTAATGTTTTATATTTGGGATAGTTCCAATGAAATAAATGCCTTTCTGAAATCTTGTACATGCATTCCTTCAGATTTGGGCATTATATTCTATTTTACTAAGCAGGATACCTGCTACAGAGTAATGTTTTTTAAATGTAAACTACTGAGTAATAGAGTAGATACATAGCAAAATATTTTACAATGTTTCTTTTTTATAGGTTAAAAAAGAAACTCAGAAACTGAGAGAATTTGAAGAAGGCCTTGTGAGCCAATACAAGTTTTACTTAGAAAATCTGGAACAATGTATAAAAGGTATAATGCACAGGGTGGAGCAGAATACAAATATATGTGTATTTTTTATAGAATGTTCAGTTGGGAAGCACACCAATCCTTCTAGAAGAGTAGTCTTATTAAAGCTAGTGAATAAGTAGTGTAAAATTATATTTGCATGTGTCTTCTCCCCAGCAGAATATTAAGATTTTACAAAAATTTCAGCTTATGCCATCAATACATGAATAAATCGAAGCGAATATTTGTAGCTCAGGGTTGAACTGTGGAGTCCTTGGTGCTCTCTGAGCCTTGTTGTTTTCTTGCAGACATTTCATTGCCAGACTAGGCAACATCTTTGCATATCTGGGTGTTGATTGCTGGTGACGAGGTGTTCTGGTCTTTTGGCTTTTCTATTGTCTCTTTCGAATGGTATGTAAATGTTGTTTACCTCTATGTGTCTGTTGATGGCTGCTTTGTCTGAGTGCCAGGCTTCCAGGAATTCTGTGGCATTTTTGGATGCAAAAATCAACACTAGGATTAACACCAGACGAACAATCAAACAATACACAATACCCTAATCAAGGAACTGTTAACTCAGTCAATCAACCAAGCAGCAAACAACAACCCAATCAAAGAACTCCCAAGGAAGAACAACACCCCCACCAACACAAGCAGGGCAAGTCACTGTGTAGTAACAGAGAGCAAGGCCCTCTCCCTGTTCACACTGAAGATGTTGCCTAGTCTGACAGTGAAACGTCTGCAGGAAAACAACAAGGCTCAAAGAGCACCAAGGACTCCACATGAATAAATATCATATGACGGTTGCATTTCTGTCTCTGCAAAAGTTGCAACTCGTAAGAGAGACTTAAAAATTCCTATCCTGGGGCTAGAAGTCATTACAGGGCTAGCAGGTCACCTTGCCTATAGAGCTCTCATGCCCTAAAACAAGATTCTGCACATAAACAGGCAGACCCATCATTGAAGATATTTTCAGCTTTACCACCTATAACCCTTCAGCAGTATGACTAAAGGACAACTGCTCTGGACTTCTAATGCGTCCTGGCAACCTGGTGGGTGGGTAGGTAGGTAGGTAGGTAGGTAGACAGATGATAGATAGATAGATAGATAGATAGATAGATTGACTGACTGACTGACTGACTGACTGACTGACTGACTGACTGATTGATTGATTGATAGAAAATCATACCACAGTATCACATGAATGTTGCTGGCCATAGCTTCCCAAAGTGCCTACATTGCACTTATTTTCATTTATTTATTTTCTATCCCACCTGTATTATTTTTTATAAATAACTCAAGGCGACGAACATACCTAATACTCCTACGCTAGAATGGTGTGTATATTTATAGACCCTCAGCAATTATGGCTAGTAGTATTCATGTGAAAACAATAATCAGTTTGGGGGAGTGGTCCTAAGAGCAACATGCCAAAGATCCCTGGTACCTCCAGTCTGCATATTGAGTGGCAGCAATGGGAGAGGCTGACTTTCACACCCATTCAGAGGAGAGGGAAAACTAGGCAGACTCAGGAAAATCAGGTCCAGTCCTCCTGGAAAACACTTCGGAAGCGTTATATTGTAATTCTAAACCCTTTTCAGTCTGATGGTTGAATCAAATTTTTTTAATACAATTAGGCTATGAGTGTAGTGCAAAACCTGTTCCTTAATACCTTGACAGTCATCCCCAACTCTGCCCTGCAGAGTCAATCCCATTGAATAATGCTTTTTCTCTGATAAATAAATGCATCTGTCTAGAAGAGATCAGAACTGTCTAAAGCAATTACCTTGACTTCTCCAGTAATTATTTGATCTATTTCTTCTCAACTGACTCACATTTTTGGTTTTGTGTGCACACCACACCTTGGGCATTTCATCAAGAATGGTGAGAAGAAGAAAAAAATCTACTTTTCTGTAAATGGTATGCCATAGTATTCAACAGAGCCTTATTTTAGAACCTTTGCCTACGTGCTCCTGATTTTTTTCCCCTGTTTTTAGTCTGTCATTTCTTACTCTCCATGTCACGTCTTGATTTTACTGAAGATTTTACTGATGGTGAAATAAGCATTTTGAAATGACTGTGTGGGTAGAGAGAGATTTTTACCCATAATTCAGAAGAACGTCATAATAATGTACAGGGCATTTTACATTCAAGATTTAAGTCTGCTTTACGTTTCTGATACCTGTGAAGAAAAGAAAGAAGAAACGTGTGAAATATGTACTAGCTTTTGGAATGGTCTCAGCTTTGATCTTGCGTTGATACAAATGAGATAGGTAAAGGTAAAGGTTTCCCTTGACGTAAAGTCCAGTCAAATCCGACTCTAGGGGGCGGTGCTCATCTCCGTTTCAAAGCCTTGGAGCCGGCGTTGTCCATAGGACACTTCCGGGTCATGTGGCCAGCATGACGACTCGGAACGCCGTTACCTTCCCGCCGAAGCGGTACCAATTAATCTACTCACATTTGCATGTTTTCGAACTGCTTGGTGTGCAGGAGCTGGGACGAGCAACGGGAGCTCACCCCGCCGCGCGGTTTCGAACCGCCGACCTTCCGATCGACAGCTCAGCGGTTTAACCCGCAGCGCCACCGCGTCGGACAAAAAATACTCTTAGTGTCACTGGAAAAGCCACAGTCCCATTCTCATCTTTTGCTGTATGCTGTTGTGTCAACTAATAACACAGGTACTCCTCATTTAGCAACTACCGTTGGGAGCCACAACTTGGCTGTTAAGCAGAGCTGTTGCTAAGCGAAACATCATAATTTTACAATCTTATTTCAGCTTTTCTTTGCTTTACAGACCTGCAAAGGTCGTAAATGCAAGGACTGGTCACAAGGTTACTTTTTCATCATCATCCTAACTGCGAACAGTCACGAAACAAGGCAGTTGGTAAATGAGGACTACTTGTAGTTTGTAGTTTCAGCTCTTTGAATTTACAAAAGTCAGTTGTGAGGTTTGTCAAAATGAACAGTACAATAGGACTGCCAACAAAGGCCCTGTGTGTACATGTGCGTAGGTACACAGACAGGCTGAGGAAAAGCTTCAAAGTAGTTACAAAGTAGTTCAGGAGGATGTAGCTGCTTTAATGCTTGGAGGAGGGAGGCTTTGCCAATCAGTCTTCTCAGATGTTTTACACAGCCCTGTTTTTCCTCAGTTTCCCACAACCTGTGTGTAGATTTGATAATGTTAGGAAGTAGTAGTGTTAGCGCTTTAGGAACTTACTCAGTGGAAAGAGCTACTTGGTTTTGAGCCACATTTTGAAGACTAATAATTTTAACCAGAGCAAAGCTCAGTCTTTCCAATATTCCAGTGAGATGCTCTCAGGAGAATATCATCCAGTGATGCAGTTCAGTGCCTGATTTTTAGGCATTCTTCCCCTCTGCATTACCAACTACTCCATTCAGATTTTGAAATCAAATTATTAGTAACTAGGGAATCTGGGCATGGAGATATTGAAGCTTCACCTAATGTTTCCTTAGATTGGAAGCAAAGGAAGCTGAAGAAAAGCAACGTGATTTCAGTGAGGGCATACAAAGGCCTTGCAGAGACTGCAGTGAAGTGCCTTTGTGAGCTCCTGGTGGCCTTGCCTCACTTCAACTTCCACAATAACATCATTGTACTGGTTGTACCACTTATGAATGATGCTTCAAAAAAGGTAGGCTTTCAGTACTGCCTGCTGTGCTCCATTTTATGCTCAACATGTTGGCTTCCAAAGCTAAACCTCTAAACTGAGATTCTGAACTTCGCAGATTTCTGAACTGTGTTGCGATGCGGTGAGAAGCCTCTTCAAGCAGGATAAATTAGGCTTTGCTTCTCTTGGTGTGGTGAAGGTCATTTCCGGCCTTGTGAAAAGTCAGAATTATGATGTTAGACCCAAGGTGAGTTTGTTGGTGTATTCATTTATTTATTTTTGAAGATGGGTTTTCCTGTTCTGTTGAAGTAGCATCAAATCTTTTTCCACCCAATGCTTTGATTGAAGCTTTGAATATATTTATTTCTGTCTTTCATGAACTACCTGCAAGGATGGCTGTGAACCTCTACCTGAAAAAGAGACATTGTTTTAGTTTCTCATAATTTTGTTTTGCAAAAAAGTCTTTATGATTTTAATGAAAAAAATGCATGTGGATTATATTTAGGTGTTAATGGCACTACTTCATCTGAGAATTAAGGAAGTGGAAGTAAAAAAAGATGCAGAAGACATTACACCAAAGAAAAAAATCATGTCCTACAAAGACAAAAGGAAAAATCTATCGAGGATGCAAAGAAAGGTAATTTTATGCTGCAGTGAGCAAAAATGTGAAATACAATTAGGAAACTAATTGGTAAATAATGGTATGTCCTGGATTCAAAGCTAAGTTCCATTGGGTGCTGAGGAAACAGTTGCTGATTGAAAAGAGTTTGCTGAAATCACTGGGCATGTTTACGTGTACCAAAATTCTTTGCAACATGTTTTGGGGCTGATGTTGTTGTTGGCCAAATCTATAAAATGAACCCAATCATTTGGCAGTTTAGCTTTGCACATTTTATTAACATCTCCCTGCCCCCCTTTTTCAAAAAATACTTGTATTTTTTGGATGGATTTTTTAAAAACTAGCCAAGCTTAAAATACTGAGAGAATGTCAGTATTATTGTAAAGTCTATGTGGGGATTCTCCAGAGCAGGAGTGGGTAGAAAGTAGATCCGAATCTACTGGCGATTGGAATAGCTCAGCAAGGGCTTTTGCTTCTCAGTTGGTCAAGGATAAGCAGAAAATGCGCGCGCATGCACCCCCACCCACCCAAACGAAGGAGGAATTGCCATGAGTCAATACTTACATGGAAGCTCCGTAGGCGTGTTTGGTACTAGAGCCCCAGGCAGTTTCCTCAGCTCAGAATCCTTTCATTCCAACCAACTCAAACATGGACATAACAATTTGACACCCATGGACATCATGCAGCCCCAAGAGCGCTTCCAGCGGTTTCTACAAATCATGACAGAAGGGTACTTAACTTACTTGTTTACTTATTTACATTGATACCCATCCAGCTTCAGAAGCTCTGGCTGGGTAATATTCAAGTAAAACCTTATGAAGGAACAGTAATAATGAGAAAAAACATGTGAGGGTCTTAGATTTGGACATTCCATCCAGCCACCTCCGGAACAGCCACAGGGATCCTCCCTCCCTGGCCAGGCAAATCCCAAGCACAGGAGAGCCCCTGTTCTCCCCCAGGTCAGTGTGTTGGCTGACTTGGTCGTGGAGGAATTCCATGTTGTTATGGACGGGGGGGGGGGGGAAATGGCATTGGATGTTGGAAGTTCAGGGGTTAAAAATTATTTTGGTTCAAATTGCCAGAAACTGACTAGCTTCTAAACCATTTATTCATTTTCAGTGGAAGAAAGCAGAAGAGAAACTGGAGCGAGAACTCTTGGAAGCAGAAGCCTCTGAAAATACAGAGAAAAAATTGAAACTGGTATCTTTATTCCTCATACATTTTACATTTTCTGGGGGTCATTTTGTACTGCACGTGAAATAGGACTGCGTTATGCAGTGTATTTCTTCCAGGTTCTTTTTCTGCTGTGGCTAGTCAGAAATAGATTCAGGTAGGAGTGGGTGGCATGTGTAAAGACTTATAGCCTGTTATACAGGCAGTCTTCACTTAATGACCACAACTGGGGCCAGCAACTCCATCGCTAAGCTCCATGAGCACTAAGCAGAAAATTGCGTGACCGCAATGGGCTTACGACATCATTTCCCATTTAGTCATTAAGCGAATCACCGCACTTGGTAAGCAAGACATCACGTGACCATGACTTGTGACTTCTGCATTCTCCATTATTTCTGCTTGTTGGAAGCCAGTTGCAAAGCGCCCAAATGGCAGTCATGTGACCATGGGACACTGCAACAATCGTAAATCCAAGGACTGGTCGCAAATCTGGGGTTTTTTTTACACCATCATCATTTCAAACAGTTGCTAAATGAGGCAGTCAGTAAGTGAGGACGATCTGCAGTCATGGCTTCATGTCTCATTGTAGCATTGGTGTTCTTCGGAAGTTTAGGGAAGTTTAGGGAATCTAAGAATACAGTAATGGACTGGTAGTTTCTTACGTTCCAGCTAATAAATAGCTTCTTGTTCACTAATGTGATTACATTAATGTGATTGTGTCATAGCTACTATTGCTGTAACTCAGAATGGTGTAAAGCTATAATTTTTCTGGCTCTCAAAGTTATAATTAGGCAGTTTATTGAAAAGCCAGGAATTTTTAAATTAATTAACCATTCATTTTGGTTTAATGGCGTCAATATTGATGCATGAAGAAAAAAATTTGATTATAATGAAGTCATAAAGGTTCATATATCCTTTTATGGCTCTGTCCTGTAGCACACAGAAACCTTGAATATTGTATTTTTGACTTACTTCCGAATCTTGAAAAAAGCCCAGAAATCTCCTCTCGTGCCTGCTGTGTTGGAAGGTCTTGCAAAGTAAGTATTTCAGAATAATTTTGAGATTTCTTTTTTTTTTTTTTTAAGAAAAATCTAGCTAGGGACTGCATACTAAGGTAGAAATACATTCACATTATAAATATGTGAGCAATCATAACATTCTTTAAAATTATGTAACAATATAAAAAACATGTGAAAGTCAATATCTAGTTGACTAATAGTTCTGAATCTACTTTATGTTTATCTTTTGTTATCAATATGCGTTTGTTTTTTGTTTTCAAAATTCCTCCTAGTGAGTGACATGGAGCTCTGCTATGTGGCATTTATTCAGGAATGACAACCATGCTACAAACACGGGCCTAAGGATCAGTTTTAAGTAACGACCCTTCCAAATAAGATACAATTGAAGCAAACAACGTAGTTTTGTAGGTGAATCCCATGTAAAATCAAGATTTAAATGTTCTTTCGTTTAGATTTGCCCATCTCATAAACTTGGAATTTTTTGATGACCTTCTGATGGTTCTCCATTCCCTTATTGTGTCTGGGGTAAGTTTCCTGCTTTCTGATTAAATGAGTGACCCTTATTCTGTGTCAGGAATAAGGAACCTGCGCTGCCTCTTGTGCTGGCCTAGGTGGGCCCATGTTTGGTTTGTAAGTTTCCACCCTCAGACTCTCCCTTTTCCCACCGCCCTGTCATGTGCGCCGTTTCAATGTATTTGATGCATCGTAACGTTTCGCATGTCATTAATTGGATGCGTGTTTCATTTGTCTAGGGAGGATGGGAACGATTATATTTTGGCTTTGCTTTGGAATGTGTTTGTGTTATCTACTGCGCTCAAGGTTACTTTCCCAGGCTAGCAACTCTGACGATTGCTAGCACCTGTGCCGGGCGGGGCTGTTACGAGGGAGGCGGGATACGTTTGAAGCAAGGGTTTAAGTTTGTATTTGGCGCGCTTTTGCTCATTCTCAGCTTTCTCTGTATTTGCGTTTAGTACTCTAATAAATCAGATTTCATTTAGCATCCTCTTGTGAGTCTGAGTATTTGGGGCTAGGGCAATCATTACATAAAGCTGAGAATCTCAGTTCCTAACTCCGCTGGCCCCTGTCCAAGGAAGACAAGCGTCTAACTTGTGAGGGAGAGAGCCCGCGATGACCGAACCCGAAATCGTGATGATGGAGGAAGGGGAACCGGACTCGACCGTGAGGCCGTCCGGCCGACCGTCCCAAGGAGGGGAGCTGTCCGCCATCAGAGAGGAGGCGAGCTCCGGGTCGGAGAGCGAAGCCGGGGGGCTGAAAACGGCCCCGGAGACCACCGTGAATTCTCCGGGCGAGCTGCTCACCTGGGATGAGACCCGAGGAGATGCCACAGCAGCGGGGGGCCCATCCTGGAGGCAGAGATACCCCTTATCCCCCAACGTGGTGCAGGTGCAGCCAACGGAGGGCTCACCCACTCCGGATCGAATCAGAGTGCTGGAGTCGAAAATGGATTCGTTGGAGGCTATTCTGAAACAGCTGAGCTTGGATGTAACCTCGATGCGAGAGCTCCGGGAAGAATCCAGCCAGAGGCATTCAAC
Organism: Candoia aspera; assembly: GCF_035149785.1. Classification (NCBI taxonomy): domain Eukaryota; kingdom Metazoa; phylum Chordata; class Lepidosauria; order Squamata; family Candoiidae; genus Candoia; species Candoia aspera. The sequence goes on along the minus strand of NC_086158.1, from coordinate 73,576,423 downwards.
CCCTTCCTCCCAGGGGCTGACCCCGGAACGGCGACGGGTGGTGCGGAGGCGCGAAGGGGACCAGTCGGTCCAGATGGAAATCGCAGCATCGCCCGGGCGATCGCCCCGGGGCCCCGTGCCGCTCCGAGTCAGGGAAGCACCAGCCGCAGCAGCACCGGTGGTGGGGCGCAGCCCGGCGGGAGGCGGCATGCGAGACTTCCCTGTCAAGTTTGATGGGGACCCGACCAAACTCTCGTTCTTCCTGACGAATGCGAAAGCTTATATGGAGGAATGGGGGGCGGTTTTCCAATCGGAGAAGGCAAGAATCATCACCATTGCCACCAAACTGAAGGGGAGGGCGGCAGACTGGTATGTCCAGATGTGCCAGTCGGAAGCGCCTGAACTGGAAAATCTCGAGGAGTTCCTCTGGGCGTTGAAGCAACACTTCGAGGACCCCTTAGCAAAGGAGAGAGCAAAGCGAGCCCTGAAGGAACTCAAGCAGGGGTCCCGATCAGTGGCCGATTATGCTTTGGAGTTTAAAGCGCTAGCTGGGAAGGTGGATGACTGGTCCCAAGCAACCATTATCGAGCTCTTCAAAGATGGCTTGAATACCGAGGTGCTGCGCTGGTCCCTGGGGAGGGACGACCCATACACGCTGTATGAGTGGATCCTGCTAGCAGGAAGGGCTGAACATGCCCAAGAGGTCTTTGCCCAGCGGAAGACCGCCAAGTCGGGGCGGGAGATGAAGCCCAGCCGCACATCGACCACCGGGGGAAAACCGGGACAGCGACCCTGGGACGAGGAGCGTGAGAAGCGGTACGCCAAAGGATTGTGCCTGAGATGTGGTAAGGAGGGGCATCGAGTGGCAGCATGCCCGAAGGCAAAGGTGGAGGAACGGCCCGGAAAACCGCCGGCGAAGTCCCCTGCGTTGCCGAGGAAACAGAAAGCTGCGGTGGCTGAGACCGAGGGAGACGATGTGATGTTCTACGAAATTGAAGGGGAGACCGAAATCCCGCAACCGGCGGGAAACGCCAGCCACCTGCTCTAAAGGGCGCCGCTGGGCAGGTGGTAGAGGACGGGCGCGAGCCTCCAGCGGTGAGTGGCACTTACCGCATACTCATGGTGAAATTGAAATTGGGTTCCCAAGTCAAGACGGTGGAAGTATGGGCCATGATTGATTCGGGGTGTTCCCGGTGTCTGATGCACCCCGACGTGGTGGCGGCTTTGGAGCTCCCCACTTTTCCCCTACAAAGACCCATCGCATTTACTCAATTGGATGGGTCCATGGCAGGGGGCAAACCGGTCACCCATTTTACAGGGCGGGTAGCCTTGCAACTGGGCAGTCACCAGGAAGGGTTGTCTTTTGTCGTGGCTCCCGTAGGGGGCCCATTGGTGGTGTTGGGGGTACCATGGTTGGTGCAGCAAAACCCCCAAATAAACTGGGTCTACCGGACCATCACATTTAGGGATGGGTTTTATCAAGCGGCAGAGGGGAAGGGTGCCCCAGAGGAGATGGTGGGGGTTGCGGCAGCTGCGACTCCGCCTTACCCGGCCTCTCCTCTGGAGGGCTTGCCGGCCGAGTACAGGATGTTTGCTGATGTATTCGGTGAAAAGGAAGCTGACCAGTTGCCCCCCCATCGAAAGACGGACTGTGCCATAGAACTGCTGCCCAACACTCAATTGCCTAAACCAAAAATTTATTCCATGACGCAAAAGGAACTGACTCTCTTGAGGGAATTTGTGGACAAAAATTTGGCGCGCGGATTCATTGAGCCGGCGAATTCACCCGTGGGGGCGCCGGTTCTTTTCCGCCCAAAAAAGGATGGGACATTGAGACTTTGTACGGATTTCCGCGGATTAAATGCCGTCTCAATTTCCAACAAATATCCCTTGCCATTGATAAAGGACATGTTATCACATCTGGCCAAAGGCAAGATCTTCTCTAAACTGGATTTAAGAGAAGCCTACTATCGTGTACGAATCAAGGAGGGTGATGAGTGGAAAACTGCATTCAATTGCCCGTTGGGAGCCTTCCAGTATAAGGTGTTGCCGTTTGGGTTGGCTGGGGCCCCTGGGGTATTTATGCAATTAATCAATGAAGTTTTGCATGAACATCTGTTTAAAGGTGTACTGGTGTATTTGGATGATGTATTGATTTATACGGAAACCATGAAAGAGCATGTAGCTCTGGTAAAGAAAGTCTTGTGTAAACTCAGATCTGCTGAATTGTATGCAAAGCTATCCAAATGTGCCTTTCATCAGACCCAAATTGACTACTTGGGGTATAGGATTTCTGATAAAGGTATAGAAATGGACCCTGCCAAGGTGCAGGCTATCATGGACTGGGAGAGTCCCCGTACCCGCAGGCAACTTCAAAGTTTCTTGGGGTTCAGCAACTACTACAGATTATTCATAAGGGGGTTCGCTGAGATTGCCTTGCCCCTAACGGACCTGCTTCGAACAAAAGGGGTGGGAGATACTAGGAGAGTCAAGAATCCCGGAGCGTTGTTGAGGTGGACGCCTGCTTGTCAAACGGCGTTTGAGCGGCTGAAAGCAGCTTTCGTCAAAGAGCCCATTTTACAACACCCTGATCCCTCAAAGCCTTTTGTTGTACAGGCAGATGCCTCCGATTATTCTATTGGCGCATTGTTGATGCAAAAAGACGAGGCAGGATGCCTCAAGCCCTGTGCTTATCTATCCCGCAAGTTCTCTGAAACTGAGAGGCGTTGGCATGTTTGGGAAAAGGAGGCATTTGCAGTGAAAGCTGCATTAGAAGCTTGGCGGCATCTGTTGGAAGGGGCTAATCACCCCTTTGAGGTATGGACTGATCATAAAAACTTGGAGGCACTTAGTACCCCTCGAAAACTGAGCCCTAAACAGGTTCGTTGGGCTCAATTTTTCAATCGATTCAATTTTCAGTTCAAATTTATTCCAGGGAAAAAGAACTTTTTGGCTGATGCCTTGTCAAGGCAACCTCAAGACTCTGGGGCGGCGCCAGATGTGGTAAGCACCCTATGGTCGGCGCCCCAATTGGGCATGCAAGCTGTGACGCGAAGCCAAACGCGCGCGCAACAACCGCCCACCACAAGCGCTGCTCAGCCAAGCCCTTTGTCAATTCCCTCCCAATTGCAACAAAAGTTTTTAAAAGAATTGAAAACGGATACTTGGTTGCTTGCGAATAAAGACAATGTTACTTTTGACAGAGGCTTCGCTTGGAAGTCCGACCGCCTCTACGTTCCCGAAAGCCTCCGAAAAGATGTGTTAACACGTTCACACGATGACAAACTCGCAGGTCACTTCGGGTTTGTAAAAACCTTGCACCTCGTTCGGAGGCAATTCTGGTGGCCCACATTACGTAAAGATGTCAAAGACTACATTGCTTCCTGCACTGTTTGTGCAATGTCCAAGCGCAAGGTGGGCAAGCCCCAGGGGCTGTTGCAGCCGGTAGCAGCCCCCTCTTCCCCTTGGGAAGAAATCTCCATGGATTTTATTGTAGAGCTACCACCCAGCCAACGCAAAACGGTCATTTGGGTGGTCAAAGATTATTTCTCCAAACAAGCCCACTTTATCCCCTGCGTGTCCATTCCGTCAGCGCGTCAATTAGCCCGCCTATTCCTTGTACACGTGTACAGGCTACACGGATGTCCCTCCCGCTTGATTTCGGACAGAGGTACACAATTTACCTCGCAGTTTTGGCGGGCGTTTCTCAAGCTGTTAGGCACGAAGCAAGCCCTCTCCACGGCTTGGCATCCTCAAACGGACGGGGCCACTGAGGCGGTTAACTCCACTCTAGAGCAGTACCTGCGCGCTTTTGTGAATTATCAGCAGGACAATTGGGTAGACCTTCTACCATTTGCTGAAGTGGCTTACAACAATGCAGTGCATCAAAGCACTGGGCAGACCCCGTTTCGGGTAGCTCAGGGTAAAGACTTTGTCCCTATCACCGATCTCCCACAACCTCCTGCAGGTGCAGTCACTACAGATGATTGGTCAACACAACTGGCTGACTCTTGGCCAATGATTCAAAATGCATTGGCTGATGCTCAAGCGGATTATAAATTGTATGCTGATCATTACACGCCCCAGCAGTAAGAAAGCAAAAACAGTGCTCAGAGAGGGGTCTTCTCTCTGCCCAGCTCAGAGGAAAAGAACTTGACGTGTAGATCAGCTGCAGGGAGGGACATAGGAAGATCTTGTGTTCCTAGGCATGTGAGTGGAGGAGACCAGTTACCTATCAGTAATGATACAGGGGTGGGGAGGGAACACCTGCAGTCTGGCTGTAAGGGCCCACCAGCTGCAGACATACAGCCTTGGGGTCTCTGCGCTTACAATTCACGTTTTGCCTTTTTAGGTGTTAAGCCATAGAGAGAGCCTGCACTGTATCCTCTCGGCGTTTCACATTTTGTCCGGGCAAGGTAGGGGATTTGATTTCATATTGTGACGGGCTTGGCTTTTGTGATCAGCTTGAGTGACACAATTCCATAGTTCAGCCTGAGAAATTTGAGAGTGGTCAGTTTTGTAACAAAAGTCTTTTTAATACAGTTTGTAAGAAGACAGCAAGGAGGCAGTTTTCATCTGAAACTAAGCTAGGATCACTGATTTTGTTGCCTGTTTTTGTTCCAGTTTTTTTCCTATCTGCTTCTACATTTGTAACTAAAACAATATATAGCAACAGCTCTACTAGCTTCCAAGATGTATTTACAGGTAGTCCTCAGTTAACTACCATAATCAGGACTGGCAACTCTGTTGCTAAGCGAGAGGTTGTAAAGCAAAAAATCACCTGACTGCACCAACTTACAATGGCAATTCTGGTTGTAGTTGTTACGTGAACCACTCACAGTCGTTAAGCATGATGTCACATGACTGCAACTTGCAAATTACTGCTGGCTTCCCCATTGATTTTGCTTGATGGAAGCCAGCAGTGAAGATCACAAATGGCAATCACACGACTGTTATAATTGTGCGCCAATTGCCAAGCACCTGAATCGTGATCATGTGACTGCGGGGACGCTGTGATGGCTGCAACTACAGGGACCTGTCATAACCCTCCCTCATTCAGCGCCGTTGTAACTTCAAACAGTTGCTGAATGGGTGGTCGCTAAGCAAGGACTACCTGTATATCAAAAGGAAATTAATTCTCATAGAAAGTAAGCCTTTTAATCTTAGCACGGGAGAAACCAAATGCATTACTGCATTTTCAGATATAGAAACCCACTTAACTGGAATTATTTTCAATAGGTGATGTCCTTAACATTGATCCGTTGAAGTTCTACACGCATCTTTACAAGACATTACTTAAAATACATGCAGGTAATTCCTGATATCAGTGTATTGAGTATAACTGATGCTTTCTAACTATCCAGATGTGTTTCACTGAATGTCCTCTAATATTGAAAACTATTTGGTGATATCAAAGTTTGAGTGCCATTTTTGAATGCCAGATGCCCCTTTTGTAGCAGATAAGTTGGGACATTAGCTTGGAGACATTACTCCAGTTCCTCAAAACACAAACTAAATCCATAATGGGATTCTTCAGGGCATCATCTTTTGCTAAGCAATTCTTAACTGATTAAAGAAATGGTGGTAGAACAGTGGCTTTTCAACCTTTTTGGCTATTATTGGGGTTTTGCTTTGTGTTCAAGGAGCTACAAATGAAGATGCAGCAATAGTGTTGCAATGTCTGGATCTAATGCTCACCAAGCGCAGAAAACAGGTGACACAGCAGAGGGCTCTTGCTTTCATTAAGCGTCTTTCCACCGTGGCGCTCCAGCTCCTTCCGGCCTCCGGCATTGGAATCTTGGCAACCAACAGAACATTAATGCATGTAAGTTCTTAGCGACATGGCTGATATCTCGTAAGTTATGGATGCCATGCTACTGCTACTGTAGCCACATTCTTGCCAGAAGGGACAATCTCACTGGGCTGTTCTCCCAGCTTTCCTATTTATGTCCTCAGCTATTCTTACTCCTGTGGGTAACTACGTTTATACCTGAAGTATCAATTACGTTGAATTTAACGTGTAGAGAAAATAAGCTCACTGGATCGCTCCTTTATTCAAGGAAGCGGGCTGTATCTTCTCAGTGGCGAAATTACACAGGGCCCTGTGTGAACACACAGTGGCTTTTATAATGATGACACCTCCAGGAATCATGAAATTGGTAACCTGAAAGTCAGTCGGCTGATGATGTTCAGCCCATGAGCTCCTTTTTGCTGGATCACACCGTCTGAAAGGATTTGGAGGAGAAGCCATAGGCTGAATAAGAATGCATACGTGAAATCCCTAGGAGACAACAGAGGTATTAATGGAGGAGGTAATTCTAATGTTGGGATTGGTATTCTTTTGCGCTTTCCTTCAGCAGCAAGATGTATAGCATGGAAGCAATACTCCATCTGCTGTTGCTCCTGGAAAACTGTGTCAGTGGTATCTCTTGCTAGCTTAGGCTGAGGCCTGCCTTCTGGGACTGCCGTTACAGAATGCCAGCCTCAGTACTGTGTCCCCAGCTCTGGTAACTACTGTGATAACTGCAACATGGGACTGCAGTGAGAAGGAAGTGAGAGTATATTTATTCTTGGAAGACAAAATGCGTTACTGGTTATAATCCGAGTTTGGAGTATTTTAATTGCTGCGGTTAGTAGGTGGTGGTTCTAATTTAATTTTTCCTTGTAATTGCATGTGTTCTCACTTCTTGCTTCTTCCTAGCTTCACGATGTTTTGTATTGATAAGATACAGAAACCCCTGTAATGTACAAAATAGTCCAAAGCTGTTTTAGTCTTTATGACATCAAAGAATCTTCCTATTTCAATAGATAACATACTGTAGACCATATGTATGGTAGGGATTCTGAGTTTATTACTCCAAGAATTAATTACCCACTTGGGGGAGAAATTATTTTATTCTCTGAGGTGAACAAGGCATCTTGTAATTGTTCTGTTTTCTGAGGCACTCTTTTTTTCAACAAACTTCATTACAGATTTTCCCAAAGACAGACCTCCTCCTAGACAATGAATCGCAGGGCAGTGGCCTTTATCTGCCTGAACTGGATCAGCCGGAGTACTGTAATGCTCAGAACTCAGCCCTATGGGAATTGCATTCCCTCTTGGTGAGTCCCACAGAGGCTTACATTTTGTAGCTTTATTCTGGGATGGTAGTCTAGAAGTCCTTTTTTCTTTCCTTCTGAAGACTTTTCTTCCTCAACTAGAATGTCTAGGAATGAGTTTAGGAGCTTTACATACTATTTTCAACTTTTAATATGAATACTCGTGTAATAATTTTTTTTCAGTCTTCATAATCCTGCCTAGCTTGCATCCCTTTGGAACACCCTCCCCCCAGAGGTCAGACAGCTCCTGGACTTCCGAAAAAGACTAAAGGCCTGGTTTTGTCAGCAGGCTTGGAATGGGAGGGGGAATAGTTATACCTGGGGATGGCTAGCGCCCTAAGTGATTTTGAGGGGCCTGTTACACTCACGGACTGATTAAATCTTTTGCCGCTTAGTTTTTATTATATTTTTATTGTATTGTATTGTTGTATTGAAATGGTTTTAAATTTTAACTGCATTTTATTGTAAACCGCCCAGAGTCCCTCATGAGGTGGAGATGAGTGGTGAATAAATTTATAAATAAATAAATATTTACTCCCTGTTGCTGTACATTCTAATCCTAGAGAAAGCAGGTGATACATTTGAGCTCCCCAGGATCTCGCCATCTTTCTCTCTTGGTGACTGGCAGTCCTAGAGTCCAGCCCTGCAGTTTATTTCTAAAAAATAAACATCCGTTATTAAGTGTTTATTCCTGCATTCAGTATTGAGGATGTGTGAAATCGCCAGAACCGAGTGATCGCAGTTTTAAGATTTCATGAAGGAGTTGATCTTCCAACACATTCCATTCAACAGACCGTCTGTTTGTACAGTACCTATTACCAAGCCCACCAAAACACATGTAGGGGGTGGGGATATTGCTTTCAAATAAAAAAGAAACATTATTAAAATGCAACAAATTAACTTTTCCATATATTCATTAGAAATGGGAGGGAGAGGAAAATAAGTAACCATTCTTCCATAATATTTATTTTGGTAAAATCTGGGTGAAGAGAGACCCAATTGGTAACTTCTTTTTTCACCCAAACATGTAGTAGTAAGTGCCATGTGGATTTCAGTCATTTGTAACTGGGTGGCAGTTAGCATAATCCTCTCTGTCTAGGGAGGGCTTTTTCAAAAGTATATTGCCACCTTCTACAAGGCCAGGAGCATGATTCCATGGTGCTTCACTGCTTTCTGGTTTCACTTAGCCAGCAGCTCTTCTCCCCACGGTTAGCTCAGATAAGCTAGGATGGGCAAATGTCAAGAGTATTCGTGATTGTCTGGACTGCAACATACCTTGTCTATGTCTTCAGGCCTCAAAAACTGAAACTAGTCCAGTACAGCTGCACATCTCATTATATACTGCATCAAAACCAGTGTTCAACTCAGTATGAATATGGGTTCTTTGATCCTCAGATGTGGCACAGCAGGCTTTTGAGGGCTCCAGCATTGGATTCTCCAGGGTTGATGGCAGTAAGCGCTCAAGCTAACCCAAATAGCTGTATTTGATAGCTATTATTTATATTTTTATTTATTTATTTATAGAGCCAGTTTAGTCTAGTGGTTAAGGTGCTGGGCTAGAAACCAGGAGTCTGTGAGTTCTAATCCCGCCTTAGGCATGAAAGCCAGCTGGGTGACCTTGGGCCAGTCAGTCTCTCTCAGCCCAACTCACCTCACAGGGTGGTTGTTGTGGGGAAAACAGGAGGAGGAAGGAGTATTCGGTATGTTCACCACCTTGAGTTATTTATAAAAAATAATAAAGGTGGGATAGAAAATAAATACTGTAAATAAAATTTAAAGATGTGATTACTGTGTTGTGGTACCCAACAAACACTATAGTATGTAGTGTGTCTGGTCAGCCCCAAGAGGAGTCTTATCCCATTGGCACTCTAGCTGTCTTCTGTCCCGTTTCGTTATTTAGAATTCCCCAGAAAACTAGGGAGATGCTGGGATTCTGCTAGATAGGTTAGGGCACTAAAAGGTGGCCTGTTCTATTCCAAAGAAATTAATGGGAAGTATGCCCAACAGCCCATTTTCATCTTCTTCAAAGTAGATCAAGGGACTGGCCCTTGTAGCCTCTCTCCCGAGGGTCTTGTATTAGCCTATCTGAGATGCTTCCTGTTCAAGCTCTGGGTTTTGAAAGCTGGACAGAAGAGCCTGCTCAAACTCTAGATGCAGTCATTTTGGGAAGGCTTAAATACATGTTTGCTGGAGGGCAATATTGATGCAACAAGGAACTATCAGCAAACTTGTGTCCAAGTTGACTTCATTATGCCAATCCGTCAGTCTTTTTTAAATTAAAACTTTCCTGATTGCACTGTTATTTTTCAACAACTGCCTGTTTTCAGATTACCTCTGCTCAGTAATTTATTTAGGCTGAACAATTAATTTCTGGTGGTTCAACTCATTCCTTGGAAAAGGTTTAAGATTACCTAGCCATATTGTTTTAATCAATTGCTTCTAACATACATAATTTTGGTGATTAACTCTTCAGAGAAATAACTCAGGGTAAGTACATTAATGTATGAAAACATGAATCTTCTCAATCTGCTGTGATTACTCCCATTTTCAGAGGCACTATCATCCAGTTGTTCAGAAATTCGCAGCTCATCTCCTTGCAGGAGCTCCAGCTGAAGGATCAGAAGCTCTTGGGCATGAACTTAGCCGGAGGTGAGAGAACATTCTGTGCTGTGTCCAGAAACAAGCCGTCATCCCTTTCATCATCAAGGAAGCATACTGCCTTTAGTCCTGCAGGCTGGATGGCACTGTTTGACCAATTGCTGGTCATCAAAAGATCTGTTTTCTACATTATTTCGAAGAAGAAAACTATTTCTCTTAATTCATTCTTACCCTTAGTGGGAAATAAAATATCAGATTTTCAGAAATTACATTACATTCTCAGTCCCATTACATTATAGTTCTGCAGTATCTGAAGGCCACATATTCCTCCTGGTTTAAGTCTAGAGACCTGTGTAGATTTCCTGCCTAGATTCATCTCTATTATTGCTTTGTTTTTTTCCTAAAATTTGCTTGAGTTTTAAGTTAACTTTTGCAAATAATGGAAATTATATTGCTGTGTACCATAGGTCTCCTGGTGAACTTTTTGAGGCCTACAGTATGAAAGATACGACTTTTGATCCTCATATTCCACCAGTTGCACATAGGAAAAAGGTACTTTTTCACAGATTCCTTTCTTAAAGTATGAAACATTACCTTAAGGTTTATAGCTGTTTACTTTCAAGTTTTTTACTATTGTATGCTTCTTATTTCAGGGTAAATGTTTACAAGGTGACTTATTTCTGAATGAGGACATAACTAAATTGGTTAAGCTTCATCTTGAAAAGCCTGGTCTACAAGTACCCTTGGATTTTGCTGAAGACATAAAGGCATTTCCAGCATCATAACTATATTGCAAGCTAGTTCAGCATGTTTGAAAGAACCAGACATATGAAATGGTGGCTTGTTCCATTGAATCCTAGATTTTCAGAATGCAGAAACATGGAAGAAGAATGTTTTTTTAGTTCCTAGAATATTTGAGGTAAATTCTTCAAAAATTCAGGAATGATGACTTTACACTGATGGATAAAGTTTAGGATTTCTAATTTATTCAAGCTTGCATTTGTAGAAAACAATTGTACAGTATTCTCGGTGCAAAATAATGCCTTTTCAATAATTGTATAAACATGGATGATTCCTAGAAATTTTTAATTATAAATATAGAACTTTTTCAAAACATGACTCTGGGCTAATCTGTTGTAACTCATAATTGAATTTCAGTGGCATTTGCCTCGATTACCAAATTTGAACAGATGTTGAAAAACAGACATGCAAAGTTTTCCACTATCATGCACACTGTATTCCTTTTTCCATCATTCCATTCATTTAGATGGATATATATCATATGTTAAGATGGTGGAAAAAGAAAAGTATCTATGAAATAAAATGTTATCTGGCCCAGTACTTGATTTGGCATAAAGCATAATCAAGCATGGTATTCATGTATCAGTGATACTTCTTGCACTTAGACATGGATAAAATATTGACAGTATTCAAAGTATGTTTTGGGTAACTCCAGAATATACACCACACCTTCAGGACAGTATTATCTAAGATGGCTTTGAGCATAAGGCTTAAGCCCTATTTTCACCACTTGCTTAACTGGGTAAGTGAAGGGAGGAGTTAAGTGTGTTGTGGAAACACCAAGAAAGGGTGAATTGATCCAGCCAATTAATTCTGGCAGGTGTAAGTGTAATCCCAAGTAATCAGCCATGCACAGACCTAAATTAATTTCACCAGACATGTTGAAGAACACACAAGTTCAGTCAGGTGATCCATTTGGCTTACCTAATCCCAAAGTAAGAATTCTGGGGAGCAGCTAAAAAGACCTCAGTTGTCATTTGGAAAAGAAATAGTAGAGTCTTTGCATCCACTGACTATACCTCCCCAGTGTCTGCTTGACTGTGAGGAACCAGACAATCCCCTCTGAGATTGCTTGCAGGCCTGCTTTCTGTAAGCACTTAAAAAGGTAAAGGTTTCCCTTGACGTAAAGTCCAGTCGAATCCGACTCTAGGGGGCGGTGCTCATCTCCGTTTCTAAGCCTTGGAGCCGGCGTTGTCATAGACACTTCCGGGTCATGTGGCCAGCATGACGACTCGGAACGCCGTTACCTTCCCGCCGAAGCGGTACCTATTGATCTACTCACATTTGCATGTTTTCGAACTGCTAGGTGAGCAGGAGCTGGGACGAGCAACGGGAGCTCGGGAACTCCAGTAATGCCCCAAATGGGGAATTAAGTTTCTGTGGCTATGCCGGCCAAACCCCAGTAAGGAAAAGTGTGTGGTAAGGAAACTTGAGTGGGTTAGTGGCTGACTGGGCCAGGTGTATGTGAGAATGGGGCCACTGTCAAAACTGGGTACAGCTTATCTTCCATGGTGCTCCCATCCCCTCCTTCATTTCTAGCCACACTGGCTGTGGCGGATGGCTGGGGGTGGTGGGGTAATGTTTGACAGCATCTTGTGCAAAAGCAAAGTTCTTGATTAATTTTACTTCAGGGAATCAGTGTCAGAGCCACAAATGATTATTCATTGCAGAGCCTACCAAGGGGCCAAGCCAGACCCTTATCACGGCAGCGCCTAATGTCCTTTATATTTTCAAACATAAAATGTTCAGAAGGCTGAACTTAACAAGCTTCTTGCCATCACCCTTTTCTTGCTCAAAGGCTTCCTCCTCCTCTTTACTGAGGTGCTGAAACCATTATTTTGAGTGTAGAAACAGGTGAAAAGGTTATAGCCATTTTATGATTCCACATTTCTACATTGATTTGAGAAAGGCAACTTGGAAAAGTCTTGTGCAACAGTCTAGCTAGCTGGTCCTCCATAATGCTCCAGCTGTGCTTTGCTGGTGTTACGGTATGGATGATATATAGTCTCTTGAAACATCAAAAAGGAGTAGAAAGATCCAGCTAAGATATAAAAATAATTTGTTCCCTATTAGTTAGTGGCTTGTAAAGGGAGATTAATTTTCTCTCTTGATCTTTGTACAAGTATAACCACAAGCAACCCTATTTTATTTACAGATTAATCAGATACAAAGAGGAGAACAGTGTTCCTGTCACTTGTTTTTATTTGGTTAGCTCTTCCTTTGAAGCTTCCATTTCAAATACACAAATAAAATATTGGTTGCAATCAGCACTCGGTCTATAACAAGTGAAACAAGTGCTGGACTAAGTGTTTTAAAGGCAGCAGATTAAAGAAGCTGGCCTGGTTCACAGACAGTAAAATAAGTGCTGGTTTAACAGAACCACATGCCTAAGATAGAAGGGGCCCTTACAGGTCAAGCAACCAAATGCTTTACACAATTCAGGAAGGGTATGGTCAAAAAAGTCAAGATCGTGGCTGAGATGGTGTGATTGAAGCTATGGCTAGTTTTTATGTTGTATGCAATGCAATTGGGGAGCTGGGAGCATTATTTTACTTTCACAAATTTACGCAATGCTCCCAATGTCTTCTGTCGAAGTTTACCTAGGAAACAAGTAATGATTTCCTAAAGACAATTGAAATTGTCTGTAGTAAATACATAATGCATACATGAAATACACTTTTTTTTTAACCTATTAGGTTGGGTTTTAACTCTAGAACTTCTACTGAGATTGTGGAAGAAGTTAAGCAGTTTGAATAGCAATTATGCTTTAGCCAGACCTACTTATTTTTTGTCTTTGGGATTCTTTGTAACCACATTTATAATCTTGTAGTTCCTTGTTGCTTGATTATGAATGCACCCTACTGTCTTTGTTTCGGGGCCTTGCCTGGGGAGTGCTACTGAACATGTCCCTGTGTGATTGACCTGGCTTTGCAAACCCATCATAAATTTCGGAGACTGAAGTATTCTGGTGCCCTGCTTAAGTCAAGAATGAACCTCAGCTTGTTCCTCCGAGGCCAAGTGAGAAAGGCAAAAAACTTTTATGTTGAAAATGAATTCAGAAGCCCACTTACAGATTGGTCTCCAACACTGAATCAACCTGTGAGTAAAAGAATTTTTCTCCACATGATGTTGCTGCCGCCCCAAAGGTCTTCTGCTGCACTCAGTTGTTTAATGAGATGCCAAAATACAAAGTGGAGGCAAACCATTAATGTGATGGAACAACTTCAACTTCCTAAGCCCTGCCGGGCCAGAGTGGATATTTTCCAATGTTTGGACTTTCCCACTGCAGTAAATAGGTGAAAGATGAAAGGTCCCCTGTGCAAGCACCAAGTCACATCTGACCCTTTGGGGGGATGCCGCTTTCGCGACGTTTTCTTGGCAGACTATAGTATGGGGTGGTTTGCCACTGCCTTCCCCAGCCGTCACCTTCCCCAGCAAGCTGGGTACTCATTTTACTGATCTCGGAAGGATGGAAGGCTGAGTTGGCCTGAGCCAAACATCAGCGTTGGTGGTTTCTTTTGATTTGGGGCAATATAATAACAGCTTCCTATCCATGTCCTGTTTCCTCCATACCTACCAAGGAAAACTGTGTAAGTACGAGTTTCACAATCACTGGCGTTTTCTGTGCAGGGCCATCCACAGCACAGAGGGCTGAGATTTTGTCAGCCTTCGAGATAGTCCAGACAACAAGCACAAACCAGGAGTATTAAGACTACCTTTACTGTAAAGTTACAGTAACAGAATCTTGCAAGTCTGAAAGGACATTTTCCCTCTTACTTTCCAGGAAACTTGGAAGGGTCCTTCTGACAGGCTTCCCACACCCCTTTTCCTTCTGTGGGCTGAGATACCTTTTGCATGATGGTTGTCAAGTCTGGGGCTCTTCCTCCTGACTCCCAGGGTCATTCCCACAAACCATTACAGACTATCCAAATGACAAAAGGGGCATCAGAATGTTGTAATACACACTGTGCCCCTTGTGTACCTAACTCTGATGTGGCAATGCAACAATATGAAAAGGACAGAGGTCTCACTCATCACAGTATGTACTCCACAATTCCGCCCTGCCCCGCTCCCTCTCCATGGATGTCCATTGGCCTGAAGCAGCAATTCTACTTTTTCAGGGGATAGAAATATCCCCAACCAATATTTTAAAGAGAGAAAAAGAGTAAAGTAATGCGAACTTTGTGTCTGAAGGAAGACAGAATTGCTTTATAATTGTGGTAAGGAAAGGCCAAGACTCTGATCAATTTGTGACAATTATTGATAAAAAATAAATTTGAAATTTGAAAAACTGAAATCATCACAGCAGCCAAAAAGTCATTGAGGGTCATGATGTGATTAGAGCAGCGTTTCTCAACCTTGGCCATTTTAAGATATCTTAAAGTATATCTATCCACCTATTTTAAAGTGGCCAAGGTTGAGAAACGCTGGATTAGAGTGTAGGAACTTGAATCACTGGAATCTTACAAGGGGTGTTGGAACATGGTCTACCTATTGTCCTCATGGATATAAAATGGTATATAATAAACGAAGTTTAGAAGCATTTTTAGGAACAGAAGGATGATCATGTGCTGCAGGTTTTTGGGGCTAAAATGTAATAGTCAAAAACATTTCCAGTTCAAAACAACCATTTACTTAAACATTAATCGCAGGTGTGAAGTTTTAATACTTGCCCCTCTTTATGATAGAGACCATTTTTTCATAATGTTGCTGTGACAGAAATTGGCAAGAGAATTTAGGCATTCACCTCCAAGTTTTTGGTGTTCTGCATTTTCTTGGCTAAAAGATGTGCAGGTTTAAGCAGACCTAGTGTGTACATCCAGCATGTACCAACCAGCCAAGCTATAATCACCGTCCCTGGTCAAGCAAGTACCTATTTGTGAACAGGCACATACACAAATACATTTCACTTCAGTTTTACCAATAATGCATTCACTTTCTCTCAGCGACAAATTATGTTTAGTCTAGGATTTGGAGAAAAATAAACAAGAGTCTTTTCTGGATTTTAATATAATTTTTTTTCACATTAACTGCAAAAAGTTAGGATATAGCTATTAGCTAAATATGTTTCTTCCCTTCATGATAGCCCTCTGGTGCTGCTGCTTTGATACGTAGAAGTCTTTTTGTCCCAGAGGTGAACAATATGTTTTGCAAACACGAGAACAAAGCTTTGTAGAACGTCCAATCTGATTATAACTTTACATGCCATTCAGGTACAAATTGTTGTTCAGTATTTTGCTTCTTTGAACTCCAATTAAGCAAGCAGGGCCTGTTCTTGATTTATGCATTCAACTTGAATCTGCTGGATTGCAGGTGCACTGCATTGCTGAAAGTTTCAGACAGCCTGTTTTGACAGGTTTACACTGCAATCCTAGACACATTTACTAAAAATTAAGCCTGGTTAAATACAAAGGAACTGAATCCCACGTAGTGAATATATGATTGTAGCCTTCATATGTGTTACAGTTATTAAATGTAAAGCACATCTGCCATTTCCAATCTGCCTGTTTTATATTATGGAGGCAGAGAGCTTCGGATTCAAAGGGAAGAAGGGGGGAAAAAAACAGGTCGGAGCAGATGGTAGCTCCTGTCTCTCCTGAGACTGTGCAGAGCAGCGGAGAGCAGCTGTCCCAGCTGCAAATGCCCTACTATTTTGGGGTAGTTTTTAATAATATATATACAAAAAGGAAAGCTAGAGTCAATACTAGCAGCCTTTTAAAAAGATTTAAAACCCCCCCGTTTTATAAAAATAGACAATTATTTTATAAGGGCTTTTTTGTAAAAAGCAGCAGCAGATTTTATACTAATCAGTCCATGCATTCTATTTAAATAAGAGGGGTTTTTTTCCCTCTTTTCTTTAAATAATATTTAAACAAAGCAAGTACAAGTACAAAAAGTTTTACTGGGATGCTGTGTTGTTGGGTGCTGAATGAAGAATCCAGAAGTAAATCTTTACTTAAATTGCCTTTTCTCAAAAATTTTTAATATTGTTTACTGAGATAGTCAACATACAGATTATGTTTCCTGAATGTACTTTTTCATTAAACATTTATCCCCTTTAAACTGAGAAATAAGTAACATTCTCTATAAAGATATGTAGAATTCTCTAGAGCAAGACATGATAAATATATTACAGTGGCACGTACTTTAAAATATTAAAATAAATTACTGTGTTTCAAAACAGGGAAACTAGGATACATTACCTGAAAAAATTCTCTTCTAATCAATATATATACCATCTACTTACACTGACATTAAGACAGATGATATATTCACAATACTCTACTAAAATTTGTGAATTACAACGTACTACATACATCTGCCTGTAATCACATTAGCGTGAAGAGGAATTCTTAAAGGTGCATTAGATTTATGCAACAAACTATAAAACATTATCAACCTTCATTTTCCCTTAAGATACTTAATTAAAATCTTCTATTCAAAAAAGCAGGTTTCTGTTTGCAAAGGGCTACATAAGGTGCACACTTTACTCTCCCAGCCCAAGGTGCTGAGTATGAAGAAGAAAACAGTTTCCAAATTCTTCCACATGATTCCTTCAAAGCTCAGAGCCAACTTCTCATTTGCAGAATACCATCAGCCTCTCATCGATATTACACCTGCGCTGCCAACCACCCTCAGCTGGCTCTCCCAGGGCCTCACTGGTGATTTCTTCCATTCTCCAAAGCTTTTTGTCTTTCAGAGACCTATTCCAGTTACAGGTAAAATACTGCCCAAATAAGATGCTGAAGGATCCATCTTTACATCTTCTCATCTTCACTGTGATTGTTGTCTCTTGTATTTATAATTCCCTGGAATCAGGAAGAAACAGATAAACTGTAAGTCTCATGAATCTGACAATTTGAAAAGTCACATCAGCAATCAATCAAAACAAATTGCTTGCAGGTTTGTGATACACATGAATGGGCACAATATATTGAAAGTATTCAAGTTCTATTACTTTAAATTTCCCCGGGAAAATCAATGGACAAAAATAATACTTCAACTGACATCAGGGTTAAAGGATTCAGATTTTTAAAGAAAATGTTAGGAGGAAAAACAGTCCAGACTTAAAATTTTCTACTTTATTTATTTATGTAAATATGTTATAGCTGCCCAACTCCAATGGACTCTGGGTGGTGTACAAAACCCCCAAAATTTATAAAAACAGATAAATCTGCAACCACACAGACAGCCCAGACTAAAATTATCTAAAAATGGCACAAATCAAACAAAATAAAACAGCCCCCCCGCCCACGCAAAATACAACAGTACATTGACCCCAGGCCTGGAACCACAGCCAGGTTTTCAGAGCTTTCCAGAACCCCAGGAGAGAGGGCACCATCCTTCTTTCTGGGGGGATGCTGCTGCAGAGGGCAGGGGCCGTGATGGAGAAGGCCTGCTCCGTTGGTCCCACAAGGTGACAACATCTAATAGAGGGGACCTGGAGTGAATTCACTCTGCCGGAATGTACCGGGCAGGCAGAACTGATTGGAGATAAGCGGTCCCTCAGTACTATAGCACTGTTATCAGTAACTAAAGCAGAAAAGACACTGAATATAAATGTATATAACCTTTCTTCTAAAGAATTTTCTCTTTCAGATACAAACAGAGTATCTAAAAAAGTTTATTTGAAATATTAATATGAATGAAAAGAAACTTAAAGCAAATAGCAAAACTGGCAGGTGAATGTTGCAGTGGCTTTGTAGTTAGGAACATCGCAAGTTTTAACCTTTATTTCGCTAACATAAAACCATATTATAGCATAGTATTTTAAATGCCCGGATCTCATTTGTAAATAGAAATAGGGTGTGTTGTTTTGATGACCGTAACTGGCCATTATGTAGGGTGGTAACTATGACTCATTCAGACATAATGTCCATTCCTAGCAAAATACAGAACAGGTAAGACAGGGCTGATTTGTGCCAAACTGCAGGAGACCAATGAAAGGAAGAAGAAACCACTGTGCACACTATTATTCAGAGCGTCCTACCAGTGCAGACATAGGGGCATCCTGGTGTGTGCTACGCTCCTTGTCATTTAATGTGTTGCAGCCCACTCACCGAGCACCTAAGTTCCCTCGCTTGTAAATAACAAGAAAAAAAACAATCTGACCACCCAAGATGGGAAGAACATATGGCAATTTCTGCTCCCTCAGCGCCAGCTGAGGAGCAATTTCCAATGCTGCTTCAGATCAAGCTACGTTCTGAAGCTGACGTGCTTTTCTCATTTCTTTTGAACCTCAGCTCCCATACTATTGCTTTGTAGCGTTGTGGTGGAATCACAAAAATAGTGTTTCTATTTAGAAGAGCACTTTTCCACCAGGAGTGACATCACATGCACTAATGGAGGCCTGTGAAAATCTGACCTGCCTTGTGTACTAGCAAGTCCCACTATCTCCTAATCAGAAGGCGATGGGCCGTGATTCTAGGCTGCTCTTTATCCCAGATTTCTGGGAAAGAGGTTTTGGGGGCACTGCATCACTGAGAGCATGAGAAATTGCCATGTTAAGGGAATCCTAAATTTAACTCCATGGAAAGAATAATCTGCTGGTTTTTCTTTTCCCACTATCTGTTATTAGAGCAATAAGCTGAACACACACGAATGAAAGGGTAAAACTATTGGATCTTGCTGTATGGAAACACACAGTAGCAACTCATCACCATTTCAGTAACATTTTTCATTGTAATCCTTCATGGGTGCAATATTTATGCAATTTGTATGTTCATCTTTAGAATGTCATTGACAACAAAGACACCCTTAAATCAAGCTTCATCCAAGCTCTTAGAAGCTTCCAAGCCTAGACAGAAGGGCCAGATTCTTCCACCATGTCAAATATAAATTTCATGTATTTCATAAAGCACACCTGAGTTAAAGAGCCTGTCCATGAAATAAGAAACGGCACAGAGGCATCGAGCAGAAAATTAAGCTGCTGCATTAGTTCTCTGGAAGACCAGCTGCCTTTGGTCCTCCTACAACGGACACCTAATCCCTGAACTTACTTTCTTCTTCCTCGCTGCCCCACCATTTTTCTTTTCTTCCTGTGTTCTGTCTTTTAGACCATGAACTTGAAAACAGACATTTTGCCAGCTCTCCTGAGAGCCTTTTGTAACTTTGTTGTTGTTTATTCATTCAGTCGCTTCCAACTCTTCGTGACTTCATGGACCAGCCCACGCCAGAGCTTCCTGTCGATCGTCAACACCCCCAGCTCCCCCAGGGACGAGTCCGTCACCTCTAGAATATCATCCATCCACCTTGCCCTTGGTCGGCCCCTCTTCCTTTTGCCCTCCACTCTCCCTAGCATCAGCATCTTCTCCAGGGTGTCCTGTCTTCTCATTGTGTGGCCAAAGTATTTCAGTTTTGCCTTGAGTATCATTCCCTCAAGTGAGCAGTCTGACTTTATTTCCTGGAGGATGGACTGGTTTGATCTTCTGGAAGTCCAAGGCACTCTCAGAATTTTCCTCCAACACCACAGTTCCAAAGCATCGATCTTCCTTCTCTCAGCCTTCCTTATGGTCCAGCTCTCGCAGCCATATGTCACTACGGGGAACACCATTGCTTTAACAATGCGGACCTTTGTTGTCAGTGTGATGTCTCTGCTCTTAACTATTTTATCGAGATTTGTCATTGCTCTTCTCCCAAGGATTAAGCGTCTTCTGATTTCCTGACTGCAGTCAGCATCTGCAGTAATCTTCGTACCTAGAAATACAAAGTCTTTCACTGCTTCTACATTTTCTCCCTCTATTTGCCAGTTATCGATCAAGCCGGTTGCCATAATCTTGGTTTTTTTGAGGTTTAGTTGCAAGCCAGCTTTTGCACTTTCTTCTTTCACCTTCATCATAAGGCTCCTCAGTTCCTCTTCGCTTTCAGCCATCAAAGTGGTATCATCTGCATATCTGAGATTGTTAATATTTTTTCCAGCGATTTTAACTCCAGCCTTGGATTCCTCAAGCCCAGCATGTCGCATGATGTGTTCTGCGTACAAGTTGAATAGGTAGGCTGAGAGTATACAGCCCTGCCGTACTCTTTTCCCAATCTTAAGCCAGTCCGTTGTTCCGTGGTCTGTTCTTACTGTTGCTACTTGGTCGTTATACAGATTCTTCAGGAGGCAGACAAGATGACTTGGTATCCCCATACCGCTAAGAACTTGCCACAATTTGTTATGGTCCACACAGTCAAAGGCTTTAGAATAATCAATAAAACAGAAATAGATGTTTTTCTGAAACTCCCTGGCTTTTTCCATTATCCAGCGGATATTGGCAATTTGGTCCCTAGTTCCTCTGCCTTTTCTAAACCCAGCTTGTACATCTGGCAATTCTCGCTCCATGAATTGCTGAAGTCTACCTTGCAGGACCTTGAGCACTACCTTACTGGCATGTGAAATGAGTGCCACTGTTCGATAGTTTGAACATTCTTTGGTGTTTCCCTTTTTTGGTATGGGGATGTAAGTTGATTTTTTCCAATCTGATGGCCATTCCTGTGTTTTCCAAATTTGCTGGCATATAGTATGCATTACCTTGACAGCATCATCTCGCAAGATTTTGAACAGTTCAGCTGGGATGCCGTCGTCTCCTGCTGCCTTGTTATTAGCAATGCTTCTTAAAGCCCATTCAACCTCACTCTTCAGGATGTCTGGCTCTAGCTCACTGACCACACCGTCAAAGCTATCCCCGATATTGTTATCCTTCCTATACAGATCTTCTGTATATTCTTGCCACCTTTTATTGATCTCTTCTTCTTCCGTTAGGTCCTTGCCATCTTTGTTTTTGATCATACCCATTTTTGCCTGGAATTTACCTCCAATGTTTCTAATTTTCTGGAAGAGGTCTCTTGTCCTTCCTATTCTATTGTCTTCTTCCACTTCCGCGCATTGCTTGTTTAAAAATAATTCCTTATCTCTTCTGGCTAACCTCTGGAATTTTGCATTTAATTGGGCATATCTCCCCCTATCACTGTTGCCTTTTGCTTTCCTTCTTTCTTGGGCTACTTCTAGTGTCTCAGCAGACAGCCACTTTGCCTTCTTGGTTTTCTCTTTCTTTGGGATGTATTTTGTTGCCGCCTCCTGAACAATGTTGCGAACTTCTGTCCAGAGTTCTTCCGGGACCCTATCTACTAAGCCCAGTCCCTTAAATCGATTCTTTACCTCCACTGCATATTCCTGAGGTATATTAGTGAGCTCATATCTAGCTGATCTGTGGGTCTTCCCTAATCTCTTTAGTCTGATCCTAAATTGTGCAAGAAGTTCGTGATCAGAACTACAGTCAGCTCCAGGCCTTGTTTTTACCGACTGTATAGATGACCGCCACCTTTGGCTGCAAAGGATGTAGTCAATCTGATTTCGGTGCTGTCCATCTGGTGAAGTCCATGTATAAAGCCGTCTCTTAGGTTGTTGGAAGAGAGTGTTTGTTATGCAGAGTGAGTTGTCTTGGCAAAATTCTATCAGCCTATGTCCTGCTTCATTTTGTTCTCCCAGGCCATGCTTACCTGTAATTCCAGGTGTCATTTGACTGCCCACCTTAGCATTCCAGTCTCCCGTGATGAAAATAACATCTCTTTTAGGCGTGTTGTCCAGTAGGTGCTGCAGATCCTCATAGAACTGCTCTACTTCAGCTTCTTCAGCATTTGTGGTTGGGGCGTATATTTGGATCACTGTGATGTTAGATGGCTTGCCCTGAATTCGAATTGAGATCATTCTATCGTTTTTGGGATTGTATCCAAGCACTGCTTTAGCCACTTGACTATTAATTATGAAGGCTACTCCATTTCTTCTGTGGTCCTCTTGTCCACAGTAGTAGATCTGGTGGTCATTTGATGTGAAGTGGCCCATTCCAGTCCATTTCAGTTCACTGATGCCCAAAATGTCTATCTTTAATCTTGACATCTCACCAATAACCACATCCAATTTGCCCTGCCTCATAGATCTTACATTCCAGGTTCCAATGGCGTGTTGATCCTTAGAACATCGGATTTGCCGTTCACCACCAGCACCGTCGGCCGCTAACCGTCCTTTCGGCTTTGAGCTAGCTGTGTCATCACATCTGGGGCTAGTTGAACTCATCCTCTGTTCCTCCCCAGTAGCATTTTGACCATCTTCCGACCTGGGGGTCTCATCTTCCGATGGTATACCGACATATCTCTGGTTGTACTGATCCATTTAGTTTTCACGGCAAGAATACTGGGGTGGGTTGCCATTACCTTCCCCAGGGATCGCATTTAGTCTGACTTTTCTGTCATGACCTTCCTGTCTTGGGTGGCCCTTCACGGTTTAGCTCATGGCATCATTGAGGTGCTCAAGCTCCAGCACCACGACAAGGTAACGATCCTTTGCTGAAGCTTTTGTAACTAAAGAACAGAATTTTAATTATTTAATGTTTACACATTGGTGACATCCTACCTGAATTGAAAGCTGTTATGTTATTCCATAGCATCGCTAAGAGTCAAATGGCAACCAGCCTTGTCATCTTTACTCTGAAGACCTTCTGAAGAAGTTTGTAGAGATGGGGTTATAAAGCCTCTGTACTGCTTACTTGACTTTGTTAATTTCTTAAGTTCATTAGCAAAGGAAATGCCTTTCCTTTTATCATCTCGGCCTGCCTGCCCAGAAGAAAGGAAGGAAAGAGAGGAGGATCACACAAAAGAAATGGTCAAGTGTGATTAATACATACAAATGTTGGAAGAAAAACCTTCATGCAGAGCATGACTTCTGTTATATTATTATTAACAAGAATATGAAATGACATAGTTAATTTCCTCTTTTCTCTTTCTCTAATAAAGGTTTTTGTAAGATGCAAAATGAACCTGATTCATACCTATGAATCATCTAAAGAAGATTAAAATTAATGAAACTAAAAAGCAAGCGAAGAAGTATGGCTGGACAGATCTGCCAATTTTACTTTCCCATATTCATTATGTCTTGGACTTCTTCCGTTTTAATCCATTTCTGATGATGCATGACTATGAAACAGCAAAACATTTTTAGAGATGTTAAAGTGCATCATTTCATATACAATTACTAAACCCAAACTGTAATCTTTACAGAATCTCTTTAATAATTTACTTACTTGGACTTGTTCCTTAAGTTTAAGAATAAATTTCCCAGCTCCTTTCCATTTGTTCTGAGCCTGAAACACACACTCTTGGTCCAAAAGAATCCTCTGACATACTTTGGGTGTCGAAGATCTTTTGTTGGCTGGCTCTTTTGACACTTCTTCCAAAAGGACATAATCACCTGGATTAGGATGGTTCAGAATACTGTAGGAGTATTTGGCTTTGCATAAAGTCTGTTAAAGAAAACAAACAGGAGGCCAATAAGCTTCCCTCAATTTGTGGGGGTCAGCCTTGTGGGGTAAACCAGATAGGAATCACAACCAGATGAGCTAATTCTACTTTATTGTAAAGCTACGTTGACCGACTCTTGCAAGTCTGAAAGTATAATCCTCCCCATCTCTTTTACAGCCCGAGAAACTAGGGAGGGTCTCTTCTGAGCCTCTTGCCCTGCCCACTATCCAGTTGTGGGCTATGTTGTCTCTTATCTGAACATTCCCTTGGCAGCATTTCTTGGCCCAGTCTCCCAAGGTCTTTCCCACATACCATCACAGTGGGGCAGGTCAACGCTCAACCAATTGTACCTTGTGTTCTGGATTAGGCACCTTCATGGTCCCCATTAAACATTCCTTTGAATGATATTCCACATATCCTCTGGAGACCAGCATGAATCTTAGCTAGGAGCACGCAAGAGCAAAGCAACATGTTCTACCTGCTGGATTACATCCTGGGCTGTGCTGAAGCAAGGAGCCTTGATGACTGTCCGAGGTTGCTCAGGAGAAACATCATGAACTTGAACAAAGAAACTATCATCTTCAGAGATTGTGACTGCATCGTCTTTTTCCTCCTGACAGAGATTCCTTGTATTTAAACTCTAGAAAAATATTTTAAAAATTAAGAGCGACTAGGTTTTAAACGGAGGATCATATCACTTAAGAACACACAGAGGTTGCCCCCTCAAACCTCTTCCTTTCTTGCAAACTAAAATTGAGATTAAAGTAATTGTTTCTGAAAAATAAACAGGAAGATCAAAGTGATATTGGCTACATAGTATCAATTATGTTCCTGTTTGCAATGACTATTAAAAATAAAAGGTAGTGCAGAAAATGCACACATTTATTTTCATTTCCTTCAGCCTAGATGACCATACATAGACCAGAGTTTCTCAACCATGGCAACTTTAAGATGGGTGGACTTTAAATTCCAGAATTCCCCAGCATGCTGGCTGGGGAATCCTGGGAGTTGACGTCCACCCATCTTAACGTTGCTAAGGTTGAGAAACACTGACATAGACTGATAGGAACTTGTCATTCATCTATGATCAGGCTGCATCTCACACCACAACCCATAAGTTATCAAGAGAGCATTCACAAATACCCAGTTAATAGTACATTGTGCTCTGGTTTCAGCATTACAAGTGTTTGAATTATACTGCAGACTACATCAGTGCTTATAATCAGCTGGCAAAATAGAATGTCAGTTTTTATTCCATTTTCCTTCCTTCTGCTAGTAGAGCTATTTTATCCATAGGCCCAGGGCTAGAGGAGGCCATGTTAACATTGTATATTTGAATTTTCACACAGCTTTTGATAAACTTCCTCATCAAAGGCTCTTGACTAAATTTAACGGGGTTGGGTTCAAAGGACCTGCCCTTTTATGGATTGCTAACTTTTTAAAAAACAAAAAGCAAACAGTGGGGATAAGTGGGTAATATTTGTCAATGGGAAAAAATATGAATAGAGTCCCTCAAGGATTGTATTTTTTTAACTTGTTCATAAATCAACTTGGCTCAGGCATAAGCAGAAAGTTGGCCAAGTTTGCAGTATCATTCAGCTGAGTGAAAACCCTTTAAACTGGGTGAATAAGGTCAATCAAATGGCAAATGCAGTTCAAAAATCCTGACTTCATATGTATACTTATGCCATCTGAGGTATCTGAAATAAATTAAAACAAAAACCTTGGGGTGAGGGTTATCCACAGGGTATGGTCAAAAAAGACAAGATGGTGGCTTGGAAAGGGTTTATGAACAACTGCTGGCTCTGTAATGTCCTGATGCAAATCTACTGTACATCTGCATCTGGAATACTACGCACAGTTCAGCTTTGCCCCATTTGAAAAAGGACATCGTAGAGCTGGGAAAAGTGCAGAAAGTGGCAACAGAAACGATCAGGAGGTTCAAACACCTTTCTTACTGGTTGGAACATTCGGGACTCTTTCACTTAGCAAAGAGACAACTGAAGGATGACATCTTTGGAGAAACAGGACAGGGATTTTCTTCATCTCTCTCAAAACACTAGGACAGCCATCCAGTGAAACTGATTGGAAAATTTAGAATAGAAAAAAAAGACCACCTCTTACATAGTTCACAGAAAATGGCATGAAACCTGCCTTTCCCCATTGCCTTCCCAACTCTGCGTCTATTGCATCAGCTTCAAGCCAGCCCCTTCTAAGGTAATATACAGCTTGAAGTTACCCTTGGATAATGTCAGAATAAAGGGAAAAATACAATTAAGCACTGAAATCTGTATCACTTGAAGGCTGGGGAGATGGCCAAAAAAAAAGAAGAACATTTGTACCATGGTTAGAAGCAAGCAAGGACACGGTACAGAAATGGACCCTCAGCCCATTCCAGCAGGGCTATTACGGTACCGGTTCAGTGGTTCTGCTGCAGGGGTACGGTAACTTTCAATAAGCTATTTTCTATCCAAAACTGAAATACTTTGGCCACATCATGAGAAGACAGGACACCCTGGAGAAGATGCTGATGCTAGGGAGAGTGGAAGGCAAAAGGAAGAGGGGCCAACCAAGGGCAAGATGGATGGATGATATTCTAGAGGTGACGGACTCGTCCCTGGGGGAGCTGGGGGTGTTGACGACCGGCAGGAAGCTCTGGCGTGGGCTGGTCCATGAAGTCACGAAGAGTCGGAAGCGACTAAACGAATAAACAACAAATTTTCTATCCATCTATTTGCAGCAAATCTCACATTTTGCTATGTATTTTCTTGTGTTGATAAAATCTAGAACATTACTGGTGAGTTGAATAGGGAGGGACTTTGAAAGCATGATTGTGGCTGTCCTCCTGACTTTCTGAACACCCGCTCCCCCGCAGAAACCAGTGATGGTATTTTTGAACCCTGAAACCTGTTTGGATATGAAAATTAAATACGATTTAGGGCTGGAATCTCATAACCTTATCTTTCTCCACTACCCATTTCCTGTATGTTTCACTTCGTTTCCATGCTAATTTTTCCTCATTAGAAACTGAATTTCCATTAACTCACTTAATGGTCCAAGATTTCTTTTTGTTAAAAATATTGTAGAATTGGATAAACTAATTTCATGAACCTTAACTATTTACTATTTCTATTTTTTAAAATATATATTAGACATTTTAGAGAAAATGTAGGATACAAATAAACAAGGGAGTTATAAATATTGTAAAGGCTATAATTTTCTGGTATATCATTTAACTGTGAATAACTGAATATATCATTTTAAAATCTTGAAAATAGCTATTAAGCTCTAAATAAAGCATAGGAATCGTATGAACTGCAATATTTCTGTTGATTCTAGTAAAAGACTATTCTAATTTAGAATTTCTATAAAATTAAAACACACTTTTTAGAGAGACCAACCCATTGGATTGGATGTAGTCCAATCTGTGTATTGAATTTTAATCTACGAATGGTTTCCAGTTTGAATTAAATTCTGTGTAAGATTTACTTTTAAGAAACAAAGTTATTTTAGACAATGAAGCACATTGCCACAACTTGCTAATCATTCATCCAGAGAAAGGACCAAACTTCCTTTCCAAGAAAAGGCATACTAACCCTTGTAGCAGTTAGCATGCCCAGATCTAATTCAGTACACTTTGTGGCAATATATGGTTTAATAAAATTTAATAAAAGATATTGCAGGTTAAAGTGGAATTCTACTTTTAAGATTTGTTTCATTCTAATATGAATCAGAACTATTAAGCTTTACCACGTTGCCACTAGGTATAAGAGACTAGTCCAATGTGATCACTGCACTTCCAGCAATTTTTAGAAAACGAACTATCCATTTTAACAATCAGGACTGCGATAATAAAGCTATGATCAAACTTCTTATATCATTTTTTTCTAAATATAATGTTCAGTGTAAATGCAATATTCTTCTTCGGTTGAAATTCCCATTGTTGCATATCTATTACTGCATCTAAATTCTGTACTTATTTAATCATGCAATCTTTGATGTGTTTGGTTTCTGAATCGTACTTCACCAGCAGTCTATAAATGAGGCCCAGCAGATGCTCTGAGTTATGTATCGTAAGATTTTCAGGTTCAGTCAAACCTCGAAGTGTTCCCTCTGGCTTCTATAATACTTTCAATTTTTTCTTTTGTTGTTGTTGTTGTTGTTGTGTTGACAACTGCCTGGATTAGTCCCTGCCATTTTCTTAGCAAGATTTTCAGAAGTGGTTTGCCACTGCCTCCTTCCTAGGGCTGAGAGCGTGTGACTGGCCCAAGGTCTCCCAGCTGGCTTCGTGCCCAAGGTGGGACTAGAACTAACCATCTCATGGTTTCTAGCTTGATGCTTTAACCACTACACCAAACTGGGTTTCAGTTCTTTCAGTTGTTGTTTATTCGTTTAGTCGCTTCCGACTCTTCATGACTTCATGGACCAGCCCACGCCAGAGCTTCCTGTCAGTTGTCAACACCCCCAGCTCCCCCAGGGACGAGTCCGTCACCTCTAGAATATCATCTATCCATCTTGCCCTTGGTCGGCCCCTCTTCCTTTTGCCTTCCACTCTCCCTAGCATCAGCATCTTCTCCAGGATGTCCTGTCTTCTCATTATGTGGCCAAAGTATTTCAGTTTTGCCTTTAATATCATTCCCTCAAGTGAGCAGTCTGGCTTTATTTCCTGGAGGATGGACTGGTTTGATCTTCTGGCAGTCCAAGGCACTCTCAGAATTTTCCTCCAACACCACAGTTCAAAAGCATCGATCTTCCTTCTCTCAGCCTTCCTTATGGTCCAGCTCTCGCAGCCATATGTTACTACGGGGAACACCATTGCTTTAACTATGCCGGCCTTTGTTGTCAGTGTGATGTCTCTGCTCTTAACTATTTTATTGAGATTTGTCCTTTCAGTACTATTTACTTATTTGAAAATATTGAATCTAGTCATTGTAAAGTAAGAAGCTCAAGGTATTTTTTTTAATAATCAAAGCTTGCAATCTACTCTTACTCTCCACTGAGCAAATTTCTTTAGTCTTTCCTCAACATATAAGTAAACATTTAATAGTGAAGCATGAGGGAAAAATTGGGTTGATTCTTTTCCTGTATTTATCCCAGATGTTCAATACATTGCTTAATATTATACGCTCACTTATAAATTGTTTGTTTCTGCTTGTATGCAAAGCAGAGATATTTGTGCAGACCATCTGGAAATCCTGCCCCTTCTGTAGAAGTGGTTGTACTGGAAGGAGATACAACCCACTCTGTAATCCATATTAAATAACTGGCATGGTAAGTCAACTTAAAATTTGGGGCTGCCAGTCCAGGTTGCTCTTGGGAAACCTCTAAAATTTTGAATTTAATTCTTGGTCTTTTATTGAATCATATGTACTTCATTACTTGTCTGAGCCAATCACCTAATAACTTGTTTTCACTACATACTGTAATCATTTGGAAGAGAAAATTAAGTCTTGGTAAAACATTCATTTTAGCAAGAAGCTGCAATTCTTCTTAACCAAGATAATGTTAGTTTTTTTCCCCACCTGGAAATATCTATATTTTTTTCCAAATATGTGAATAATTGACACCATCAGCATAATTCCAGTTTGTGTTCCTGAGCTGCTAGTTTAACTCCTAAGAGTTAATTTTCTTGACATGTTTTCATTTCCAATGGTTTTAATGCCAATAAAAATAAAGGAGAGAACACAACTGTCTTTTCAGTTTAAGTACGGTGCATTGTTGTGATAGAGAACCATTTACTATTATGTTGGCTTCTTTTCATTTATGAATACCCTGCATCCATGTGAAAAACTTCTTGGCCTCTGGCTAAGATCACTTGTAGTATCTGTTCTTATCAATTTAAGTTGCCTAACCATTTATACAGTATTGTGTACTTCAGAAGATGACCCAGGCAAAGTCCATCACTTCTAAAGGACTTTTTCCTCTGGTTCAGTTCATGGGATATAGGATAGCATCCACTGTGTATGAACACCCTTTCCCCCAAAGGTTCAGGCAGCCCTGACATTATTCAACTTTAGAAAATAATTAAATAATTAAAATTTAATATTGCGACATTTGATTCTTGCCAATTATGGATGGCCATTACAGATATTGTTCTTGCATTATTGTACTTTATGTTTTTCTTTTTTTTCTGTTGATATTGTTCTTATTTGGGTTTTTAATTCTATTTTGTTGTTGGCTGCCTAGAGTCCTTTGGGATAGATTATAAATATGAATAAATGAATGAATGAATGTATGAATGTATGAATGAATGAATGGATGGCTTGTTTTAAAAGAACACTAAACCCACCCTCAAAACACACTACTGTACAGCTGATCAGCAAATGGGATTGCACAATAAAGTGTTTCTTAATAGGCAGCCTACTCTACCAATTGACTCTGCTCACTTGCTTGATAACAGGTGTAGCATTTTTCTGAAGCTACACACATATTCAAAAAGGCTTAGAGTGGTGGTGATGGTGGTGGGGTTATGAGATAAAGCAGCAGAGCCAGTTCTCCCTTTCACTGTGCAACTCCCTCATCCCACCAATCAGCTTTTTGGCAGAAAGCTGCAGGCAACAGAGCAATCACTAACTGCGCTCTGCTTTTTCCCCTATCCGGGAAGAGAGAGAAAGATCCGGAGGAGAGTACCCTCGACCCCAGAGTGAGGGGGTTCAGAGCATCAAAGTCAACAACAGGTGATGGACTCATCCTGCAGCATATTGGTCATCTGACTTCACTGCTGCCAGTATGAGCGGGAAGCAGGGTAAATTGTCCTCAACTTTGAACTAACATTCATTGGTTTGAGAAAAAACACTACTTTAATACTGGTACACCTGACCATGACTTGAGATTGTCTGGCACATGAGTAAAGGATGAGATGAAAGCAACATCATGGGAACATGGCAGAATAAAGAGTGGCATGGGGATGTTTGTACCATGGTAAGGTAGAAAAGGCCCTAGTGTCTGTTGCTATCCATTGAAAGATGCTTGCTTAAAAAAACCTTATTTTACTTAAACTAAGAGGACCTGTACGACCCATTTCACACAATTCAAAACAGAAACCTTGGGTTTATTATTCAATGCATGCTCAAGAGTGAGTCAATCCTGACTTTCTGATTTTACTTTTATATGATAAATAAATAAATAAATGAGCCTGCAAACAGTTAGTACATAGGGTACATATAAAAGAGAAATCACATTTTAAAGAATAATGAGGCACCCTAGATCCTAATAAACAGTGAAGAGTATAAGTGTTCCTGTGTGCAGAGTTTTCAGCTGTAATAATTAAATATAAGAAGTAATTATAGAACAATTATTCAGGGCGTTTATTAAAAGAGGAAGTAAAGGTGCAAAATAAACCATGTCCCTGATGACATTCCACCATAAGATTAAAAGGAAATCAGAGAGCGTATCTCTCTGTTCAGTTGTGACCAATATGTATCAACATGGGATGTTCTTTTAAGTAACTAGAAGAGTTCAGGGCCAAAATGCTTTTAGTTTTATTGCATGTTGTAATGCACATTTGCAGATTCAAAAAAGTCTTAGAATGCAAAATGACATCTTCAGAGCAACATCACATATTTAATTTAAGTGCTTTCATTAAGAGTGCATAACAATCTAGCCGCTTTATAATGCTGGAGTATTCTGTACAAATTCCAAGAATAAATTCCAGTCAGCTGAACATGCTGTCTTTATCACTCTTCTGATACTATCAGCAAGCAATATATGTCAAGGCAAATGGACTCACTTCCTCACGCATTTTAAAGATAATTCTTCCGACATAGCCTTCCTCTGGGAACCAGCTGTTCAAGAGCTGGACAAGTTCTTCCTCAGGACCAAGCACTCGTTGGAACGGTGGCTTCCTGTACTCATTTCTGTCTTTAGATATAAAGCATTTCTCCTCCATCAAAAAATAATCAGTAGGATAGTTTCCAATACCATTTGTATTAGCCAAAATCTAAAAAAGAGAACCATGGTGATAATTAGAATGGCAAAATAACCAAGGTTCAATAGCAAAAAATCTTTTATTATTTTTCAGGCATACAGTAAAACATATTCTTAGAGTTATGTACTATCTGAACAAGTGATTATTTCAAAAGAGGCAAATACTATTTAATCTTATTTTTGTTCAATCTGGCTTGCCAGAGTATTTATTCAAAATCCCAAGATAGTAGAACATTTTCCCACTGCTGGAAGAACAATCTCCTTGAGATAATCAGTTGAAGGATTTCTACTCATGAACTTAGTACTTTTAGCTTTTCCTCTACATGAGAAAATACATTACAAGCAAAAGCCTTACGATGAAGCCTGGCTGTGAGAGACATCTCATTTCTCACATCGAACATACTATCCAAGCACACTTTAGGAACAGCAAGAATTATACTGTTGCATCACCACCAGTTTTTTTTGTTAGGATCTCTGTTTCTCTAAGATTTATCTGCATCACCCTTTTAGTGTCACAGAATATTGACAATTAAACCTTTTCAAAATCTTTGCTGGCAACCCTGCAGTATAGACAATGATGGACTGGTTTATTCAGAGATGTTTCATATCCATATTTTAGTGCTATATAAGCTGATTCATATTAGTTTCCAGACAGTTGACCACAATGACTACAGGTCCAACAGGTGGGAGCAGAAGGAAAAAAGCCGCCTGGGTGACCGTGGGCCAGTTCTTCTCTCTCAGCCCAACTCACCTCACAAGGTTGTTGTTGTTGGGAAAACAGGAGGAGGAAGGAGTATTAGGTATGTTCCCTGCCTTGAGTTATTTATAAAAATAACAAAGGCGGGATAATTTTTTTTAAAAAAATCTGGTTGAAGCAGATGTAATTATTTATTCAATTTATATTTCTCCTCACTCGCCAGGCAACTCTGCAGCATGTCAGCTCTATGAAATTGGGTTTGAAGACAATTACTGGCCATGATGTATTCCAGGTACATTTTTATCTAATGAACTTCATGGCTGAGCATTTCTCTTACTCAAGATAATAAATGAGTGTTTTATGCTAAAGAGAGAGAAGAAAAAAAGAAAGAACATATGCAGAAACTACTTTCTGACTGGAGGCAGTGACTGGAAAAGCTAGAAGAATGACAACTGCTAACACCACTCATACATGTGTAACATTTTCAGTTTAATTTCATCTATGCAAATACAGTAACATCTTCACAATTACATGAGCTGACAACACAAACTCCAGCTTTTTTTTTTTGCATCACAAGCTCAGTGCTGTTCTAGGGGGAAAAGGATGAAAAACTGCAATTGACAATTCAAGGGGGTCAAGACGACTATTTGGGCTTTGCCAAAGAAACTGCCACATTCCTTCACTACTGTGAAGACAATGAATCATTACACAGAGCTTGAGTGCAACCACAGTGAGTAGAACAAGTGAAAGAAATCAAATCAAATCAAATCAAATCTTTTTTATGGGCACAAACCAGCATGTATGTATGCCAAGCTTCCACGATCTAGCACCCTGTAAATGTATTAGGACGGCAATACATCTGGAGGATGTTGTATTAGGAAATAACCGCACACAAAGGCTACCTGATGTACCACATATGTGGCAAATTAATTTTATGCCAAGAACCACGTTTTCCTGCAGAGCAGCTTCCAAGGGCTGCATTCCAGCTTGGAGGTTAGAGGATGCCATGCATTCACTCGGATTTATAATCTCATTCAAGAAGAACACATCAACACATTTGCCCAGTGCCAGCAAAATTTCCAAGGTAAAACACTTGGGAGAAGTATGTGTAGTACAGGGAGTCCTTGACTTACGACAGCAACTGGGACCAGAATTTCCATCGCTAAGCAATGTGGTCGTAAAGTGTGACTGCATCGCTTAGTGACTGCAATTCCTGCAGTTGCCGCCATTAACTGAATCCCATGGTCATTAGGCTAGGCAGCTTCCTGCCAGCTTCCTACAACCAAAGTCAGTGGGGAAGCTGGCAGGAAGTTACAAGTCCAAGGCTGGCAGGCAGGTCAGTGGCTGCTGCTGGGCGGGGGAGGGAGTGAAGAAGGGTGGGGGAGGGTCGGGGAGGGAGCATGAGGAGGTGCGCAAGAGGTACAGCGAGGGTCAGGGAGGGTGCGCGAGTGGCCGGCATGGTGCGAGTTCAGAGGGGCTGAGGCAGGGTACGCAGGTGTGGGTGACTTACCCCAACCATTTGCAACCTTCTCTGCCAGCTTCCCCACTGACTTTCCGAGGAAGCCGGCAGGGAAGGTTGCAAATGGTGATCAAGTGATCACGGGGTGCCACAACCTATCGTAAGTGCAAACCGGTCACCAAGTGCCAAGATTGCAATCTTGTGACCATGGGGGCGCTGGGACAGCTGGAACTCCAAGGACTGGTCATAACCACCATTCGTTCAGCACCATTATAGCTTCAAACAGTCATTGAATGAATGGTCATAGGTCGAGGACTGCTTTTAGTGTTGACCACGTAGATCTTAGATCTTAAGAAATCAAATGACTTACTTCATGAAAAACTTACTTCATGCAAAAGCTGAGCTACTGTGGTTCCTTGCCTTACAGGAAAAACTGTAAATGGTTCTGGACCTGGGACTCCATGTATGGTGACTTTGTAAACTACAGCTGCTCTCCATTCTGCTGTGCTGAACTGCTGTCCAAAACACATACACCAATAAGTAAGTAAATAGTACTTGCCTCTGTATATTGTAATATATTGTACTCAAATAATATCAGTGCTAGACATCTCTTAATAGCACACTCTAATTTCATAGGGCCCAACTCATATGCCAGGAAAGACTTCAGGACAGATTTCTTTAGACAGATTCTAGGTACAGTGCAGAGAGAGAGAGACTCCAGAACCATTGAGAGTCATAGCTTAAAAATAAGCTATGACTCAACATTAATAAAAATAAGTATGGGTAAAGAATAGTCAGAAAGACTAAATGAACTGGATTCATTCAAATGAGCAAAACTGAATAATTTATCCTACAGATAACTCATGGAGAACTGGGTAAGGCTCAGGAAATTGGAGAAATACAACTGTAAATAAGTAAATAATAATAAAAAGACCATAAACACTGTAGTTTCTTATGAACTGAGGGAATGATCCAAGCCAAAGCTAAGAATTAATTTGATTATTGGAATGTAAGCAAGTGCTTATCTCTTGAACTGAAACAAGCCAGAGTTAAGCTTGCTTAACATTGGCTGGCCTACAGTGTATCTCCAACTTTATTCTCCCAAAGAAGCAATAGAATCAAAAGGAATACACTTTATATAGTCAGAGTTTAACCTGGCTGTTGAGCAATTTATACAGCAGAATTATATGTAGAATCACAATATGGACCTTTCTGTCTGCTACACTAAACCTAATTTATGGAATCAGTATCCAACTACTAGTGCAAGGTACTTCATGGAATTTCATGGGATGTCATTTTGGGTCTAGTGCTGTCTGATACAGTTGAATTTTTGAAGGAAAAATGAGCAAATATATTCTTGCACAGGAAATGTGCAAGAGTAGAAAGGTTGGTAGAAGTTCAATGAACTTCAGGTATTAGTAGCTGATATTCAAGTAACCTAAAAGCCACAGTTCTAGAAGAAAGAGAGCAACACTGAATATGTTCAATGGAAATACATTCTGTCTAATTGTCATTAGCAGTCAATGACGAGTGGCTTGTGCAGGAAGGAAGCAAGCTCCATAGACCCAAATGCTATTCTCTGTTGCTTGTATAAGAATGGACTGAGCATTGCAATAAAGACTTTAATTGTCTACTCAGATTTTGGTGTCTAGCTGTATAAAATTGTTAAAATTCTGACTAGAAATATACTGCTAAATATATTTTACTTAATTACCGAAGTAGTAGGTACAGCATTCATAGAAGGATTTTCTTCCATTCTTCGGCTGTTAATAAACAAACTTGAGATTTCTAGTGCTTCATTATGCAGGTTTCGTAATTGGAGATGTCTGTAACCTTAAAGAATGTATAATTGGAAATTGCAGAGAAAAACAGTAAAATAGAATGAATTCTTATCTATATTGTTTTGCAAAGTAAAATGTAATGCTTATTGTGCTTAAGATGTACAAATAAGCCCATTTATTTGATTAACAATATTTTGAGTAGAGTTTAGAGAAGTCTTGGGTGACTCAGCAGGAGCTTCTGGAATATCCTGGAACATGGAACACAGTTCTTCAAGCACTTTGGGACTTCTCAAGTGGTACAAGGACCTACATCTTAGACTAGAACTTTTCTCTCTACAAATGTGCCATTTCTTTGCCTGCCTTCTCAGAATCATTTGAGTAACTTTTTTTAAAATAGTGGGGGGGGGGGTTGGTGGAAGGAATTAAATTAGTAAAGGGAGTGGGAGAATGAATGACAAGGCTGTTTACGATTGGACTGCTTTATAGATATCTGAACACATTAAACTTTTCTAGATTATGTGGCCAAAACTACAATCAGATAAATGAAAAGACAACCACTGTCCTCTATCAAAGCTGTTTTTCAAAGAGCTCATCTTGAAAAAGATTCATTATAAAACATAAAGAAGTATTCTCTTATCTAAGACAAGCATAAAGAAATTTAGGTTGGGTACTATAATCAATGGCTGCCCTGGAAATTATGAACTAAAATGCTAAGAGTTAAGTAGCCTATTCACTTGTATGACAAAAATTGCACAAATACTGTAGACTCCTGCCTATGCTGGGTAGGTTCCACTAATACAAAGAGTTAGTGAGAGATGACAAGTGGCAGCTGTTAAGATATTTTTGAATTAATTGCTAAGATATTTTGGAACTAGGATATTTCAATATATACTTAAGAGGTTCAGCATCTTATGAAACATACACACAAACTAATAGGTGTATCTTCTAGAAAGGAAGAAACTCCTCCGCAGTCTAAGAATTCCCACATCACATCAGCAGTCTTCTGAAACTGAACATCTTCTAAACAATTAATCTCTGAATAGCTAAACATCCTCTTTCTTTCTTACTTTCAATATGTAACAGAAACAACTGCACAGTCAGGACTGACCCAAAGACTTACCCTAGCACTTCAATCTTATAATTAGATGATTAAAAAAAACCCTTTAAATACATTTTAAATATTTCATATTTTATATGTAAAGAATACACAAGAACTAGCAAGTCCAAATCAAAAGCCATTTTCCACTCGTCAGTAGATATTGCTATTTACAACCCTCTTTCATAGGGCCTTAATTACATGAAATAAAGGCTGTATGTGCTGCCCCAACAATTTTTGGTGCCAGTGACAACCTGAATTTGTGATCATACCTATTTTCACTACAAGGAGAATTGTAGGGCAGGAAAAGGCTGAAGGCATGTCACATCCAGTATTTTTAATACAATACCCTACGCAAAGGGAGCAGAATCTAGCCAGAAGCACCTGTGTTTACTTTCTTTTACACCATTAGGCGACAACTACTAAGCAATGTAGTCTGCACCTTGCATGCAAGCATTACCTTACCTCTTTTTAAAGCTTTCAGAGGTATTATTCTTTGAGCCATCACAGCTGAGGAATTGTTTTCAACAACTGCAAAACGAAGGAAGACTAGATCCTCAAAGTGAATTCGGAAAAGAAACTGTTCATTCCACATGGGATTTAGAGTATTGCGATGAATCGGTTTGGTGCGGAAATGGCAGCTATCCAGAGGCATCCCAAGCACATCCAACTCAATGCATGGGCTTCCTGTGCTGTTGCCGGGACAAACATTCTGTCCAGACACAATCTGAAACATAAAAAAACAGAAGTTGAGAGCAGTGATTTCATATGTTTTTATTCTCAAACTGAAGAGTTAATGGATTTTCAAAAACAACTACACTGATTAAAGTTTGATTTCAGAGAATCGGTAAGAGGAAGTGGAAATACAGTATGCCTTTACATAAACCCAATATAATAACAGAGTTGTCATTTACTGCTTGCCTATTCTGATGGAGAACAGTATCTGCTTCATCTGCTTCTGGGCAAACACCCAAGTGGAAAATTGCCACACCAAGGAGGCCAGAGATCCAATCCCCCCACCAACGAATATAAAAAATGTTTGTCTGAAAATGGTTCCCATACATGTGCTGTTCTTATTGCATCAAAGCAGATTGTGAAAGTTTTATACCATCGTTTTCCTCTTTCCTCACCCAGCTCCTGTACTCAGTTGTATGGGAGTGCTGATGGGTTGCTTGTGACTTTCAAAGAAAGATTATGGATAGGATTCACTTACTGTCAAGGAATAAATAGCCGGCTCTATATTGTCAAAATCCCGTTCTAAAGGACAAAAGTGCTGATATTTTGGACAGTTCTTATCCCATAAAACAGGAGGCTTCAGAACATATCCACAGCCGCCATTTGCTTCAAACATTGCTGTGTTCAAATGCAGGGGAAGATCTATGGATAAAGCGTTCAAAATCTTACAAATACTATACCAAGATTTGAAAACAAGGCATATTAAAAACAGATCAGTAAAAGATTCCTGTAAAATTGCAACTGTATTTTGATTAAATTGTAAAAGCTTTTATAAAACGGGCACATTAAGCTTGGCTGCTTCCAATGTAGCTACTCGTTTAACTAAAATATATATTTCTAAAAAAATTAAAAGCAAAATTAAAACAATAGATTGTATTCAACTATTTAGAAAGTGCTTATGTTACACACTTTAATAGTTGCATGAAATTTATTACACATCAATTCATAGCTCTATTTATTTCAAAAATGGTTATAACGTGTTATAGGAGAATTCCTTCAAGAAGAAGAAACACAAACAAAAGCTGGTTTATGACAGCTTTCTCCTATTAAAGCTGATTTTTCTTCAAAAATTTAAATTGGTTAAACTCAAGCACTAATTTAAGAACTAAAGTTGGAAACTCTGTTATGTGTACAACTGTATAGAAATAGTTATTTTTATTTTGTTTTGTTATTTTAAAATCTCAAAAGCTGCCAATAAGGTTCAACCATCTAGAAGCAGCATACAACAAAACTTAAAAATCACAAAACAAAACAAAAACAAGGTTACACCAATAGCAGAGGGGAACTGACCAAAAATGACCCTTGCACAAAAATGTCTTCAAGTGGGGAATGCCACTACTGCTTCAAATGCTGATTTCAGAATATGAACAGATTTGTACAGGTGAAAGCAATTCTTTAACAAGCTTTACAAACCAGTATCAATTCTTCACCTTAAGTATGATGGGCTGAATTTGAAAAAAATTATCTATGAAGTGCTAATATGCACAGTGCCTTGATTAACCTAGCCTTTCTATCAGTATGCATGCAAAACTGCAAACTTCTCAGTCGAAAGCTACTCCTATGTTACCAAGATGATT
Organism: Candoia aspera; assembly: GCF_035149785.1. Lineage (NCBI taxonomy): Eukaryota > Metazoa > Chordata > Lepidosauria > Squamata > Candoiidae > Candoia > Candoia aspera. Next base: position 73,537,401 of record NC_086158.1, on the reverse strand, counting down.
CTCCTTTAGTGATGTGCAAGATAAAAGGGTCACTCATGCCCTGGTTATCTCCCATATAGACTACTGCAATGCGCTCTACATGGGGCTACCCTTGAAGAATATCCTGAAGCTACAGCTGGCCCAGAATGCAGCCACATGAGCAATCTTAGGTGCCCCAAGGGTGGTACACATAACACCTTTGCTGCGCAAGCTGCACTGGGTTCCGGGTCCAATTCAAGGTGTTGGTTATCACCTTTAAAGCCCTGCATGGCATGGGACCAGGTTACCTGAGGGACCATCTCATCCCTATTACATTGACCTGTCCCACCTGGGAAGGCAGAGAGGGCATGTTACGGACCCCATCTGTAAAAGAATTCCATCTGGCAGGGTCCAGGAAGCGTGCCTTCTCTGCAGTAGTGCCTGCCCTTCGGAACATTCTTCCCCCAGAGTTGAGACAGGCCCCTTTGCTCCTGGACTTCCCCAAGCAATTGAAAACCTGGTTTTGCCACCTTGCCTGGGGCGGGAAGGAGAGCAGTCACTCTTGGGGATGGCTAGCTCCCTAGAAGGACCCTGTTTTACTTGCAGATTCATACAGAACTTTTAGCCATCAGGTTTTTATCATATTTATTTTACTGTGTATCTATATTTATTGTATAGTTTTATATTGTACAGTTTTAATTCCGTTTTATTGTAAACCTCCCAGAGTCCCTCCTCGGGGGGAGATGGGCGGTCATAAATTTGATAAATAAATAAAAACTGATAATACGTAAAAACAGGAATGCATTTTTGCAAATACAAAAGGATTTGTTTGGTCCTAATGCATGGTGCCAGATGCACAGGACAGGATACTTCATACACTTCTGTGTTGAGTGGTGATATTAGAAATACGTTTTTGGTGTAGTCTTCCATACAAGGATTGTAATGTACCTTATGTGCAAGGGCAAACTCATAAATTTCATAGTGCTACACTGCAAACTTGGGAAATGAACCCCCCACCCCCACCCCAATGCTGTGCATAGAACACAGATCCTAACTTGTTTCTCTAGTGGTGTATTTTTCCATTGGAGATATTGGCTGCACTCCATGCTTCCTGCCTCCCAACTCACATTTAACACTCAGCTAGCAGTAGAAAGCTTCAGAAAGCATTTGCACAGAGTTATGGAAAAGCGAGATAGGCTTACAGTGCATTGGAAATAGCTTGCAAATTAGACAAGTTGGCAGGACTCAGCAGCATCCCCAGCAGAAAGGAGCATGTGAAACCTTCCTTCCTTCCTTCCTTCCTTCCTTCCTTCCTTCCTTCCTTCCTTCCGATGGTTTTTGTTTTAAGTATACAGTACAATCATGTAAGCACAGAACAACACTTCAGTACAAATATGTTACTAGGAAGAATCAGAGTGACCATACCATCCGTTTGATAGTTCAGTGCCACCAGTTGTACTCCATGAAACCAGAACAGAAGGGGATGTGGATTGGATGAGTCAATGCGAGTTGCAGCTGGATATGTTCTCAGGAGCTGGCAGTTGGTATGCTCTATTAGTTTCTGAGAATATCGCCTGCACAAGCGCTTGGCAGCATTTTCATTCAAAGAAGAAATATGGTAACACCTAGGTGTCCTTATTATAGAACTCAGAGAAGTTGTAGGAATAGGTGAACAAGTTTCGTCCCAGGTCTGCCGGACACTATCAAAGGTTCCTAGAAAATAAATGATACTTTCAAATGGCATTTTCAAAATTTTAAGTTGTAACATTTACCTGAGTTGTCCTCATCTAGAGAAATATGATATATAAATCGGAAATAAATGCATAATTCTTAAGAAATCATGAGTATAACCCAAAGTAGAATTGGTAGAATAGTAAGGAATTCTTGTGTATCACCACCATTTTTCTTGAAAATTCTGTTCCCCAAAGGAAACAACATTTTAAGAAACAAAATTATGGCTTAAGTCATCAGAAATGATAAACGCTGCAGAACATTTAAAAAAAAAAAAAAATCCAATCTTATGCATTCTCTATTCTTTAATTGTGTTTAAATTAACCTGATTTGTGGCTCAGGTTTTTCAAAATAAAAGCAAACTTAAATTAAAAGCAGTAACAACACATGCTTAATCAGACATTTCAGCAGCCCAATAAAGAATGAATCCCAGCACATACTGTATATAAATCCCAGTGCAGATTAACACTTTAAAACTCATAATTATGATCTAAAAACTGAAAACAGGCTTTATCATATTCTCCTCCTTTCCTCTGGAGTGAATCCACACCCCAATATGCCTTAATTGTGACCACACACAGTTACATTGCATTTAGCAAATATTAAGCAGGGCTTCCTCCTTAACTACAGTTCATATTAGATATGGGAAAACTTATTTGATTATACAGGAAGGAAACAAAAGGAGGGGGAAATCCGAGGAACATCTTATTACCCATTCTTATATCAGCATTTTGGCCCCTTCCATTTTGGAAATTAAATCTTTCTAACTGCAGTCATGTTCTTACAAATAATTATTTTAGATATAACTGGAAAGGTTTTTTCCCAGCATTACCATGCTCTTTATAAAAAGATTTCTTAGAAGTTTAAAGTAAGCAGGGGCAACCTATGTCTAAATTTCCTCCATTCTGCATTTCCACTGTCATATTCTCAGAGGCAATCCTCCTCATTTAAATCACGGCTATTGCTTTTTAAGAAATGCACGTATCTTTAATCTATAAAGCATTCTCATAAGAAAACTTTGCCTGGAAATATAGCTTTCCAATTTGTAAAATTAAAAATAATTAGGCTGATATTTCCAGTGGTCCAATACAGTAATCCAATTCCAGGTCATTACTCTGAAGGAGATTCCTTCCAATGACCTTGTATGGATCCACTCCTGGTGGAGAATCCTTCCATCTGATGAGTACTGCCCATACAGAGCAATGGGTTTGATTTATAACAAGTAAGTGAGGCACGCGTGTTGGATTATAGAGCCTTCCATTGAATTGACCTAAGCAGATCCTGGCAGTACCTTTTCCAGATGTTTTCGCAAGCGTGGTTGGCTCCCCTGGGCTCAGCCTTCCAGGATTGTTGCCAAAAATGGACTTCCTGCTTTTTCTTTCCTTCCCTCGGCTAGAACCAGATGGATTTAGAGTTGACAAGCCTTTTCCCATAAAAATATAACAAACAGATGGAAAAACATGAGTGTGGACACATTTTATCATTTTTCAGCTTTTGAAATTTCAACATCTCAGTTGCTTCCTGAGTTTCTTCAGTTCATACACAGAAGGGCCATATGGGGTTTTAATGATTTATCAACTACTCTGCTAATTAGTGTATTGGTTATGCTCTATTTCAGAAATTCATGGCTTGGATTTTAACTTCCATTTGTAGATTTCTGCTTGTGAAACAGCATTATTTACATCTCTCCACACCCCGCTTTCATAAATGCCATCAAAACCTAATCTGTAAGGCTGGGAGATTCATTCTCTGGAACAAAAATGGAAAGATGTAGGTGGGGGGAGAGAAACACAATAGCACAGGGGAATTGACCCTAACTGACCCTAGCACAACTGAAAATGTCTTTCTTCTCATAAGGGTGCTTTTCAATGCAAACATGTAAAGCACCTCTACCAGGTTTATTTAAGTTACAAGATTACTGCACAAAATATAGGTTGTTTCTTCAGTTCAGTTTTCCTTATTTCCCCTTGAACTGCTCTGCTTTATACATTTATAAACTGCTAGGGCCCACACGCCTGACATACTGTGAAATAGCTGGCTATAAATACTTCTTTTGAGATCAATTTCTCTAAGGGAAAACCAAATGACAAAAATGAAATAGGTAAAAAAAAACTTTTTAAAAAGTCTAATAGAATGTCCTATCCAGCATTTTAAAATCTATTGTAGTACAGAGATACAAAATAATCTTAATTTCCATAGACAACAATATCAGATCATTCATCTTTTCTTTAAAACTTATACAATGTTATTTTATTCTTGCCATAGGCCTTCTTTCCCTCCCACCCCATCCATTATAGAATGCCTGATGGCCCGATTTACTACATGTTGTCTATTCTTCCCCTGTTCCAATTTCCTGTTTGTGCTCCTATCCCAATATAACCCCACTCTTTTAGTTCTCTTGTTGGACTACAGCCAAATCTCTACTGAAAGGAATATTTGTCTGTGGTGAATATTTATGTGTGAGCTGGGGTAGAGAGTGGAAAAAGCAATGCCTAGAAAGAATGTTTCTTGAAAAGGAGGAGAAAGAATAAGAAAGAAAGAGTAAGTGAGGGGGTCATCACTGAGAAAGGGATCTGACATGCCTAATTTCCCAAAGAATTAGAACTGAAACTTATTCCTTGTTCAGAACACAAAAGTTGAGCTCAACAGCCCCACCAGGGGAAATCAAACAATTTTTTAAAAACATTATTTGCTGCAAATCAAGTAAATAGCCAAAGGCAGTCAGGACAATGTACTTACCAGGGAATTTCACAGCTTGACAGTAGATGACAAGATCAGAGAGCTCAGGTGCTATTTGTCTACTTTCTTTTTTATTTTGAGAAAGATAAAATTCTTCACTCAGTTCCATATCATAAACCTAAATCAAATCAAATCAAACCAATCTTTATTATAGTCTGAGATACAATCATTTAAAAGAAGCAAAAATATTTAAAATCTGTCTTTCTGTCTATTGGAATAAAAAGTAAAAATCTGAAAGGAGCTATGAAAACCTAGAAGATATAAAATATATTTATGTTTCATACCCATACATATGTTTAGTGTGTGTGTACGCATGTGTTTGTGTGTGTGTATGCATGTGTGTGTGTATGCATGTATGTCTGTGTGTGTGTGTGTGTGTGTGTGTGTGTGTATGTATATAAAAACTGAGAATCTGAAAAGGGGGGTGGGAGCATTAGATGGGTATAGAGGAGCATAAAAAGTTAGCATGTGGAAGACCATATCTATCAAGTTACAAAGCACCGTAATGTGACAAACTAGTTGCACACTAAAACTAGATTATACTGACCCCAAGTACAAGTGAGAAGTCATCACCCCCCCGCAAATTTAGAGTGCTGCTGCAACCCACCTTTGAATCCACATGATCAAAAGGGATTTAGTCAAATTTAATTTAACTAATTTGGGTATGTAACAGAAAAGGTCAACAAGCAGCATTAAAAGCATAAGGACCAAGCACTTTAAATAGATAAAGAATGCAATCTTATACATAACTTCTTAGAAGAAGTACATTCATTGGAGCTTACTTCCAGATCTGTGGGTACAGTTTTACATCCTGAAACATCCTTTATCAGGGGCAACTAGAAATAATAGCAGCAGGTCAAAATATTTAAATTTGCTTCTGCATGAGACAAACTGTAAAGAATACATCACAAATGAAAAGAGGATTCTATATTTTATACACTATAATGAAGATATGGCTATTACATCTAGCTATTTTTTCTATTTTATTTTAATCACCTTTACCTTTTCTGTTGAAAAATTAAGAATATAATAACCATATTAAAGAACTCATTTCTACTGTCCTTTTCAAGTACTGACAAAGTTGTTCGTTGGCCACAAAAGTTTAAGTTACAGTACATTCACTTGTCTTTAAAATGCTTGATTTCTTTTTTTAAAAGAGTAGTTTCTTAATAAATCCCAGCTCCTGGCTAAACCTTCCTCAGTATAAATATAAGTCTGGAGGAAAGAGATAAGTACTACCTTTCCTTTAGTGTTGCACACAATGCTATCAGCCTTCTTTATTCTCTTGGCACTTTCTTCACTAAATTCAAACTGAAGCTTGTCAATGGTTAATTTATTCTCAGGTCGGTCTTCCAAAATGTTATCTGGAAAGCAAGTAATATCTGATTGAAGCTTCTGAAAGGGAAATTTTATTTCAAGTAGATGTTTTGGGAAGATATCATCTGAATAGAGATCAACCAGCCAAATAGTTTCTCTTTCCCTAATACTATTCTGTTGAGTCAGAATAAAATCCTACCTTTCTGAATTCAGCAACAGGTATTTCCTTAAAGAACAAAAGTAGATTTTTCCATTTACATATCTGTGCACTAATACGTTACATTAAAGTTGCCTCAATCAAATTACTTTATATGGACAAGAGCAATCTGATACAATTTTAAAATACATAAATATTTTAAATACTTATCGCACAGCATTGTACACAGCCATACTACTCAAGCAGTTACTGTATAGCTAAGAGGGAGGCATGTGACAAGGAACTGAAGCGCTTACTAAAACAGATTCTCATTCATTCATTCATTCATTCCCTCAATCAAACAGCAAATTGTATTGCATAATTTAAATCATATATATGACCCAAACATCTATTTAAATATCCACATGTATAAATAAGAAAAAGTGCAGTATGTGCAAATAGTATAAGCTCCAAAGCAGGAAAAGAAAATGAATGAAATATACAGTTGTATTTAACTAGTAAATGAAAAAGCATTCAAAGTATGCATTCTACATTGCCTGGAAATGCAATGGTGAAATTCATGCAGTTACAGTGTTTGACCAAGGGGTTTTACCTTCCTGGCTGTTAGGAGCAGGAGAAGCATTAAGGACATCAGCTATATGAAAACAGTCAGAAAAGGAATAAGAGTAAAGGGAATTGACAGATAAATGAACATTACATTCAGACTAGGTAGAATTATCATGTTGATACAAACACTTGAAGAATTGCTTCAGGGAAACATCAGTAGGAATACTTTATAAAAGAGAGCACAAAGACAAGCAGTTGGCCTTCATATCCAAAGCTGTCTGCAGCTTAGAAAATAACTGATTTCTTAGTATGAGTATTTAGGAAAGATGGGAATCAGACAAGAGATTAAGACAGCAGTCCTATACACTCTTTCATGACAATGACTGAATGCAATGGAGCTTAAGTAAAGGTAAAGGTTTCCCTTGACATTAAGTCCAGTCGTGTCCGACTCTAGGGGGCGGTGCTCATCTCCGTTTCAAAGCCAAAGAGCCGGTGTTTGTCCGTAGACATTTCCGTGGTCATGTGGCCGGCATGACTACACGGAACGCCGTTACCTGCCCGCCGAAGCGGTACTTATTAATCTACTCACATTGGCATGTTTTCAAACTGCTAGGTTGGCAGGAGCTGGGACTTGCAACGGGAGCTCACCCCGTCACGCGGATTCGAACCGCTGACCTTCCGATCGGCAGGCTCAGCAGCTCAGCGGTTTAACCCGCAGCGCCACTGCGTCCCGCAATGGAGCTTATTTCCAAGTTAAAATGCGTAGAACTGTGATGTTAGTTTACCAGACAGGTAATTTAATCACCATTAGCTACGGAAGACATACGAAAGACTCTACCTGGGATGAATCAGCAGACTCTTTACATCATGCAAGAAAACAACCAACAACACATTAACATTTGCTTTTGCAACTCATTACTGTGTATTGTGCATCCTAATTTAACTAGCTTAACCATATTCAACCTAATCAGCTCTCATATTGGGTGTAAGAAGGGCAATATACTGGCCACTATAAAACATGATACTATCGCATAATATTTTCATCAATGTCATTAATTAATGTTTCTAAATGGTAGAGTCTTTTTGAAAGGCAAGAGATGCTTTGTGTTGCAGAACATTGAAATTAGAAATGACATTAGGTATTTTAATCATAGAGTAACTTTTTGTCATTTTTGTTCAGTTTTTTGCCTTGTCATTATCATTTGAATTAAAGCCTTCAATATAATTTATGGGAATGTCTGAAACTGTTAAACTGAGGAGCTTTCAGTAAAAAAGATTTATTTAACTAAGATTTAGATATTAAAATGCACATGAACTGACATCTGATTATTTTCCCAGTACTTTATCCAAAGTATCTCTATTATTACAAGCGGATATCAGGAAATGCTTTAAATCGGTCTACTTGAACCAGCAGCCTTCTGGGAATTACAGATATTGACTTTGATTGATTTCGAAAAGATAAGTTGGCTTAGATCTGGCTAAGGACAACTAGGAAAACCCAGGACTGTTTGCTAGGCTGAAGTTTTTAAAAAAATCCACAGTACTGCCAAGGAAACTATATGGAGGTATCCATGAAGTCACCAGTTCAGCTTGATTCAAAGATTTGCATTTACTGTATCAGAGTCCACCAGTCTATGGGAGGCTGAAGAGATTCTATGGATTATTATTATTATTGATTGCATTAAGTAGAATGAGAGATTGTACTGTATTTTGACTTAGGTTTGTTTTATTTGTTTCTTGACTAAAGAATTTCAAGAACAGTTATGACCAAAACTTTGTCCTTGCCATAAATCTCAAAAATGCAGCATTACATGTAACTGTTTTCATTTACCATCAGACAAGGACTCATAGTCATAGTCATATTCATCTTCTTCTTCCTCCTCTTCTTCATTAGCAGTAGAAAGATTTCCCATGTTGCTACCATTGCTTGCTTGAGCCTGCATGTATGCCAGCTGATGAGCCTGTAGCATCAAACCAGATTTTTAAAATATGACAGGATTTCAGTTAGAAAATACCAAAAGATCCTGTATCTTCACACTTCACCACCCAGTCATATACCACCTTTCTTATATTCCCATTTATCAGTGAAAACCCACATCACCTCCTATTTCCCCCAGCATTACTCTTTCCACTGAGCTATCAGTAACGTCTCAATTTATTTTAATGGAGGAGGGTGAGCTGCACACATATTGCTTACATGCACAATGTAGTCAAGATAACCACAGTCAAGATCATTTAGTTTTTTTTTCTTATTCATAAATTATAGCATGACCATAGGCATTCCACTTCTGGCCACTACAATGTTTTAAGAATAAAGTTTAAATCTTACCTTCTGTTTTAATATATCCACTGGAGTTTGATGTGCTTTGAGCTTCTTATTTTTAAGCAGAATCTTTCTTCTTAATTGATGGGGAGAAGGTAGCAACGGGTCATCAGAAAAGTCACTTTCAAATAAAAATTTAGTTACCAGTTTATCTCCAAATGTATTCTGGAATATCAAGATAATAAAAGGTGTTAGTTCTGAATAGTGTTATTAGTCCCAGTCAGACAATCAAATCTTGGTTTAATAAGCCAGGATATGTACAAGCTTTATATACTTGCATTCAGATCCTTTTTTCGCTTGAGCATGGAAACAAAATAAGGATTCTGTGGTCAATCATAATATATTGTTTATTACTACAACTGATATGCTCTGAGTAGCATACAATATTAATATAACAAGATTAAAAATACAAATCAATCCAATTAAAATCACTTAAACGGATTCAGATAAAATTGTTTTAGGGCTCTCTGAAAATACAGTAAGAAGGGTTTTTGTTTATGTCAAAACCATAACTATTACTGTTATTAGCTTCCTAGCAAGCAAAGATGCAAAACTATGTTTTAAAAGTTAATTTCTAATCCTCTCTTATTTGGAAACTATTAATCATAGTATCCTTGTTAGAACATAGTAAGAAGTTAATAGTTAACAGCAATTTCTAGCTTATTTGCTCACTAATATAAAAAAGAGAGGCAGAGCAGGAGCAAAGGAATTATGTATGGTTAATGATTATGTCAGTATCTTGGCCTGTTAAACTTGACATGAGTATAGTCTTGTAACCCACCTTGAAAATTTCAGCCATCTTTCGTTGTTGTGGCAAAGAACAATGATTCTCAATAGATATGATAATTGGCAGTTCTGAAGTGATGAAAGCATTACGATCAATAGCTTCAACTACTTCCTGTAATAATCAAAAATAACCAGAATTGTAGCATTCCTCAGTCACAGTTAACATGCGCAGTACTTTGTTCCACAAATTACTAAAGGAAATCTTAGCACGCTGACTCTAGACAAAAGGAGGAATGCAACGTTTACAGAAACGTAAATTAGTTTGAAAGCCTTCTGACTAAAGCACAGTCATAATCACCATTTTAATGCTTTTGATCTCATGTGCCTCAAGAAGGTTAGTATAGTCGTTTACCCAGTCAGTCATATCCTCTTATATCAAACTAATTTATATTATAGAAGGTATTACTATAAACTACATATACCTTAAAAGCTATCTTGGTAGTGAGTGTATGTCCATGATAAATTACAGGCATACCATCATCACCATCCCAGCAGTCTAATTCCACACTCCGACAGCCTTGTAATAGAATCTGTAATACAGAAAAGCATGATAATGCATTGATCCTACAGAATAAGATTATACATCATATTGAAGCCTAAGCTGGGCTGGTCTGCCCTTGTCAAAAACTTGAAGAAGCTGGGTAGAAGGGCTGTTGCTTTCTTGATGCTCTCTAATCATATTCCAGTTAAAATCCATTTACAAATATTCAAGACTGTAACAGGAAATGTTCTGGCTTTCCCATTCCTATCTGTCATAGTAAATTCTGACAAGTGCCTCACTGATGGTCTTGCCTATAAGTGGACCATCACTGATGTTACTTCAACTAAACTACATAAAACCCGGAGAAATGCTTTTTGTTCCTATCTTAGGATGCTCCTGGCTGTGCTTTGTTATGCCTTGACCTTCCCATCATAATCATTCGTGGCCAACACACGTGATCCTACTAACTCACAAACCCTGAATAAATCTATTTGGTTACAGTAGCTTATCTCAATAATAGATGTAGCTAGACCAATATTCTGGTAGGGTTTCCCTTGACATGAAGTCCAGTCGTGTCTGACTCTAGGGGGCGGTGCTCATCTCCGTTTCAAAGCCGAAGAGCCGGCATTTGTCCGTAGACACTTCTGCAGTCATGTGGCCGGCATGACTACACGGAACGCCGTTACCTGCCCGCCGAAGCAGTACCTATTAATCTACTCACATCTGCACATTTTCAAACTGCTAGGTTGGCAGGAGCTGGGACTAGCAACGGGAGCTCACCCCGTCACGCGGATTCAAACCGCCGACCTTCCGATCGGCAAGCTCAGCAGCTCAGCGGTTTAACCCGCAGTGCCACCACGTCCCTATAATATTCTGGTAGAGTAAGTTTTAATAGAAGAGAATAGGTTTTGATTATGGTCCAAATTTCTTATGCGTATGATCCAATGATGATCACTTCACTAATGGTGCAAATTTGGGGGGTGATAAGATTTGAGAGGGAGAGAGAAATTGCCAAAAATTATCTCTCTCCTTGACCTGCTGACAAATGTCTTCCATCAGAAGAATGAATAAAAATGAATAGATCAGAAGGAGTAGAGTTACAAGCCTTTCAGTAAGCGTATTGTGGCTGACCTATAAATAGAAAACGACTGTAAAGTACTATATAAATATTAAACTCACTTGGTCAAATAATCTATTTTACTAATAAGGATAGAATAGTCTACTCAAAAATACATTTCTACTATAAACCTAACTGAATGTTACCTAACTGAATGTTTGCACATAAACAAAATGAAAATCAGACACAGATTATGTTTTATGAGCGTCTTCTATTTTAGAAATAAATTCACACATTATACTATATTTTAAATACATCTTGAAAAATAAATGTGGAAATTAACTTTGGTTTGGGATGCATGCACCTTCTCCTGGCATGCACATCAAGAATGCTTCCAAATTAGATTTGTACTAGACAAATATCTGCCTCTTTTTGGATTGAGGATATAGATGTTTCCCCACAACTAATTCCATCTTTTCCGTCAAGAGAAAATCAATTGGGGGGGAATAATTGTGCAATGTCATTTGATTGATAGTGCTAAAAATTGTTACTCTGGAAGCATCCATTGCAGCAAAACCAGGAAATATTTCATTCAGTGTTAACAAAATGTTAATCAATAATTTCTACACATAGTAAGTGAGATGCTTCTGCAGTTCTTTTAAATGTAATGCCCCTCCAATATGCACACAAATAAAACTGAATCTCTGGAAAGTAGTATTTGTTTTCATGTGGGTCAGTTGCTTGGAAAGTATGTCTAAAATATTATATAATATTCTTAGAAGCAACATTCTCTTGAGTAATAATTTTGCTACAAACTCATCATCTTTTCAGCACAAGTTACATTATTCTGAATGGTGCCTTGACATCTAAAAGAAACAACATATTAGCTCAGTCTTTCCTGTGGGAAAGTCTAATTTTAGCAGGTTAGATCAGACTGGCTAGTGTCTAAATTCTATGACTCTCAAATGAAAACTTAGAACAAAGCATAAATATATAATTATAAAAAAAGCATCTGAGCACAACTGTGCATACAAACTGCTTTCCCACACATCTTATTTTCCTACATTTTACAAGCAAGTACTTGGAACATTTGAAAGGTCATGCTTTTTTGACTTTCCAAATAAATAAACAAATCCTTTTAGAAAAAAGACGCAGCAGATTGACTTTGTATACCTGGCTGTAAAGGTCTACTGAAGATTCTCCTTTAAGCTGATGTCCCGTGAGATATGTATTGTGTGAAGATTCGATGTAATAATATGACAGTGGAAACTGCAAATCTTCTATGTTCTCTTGAGACTCATTATTCATACAGGCAAAATTATCTTTATCCATCAAAAACCTAAGATACAGATTTTTTAAAATTCATAAAAGTTATATAAAACAACTTGACTGTATATTAGGATATCCAAAGATAATTACCGTGTGAATCCTTCAAATGACATTAGCCCCTGCTGACACATACTGATGCTTGGTTCAAACTTCTGTAAGAGACAGAAGAAGAATATCAATAAAAGGGTGAGAATTAAGAGATGTAACAAACATCCATTTTCACTCAGTTTTTACATATAAATAAATACAATATACAATTGGCGCAGCTAATGAGATATGATAATGGCAGACCTGGGTTTTCAAATGAAGCTGTGCGCTAAGATGGCATCTAAAAAGGAAAGGCAGCACTGGGCATAAATATCAAGTGGAAAAGGAGAGACTGGAAGAGAATAATAAAGCTTTCCTCATCTGTCAATTTTCAACTATGCAGAGACCAACCCCCTTCCACTCCCACCCCATTCATCTTAGCCGTTGCTGGCCTTCAAACCTAGCCAGAAGAAAACTAGTGGAGGGGAAAATGCTGGGGGATAAACACAGTAATCAGTATTTCTCTTCTGCACCTCACGACTTTCAGCCACCTGTGCAGCCTGTGTTCCCTACTTCCATACCATGAAGTGGCATGAACACTGGCGGGGGGGAGGGCGAGATTTCTGCCTTGAAGGCAGTTCTGACTTACATGGGTGAGTCCTGGAAGATTTCCTGGCAACATTTTCAGAAATGGTTTGCCATTGCCTTCCTCCTGGGTCTGAGAGAGAGTGACTGGCCCCAAATAATTCTGTGGGCTTCCATACCTAAGACAGGACTAGAACTCAGGTCTCCCTACTCCACATTAAGTGCCTTAACCACTACACTTAACCCAAACTGACTCTCATCAAAAGCTACTGCATTGGGTCAAATGGATCTCTACAGAAAAATTATTTAGTACTCTAAAGCTAAAGAAATATAAAAACAGTTCTATTTTTTAATGAGAAAAGGAATGAAGGCACCATGCTATCCCATCATGCTTCATGCCTACTGCAATTCTGTTACAGTATCTTGCTGCCCAAAATTGAGAACACTGGCAAAGGCAACACTGGATTTTTGCCAGACAAAGGGGGCAGTAGGGGCACTGAATGAATAATACCACTACTTTGTGCTGGGTGCCTGAGGAAGTCAGTAGTAGATGAAGGAGGAACTAATATTGTCTCTGGCTTTACTCAATCTGGTATGACACTGAGCTTCCCAGTTCTCTGCATGTTACAAAGGTCATGACAGACGAATCTCTCATTTCAAACTGAATGTTCGACACATTCAAGCAATCTTTTTCCTACCAAAATAAATGAATAAATAAATAAATAAGGAGGGTTCAGGCTTCTCCCTTCATGCCTTCCTATCCAAGTACTACAAATACCATGGCACAGTCTCTTAATACCTTCTGGCCTTTACAGATAGAGTTTCTCATGCAGATTCCGATTAACCTTGACCTTGGTTGCAAGGCTTCTAGCAACATCCTACAGGATGGGAAATCATTACATCTACAAGACGTCTACAGTGTGCCAAGAATGGGAGGATGGATGGGGTACTTAGAACAATTCTAATCTCTTCCTACATTCTGGAATAACTTGCAAATTCAGGAGGGGGACAAACGGGCTAACGAGCATAGACTGCAATTGTGTCTATGCGCTTCAAATTTCACAGCAAAAAAGCTTCCACGAAGGACAACTTGCTAACCCAGCTGCAACCCACAGGAATGAGGCAAACTCTGTTCTAGGCTGCATACTCAATTATTTAGGAAAATGCTGAGGCCTCAACAGATCGGACCTGTCATGGCCAATTCACTCCATGAATTATGTATCTCAGTTATATTCCAGAATGCATAGCAGCTCTGTGGTAGATACTACTCTCTATACTATAGAGAGATTGATTTGGAAAGAGTTCCATGAAGACTATAGTTCAAAGCCTTGACATTCTGTAGGTTTGTTTCTCTCACTTTAGAGCATCGTGCTTACTGCTTTAAGTAAGAAATGTGATGCTAACTAAATCCCTGGAGCTAGCAGCTGAATGAAAACACTAGTTTAGACTTATTTATTGGTAAGTGCAAGCAATCCATCCCTAATTCATTAGTTTTTAATCAAGTACAGACATTCCATATGAAATCTTCACAGGGTTCAACTGTTTTACCATGGTAATCAATATGAATTAAAAACACTGGGTTTGGGTTAGAATGTTCACATGTTGGCTGTCTCTAGCTTAGTCAAACTTCATTTGCTGTGCCTTTTGAGCCCAAGGCACCATCCCACAGAGACTGTTACAGAAGGATTAAAAAGCAATGTGAAAATACGAAGAGCAAGTCAACTAAATATATGCATTGTAAAAATGTGGCATTACCCACCTGAATAATACTGAGGATTTCATCGTAAGTATAATGTTCTCCTTGGCAATTTACTAAGAAATCATTAAGTTGCTGTATTCCCACACCAAATACTCCCAGAGATGTGCTCTCTATTCCAGTGCCATTAGTAACAATGCTTGCTGCAGCAATAGCGGCTGATATTTGTCGCTGGTTGTCCGATAACTGCTGCCTATTCTTAATGAACAAGCCCAAATCTGATATGTTCCTCGTTAATAAATCTGAAAGATAAAAACACGATCAAATCTTTCACAGAATATTCATGCCGGTTTTTTCAAGTCTTTAAATAGCCAATGATATTTGGAGAATATTTTGCTGAGTCCATGGTTTAGAAAACATTGCTGAAACCATGATTTACAGGTTCTGAGTTGGAAATGTATTTGTGCTTTTGAAAATAAGCCCAGCTAAGGAAGGGAGATGAGCCATATGCAATTATTTGTGTTTAGGATGATGATGATGTCATAATGTGATTTACCCCTCATTGCACTTCATTAGACTGTAAGAAAAAGAAATATTTGGCCAACAAGCATACAAAATTATTACAGGTAGTCCTCATTGAACAACCACCCATTCATTGACCATTCACAATGGCACAAAACATGGGGGACTTATGATGGGTCCTCGTAGTTGCGGCCGTCGCAGTATCCTCATGGTCATGTGATCATGATTTGGGTGCTTGGCAACCAGCTTGCAATTATGATGTCACTGTGTGCCATGGTCACATAATCACCATTTGTGACCTTCCCTGCTGGCTTCCCACAAGTAAATGGGGAAGCCGGCAAGAGGTCACAAGTCACTCCCACTCCTGCCGCTTTTTCTCCCGAGGAGTCCCTGGGCAGCAGGGCAAGTGTGGGCCCCACTTGCGCTGGCTGTAGCACCCGCCCCCGCACTCCACAGCACTCACCCGCCTGCCGGCCTGCTTGCAAGCCCCTAAGGAAAGGCTTGTCATGACCAGGACTTGCAACTTCCTGATGGCTTCCCCTCTGACTTTGCTTGTGGGAAGCTAGCAGGAAGTTGCAAGTCCCGGTCACGTGAGGTTCTTGCCTAACAACACACGATCCTTGCTTAATGATGGCAGTGGGGCTGCCAGGATTGCTGTTGCTAAATGATGCGGTCATGTGACATCGTGCTTTATGACCACATCGTTAAGCGAGGACTATCTATATTGGAGTTACAAATTTGACCTAGGCAACCCAGATATAAAACCAAACTGCTGTCACTAACATCAAATTACATTCCTTGGTTTTACCTAAATCAGGCTGGAGTCCATTTGTGTTCTCATCAATCTTCAAGGAAGTATACAGTGGAGCTGAATCAGGACTCAGACGATTGCATGGTATGGCATATATATCAAAAAGATCCTTGAGATCCTTGCGGCTTCGTACACTGTAACATATAGATTATTTTTATTACCTATTATTTTTAGTTATGCATTGGATGTGGTTGTGTAGAAGCAGCCAGTAGTTATTACCTGAAAGACTTGAAGAGCTCTACAAATTCAACAAAACTCATATTGCTTTCAGAAGCCATGCAAGTCTGGAAGCCCTTCAGTCCTCCTTTACCTCTTCCATGCCAGCTACTACTGCTCCAGGTGCTAAAAAAAAAATGAATTATTTGATGTTAAGGTTAAGTAAAAGTAGTTGACTAATTATTGTAATACTGTATTTTTCTTCTAGACATATTGTCCTTACAAGGCCAATTTCAACTACTTGATTAAAGAGTGAAGCCATATTGATTTATGTAATGCATTATCATTATACCCTAATTTTAGAAGGCTCAGCTCAGTAAACATAGACTATACCATTTTTATCTTTACTGCATCCTAAGTGATAGGGTGGGCAGTGATTTGTTCAAAGCCAAGCAAGTGAAATGGCTGAATAGATATTTGAATCTAACAACTAGGTTTGAAATGCTACAAAAATGGCATCCGATCCTTAGAAGGAAACCAGGCATTTAGCTCCCTTGTGGAATAGATTGCATCTTTTAACGGAAATAGTTTCTCATCTTGTACTGAAAATATTTGTATGGATAATTCCCATGGTCCCCAAATTCTGAGTTTATGTACAGTCACAAGTACAATTCTTTTACACAAACGCAAGTGATAACTTTAAAAAGCTGTTGACAATCAGTTTCTCAGATAATAAAAACAAGCCTTTTTTAAACCATGGATGGTACACTTTAAAATAAAAGGCAAACTCATGGCCAACACTCAACAGGCTGAAAAATAAAGTTGAGTCACATTTTCTTCTTACCTAGGTTGATTTTTTACTGATGGTGACATCACTGGAGAAGACTGTGGTCTAACAGGTGAAGAGACTACAGGTGTTACACTAGGTGGCAAAGAAGTAGTCAGTGACTGTGTTCTTCTAGAAGGCAGAGTGTTTGCACCAGTAAAAGTAACCAGAAGAGTTGGATCTAACAATAAATAGAAGTAATTTTTTATTTATGATTTTTATTTACCAACTAGACTACCTGTGACCCATTGGGTCATCATTTCAGAAATATTTCCTTATGAGATTCCTCAATGCCTTCAACAATGGCAGAGTTTCTACTGTACTGACTTCAGTGGAAAAATTCTTAAAAATTTAGGGAGATATTCAGAGATGTATCTGCCTTGAAAATAGCCCACGTCATTCATATTGAATGTATAGCAGTCAAACATCAGGAGTTGACCACAGGAAATGTTTTATGTGTATTATGTCATAAAATGTTTTATGATAATTTTTGTGTCATAAAATGTTTTATAACATTTTCCAAATTTCAATTCCACGGGAGTTATGGGTCCCAGAGTTAGCCAATTTGAGGTACTTTGGTTCAAAAATTGTTGCCCTACAATGCAATGTTTCGCCCAGTTAAAGGTTACACACAAACAGGAGAGTTTTAGTAGTAGTATATAGATAAAAGTCCTATCTGACCCACATCTGATGCCCAGTCAAATAAAGTATAACTAAACAAGTATATTTTATTGAGTTTCCTGTCTAATATATGAAATGGTGTACACAATTTCATATTATACACAAGCATTTGTCAGACAAAAAGTAAAGTATTGAAAGCAACTGTTCAAAATGCTTTAGAAAGTATCCAGTAACAAATACCAGTATTGCTGTCCCTCATTTTATTTCCCTTTCTGGGAGTTACTCCCTTCTATCTAAGAAAAAGAGCAATGTTCATCTTTCTGATATTCATTAGAGTAAATAATTTCATTCAGGCAGAGCAGTGGTTTCTTTAGACCAGTGTTTCTCAACTTTGGCAACTTGAAGATGTGTGGACTTCAACTCCTAAAATTCCTCAGCCAGCCATGCTGGCTGAGGAATTCTGGGAGCTGAAGTCCACACATCTTAGGGTTGCCAAGGTTGAGAAACACTGCTTTAGACAAACAGAACCACCAAGTTCTGTTGAGCATAGGACTAAAAATCAAGGACTTTGCCAAAATTAGGGAAACAATGAACTAAATACAAAGTTGAGACAAGAAATTATTTTTTTACTGACAGAATATTTATGAAGAGGACTAAGCCACAAAGTAAAACAGTTGGATTTGCGGTGCTATAATAGGTATTTTATAAATATTTGGGGAAAGACTAAAATAAATATTTTTAATGATACATATTTCCGGTTATGGAAAAGAACATGGAATACAAAGGAGATTTTTATGATTACTGCCATATCCTATAATTCTTTTATTTATTTATTTGTTTGTCTGTCTGTCAAATTTATCACCGCCCATCTCCCCCTCAAGGAGGGACTCTGGGTGGTTTACAGTAAAAAACATTTAACCACAATATAATAGATACTATACAATAATACAATATAAACAATAAAATATAAATATACTAAAATGTAACAGAATCCAGATGGCAAAGTTCTTTCTCAATCTGTAAGCAAAACACGGCAATTCTAGGGAGCTAGCCATCCCCGAGAAGAGCTGTTCTCCTTCCCGCCCCAGGCATGATGACAAAACCAGGTTTTCAATTGCTTGCGGAAGTCCAGGAGCAAAGGGGCCTGACTCAATTCTGTGGGAAGAATGTTCCAAAGGGCAGGAGCTGCTGCAGAGAAGGCATGTTTTCGTGACCCCACCAGATGGAACTCTCTAGCAGATGGGATCTGTAGCATGCCCTCTCTGCATGCCCAGGTGGGATGGGTCGATGTAATGGGGGTGAGACGGTCCCTCAGGTAGCCTGGCCCCATGCCATGTAGGGCTTTAAAGGTAGGGCTTTAAAGGTCATAACCAACACCTTGAATTGGACCCAGAAGCAAACTGGAACCCAGTGCAGCTTGTGCAGTAAAGGTGTTACATGTGCCACCCTTGGTTATTATTATGTTATTATGTTTCAGGAAGACTAAGTTTTCAGACAATCTTTTCTGTGTCAGAAAAAAGTAATGCTTATTATTAATTTATTTAATATGATATATAAAAACCTTTAATGATATTGCTAATTATAAACTTCTAATGAAAAATAACCTTTACAGAGTAGTCTGAACAAGTTAATATTTAATTCAAAATATTATTAATTTCACACTTCAAACATACCATGTTTTATTATGAATCTGTACGTGACTTAAGTTTGCATGTGTCCCCTCCTCCCTCTTCAGCCATCATTCTGGCCACAGGTAGGAGATGATAAGCTTTTGTTTGAATTTTTTACTCACCTGCAGTAGATCTTAATAACTATACATTCCAACAAGCTAGTGTCTTAGCCCATGGTTTGAAGCTGGTTTGTTTCAAACAAACTGTAATTAAAATTAAGCAGTTTGGATGAAATGATAAGCAGCAGTTGATAAAAATAAAGTAATACTTTCAAACTCCTCTTTGCAGCTATATTAGAGGAGGAGAGGGAGAGAAACATTGCTACAACATGCGTTGCTTATTTCAGCATCTGAATTCTACATTATATCCCATTTTTGGTGGACCATAGTTTGCTGCTTTCCCAGATCTGCAGCCCTGGCCAACTATGATTTACCAATCGAAGACAATATTTGTAACTCCACAACAATGATTTGTTTTACCTAGCTAGCTTCAGAATTCATGGTGAAGTTTTCTTATTTGAAACTAACCAAAGTTAGATGTTCACCACAATTTTTCACGCTGTTAATCTTGAAGGCTGCACATGTGTGTCACATACTGCTGTTGAGGGTGTAAACTGAAATATTTTAAATGGACCCTCTCTTTAACTAAATCAAAGCTTGAATATCTTCAATGGGGCAAACTTTTTGGCCAAAGATCAGTGTTAGGCAGTTATTTTAGCAATGCTTACTTTCTCAGTATTTAAGTTTCTAAAAATATGTTAAGCTACCATATTCAAGCAGAACACGCATTCAGAATTTTTTAAAATTGCAGTGCCTGAGTTCCTATTTTTAATTTGCTGTTTTCCCCAATAAGCCACTCCCAAATTTTGTGAGTAGAATCAAAAGTAGCAATTAAACTGGAAGACTCAGTATGCATGGACCACTCTCCCAGAAGCATTTCTTTAGGTCCTTTGTCCAAATTTATTTATTTGTTTGTTTTCCTGCCTTTATTTTTATAAATAACTCAAGGTAGTGAACATACCTAACACTCCTTCCTCCTCCTCTTTTCCCCACAACAGCAACCCTGTGAGGTTGAGTTGGGCTGAGAGAGAGGGACTGGCCTGAGGTCACCCAGCCAGCTTTCATGCCTAAGGGGACTAGAACTCACAGCCTCCTGGTTTCTAGCCCGTTTCCTTAACCACTAGACCAATGAAGTATATCAGCTAGTTACCATCTTTTATCTTTATCTTTTAAAAAAATTACTGTAATTTCTTTGTTTGATTGTGTGAGCTGTTCAGAGTCATTGAGAGTTTGGCGGCATACAATTAATATTATTGTTGCTTTTATTTTTACCTGTTTCTTCTTGCTCATCAATATCTTGAGGGTCTGAACCACTTCTATTCCGATTTTCCTTGAGAGGCCTTGCTTTTCGACTTGCCATCTCATCATCAGTGCCATCTCCACTTTCACCCTTAAAACAGTGATTTTCACAATAAACATCTTAGAATACATATTTCAACCACTTTCCATTTTGTAAGTTACACAGCTACATGAAAAGCTATCAAGTCATTTGGTGAATCAAAAGGCTATAAAAGTTGCATATGGAACATAATTAATAACCATACTCATTGGTGGGTCAAGCTATGGGTTTTTTTAAAGTAATTTTGGAAAAGCCAGAATGATTTTGACTGGACTACAGCACTGAAGAAAGAATGATAGTAAAATCTGACATAATTGGATTCTGCTTCCAAATTAATATTTTCTGAGCAGCATGGCAAAATGGTATTTTCTGCATAATCAAAAATGCTGTTATACTTCAAATGTATGTAATTCTATTCTCCTTAGATTTGTAAATACAAAGGCCCAATTCAAAATACCACTGAAAACATTCTATTTCTAGTTTTATTTAGCCCAGGCAAACTTTTATACTATTGTGTATGTATAAAAACAAAAACAAAAAGGAAAAGGAAAAACTGCATCACTTCTAAAGAAATGAAATTTAAACAAATACCAATTATTTATGTAAAAACTCATGATGGGTAAATACATAATAAATCTTAAATAATCCATGCAATAATATTAACAAAACATTCCTACCCTCATGAGCACTTTCTTTTTCTTCTTAGCTGTACTGATTCCTAAAGTGTTGTTTCTTTGCACACCTGGCTTCTCTAGGTTTTTTGCAAAATTTCCTGGGCTTGCATTTCTTGTACTCCAGCGTCTCCCTCCAAACAACTCAACAGCTTGAGCCAAGGTTGGACCCTCGTATCGGCCATCCTCCTAATAAAAGTGTTCAACTTTATTAAAATGTGCAAGCTACATAATTAAAGAGAAATATTTCATATTCTTTTAATTGTACACATGCATATTATAAGAACACAGTGCAGGAATGGAAAATAGATGATTACAGAATTCAACAATGCAATATAGAAAAAATTCTATTTGAAGGGAACAGGGAGAATTATAGTTCATTTTACCTGATAGAGGATGACGTATTGTTTCCGTAACCACTGTAATCTCTGATCAGGAAATCTCTTCATCTTCCTTATAGCTTTAATTAATTCCAGCAATCCATGAAACAACATTTTAGCAGTATATTTTGGAGCCACAAAATGCAGCAATTTGTTTTCAGTAGTTTGAAGTCCATATAATAACGTTACACCATTCTCTTCAAGAGTCATGTTTAAAAGGTTATTCTGAATGCACACAGCATGCATATCAATGCCAGAATGTCCCATATACACAGCTTTTGCTGACAACAGATCTAAGCAACCCTCGACCAGTCCATTTAATCCAGTATTGCCAAGAAATTGAAATTTTCCAAGTTCAGTTGTGCTACCTAATATGCTAAGTTTTATTTTAGAATTTGCACAGCAAGTAATGGTTGGCTTTGTCCACGTCAGTGTGCTATTGTCAGGTTGAAGCTGAAGGAAACAACGGGCTGACAAATGAGTTTCTTGATCATAACGTATAACTGTTGCACCTTGCAACATGAACTGATGGACGTCAACTCTGATTGATAACACATACCAGGGAATTAGCTCTATTCCATGACTGAACGCTTCTTGTGGTTCTTCAGCAGCCTGTGTTGCCCATTCTTTGAATTGCTCAAATATGTCGTTTTCGGAATCTGACAGATCTCCAGTTATTAAGCTGAACAGAAACGAAGATACAGTGAGCCTTCCATTTGCAAAGATCACGTGACTTGTTATTTCATCATGCAATGTTGTGAACTAATATACAGCTGCACATAACCTCCTTGCAATGCATTACACTAAAATATTTTAACATTTTAAAACCACACTTTCACAATGATCTTATTACAAAAGGACTACTTTGCTAAAAAATATATAAAATGGCATATTTATTGCATTTATTTCAACATTTATATTCTGCTTATTTCCCACAGAGTTCTTACAAGAAATACTGTAAAACCCCATGTCACCAATGTCAGTTTTGCTTTTCTGATAAATCAATAGAGTTAATAAATCTTTGTTATTTCAGGCAAATTAAGAGTATATTCAGAGGGAAATGAGCTCTGATAAAACACAAGTGCTCAAAGAAAGGTTTGCTTTCTCTTGCTTGTATTACTTTTGTTCCTTTAAAAAAAGTGGAAAACACACACACACGCACACACAATATCAAGGGAAGAAGTCTCCCTTGCTGTGATGGCTTAAGGAATGCAAACACTGAAAAGGATCTAACAAACATACTTAAAATAGTTCATCATCACTAATTGTTCAATACATGTACAGCCATAATGTCCAGGCTATAACATATAAATGATACAGATAAGCCTTTTTTCAGTAGTCAGGTAAGAACAAAGGACACAGTCAAAATAATATGATTGCATGATTCAATTCATACATTTATAAGCCCAAAGCATGACTCTGGAAAATAGATTTCAAAAAGCCCTATTCCATTGTGGACTGGAAGTAAAAAAATATTGCAGGCTTCTTCAGAATCTATATGCTTGTTACCTTTCAGCCAAAAGAATTATGACTAAACATTTTAATGGTGTGGAAAAATATTCCAAGTATACCACTATAAAAATTTGCCACTGTAGAAATTAAGGTGCTTTATCAAAAGTATGTATCAAAACTGAAATGAAAAGTTAAGTTCTGACAGAGAATGAGACAGTAATTTTTATGTCATTGGCACACTTCACTGCTTCAATTTGCGACAATTCTCACATTTAAAAATTTTTAGTTTACCATAAAAGAATGCTGAAGAATTATAGGTAATTAACAATAATATTTTCAATGCAATCAAAATGAATGAGTTTTGCTGCTTCATTTTGCATATATTGCTCACAAACCAGAAACAGCTATGAGTGAGATAGAAAAGCAAGTAAGTGAATAAATCGGAAAAGGATTAAGAATACAGAGTTCAGTTCAATGCCATTTTTATTAAATGGAATTCTACTGAAGCAAACAAACAAAGAAAAAATCACTCGTAGCCAGCCAACAGGAAGGTTATTAGCTAAATGTTCAGAGATAAAATATACTGCCTCTATTTTTTTCATTCTAATGCATGAAAGACTTCTATTTATTTTTAGGGAAAGCCTTTCAAGTTTAATATCCAACAAAAATAATGTTTCAAAGAAAACGTAAGCTTCAATTAATAATAAGCTACTTCTCAAAAAAGCTGCAAATTGTTAAAGAACAAATACAAGGCTTTCCAAACACTTTTCAGATGTCAAGAGGTGATATGAAAGGACAAGAGAGAAGGTCAGCCTCTTCTGGCATCAGATATTGCTCATATGCCCAGAGAGAACTGACGCCAGATGATAATTATATTAGAAGCAGTTTTGTCAGGAAGCAAAGATGACTTCACATACATATTAAGGGAATGAGCACATTTAGAAAAAGGACATTTATGTTTTCTGCACAAATGTTTATTAACTTAAAATCAGTATAATCTTAATTGTTCAGAATGATATGAGGTCAGGTTGTATATGATGTTTCTCTTCACCACTGGGGTACTTTGTAAATATAGTGAAAGATGAGCTATAGTCTTCACCATCCTTTATCACCTGCTCTTCTTCCTACTTCTATTACCTCTAGTAAACAAGAACCACAGGATATTTACTTGCCGTTATGGTTCTTCAAGTGTTCTTCATTTATGCATTCATATCCGTGGGTTCACATCTTCATAAACAATTGTTCAAGACCATTTCAAAGCTGAGCTTTCAGTACAAGCCACCACCTTTTATTTATGTTCAAATAACTTGTCCTTCAGCTCCTAGAACTACTCAATGGCTGCTTCATGTAAAACTACCACTTTACTGAAGGGAAGGTGAATGTGTTATGTGATGGTACAGATGACCATTCAAAGAACTACAATTCTTTATGGTAAGCAACTGTTGTTAGTCTTCATGATCTCTGTGCATCACACCTATGGGGGAATAATTGTTTACCTTGAGGTTATTTATTTATTCAAATTTATTATAGTCGCCCAACTCCAATGGACTCTTTAGTCCATTTAGTTAGTGAAATATAACAGAATAGAAGGCAGCACTGCAAAGAATACATCCACTCTTGATATAATATCCAGGTGGCAATGTTCAATAAAAGAGAAGTATTGCAAACAAAAATGGAACTTATACCACAAATAAGCAAACCTTTTTTAAAAGGTAGTCAGAATTGAACAATTAAAATGAACCATGATTTGAAAAACAATGTAAATTTCATTTTTTGTACCAAAAGAGGACATTCATTGAGAGACTAATCCACTATATCAAACACCGTATTTGGATGAAATACACAGCTATAGGATTAGAAATAGATGGTTTGGATAAAGTGGAATGTGAGTATAGGGTCCTCTGGCTACAAATATTAATATGACTTATAGCTGCATTAACCAGTTGGGTTTATGGTGAAATTCATGGCACTGGTTATTACCCTTAAAGCCCTTAATTGCATGGGGTTTGTCTGAGGAACTGCTTATCTCCAGTTTCTCTGACCATCAGATTCAGTCCAGCAGGGTGGGTGAGCTCTGAGTCCCATCAATCAAATTCCATCCATCCATCCATCCATCCTATTCTGAAATTTAATAGTTTCTTATTTTAAAAAAAAAAAGAATGTAATCTTGTGGGACCCAGGAAACATGCCTAGTCTGTGGCAATTCCTGCCCTTTGGAATGATTTCCCACTAGATATGTGTTGGCTCCTACTTTTCTATTAGAAAATGATTGTGATGTACCTCTCAACAGCTCACAAATGGGCTGACTGGGCTCTTGTATTTGAACCTGGCAAGCTGTTCTCTGATTGGTCCATGTCACAGGAGTCCAAGAAAGCTGGTTGCTGATTGGTTCTTTGTCTGGTTGGTCCATTTTGAGGAAAATTCCAAGAGTACTGGTTCCTGATTGGTCTGTCTTTGAGCAGGCTTCATTGATGCCGGCCGTGACAACTTACACTAGTCAAAGTCGTTCTTTATATGTTTTTAGTAGGCTTAAAAGGGTTGGCTTTATAGCCGCATTTATTTATTTATTTATTCTATTTCTGCAGCCGCCCATCTCAGGAATGGCCGCCCATTATTAATTTGTTGCTGTTTGCTTATATTGTTCCTTTTCAGTGTTGATGTTACTGTGTTTTTTTAATTCTGATTTTGGCCATGTCCAGATGCAACCATAGTTTCTTTCCTGCAGTTCCTACGTTTTATTATGAAGAAGTCTGCTGTATTCCATCAGTTTCATTGGACTGATCATAATAAAGTAGCCTTTCATCTCTCCCATCCCTGTCCCTTCCCTGAATACAATGATAGTTGTGACCACGAACATGAGACTTTCACATGCCAGCACATACAGAGCTGCAGGGCTATAAAACTACACAAAACAAAACAAAAATTGCAGGCCTACAAAATACTCCTAAGTTACCGCACTTGTTGCTGAACCTCCTAGGATAATGTAATTCTTTCCTACCTATGAAATAAACTATTTTTTTCCAATGCATGTTTTCCTTATAGAGCAATGATTTGGACATTATGTATTAAAAGGTGGACAATTACTTTGGGTACCTACTTCCATTGTTCACATATTACCATATATATGTATTTAGTAAAAACTGCTTACTTGCAGATACATCACCCATCTCTGTACAAAAACAAGAAGATTCCTTCTACTCTGGAAGGAAAAGTAGGCAGAGTCAAGGAGGAAAGTTAATTGTAAAATGGCATTTTGTTTGCTGAAATTGCCATGTTTGCATGTTCACAATTCAGATGTTCGGGGGAACGGCAGGAGGGGGGAAAGATGACTGCTTCTGCTGACTTCAAAGCTGCCACCAAAACCCTTGTAGAATTACTGCTGTGAGTATTTCTGCCTAAACATATTTTCCCTGTTAAGGGAAACAACAGCAGAGAAAAGGGGTATGAAACATGAACTGATGACTAAGAGATGGTGACATTTGGATGCTCTGTGAAGTTATCATGATGAACAAGACATGCTGCACATTAAAAGGTTTCCTGGAAGCAGTGTATTTTGTAATATAATTAGTTTAGAATTTTATTATAATTATACTGGCAGAATTGCCATCAGAAGCTTGCAAGAACACCAAAAGGTAGGTAGGTAGGTAGGTGTGTGTGTGTGTGTGTGTGTAAGATCCTGGGCAAAAAAGGGATATATTTTAAAATTTCCTGTTCAAAGAAGATCACAGCATCAGTAGCACTTTACAACTTTAGAATAAACTGAGGCTGACAGATAGTAACTTGCACAGACCACCCAGTGAATTTCACAGATGAACAGAATTCTGAACTTGGGTCATACAGCTAGGTGAAATGTTATCTACTATATATCACAGCTGTCAACTCTTAATTCCCCAGGAAAAGAGACATAAATAGTGGGTATAATTTTTCTTGGGGATACAGTTGAGGCAGATCTCTCAGCATAGTCCAAAAAAAAAAAAAAGTCATTTAACTGCATGGTGTTCTGGACTCAGTTCTTTCTCACCACACACAGAGAACTGGGAGATCTGAGAACAGAAAACAACAGCCTTCCCATATGTCATAATTAAAACAACACCTGTGCTGAATGGCTGTGCTCTAGTGTGAATATTCAAAGAGTTTATTAGCTCTGATAAGCTTTTCCTAAAATACTTCAAGAATCTCAGATAACATGTCCTTAAAAGTAATGGGATTAGGAACAATAATAAATAACCTTTATTTTGACTGAGTTAGAATGCTATTCCAGCAGGATACAATGTTCTGGGCTAAGATCAACAAAGATGGCATGATGTTATTCCTGGCACCGCTGACTTATGTCCTAGCTGCATCTGTAGGCTTCTAAAAGGATCATACACAAGATGAAATGATTTTGCCCAAAAGTAATTACATCATGAGGGAATATAAAACTTAAAGAGGAAGATTCCAAGAATCTTCAACCCATGATTCCACACATAATTCTGACAAAAGGTCTGGAGATAGAAGGAGTCCAAGTGCCCACTTGTTTTAAGCTACATATTCTCACTATACATATTACTATTGGGAATATACATTTTAAAATGACACATTCAGCTTGGCTGAATGTAATGCTAAAGACCGAAGTATAATTTACTGTTTCAAAAATGCCTTCAGGCTTCATGCTGTTCTTTCCTCCCTTTCTGAGACTATAAGGTCCAGTTCAGACATTTTTGCTTCCACTTTAAAATAACTGTAACTTACTAGAACATCCAGGCTTCAAAAAACTACATTAATGTCCTTGAGTGGAACTCAGCTTGTGATTCAAGGGACATCTCCATGTAGTTTTCAAGGCAACAAGACAGAAATGGTTTGCCAATGGTTTCTTCTGGGCTGGTTTCTCTGTTTAATAGACTAACCAACAACCCTGGGACTTCCCAGTGATCTCCCATCCAAGTACTAGCCATATAATTCATTTGCTTTATGGTTCTGCTAGAGAAAAGGAGGAAACATAAAAACCCATGGTTTTCTGAGCCTGGATGCTTTTAAACAAGGAATTGGTCTACCTTCCCCATCCAAAGGGTTCTTTTTGGATAAGAAAAAAATAGATGACAAAAATATGGAAGAGTTTAAAAAAGGGAAATAATATCATCAGGACTTCCTGTAAAGTTCCAGAAATAAAGAGCATAGGAACTACATAAGGAAAGCTACAACTAGAAGCAGAAGCACACCCATCAAACTCTAAACAGGGGGTAACATTTTCCTGGGCAAACACCATACTTTGCCTTTGAGTCCTGGACTAGGTCACATCCATGAAAGTAGGCAAGTTGGACACAGAAGTGGACCACATCATTTAGAGGGGCCACATCTAAGAATGGCCACATGCCTTCTTGGGCCTCAAATTCCTCCATGCTCAAAATCATGGTTTAGAGATATTTCTGATGATTATTACCAATATAACCACAGTTAAAAATTAAAGATCTCATTATTTAATGGTGCTATTACTGCACGAAAAAGGTATGTTGAAATAAAGTATAAATGGGAGCTGTAACAACACTTCATGCTGATGAAACTCATTTTTATTGGTTGAATTTCATGGGTATATATCGTTATAAATTTCAAGGGTTTCCCATATCCAATATTTTTATGTTATATGAGGATGATGCCATTTTGAGTACCTCAAGACCATGATCCAGTCAGAGAACAGATTGCTACTATGTATGAGCTTTGCTAAAGCACATAGCTTTTTTTAGTAATTACTTCAAGATGGAATTATTAAAAATGAGAAAATTTAACTAGTACATATTAGTTATTTTCTTAAAATGCACAAAATTAAATGTGGGTGGGAATGTATAAAAGTTCAGAAAATTGGAATTTTTAAAATAGAATTATTTGAACTATGTTTTATACTTAAAACTTACATCATAAACTTTTAATGCAATCAATCGGACCCATTTTATAATGCCCTATTTGATAAAATACCTGGAAAATTCTGATCTTTTATATGTACATTTGTTGCTATGTGATCAGTATGATTCAGTTTCTTTGAACATAGCTAAATTTTGTTATATTGTCTGTAAAATTAGGCAGACTTTGCCCACTGATGATCCCACCATTCATATTATGTTTTGTTTTATTTTAATGCATTTTTATCCGTACTTGTACTAATTCGTATTTTATTTGTAATTCTGGTCTGTGACCGTAATAAAATGTTGATTGACTTTTTAATGCTGTAACTTGAAAATCTAAATAAATTATATATATTTAAAACCTTACTGATAGCGGGTTTTGTCCTTCAAAGAATTTTTTCTGGAATTTCCGCCTTCATATTCAATAAAGTTATCTTCTCCATCTTCTGACTCCAAGCTTCGATTACAGCTTCGAATTGTTTGAAATATGTAATTAGTCATGGATTCTTTTTCTATATTATGTAGGCCATCTTGACCTACCCTTTGTAAGTAGTTATCTTGACCACTGTATTCTGCAACAAACTAGGAAAAAAAGAAGATACAGTACTAACTACTGACTTCATATTCATAGCTAAAGATGATTACAGAATAAATACATTTTAGACATTTTATGGATACAAGCAGTTATTGCATGAAGCAGGTAACACAGATTATCCTGTAATGTTTCTTGCCAACTAGAATCCCATTAAATCTACTTATTGTTCACTTCTATACATACGACCTCATAGGTATGCCCAACTGAACTGAATGGGGTCTACTCTTAGGGATAGACTTTCAGTGGGGATACAATTTGGCATATACCAAAATGTACTTGCATGCTTGGAATGCCTACCATTGATTTTGCTTTGGCCACTTCAATTCAGCTCACAGAACAGTCTCTGTTCTCAATAACACTGATGTTGCTGTTGTAAATCTGAAAGGGCATTCATTTAGACCCAACTACAAAAGCAGAGTATTTCACTGAGGAACATGGGAATATATTTATTGCATTCTGGCTAATTTAGAAACCAAAGAAGGATCCAAGAAATTATAGCAGGAATTTCATAAGCCTAAGGGTGTTTGGCTGTTTTTGCCCCCTTTAATAGTATTCTTTAAGGAGGCACATTGTTAGCTTGTCAAACAAAAAAGTATTTTAAAAATCTAGTAGGAAACTCTTTCATATAAGAACTTAAGCAGATCTTAGGATCACACTGAATATGTGAGTGTGAAAGAGAGAGAGAACAAAGTTATAATTGCAGTAGTAATAACCTTACTAATTAATACTTGCTTGGCATAGAGAATTTACACAGAGACTTACATAAAAGAAAAGATGATTTTGCAGTTAACCTCAGTAATTCTAGTACAGAATAATCCAACTATTTATTTTATTTATTAATTAAACTATTTATATGGCCACCCATCTCGCAGATGAGACTCTGGTCAGCTCACAACACATTAAAACAATAAAAAAGAACATCAACAAAACATAAAAAGCAATCAGCAAGAAAACAACAATGCACAGGCCACTTAACCTTCAACCCCCATGCTCTGGAGCACATCCAGGTCTTAATGTTTTGTGAAAGGCTTGCAGCCTCATGTAGAGTGGATTCAAGGGCAGACCCATGTACAGCAAATTGAAGTAACCTACTTGGGAAGCAACTAAGGTGTGAGTTATGGTGAGCAGAGCATCCCAGTCCAGGAAGGAGTGCAACTAGTGCACAAAATAAAGTTGTGTAAAGATGCTAGTTATGGATCCAGGAAGACCCCCAAATTGTATACCAGTTCTGTTTGGGGTAGTGCAGCCCCATTCAGAACAAAGATGGATTCGGGGGGCTTTAAAAAACACAGTCACATCTTGCCAGTGTAGAGTGAAGCCTGTCTTCCCCATAGCCTCAGACACTGAGACAGAACTTCCATAGCATTGTTTGGTCTGCTCAGGATAGATATGTAGAGCTGGGTATCATCAGCATACCAATGATACCTCACCCCATGCTGTTGTATGACCTTGCCCAGCACATCCTTCATATAGATTTAACGAGTGGGGAGAGTGTTGAGTCCTGATGGAACCCGCAGAGAAGGAACCATGTGCTGGATCTCACTCTCCCATCCCTCTTATGCGAGAGGTCATCCAGAAGTGCAATCAGTACCATTCAGTTGAACACCCAGGCTTGAAACCTGACTGAAAAGAGTCCAGATAATCTGTTTTCTCCAGGATTCTCTGAAGCTTCAGCATGACCACTTTCTCAACAAACTTTTCTAAGAAGTGAAGATTGGAATGGGACAAAAGTTATTCAAAAAGTTTGGATACAGGGATGGCTTCTTGAGGAGGGGGTAGACCACAGGCTCTGAAAGCAGCAGTGGGCTACCTCCTCTTTCAAGGATGAATTCACTACCAGGATCCAACCACATATTGTCTCCTAGGATACTCTTAGTTAACCAGGAAGGACAAGGATCCAACACACAGGTGGCTGAGCTAACAGTTCCAAGAACCCTATCCACTTCATCAAGACCAACATGATCAAACTGTTCCAGATAACCAAGCCAGAGTGGGCTTCAGTCACCTCCATGGGAACTGCCTTAAGGCCAAGAGTCCAGTTTGGAGAGAATCTGAGCAACTTTATCTGACAGATACCTTGAATACTCCTCACAGGAGGCCCTGAAAAAAACTCTCTTGTTCGACCCTCCTCAGGAGGAGCTGAGTCGCTCTAAACAGGGCTGTTGGGCAGCTATCTGTGGAAGCAATAAAGATGGAGAAATATTGATGTTTCACCACCCTTACTGCCATGAGATAGACCTTAACAGTGGCTCCAACTTATGCTTGGTCAGGTTCACTCCTTGTTTAAGGTATCATATAACGAATTATCGCAGTTGTAAAGGCCTCTATTTTAATATATATAGAAATACAGGTATGATACTTACCTACTTATAAATGGATCTCACCTTTTTATGCATTGCTGTATCATCAAATCAGTAAGACATGATGGAATTATAACAACTCTTTTAGATAACAATGCTTACTCATTAAATTACCTCTAGTGTTTCATCCTGAGAATTATACTGAGGACAAAGTCTGATGAGGCTTGCAGCCCCATCCAAAACTTCATAGAGCTCTTTTAAAAATACACCACAAAAAGGAACTACTTTACAGCCAGGGATATTCAGAGCTCTGTTGACAACTTTTCTATATTCAGATGATGATTCATGTTGTGCCATAGCATCTTTCAAGCTTCGCATTGTTTCAATATCAGATTGGTCCATGAACTGCCACATTTTTAAAACTTTTCTTGACCTATTTGGAAAACATAAAGAAGTTTACTAGCCTAAATTAACAAGATGTACATATCTTGTTAGCAGTAATAACAAATAAGTCATAATACAGTTATGTAAATATTATTGCTGTTGTACATTGTCTTGAAATTGTCAGGGAAACAAGGGATTAATAATAGCTTGTCTTACTAATAATGGTAGTTGTAGGTTATTGAAAAATGCAAAAGAAGCTTGGCAGCAGAATTTCTTTTCATAAAACACACAGGCCTTCTGTGGGATAGTCAAATGTTATTTTATAAAATTCCTTTATTTCATAAAAGCATTTGGACATGCAAAACTTAAATTAATAAAGAACAGACCTTATACAATGTATAAATAATTTGTTCTATGGTGAGTATGAGGACTGCGTAAAGCTTTCATAAGAATTGCTCTGCAGAGCACATTGGCACAAGCCAAGCGCTTTCTTTAAAGCATTAAAGCAGCTGCATCATTCAGAAGGTCTGATGCAGCTACAATAAAAGCTTATGAACTTGAACACATAGCCACCTTGTTTTTGCTGGTGATCTCAGCAGAAGTGAACATGCATACCCATACCACTGACAACTAGGGAAAACTTTCAAAGTAGCCATGTAAACTTCCCAGAGGATATGGCTGCTTTAAGTCTTTGAGGACAGTGTTCTGCCTGGGCCAATGTGCTTCACAAAGCACTTATTTTAAATGCTTTACATAGTCTTTGTGTGGTCTGGTAATATATGTACCCAGCAATCCTTTAGATGTATATATCTAAATATATAAGGAGAATGAGATCATATTCTTGATTTACTCTCATCTTACTCAGTTAATTCTGTGTACAAAGATACTTGAATAAAAATGTGCTCAGTAAATAAAAACTTTTAAGCCAACAGCAGAAGGAAGACAGTTATTAATATAGACTATATGCTGTATGCATGTCAGATTACAGATTCATCATAATATGATTTCATTAAATCATATGCATCACTTTGTAATCTACATAAATCCTCTCCAAATACGGAATATATGATCAAGGTGCTCTGGAATAAATGGATAGGAGACAGAAACTACAAACATTTTCAAGTATAATGCTCCCTTTGTAAACTGCCATACAGCTTAGATCTTGCCTCTTGCCTCTTGCCTCTGTCCTGTCTCATCACCTTACTTTTTTTATTTTCCAGTATGGATGCTTTATTGATTAGGGATGAGAGAAGATAAGGAAGGGTGAGATATAATTACTGTTAGGACTGTATTGATAATGAAAAATGAAGCAAGGATTTTTAACATAGTGGATTTGATAAGATATAGTCTGAATTTATCTAAAGTGTGTCCTTCCTTCAGGGTGGTGAAAAAGAAAAAAAAAGGTGAAAGGTCCCCTGTGCAAGCACCGAGTCATGTCTGACCCTTTGGGGGGATGCCTCTTTCGCTATGTTTTCTTGGCAGACTATAGCGAGGTGGTTTGCCATTGCCTTCCCCAGTCATCACCTTCCCCAGCAAGCTGGGTACTCATTTTACCAATCTCGGAAGGATGGAAGGCTGAGTTGGCCTGAGCCGGCTACCCGAGAATCCAGCTTCCACTGGGATCGAACTTGGGTCATAGGGAGAGTTTCAGTTGCAATACTGCCGCCTACCACTCTGCACCGCACAAGGCTCTTTCAGGGTGGTAACTAGTGCTTTTTCTTAACTATGTTTAAATATGGCACTAGGGGTTTTTAAATTTTTTCTCTGTTTTACTTGTTTATCACTTTGTAAGATAAATGATGTCTCTAGAGTTTTCTGAGAAGAGACCTGTCTTTTAAATGATATATCCCGTCATCCATCTTATTCAGTTTTGCCAAAACAGATATAAAACTCACTGGATGAGATACATGATGCAATTTAGCAGAACACTTTAACACAATGACTGATGGAGTGGCGTTCACCATTTATTTTTTTAAACAGACAAGCTGTATGTAACAGATGCTGCAACTTAATCTATCCCTGAGCTCCCATCATTTCAAGAATGAGCTGCAAGTACCTGAGTCCTGCCAAGAATTCCATTACACCATTGTAGTTGCCCATGTTCCAACAGCATTTTGCCACATGTACTACATAAGAGAAAACTTCTCGTTTTTCCTCCATAGAACCTGCAGTCAGAATCAGCCATGTCACCCAAGAGCTTACCTTATTAAAAAGAAAGAAAGCAAAGCAGAAAAATATTAAAAATATGATCTATATTTGTACATTTTGTTTAGACATATATATCTTACATGCTTGTATTTTACAACAGAGTAATGACTTTAAATATAGATAGTCCTGATTGTTTTGTTCCAGGGAAGAACTTAATCCTATGAGAACAATAGATATTGTGATATGTATTCCCCCTGCTATGCAATAATGACAACATTATTACTGGGATGCACAACACTATGTAATACATTTGTTTGTGTATAGAACCAAGCAATTAATATTTTAGCTGTATCTAAGGAATTTTCATTACCATTTAAGAACTAATTCATAGACAGATAGGCAGGCAGGCAGGCAGGCTTTAATAACTTTAAATATGAAATATTCTAAAAATATACAACATTCCTAAACTGTTATATTTATGACGCTTTTCTCTCCAATCCTTGGTACAGTAATGAAATTATTTGGGACTGCATGGCCAGTTAGATTGAAACTAAGAGCCCAGTAGCATCTTTGGCAATTTCCTCCTTGCAACTTACGGCATCTTCCTAGCAACATCATCACCCAGCCATCACTGAAGTGACATAAAGGCTGTCTATGTTACTTTTCTTTGCCACAACAATGACTGTGTTGTTGTTGTTTATTCGTTTAGTCGCTTCCAACTCTTCGTGACTTCATGGACCAGCCCACGCCAGAGCTTCCTGTCGGTCGTCAACACTCCCAGCTCCCCCAGGGACGAGTCCATCACCTCTACAGTATCATCCATCCACCTTGCCCTTGGTCGGCCCCTCTTCCTTTTGCCCTCCACTCTCCCTAGTATCAGCATCTTCTCCAGGGTGTCCTGTCTTCTCATTATGTGGCCAAAGTATTTCAGTTTTGCCTTGAATATCGTTCCCTCAAGTGAGCAGTCTGGCTTTATTTCCTGGAGGATGGACTGGTTTGATCTTCTGGCAGTCCAAGGCACTCTCAGAACTTTCCTCCAACACCACAGTTCAAAAGCATCGATCTTCCTTCTCTCAGCCTTCCTTGTGGTCCAGCTCTCGCAGCCATATGTCACTACGGGGAACACCATTGCTTTAACTATGCGGACCTTTGTTGTCAGTGTGATGTCTCTGCTCTTAACTATTTTATCGAGATTTGTCATTGCTCTTCTCCCAAGGATTAAGCGTCTTCTGATTTCCTGATTGCAGTCAGCATCTGCAGTAATCTTTGCACCTAGAAATACAAAGTCTTTCACTGCTTCTACATTTTCTCCCTCTATTTGCCAGTTATCAATCAAGCTGGTTGCCACAATCTTGGTGTTTTTGAGGTTTAGCTGCAAGCCAGCTTTTGCACTTTCTTCTTTCACCTTCATCATAAGTCTCCTCCGTTCCTCTTTGCTTTCAGCCATCAAAGTGGTATCATCTGCATATCTGAGATTGTTAATGTTTCTTCCAGCAATTTTAATTCCAGCCTTGGATTCTTCAATCCCAGCATGTCGCATGATGTGTTCTGCGTACAAGTTGAATAGGTAGGGTGAGAGTATACAGCCCTGCCGTACTCCTTTCCCAATCTTAAACCAGTCCGTTGTTCCGTGGTCTGTTCTTAGTGTTGCTACTTGGTCGTTTTACAGATTCTTCAGGAGGCATACAAGATGACTTGGTATCCCCATACCGCTAAGAACTTGCCACAATTTGTTATGGTCCACACAGTCAAAGGCTTTAGAATAGTCAATAAAACAGAAATAGACGTTTTTCTGAAACTCCCTGGCTTTTTCCATTATCCAGCGGATATTGGCAATTTGGTCCCTAGTTCCTCTGCCTTTTCTAAACCCAGCTTGTACATCTGGCAATTCTCGCTCCATGAATTGCTGAAGTCTCCCTTGCAGGATCTTGAGCATTACCTTACTGGCATGTGAAATGAGTGCCACTGTTCGATAGTTTGAACATTCTTTAGTTTTCCCCTTTTTTGGTATGGGGATATAAGTTGATTTCTTCCAGTCTGATGGCCATTCTTGTGTTTTCCAAATTTGCTGGCATATAGCATGCATTACCTTGACAGCATCATCTTGCAAGATTTTGAACAGTTCAGCTGGGATGCCGTCGTCTCCTGCTGCCTTGTTATTAGCAATGCTCATTAAGGCCCACTCAACCTCACTCTTCAGGATGTCTGGCTCTAGTTCACTGACCACCCCGTCAAAGCTATCCCCGATATTGTTATCCTTCCTATACAGGTCTTCTGTATATTCTTGCCACCTTTTCTTGATCTCTTCTTCTTCTGTTAGGTCCTTGCCATCTTTGTTTTTGATCATACCCATTTTTGCCTGGAATTTACCTCCAATGTTTCTAATTTTCTGGAAGAGGTCTCTTGTCCTTCCTATTCTATTGTCTTCTTCCACTTCCGCGCATTGCTTGTTTAAAAGTAATTCCTTATCTCTTCTGGCTAACCTCTGGAATTTTGCATTTAATTGGGCATATCTCCCCCTATCACTGTTGCCTTTTGCTTTCCTTCTTTCTTGGGCTACTTCTAGTGTCTCAGCAGACAGCCATTTTGCCTTCTTGGTTTTCTCTTTCTTTGGGATGTATTTTGTTGCCGCCTCCTGAACAATGTTGCGAACTTCTGTCCAGAGTTCTTCCGGGACCCTATCTACTAAGGCCAGTCCCTTAAATCGATTCTTCACCTCCACTGCATATTCCTTAGGAATATTCGTGAGCTCATATCTAGCTGATCTGTAGGTCTTCCCTAATCTCTTTAGTCTGATCCTAAATTGTGCAATAAGAAGTTCGTGATCTGAACTACAGTCAGCTCCAGGTCTTGTTTTTACCGACTGTATAGATGTCCGCCACCTTTGGCTGCAAAGGATGTAGTCAATCTGATTTCGGTGTTGTCCATCTGGTGAAGTCCATGTATAAAGCTGTCTCTTAAGTTGTTGGAAGAGAGTGTTTGTTATGCGGAGTGAGTTGTCTTGGCAAAATTCTATCAGACTATGTCCTGCTTTGTTTTGTTCTCCCAGGCCATGCTTACCTGTAATTCCAGGTGTCGTTTGACTGCCCACCTTAGCATTCCAATCTCCCGTGATGAAAATAACATCTCTTTTAGGAGTGTTGTCCAGCAGGTGCTGCAAATCCTCATAGAATTGCTCTACTTCAGCTTCTTCAGCATTTGTGGTTGGGGCGTATATTTGGATCACTGTGATGTAAGATAGCTTGCCCTGAATTTGAATTGAGATCATTCTATCGTTTTTTGGATTGTATCCAAGCACTGCTTTAGCCACTTGACTATTAATTATGAAGGCTACTCCATTTCTTCTGTGGTCCTCTTGTCCACAGTAGTAGATCTGGTGGTCATTTGATGTGAAGTGGCCTGTTCCAGTCCATTTCAGTTCACCGACGCCCAAAATGTCTATCTTTAATCTTGACATCTCACCAAAAACCACATCCAATTTGCTCTGGCTCATAGATCTTACATTCCAGGTTCCAACCGTCTGTTGATCCTTAGAACTTCGGATTCGCCGTTCACCACCAGCACTGTCGGCCGCTAGCCGTCCTTCTGGCTTTGAGCTAGCTGCGTCATCACATCTGGGGCTAGTTGAACTCATCCTCTGTTCCTCCCCAGTAGCATTTTGACCATCTTCCGACCTGGGGGTCTCATCTTCCGATGGTATACCGACATATCTCTGGTTGTACTGATCCATTTAGTTTTCACAGCAAGAATACTGGGGTGGGTTGCCATTACCTTCCCCAGGGATCGCATTTAGTCTGACCTCTCTGTCATGACCTTCCCGTCTTGGGTGGCCCTTCACGGTTTAGCTCATGGCATCATTGAGGTGCTCAAGCTCCAGCACCACAACAAGGTAACGATCTTTTGCTGAAGTCGGTTGACTGTAGCAGATGCTAAACTGTAAACTGCTAAAGGAGAGGTTAATCTGGATAATAGAGCTAAGTAAGAAAAAAAACTACTGACTTCTAGGACATTGATCTTACAATATTTCACCTTTATTAGGAATCTTAGAGTAGGACAACTGAACTTTAAAATACTTCATACTTAGAAGTAAATACAACTTAAATCTAAGTAAAAATAGGTAAGATTGAACTGAAACTAGCCTACTTATATAGTGATTAGATGCACATGATTATAGATTTCTAATTTTAAGGAAAAGCACTAAGGCTTAATGTTTAATAACATAATTCTAACATTTTATGATTAAAAACTTTACTAAAGTTTTTTTTAAAAAAACCTTTTGCTATTACAAAATCATATTCTTTCTTTAAACCACATTTTAAAATAATATTTTACTTCACATCACTTGTAAGAAAAGTATGAAAGTAACTTCCCCTTGCCATCATCATAATTTTGTATATACATCATTTACTATAAATATTTTTTTTAAATTCCAGAAATAATTTTAAATAATTAAAACTCTCAGACCATTCATATGTTGTCTAACACGTAAACACATTAACTTTAATTTGGTTTTACTCATATTCCCAATATGACTTCATTAGCAAATTCCGCATTAGGTTCAGTGAGAACACTCATTTAAACATAATTCGTTTGAGTGTTCAGAACCTGAACAACTATCTAACACTTAGAAAATGCGGTTTACTTTCCCACAACATTAATTCAAAGAAAAAAGAAAAACAGAAATATAGAAAAGCCATATTTCACATGGAAACATAATTCAAACCAACTGGACTATTTTATAGTGAGATTCCCAAGGGTTTGGTTTTTCCCATTGTATAAACAGTTATCAACATGAGATAATAAATGCAATCTTTTTTCTCCTCCATTTAGTTTTCTTCTTCTTGGCTCCTGAAGGATTTATAATTTATGTTTACTGACATTCTTTCAGCAATGAGAGCTTCACATGCATTTCATCATCTCTTAACAGTTAGATTTAAAGACACGAAGCAAACTTGGCCACAAGACTGTGCTAAAGTAACTAAAAGCTGTTTGTAAGGGAGGGGGGAATTTCCCCCCAAAATCAAGTATCTTATTTGCATTAATATATGTTTCAACTTGGAAGAGAAGCAGGCTTGGGCCAGGTTTATACTTGGATAGGAGACTCCAAGGGAATATCAGAGGCAGCCAGTTTGGTCTAGCAGTTAAGGTGCTAGGCTAGAAACAAGGAGACTGTGAGTTCTAGTCCTGCCTTAGGCATGAAAGCCGGCTGGGCGACCTTGGGCCAGTCACTCTCTCTCAGCCCAACTCACCTCATAGGGTTGTTGCTGTGGGGAAAATAGGAGGAGGAAGGTATGTTTGACGCCTTGAGTTATTTAAAAAAATAATAAAGGTGGGATAAAAATTAACTACATACATACATACATACATACATACATACATACATACATACATACATACCAGGGCATTAGGTTAAACTGCATTGTTGAATAACATCTTGGAAGGAACCAGTGCTATGGCATTTTTGATTGTGGCCAAGAAAACTGTATAGACAAAACTGTATGGGCACCATAAGACAAACTTGACTCAGAGGAGATATTATTTGGATTAACATTAGCATTATTAGTAGTAGTTGCAGTACTCCTACCTCTGTATACAGAGGAGTGGACAGCAGCCACAATTCACTACAGCAAGGCATAGGGATGGTGTGATTGTTCATTGAGAGGCTTTGCACTGCAACCCTCTCACTTCCAATAACTGGAAGAGGCTTCTGGGTTGTGCATCTGAGGATGATTCTCCCAGTGTCTTCAACAACAATCCTGGAAGCATCAGAAGAAGCTCCTGCACATACACAGCATAATCATCTAGCTCCTTATCTGCTTTTACTTACATTATTTGGGGATCCCCCCCCCCCCGGTTTTGTTGTATTCTATTTTTTTGTTATACTGTAGCCGCCAAGAGTTGTTTGGAGTCAGGTGGCAGCTAAATCAATTAAACTGAATTAAATTATTTGAATTAAATCACAAAACCTTCTTCTGGCTATTGGAAGTATCAACAGAGGTTGTGGAGGAAGTCCACAACCCGCAAAGAGAAGCAACGTGGTCACTTCACTTTTAGAAGCAAGGAGCTATGTTGCTTCAAAAATCCACCTTAAAGAGGTGCTTTGTGTGATCTTTCAGCAGAATGAAGCACTCCTTCGAAGCTTTGTACAGAAAGCACCACTGAACTAATTTCTTATGCAACCAAAGTTTTGCTTACAATCTTACGAAGGAAGGTAGAGCTATAGAGGGAAAGAGAAATGCCAAAAGAGCAGACAGGATTTCAGCAAAGCAGAGGATATGAAATCGCACTAAACTTTTATTTCCTTGCCACATCAAATCAATACTTATTTGCAGTCAGTAACTAGCACAAGACAAATAGAACAGTAGCTATAAAGGTGAATCTAAAAGGATTAAAATACATGACAGAGTGTAAATATAAAACAGTAATTATAACTAAAAGAAATTTTAAAACTAAAAAGCTTCCCTTAAAATGCAAGAAGTTTGGGGCTCAAAAATAGATAAATATGGACAATGTGTTGGAGAAAAATCCAAGAAGGCAATGACAAACATTGACTAGACTGAATAGGATAAGAACATTTACAATAAGTGACAAAAGACCAGTTAAACGATCATTTTTCCACTTGTAATGTATTACTGTGAAAGTTAAAACACCAATAAAAAGCAAGATTGCATTACAGATTTGGAGATGTTCATTTAAAGTATCAAGGACTAGAAAAAGAACCAATCAACCAGTCCTGGGCTACATAAGGGCTGTTTGCTTCCTTGAAGTGATGACCAGAAAGCAGAAACTCACATACTTGGTCATGTGATATGAGTGGATGATGAGCTAGGAAAAGAGGAAATGAGATGAGTTGGGTGGGTCACTGACTAAACAAAGCTTTGCAGACTCCTCTTTAACAGCTGGAGGGAGAGAGCACTGATTGGATTATTGGATTCTCACCATGTTGGAGAGCAGACATTGTCCCCCTGTCTCAGAAGGAAGACAGAATGGAGCACAGGCTGGCAAGGTGAGCAACTGCCCAATCGAAACTTGAACCAATAAACCATAGTTTGTAATTCCCCCATAAACATCATTATCTGAGAACAATTCGCTCCAATATCATTAGGACGTGCCTAGAATTGTGTGGCTAGTAACTCATAAAGGCAAAATAGTCAAGTGAACTGGCTACCAATTACAGTAGTAGAGTTTTGCAGTGCTTTAGATTCAGTCTTCGAAAGGTGCTTCAGACTGTATGCTGTTCAAATGTAGCACCTCTCTGAGATAGCTAAAGCAACCCTGCCCTTTCCCAGAAGTATGCAGTACTGTAGCTGCGAAAGGAAGTCACAAGATCCTGGGAATCAGAAAAGTCAAAGCTGCTTTAAAGAGTTGCAGATGGGTGCTGTGTCTGTTCTCCCATACACTCCACAGCACCTTTGGATGCTGAATTTGAAACATTGCAGAGCCATAATAATTAGTAAACACAAACATTACCAAACAGATCTTAATTGGAAACAAATGTAATCTAACAAATGCAATAAAACGGATAATTAAACAATATCAGCCTAAACAGAGTTGACAGGCTTGGGTTATATTTCGTTCCGAGTACAAGTAATGCATAGCTACAGAATTATTCAGAGATTATGCAAGACAGTTTTTGACAGTTGTCCTGGTAATATAAACAGAAGCTTTTTTTGCTTCCAGCAGAACAATTAAAACTTTCAGATTATTTCAAAAGTAACAGTAAAGAGCACAGCAAGGAAGTATCTTATGCTTTCATATCTGAATGACTAAGCAATTAATAATAAGAAATACAATGAAGGGGGATCCACGCTATTACGAAAAAAATAAAGAGAAAGAAGAATCCATAAATAAGCAGCTCTCTACAACAGAAGATTCTGAACACGATATGTTATTTTAAAACGCTCATTTTGGAGGGTGAAAGAAAAGGTCAAGATGGCAGTGCAACCATATGATAAAAACACCACCCCTTTTTTATGTTCATTATGTATGCAACATGCATAAAAAGGGATGGGGCTCTGATCACATGTTCACAGCCACTACTTTCATGCCCCTGCTTAAGTTTATACATTTTTGTGCCTCTGCTTAAGTTTATACGTTTTTGCACATATCTGGCACAGGAGTGAACCTTCACCCTCAAGAGCCATAAATAATCTTAAGTGGTAGGCTAAGGACTAAGACATATACCCATACACACAGAGGCACATAAATTCTCTCCAGTTGAGGTGGAGAAGGATTGTTTATTTACGTATTGCTTTCATATCCCACTGCAATGAAAACTCCTGATGGTCTGTGCTAGCAGGGAGAGATCATGTACTTCCTACCCAGACATTAGCTTGGTTGGCTGGATGGGGTATCACAGACTCTTTCCCAGCAAACTCAGTTTCACTGGAAGCTACTTGTGTTAATTGGTTGGGAATGGGGTTTATTTTTAATTTTTTTAAAATATACAATGTATTTATATTGTATTTTAATTCTTGTTAGCCATCCAGAATCAGTGAGATGGGTGGCCATAGAAATCTATATAAATAAATAATAATCTTTATAAAATCTCATTGAACTCAGAACACTGGGTTCCTAGTTAATGCAACTAATATAAGCTATTTCTTTTGAAGTATCACAGCAAAATTACATTAGTTTTTTTAAGATTAAAGTCTAGAATTTCTAATGAATTATAATTATGAACGTAATGAAACATGCAATCATTGCTACGTGGTTTAGTAAAAAATTAATTATGGAAAACAGTTTTAACACATCTGTTAGTGAACTCAGTAGTTACATCCCTAAAAAAAACCTATCTTAGAAAAGATCTGCAACTAGCAAGATGAAAACTTCTTTAGAGGACCATAAAGGCAGAATAATGGCTGTAACTTTTCCAAAGTTGTCAATCAAATTAGCGACATTCAAAAATATTAATACAGTGAAAAATACATAATGTTCTCAGACCTCAAAAGGGTATACAGACTCTAATGGTAATATCTGGGTTGGAATAGAAACAAAATTGAAGCCAAATATTCCAAACAGAAAGCCTTTCAACAGGCCTCTTGGTATTTAATAAACTGGCAAATCCCTTTTCCCCAGTTGTAATGAACTTTACAGTTCTTTTATTTTCTTTTTAAATATTCCAAATGATAAAATCATGAGGGGGAGGGGGTTCAATATCAGCAGAATACTATATGGCAGCCTCTTAAACTTTGTTGGTTAATATTAGTCCTTCTGGGTAAACAGTAAAGAAGCCAAATATTTGCAGTACTGTACAGTATATTTATGACTGAGCAGGGCAGAGCTTAAAGCAACGGCCTTAGATATAGATCATCAAATTGAACACAGCACCATCTCTACTCTCTTTCCACTATGGAATTTAACAAATGCTTTTAAATTAGTTGGATACATAAATCAACTTGTGACCTCTAAATATCACAGAGCCCTTAACTCAGTGGGTTTTGATGTTATACCTTCAGCTGTTCTCAA
Organism: Candoia aspera; assembly: GCF_035149785.1. Taxonomy (NCBI): domain Eukaryota; kingdom Metazoa; phylum Chordata; class Lepidosauria; order Squamata; family Candoiidae; genus Candoia; species Candoia aspera. Next base: position 73,493,391 of record NC_086158.1, on the reverse strand, counting down.
ACGTAGATATAAGAAAATCCATTAAGACGTAAGACTCTATCCCTAGATCTGGAATAGTAGAATACCCACTTCCTTTTATATAGACTTTTTTTTACAGTGAAGCCTAAGACAAATTTAAAATGTTCCACATTCAAACTCTCCCTAATCAGTCTGATGAATTCTATGTTCTATATCTTCTATCTGTCCTTATCTCCAACTTTACTTAAGCACTGTGTTTTTCTTGTTGAACAGTGCTAAAAACAATGTGTAACGTCTTTTAATTATTTAGGATGATTACAGACCAAAACAAGAGTATAATAGTGTTAAAATAAAGGCTGTACGTCTGTGTGCTATAACACACCAATAACTCCAAAGGCAATCACCAGAAAAGTATTTTGATCACACCTCTTCTGTGGCTAGAATCAAATAGGAAATCTCATAAGCCATCCATTTTTAAAAGCTGTCAAATGCTAAATTCGAAGCCTGTCAGCTAGTATTACACATGAGTTATTAAATACTAAGCCTTAGTGTCATGCGGTATTTTGGATTTGAAGGCAAAAGGTGGCCTCGAAGCATCTGGGCACACAAATATAGCCCCTGTCTGCAGCTCCTTAAAAACAGCTGCTTTTTTTCTTGGCATAGCAGGGCTGCCTGCTACACAATCCCAAGAAAATGTGCATTTGGTGCAAAAAAATAAAAATAAAAATCTAAACTGCAGGCACATTCCATAATACCTTTTTGTTTTTGAATGCAAGCAATGCACAGCCCTACTAAATATCATTCCATGTCAGCTATTGCATGCAGTTAGATTTTAGACTTGAAATAAGATACTGTATTTATCTCATGTAGATACAAATACTTCCTAAAGTCCAGGACTCTTTCAATTTGGGCTTAGGAGAATAAAATCACATTTTGCACCAGTTATTCTCATTATTTAGAAATATTTCTTGATTTGGATTCGGGGAAAGACTGCCCCAGTGATCACCATTATTTCAGCCCCAATTAGCTCTCACTATTACTTTGCAGTTTTAGCTATGGTCAACATTATTATTGCAATTTTATGCCCTTAAAATTTACTACAACTTAAAAATATAAACATATATGTGTCCTCCTCCAAAAAAAGTGGAGGTTCTGTTTCCACCATGACTGGATCAAAGTTTATTGCTAGTATGACCAGAGGAACTTATGATATGAAAAGTTAAAAGCCACTAGCTTAAGTAGCTTTATCCTACTAACTACCAGAACAGACTGTAATGTTGAACAAGAAACACACAGCAGACATATAAAGTTCAACAACATCAAATTGCATTGCTCTAGGCACCAATCTGTACCTTTCTGGTGCTTAGCTTTTGTTCTCATTTGTGCATTGGTATGCACTTGTTTTGTCCCAATTTGAGTATTTCCTTTGGATCTGTAATTCACTTGGGTGATGCTTATAAGATCAAACTTAATCACCACTCACCTCAGACATCAAATGGTGGTTGGTTACAGTAAGGTTAAAAAAAGGAGCCTATATTCTATGCAATCTACTTTACACCTCCTAAACTAGGCCCTTGCTTTCAAGTGCGGTGGAAAACATTTTCCAGTTACAATTGTAGAAAGACTCACCTACAAATGTTTTTGGCTTTGTGCTTGGAAGGGCCATCAGGCAGCAAAATGTTTTGGACTGCTCCTGATTGATTACTTAGTTCTTAAGTCCCTGAATAGTGAAGCAGTTCAGTTTTGTGCTTCTTGCTCCATAGTCCCTATCCTAGAATACGTGGATCCTGTGATAGCACAGCTTCAGGTTGTGGGTTTCTTACTGTCTCTTTATGCAAGTTTTCACGCTACTGCTCTATATAACAAAATGGTTAAAAAGTTACAGAGTACTAGACATAATTTTTCCAAATTTGCCTACCTATATACACAGTATAAACCAGTGTTTCTCAACCTTAGCAACTTTAAGATGTGAGGACTTCAACTCCCATGCTGGCTGGTGAATTCTGGGAGTAGAAGTCCTCACATCTTAAAGTTGCTAAGGTTGAGAAACGCTAGTATAAACACTCAGTACACACTAATGCAAGTTTTTTTTTAAAAAAAACCTGCTTCCTTTTGCAAAAACTGTAAATCTCTTTAATAAAATATCATGAACTAACTGGTCTGCTTGAAAGGAGTGAAATAGACCAACAAAGTACCTTCACCAGTTTAATCTGATTATATATTAATTCAAATATACTGTTCCAAACAAGGACTGGAAACATTCAGCTATTTATTTATACAAACATAATGTTTTCTAAAGGTTTCTGCAAAGTCATTTAGGTTTTCAAAAAAATCTGAACTGGGGAATGAAATATTTATTTACATTCCATTGCTGAAGCAAATGTACACTTTTAAGACATCTCTTTTTGGACTGTAAGAGAGTTAACCTTCTTAGACACATTTGTTACATTAAAATCATTTACCTCTATAGGATCAAAACAGCCAGATAAATAGGTAAACATAATGTTATATGAGAGTGGAAAAACATGGAAAATTACTTTTTAAAAAATGAAAGGTCCCAAGAACAAGTTATTTCACGACAAAATCAGTGATATTTCTATAACTTAGAAATATTATGAATATATAAGCTTATGAATATATCTAAAATGTTAACTATAATCTTCAAAGAACTGAGTGATCTTTAAGTGATTAAATTAAAAGGTTATCACTTTTCACAGGATCCCCTTGTGATCAGTGGCTATTTATAGCTTAAAAAAAATCTTTAAAACAAGTATACAAAATTAGGTTGCTGTAAAAATGCCTTTGTAAATGTAAAAAGGCTGGAGTTAAATGTAAAAAGTAAAAAGGCTGGAGTTCAAAATTGCTGGAAGAAACATTAACAATCTCAGATATGCAGATGATACCACTTTGATGGCTGAAAGCGAAGAGGAACTGAGGAGCCTTATGATGAAGGTGAAAGAAGAAAGTGCAAAAGCTGGCTTGCAGCCAAACCTCAAAAAAACCAAGATTATGGCAACCAGCTTGATTGATAACTGGCAAATAGAGGGAGAAAATGTAGAAGCAGTGAAAGACTTTGTATTTCTAGGTGCGAAGATTACTGCAGATGCTGACTGCAATCAGGAAATCAGAAGACGCTTAATCCTTGGGAGAAGAGCAATGACAAATCTCGATAAAATAGTTAAGAGCAGAGACATCACGCTGAGAACAAAGGTCCGCATAGTTAAAGCAATGGTGTTCCCCGTAGTAACATATGGCTGTGAGAGCTGGACCATAAGGAAGGCTGAGAGAAGGAAGATCGATGCTTTTGAACTGTGGTGTTGGAGGAAAGTTCTGAGAGTGCCTTGGACTGCAAGAAGATCAAACCAGTCCATCCTCCAGGAAATAAAGCCAGACTGCTCACTTGAGGGAATGATATTCAAGGCAAAACTGAAATACTTTGGCCACATAATGAGAAGACAGGACACCCTGGAGAAGATGCTGATACTAGGGAGAGTGGAGGGCAAAAGGAAGAGGGGCCGACCAAGGGCAAGGTGGATGGATGATATTCTAGAGGTGACGGACTCGTCCCTGGGGGAGCTGGGGGTGTTGACGACCGACAGGAAGCTCTGGCGTGGGCTGGTCCATGAAGTCACGAAGAGTCGGAAGCGACTAAACGAATGAACAACAACCAATTCAAGGTGTTGGTTATCACCTTTAAAGCCCTGCATGGCATGGGACCAGGTTACCTGAGGGACCATCTCATCCCTATTACATTGACCTGTCCCACCTGGGAAGGCAGAGAGGGCATGTTACGGACCCCATCTGTAAAAGAATTCCATCTGGCAGGGTCCAGGAAGCGTGCCTTCTCTGCAGTAGTGCCTGCCCTTCGGAACATTCTTCCCCCAGAGTTGAGACAGGCCCCTTTGCTCCTGGACTTCCCCAAGCAATTGAAAACCTGGTTTTGCCATATTGCCTGGGGCGGGAAGGAGAGCAGTCACTCTTGGGGATGGCTAGCTCCCTAGAAGGACCCTGTTTTACTTGCAGATTCATACAGAACTTTTAGCCATCAGGTTTTTATCATATTTATTTTACTGTGTATCTATATTTATTGTATAGTTTTATATTGTACAGTTTTAATTCCGTTTTATTGTAAACCTCCCAGAGTCCCTCCTCGGGGGGAGATGGGCGGTCATAAATTTGATAAATAAATAAAAACTGATAATACGTAAAAACAGGAATGCATTTTTGCAAATACAAAAGGATTTGTTTGGTCCTAATGCATGGTGCCAGATGCACAGGACAGGATACTTTATACACTACTGGGTTGAGTGGTGATATTAGAAATACGTTTTTGGTGTAGTCTCCCATACAAGGATTGTATGTACCTTATGTGCAAGGGCAAACTGTCATAAATTTCATAGTGCTACACTGCAAACTTGGGAAATGAACCCCCCACCCCCACCCCAATGCTGTGCATAGAACACAGATCCTAACTTGTTTCTCTAGTGGTGTATTTTTCCATTGGAGATATTGGCTGCACTCCATGCTTCCTACCTCCCAACTCACATTTAACACTCAGTTAGCAGTAGAAAGCTTCAGAAAGCATTTGCACGGAGTTATGGAAAAGCGAGATAGGCTTACAGTGCATTGGAAATAGCTTGCAAATTAGACAAGTTGGCAGGACTCAGCAGCATCCCCAGCAGAAAGGAGCATGTGAAACCTAATGATACTGAAGGCAAAACTGAAATACTTTGGCCACATAATGAGAAGACAGGACACCCTGGAGAAGATGATGATGCTAGGGAGAGTGGAAGGCAAAAGGAAGAGGGGCTGACCAAGGGCAAGATGGATGGATGATATTCTAGAGGTGACAGACTCGTCCCTGGGGGAGCTGGGGGTGTTGACGACTGACAGGAAGCACTAGTGTGGGCTGGTCCATAAAGTCATGAAGAGTCAGAAGCGACTGAACGAATAAACCACAACAAAAATGCCTTCTACATATTCTTAGACATCATTTCTTTCTAAAAGGGTCTGAAAATATTGACTATTCTTTTTTTAATCTAAGCAAAGGCTGTATAACAAGTCAGTTTCATTTAACACATAAAACTGTCTTGCAGTGTTTTTCTTTTGTATTTCATGGTCAAATATAATAGGACTTTAAGGCTTTTACACATTGATTTGATAATAAAGTTAAATTATACAACCCCAGGAACCGGTTTGCAAGATGAATGGGTAACCACATAAAGCCAAAAGTTCTTTTCTCAGAGTATAAAAACTATTAAGTAAATAAAGTGCTAATGTACATCAGAAAAAAATTACAAAAAAGCAAACTGTTACATAGTAGAGAATTTGCAAGAAATAATCGGGAGTGGGGGTGGGACTGAGGTATGAAATATTTCTCTCCTATTAAGTATCAAGAGTCTGTCATCCAAAAATTCATTCTGGCTCCCACAATATAAATATAGTGAATTATTTTTATAGGCAATGCCAGAAAGCAGTTACATTTTTTTTGCCAACCAAAGCATGACTTTTTCCCCTGGAATTTTTTTTTTCACATACAATAATAGAGATGCATAGAAAGGCTGTCTTAGCAATAGAGTACAACAAACATATTGAATATGCAGCTGGTACTGTACATAATGCAATAATGTATTTCCCAATACATGTTATATATTTAGCAACAATACATCTTATTATCTTCAGCAAAGGATCGTTACCTTGTCGTGGTGCTGGAGCTTCAGCACCTCACTGATGCCATGAGCTAAACCGTGAAGGGCCACCCAAGACGGGAAGGTCATGACAGAGAGGTCAGACTAAATGCGATCCCTGGGGAAGGTAATGGCAACCCACCCCAGCATTCTTGCCGTGAAAACTAAATGGATCAGTACAACCAGAGATATGTCGGTATACCATCGGAAGATGAGACCCCCAGGTCGGAAGGTGGTCAAAATGCTACTGGGGAGGAACAGAGGATGAGTTCAACTAGCCCCAGACGTGATGACGCAGCTAGCTCAAAGCCGGAAGGACGGCTAGCGGCCGACGGTGCTGGTGGTGAACGGCGAATCTGATGTTCTAAGGATCAACACACCATTGGAACCTGGAATGTAAGATCTATGAGGCAGGGCAAATTGGATGTGGTTATTGGTGAGATGTCAAGATTAAAGATAGACATTTTGGGCGTCAGTGAACTGAAATGGACTGGAATGGGCCACTTCACATCAAATGACCACCAGATCTACTACTGTGGACAAGAGGACCACAGAAGAAATGGAGTAGCCTTCATAATTAATAGTCAAGTGGATAAAGCAGTGCTTGGATACAATCCAAAAAACGATAGAATGTTCTCAATTCGAATTCAGGGCAAGCCATCTAACATCACAGTGATCCAAATATATGCCCCAACCACAAATGCTGAAGAAGCTGAAGTAGAGCAGTTCTACGAGGATCTGCAGCACCTACTGGACAACACGCCTAAAAGAGATGTTATTTTCATCACGGGAGACTGGAATGCTAAGGTGGGCAGTCAAGTGGCACCTGGAATTACAGGTAAGCATGGCCTGGGAGAACAAAACGAAGCAGGACATAGGCTGATAGAATTTTGCCAAGACAACTCACTCTGCATAACGAACACTCTCTTCCAACAACCTAAGAGACGGCTTTATACATGGACTTCACCAGATGGACAACACCGAAATCAGATTGACTACATCCTTTGCAGCCAAAGGTGGCAGACCTCTACACAATCGGTAAAAACAAGACCTGGAGCTGACTGTAGTTCCGATCACGAACTTCTTCTTGCACAATTTAGGATCAGACTAAAGAGATTAGGGAAGACCCACAGATCAGCTAGATATGAGCTCCCTAATATTCCTAAGGAATATGCAGTAGAGGTGTCATGAGTACTGATGGCGAGCAGGAGGGGGCCTCTATCCAGGGGGGAAAACGCATGCGTAGTACTGAGGAATTAAGCAGCCATTCAAAGAGACACTGATCAGACCCGCCTTAACTTTTGCGGTTTATCTGTCTGGGTTTTTCCCACACTTCTTCAGTTTGTTAGGATTTTCTGTCTTACATAGCAGTAATAAACACTAGAGACCTATTCCTTGTCTCAGCATGATTCCTGACTGTTAGGAGAGGAGGTGAAGAATAGATTTAAGGGACTGGACTTAGTAGATAGGGTCCCGGAAGAACTATGGACAGAAGTTCACAACATTGTTCAGGAAGCAGCAACAAAATACATCCCAAAGAAAGAGAAAACCAAGAGGCAAAATGGCTGTCTGCTGAGACACTAGAAGTAGCCCAAGAAAGAAGGAAAGCAAAAGGCAACAATGATAGGGGGAGATATGCCCAATTAAATGCAAAATTCCAGAGGTTACCAGAAGAGATAAGGAATTATTTTTAAACAAGCAATGCACAGAAGTGGAAATCCTCCAGGAAATAAAGCCAGACTGCTCACTTGAGGGAATGATATTCAAGGCAAAACTGAAATACTTTGGCCACATAATGAGAAGACAGGACACCCTGGAGAAGATGCTGATGCTAGGGAGAGTGGAAGGCAAAAGGAAGAGGGGCCGACCAAGGGCAAGGTGGATGGATGATATTCTAGAGGTGACAGACTCGTCCCTGGGGGAGCTGGGGGTGTTGACAACCAACAGGAAGCTCTGGCGTGGGCTGGTCCATGAAGTCACGAAGAGTCGGAAGCGACTAAACGAATAAACAACAACTTAGTATGCAGTATAACAAACAGAACGTCTGCATCTTCTATACTGAGAAAAGCCTCTGAATCTAAGTTTATATGCATTTAGTGAAGCCACCAATATTTACTATGTCCCTATCACAAGGAAATTTCTTTACATTTAAGCATGATTCCTGACTCCTTCGACATGTTTAAAGCCCTTGCTTTACCTAAACTGCTAGAAGTTAAGGGAAAAATGAGGCTTCTAAAACAACTTGTCTGTCCTTCCTCTCAATGGAAAAATGGTTGAGTTTCTCAGCAGAATTAAAATGCAGTAGGAAGCAAGAATGCAATAGAAAATGCAGCATCTCCAGCAGTGTGTTCTTATTTCAATTTCTCTCCAATTCTCTGAAACTACAAAAGCTTGCAAGGCAATTCAGGATTGACAAGTATATCTCTTTGCCTGAAAATATAAGTAAAAGGAACTCTTTTGAAATTGCTAGCAAGTATGCTGCTTGGAGTCAGACTTGCTCCTAGATAATGAAACAACTTTTAATACAAAAGTTTGTATTAAATCCAACTGTTTCTCAAACTCAAAACAGGCAGATGGGGCTTTCTCCATCAGTTGCAACTTTGGATATTAATCTAGAGGGTCAGAGTGTGCTGGAAAGCGTTTGGCCCAAGAGATCAGAAAAATCACAAACCAGGCATTTCTATAAAAATAAATGCATTTACAGAAAGCACAAAAACACATTTACAAGCTGTGCATTCACACGCGCTCAGAGAGGACTGAGAAGAGAGGCTGTGCTGGAAAGCTACAAAAGCGAAACTAAAAAAAGTCCAGGCAAGTTCCTCCCTCAGGCAATGCAGCTTTTAACACCCAAACCAAGGACAATTAAGTACGACCTCTTCACCCTCCCGATACTTAAGGAAGTACTCAATTACCATGGTAACCTAGTGGCTTGGTCCTGTGCAAAAACAAAGAAATGCCAACACTCCCCTTTGTTTTCTAAGGAGTAAGACACAAACCAATTTTCTTTGTCAACTCTGTATGTCTTGGTAGAACAAGAGGTTTGGTTAAAATATCAGCAATCATGTCTTTTGATTCACAATATTTTAACATTATTTCTCCTTTGGCTATCATGTCTTTGATATACTGATATCTAATATCGATATGTTTTGTCCTATTCTTGCAGGCTTCAGATTTTGCCATTGCAATGCAAGCTTGATTATCCTCATGAACAGTTATAGGCTGGTTCACTTCCATGGCTATGTCTTTTAACAACTGTTTAAATGATATAATCTCATTGCAGGTTTGTGCTAGAGAATAAAACTCTGCTTCTGCAGTGGAAAGAGCAAGAAGTGTTTGCTTTCTAGAATGCCAGCCTAAGCCTGACCCAGCAAATTGAATTAAAATCCCAGAAGTGGATTTCCTGTCACTGATATCTGCTCTCCAATCAGAATCACAAAAGCCTGCAATTTTTCTGTTCCACAGGCATTTAGCTTCAGGCAATAATTCTTTGTTCCTTGCAAATACCTGATTAACCTCTTCAGTGCTGCTTTTCCAGTAGATGTAGGCTTCTCTACCTGTCTACTTAAAATGGCCACAGAATTTGAGATATCTGGGCGAGAGTGATTTGCAATGTACAGTAAACTTCCAATTGCAGATCTATATTTCTCTGCCTCAGTTAATTGAGTTTCTCCTATTTCTTTCTGAAAATCTGGTATCAGGGAGTAGAGACTGGTCTACAGTCTTGCATGTTAAAATCCTCTAGGAGCTTTTGAAGTTCACTATGTTGGCTGAACAGAAAGCTACCATCCTTCTCTCTGTGTATTTCTAGTAAAGGTAAAGGTTTCCCTTGACGTAAAGTCCAGTCGAGTCCGACTCTAGGGGGCGGTGCTCATCTCCGTTTCTAAGCCTTGGAGCCGGCGTTGTCCATAGGACACTTCCGGGTCATGTGGCCAGCATGACGACACGGAACGCCATTACCTTCCCGCCGAAGCGGTACCTATTGATCTACTCACATTTGCATGTTTTCGAACTGCTAGGTGAGCAGGAGCTGGGATTAACAACGGGAGCTCACCCCGCCGCGCGGTTTCGAACCGCCGACCTTCCGATCGACAGCTCAGCGGTTTAACCCGCAGCGCCACCGCGTCCCATTGTGTATTTCTAAGCCTAGGTAATTTGTTACTGTTCCAAGGCTTTTTAATGTGAAATGGCTTTTCATTCAGGCTTCAAAATCAAGCCTTTGTTTTTCTGTTGATGTGAGCAGCAGCAGATCATCAACATAAATGCACAGATACATACAGCCTTGTTTGTCTTTCTTCACATATACACATGGATCTGCTTTTCCTTTTACAAAACCAAAACTCTGCAGTTTTTCATCTAATTTTTGGTTCCAGGATCTAGCAGCCTGTTTTAATCCATAGATTGATTTCTGCAGTTCACAGACCAAATTCTCTCCTTTTTCATAACCAGGGGGTTGCTGCATGTATAGTTTGTGGTCTAAATCACTATAGAGAAATACAGTTTGAATGTCATAGTGGTGATCTGACATTCCTTTGAGTGCATCAATTTTTAACAGTAATAAAATTGATTCACCTTTAGTAACTGGTGCAAAAGTCTTGTCAAAGTCTAAATCTTTCCTTTGAGTGAACCCTTTTGCAACCATCCTTGCTTTATATTTTTGGATTTTTCCATCAGCATCTGTTTTCAGTTTGAAAACCCACCTACAACCTTCATTGGGAGGTAGATTTACCAGTTTCCATGTTTTATTTCTTTGAAGGATGCTAATTCCTGTTGCATGGCAGCACCTGAGATTGCAATTTTGTGCAATCTCAGGTGGTAAAGCATTTACTTGTTCTAAGGACTCAGGTTCTGTGAATATGTGAAAAGCCTTTACTGTTTCAGCCTGAAAATGTGATGGAGGAACGCCTTTATTATTCCTCTGAGATCTGCAAGGTAATACAGGGCTTAAATTTTGACTCCTATCACTTTCCTGAGAAGCATCTGTCTCATCAGACAGATCTTCAGTTTGCTTTTCTGGTTTAATGTCCTCATCAGGAAAAAGATCACTATCAGCAAGTACTTGCTTTTCTGTTGTTAGATCAACTGGAGAGCTAGAATTTAATCTCCCCCAGTTTTGCTCATAAAAGAAGTGCTTTTGCTAATTGATAACTTATCACCCACTATGAACCTGTAGCTCCTTTGGCTTTGTTCACAGTAAACAAAGATGGCTTTCTTTGTTGTGGGGCCTCTTTTTCTTCTCTGTTGTTTTGGTATATGAACCCATGCAGTACTACCAAACACTCTAAGATGGTTTACCTTTGGTTTCACACCATAAAACAAGTGGAATGGAGTGTCCTGGATCACAGAGTTATACAGTCTGTTTTGTACATAACAGGCAGTGGATATTCCTTCTGCCCAATACATTTGATAAATTTGAATCTTTAAGCATGCATTCCATTGATTCTTGCAGTGTTCTGCCCTTTCTTTCAGCAACACCATTTTGCTGAGGGGTGTAAGGGTTAGAAAGGATTTGTTCTATCCCCTTTTCAGCTAGGAACCTTTTGAATTTGTGAGAAAGGTACTCTCCTCCTTTATCACACTGGAGTGCAGATACAGGCCTTGGGAATTTTCCATTTGCCCATGTCACAAAACTTTTAAATTTCTCAAATGCCTCATCTTTATGTTTTAAGATGTAGATAAATGTGTATCTTGAGAAATCATCAGTGATGGTCATTGCATACCTTACTTGTCCAAGACTTGGAGCAAAAGGACCAATAATGTCTGAGTGTACAATTGCTAGAGGTCTAGTTGTAACTATGTCACTGTGCTTACTCACAGGAGCTTTTAGTGTTTTGCACTCTTTGCAAACTACACAGTCTAAATATTTGTCACAGGGTTTTATCTTTAGGTCAGCACACAGCTGTGGCATTTGTGCTATATACTTGAAATTAGCATGACCAAATCTCCTATGCATCAGGTGTACACATTGGTCATGATATGGAGTGTTGCCAACTGCAGCTTGGCTTCCTTGCATTTTGCACAATGTACAAGGAGTCTTTTAACATACCAGTAGCACACAATTTCCCATTTTTACGTATCTCACAACCATTTTTCTTAAATGTTATGACATACCCTGTTGCAGCCAATTGTGCCACAGATAAAAGGTTTGATTGAATTGGAACATACAGCACACCTTTCACAGTGTCTCCCAAGCAGGATAAATACAAGTCACCTTGTCCAATAATTTTGGTCACAGACCCATCAGCCAAAGATACACTTTGTCTTTCAGTCTTAGACAGTGACACAAAAGAGCTTTTACAATTACATAAATGACAATTGGCCCCAGAATCTAACACCCATACATCAGAATTACCCTTCTCAGCAACCTGTGCAATTTGGGTTGTCTGAAGAGCCTTCTTCTGTGCTGCCCTTGTGCTCTTCTCTGTCTTTCTACTCTTGGGTCTCAAGGCACAGTCTTTCTGCAAATGTCCAGCTGAACCACAGTTGAAACATCTCTGGCTGGCTAGTGCTGTAGCCTCAGCTTCATTTCCCTTCCTTTCCCTTGTTTTCTAGTGCTGCAGCTTTCCAGAAAAGATGGGGGGGATCTTTCCTCTCTCTCCTCCCATTCAGCAAGTAAGCGCTGTGTAACATACGATGGGGTGAGGTCTGCTTCAGGCATAGCCTCCAGGGTACAAATCAGCATGTCCCATGTTTCATTCAATGAGAACAGCAGTATATACGATTTTGTGAGAGGTGTAAATTCCATTCCTCTCTCCTGCAACTCAACAAACAGCTGCTGGACATAACGCAGGTGCTCAGGAAGGCTATCTCCTTCTGCAAGGTAGGCTTTGTACAGCTTTTTTGTCAGGGTAACTTTACTCCCTGCTGTTGCCTTTACATACAAGTCTCTCAAAGCATCCCAAAGTTGCTTTGCAGACTGCATGCCTCTCACATGGACTAGCTGATTGTCCTCAACTCCCAGGATAATGGTGGCTCTAGCACGCTCATCCTGTCTAAGCCATTCAGCACTGGGATTTTGGGGGGTTTGCTCACCGATTAGCATCCAAAGATTCTCTCTGCAAAGATACATTTCCATCTTCAGGGCCCAATTCAAATAGTTGGTCACTGATAGGCACTCAAGAGGCATCGCTGGGAGCTGGGAGGCAGCCATGGCTTCTTCCTTCTTTTGCAAGTCACCTCAGCTGGCTTCTTTGTCCTGTAGACCAGCAGTGGCTGGAAAATCTCCAGGCGACTCCAAAGAAAAATCTTCACAGGTCTTTGCTACCTGTCTTTAAAAATGTGCATGAGGTATGGAGCTGATCCCTCTGCTCTCTCTGAGGTTTCCCTGGGCTGCTTACTGGGCCCATAACCTGTCAGAGTATGCTGGAAAGCATTTGGCCCAAGAGATCAGAAAAAGCACACACCAGGCATTTCTATAAAAATAAATGCATTTACAGAAAGCACAAAAACATATTTACAAGCTGTGCATTCACACGCGCTCAGAGAGGACTGAGAAGAGAGGCTATGCTGGAAGCTACAAAAGCGAAACTAAAAAAAGTCCAGGGAAGTTCCTCCCCCAGGCAATGCAGCTTTTAACACCCAAACCCGAGGACAATTAAGTTCGACCTCTTCACCCTCCTGATACTTAAGAAAGTACTCAATTACCATGGTAACCTAGTGGCTTGGTCTGTGCAAAAACAAAGAAATGCCAACATAGAGGACCCTCCTTCTCTAGATTCAATAATGGAATTCCTGAAAACTGATTCATTATGTCCTGGTGAACATACCACACCTACAGTTGCTGGCTGCTGTTTACTTATAGCTCAAACAGTCAATAACGCTAAAGACAGAGAAGTCTAGATTAGGCTACCAGCTGTAATTGTACCCATACCACATGCAGCATTTCCTGCTAAAGGCAGGAAAAGTACCATTTAGTTTTGGAACATTTTGGCCAGTATTTCAGAACCATAGCCAAAGCATGCTTACTCTGTTCTATGCAAGCTAGGATCTCTCATCTAGAGACTACCATGTAAGCAAACGTACTGTTGCCCACATTCCACATACTCAGGAGGTACATGCAGTATACTGATAGACACTGAGAAACAAGATAAACTCTGAATATAAAAAATGGTGGCTGAAGCATTCAATGCATGCATTTGAGTTTTCCTGAGAACAAAAATCTGACCTGAGCAATGACTGGTAAAGCAGGAAGAAGATTTCAGGAAATACCTCATAGGGATAGGCAAAGCCTAGTATCTAGCAAGCTAATCCAAAAGGAGGAGAGTCCAAGGGGATGTGTTCCTGGGAGGGCACAAGGAAGCAACCACACCAACAAAGCGCAGGCAGAATGAAAAGGAGGGGACACAGAGCACATCCGTAACACTCTATCAACACCCTACTGTCCCTTGTTGTCATTAGGTGATGGGGTGCTGAAGGGTCAGGGCCACTGGGTTTGGATTGTCAACAATAATTTTTAATATTAAAAACCAAATCTAATTCAGATGAATCACAGAGGATAAGAATATAAATGGTGATTAATCATGATAGTGATATACTGCTTCTAGTATGAAAGATACACCCACTCCTTGTTTAGCAACTACCTCGTTTAGCAACCATTCTCAAATACAATGGTAATAAAAAATTCATTTTCCCACCAATGCGCACATTTACAACCAAATTTCGTGCACCTGACAACAACACATGCTGGAGTGAGAATAACACTGTTGTAGCTGTATGAGAGAACTTTATCTGAATGAAACAGTGATCTTGGCAGCATCTCTCCCTCTCTCTCTCTCTGTCACGTGTTCACTTAGCAACCATTTCACTTAATGAACCAGAACAGAACTTGGTCACTAAACAAGGAGTGGGTACGTTATGTTTTTCTATATACATTGCTAAGGAATACAAATCAAATCAATTTTTATTACAGTCATAGACTAGCATAAATAAGCAAAAGGATACTATTGCATTTGTGTCCTGTTTACCAGTTTCCCATATCTGCATAGGTATTTTGAACAGAGAATGTTGGGCTAGTCGCTGATTTATCTCTAGAGGCTTTATGGAATTTAAATGACAGATTTGATGATGGGTTAAATGAATTTGTAACTAGAGGCTACAACAAAATCCCCTTCTGTTGATTTTTTTGTCTACAATTCTAATAAACAAGCACTAGTTGTTTTAAGGATCAAAGCAATCCCTACTATGGCTTAACAAAGGTGAAAAGAAAAGTAACCAAAATCTTATTAGCTGAAAATTTAAAAGGAGTAGTAAAAGCTTCATGGATCATATTCCTGCTACTGTTCAGGGCACTATCTGGACCGGAAGTCGTATTTCCTTCATTAACTAACTGGCTACTCTGATGCATGGATCCTTTCCAAGCTTAAATTAATAAAACAAAGTTCTCTTTTTGCAGACAGTGATATGAGAAGTCTGTGGTTGTAGAAAGGAGCTTTAAAAAAAGAGATAAAATATTGAATGGTACCAGAAAAAAAATGAAGTAAAATAGTAACACTGACCATGCATTTTAGTAAAGGTCTTCTCCCATATATTGCCTAACTACCAAAATTGTTGTCTTAAAATGAAAATGCCTGTAAAGAGTTAGGTAGGTGAAGACTGATTAATTGGTTCCTCTGGCAGTAAAGTATCTATCTTCATTGACCTTCTTGTATTTGCCTTATATAAGCTATGTTGATTTGGTATTGCTGTGCTTTTCTGAACCTCGCCTGTTCATTTGACGTTTCTCTAACTTTTTAAAATAAGATGTTAAAGAAAGGGATGCAGTAATTCGGACTTTCTCTTGTACCTCTCTTTTTTATATGCTTTAGTACCAATCTTTCCCAATCTCTAGCCCATACAGTCTTATCCATAATGTTAACACAGGGCTGCTAGTACCAACTACCTGTTCTTCTGAAGCTTTAAAGAATTCATCAGTATTGCATTTGCATTTGATACTTTCCTATTTGACAAGTGGTTTATTACTTGTCAAACCTCACTTTCCAGGGGAGTAGGTTCCTAAATGTATTTTCTCTCTAGAAATGTTTCTCCCCTTCTATAATCCCATTTGTAAAGGTTTCAATATAGTCTTTCTGTCTTTTTAATCTCATGTGTCTATCTAAGATCTCTTCAAGCTTACTTTTGAGTATTCTTACACATTACCAC
Organism: Candoia aspera; assembly: GCF_035149785.1. Lineage (NCBI taxonomy): Eukaryota > Metazoa > Chordata > Lepidosauria > Squamata > Candoiidae > Candoia > Candoia aspera. The sequence goes on along the minus strand of NC_086158.1, from coordinate 73,477,612 downwards.
ATTGCCAATATAAATGGGATCTTCTTATAAATATTTATTTTCCTTTTCTTGTTATATCTCTTCATTTATTCATATTTTGATTAAGATCTTTCTGACTGTATGATTATTTTACAAGTTTAACCTGTATATATTTGACCTCAATAATTTATGATCTGTTCCATAATATACACCTGGAAGTTCTTACCTGACTCAATTGTACCTCCCAAACTTCTATTTCCTATTATGTAGTCTATTTAATTCTGATGTTTGCTTGTTTATTTCATTTATTAAATTTCAAAGCCCTAAACTCCAAAAAGACTCTGGTAAAAGAATACACAATTGCAAAGGCTCTTCTGGCCATAGCTGCCACCTACTCTTTGAGCAGTAGCTGTAAATCCAGGAGGCCTCCAAGTTGCACACTAGTCTTGAATGGATGCAACCCCATCCAGGATCAGAGGTAGAAACATCTGTCAGACTGATCCTGAGTCTGTTCCTCCCCATCCAGACCAAACAGCCTCTAGACAGGGTCCATACATTGATGGCTTCACCTGTACAGCCCAGAGTTGAGATCCACTCTCAGTCATACTGATGATACCGTACCCCAAACTGACTTATGACCTCCCCCAGCAGTTTCATGTAGATGCTAAACAAGAGATAAGAGTGTCAAGTCTTGAGGCACTCCACAGGTGTGGAGCCACAGGCATGACTTCTCCCCCACCCCCAACACACACTGGAAGTAACTGAGGAGATGAACCGCTGCAGCACAGTGCCCCCCTACAAGTCCTCACAACCAGTTTATAAGGATGCCATGATCAAAGGAACTGAAGGCCACTGAGAGGATGGATGCACCCCTTTCCCATTCCAGCTATGCCAAAGGTCATCAACAAGTGTGACCAATGCTATCTTACCCCAGCCTGAAACCCAACCGTAATGGGTCCCAAAAATCTTTTTCTAGGAATCTAGGAATGTAATTGGTGTTTATGTTGCTTGAAATATGTGTTGGCAGTAAACAAAGAATTCTCTTCACAGATGTCTATCAATCTACCTCCTCCATTACTGCATTTACTCAATCCAAATCTTCCTATAATTCCAGGTACTGTTTCTCCAACAACATCCTATTCATCCATTAGTGGTATTACATTCTCTCTTGAAGTTGAAATTAGCACCTTCTTCCATTGCATAATAGCTGCACAGTAAAGGCGTGTAATGCATTGGATTCACTACGGAAATATGCCTTGCAGTGCATTGGAGCATTAATACAATGCCTGTCAAAGCTCACTGAAACCATGGAAACAGATATGGTTGCTCTGAAGATGCTTCTGTTGCTTTTTTTCAATTGCCAAAAAGTGCTGCATTCTCACTTCCACAAGACCTAAAGCAGTCCTTGCAAAACAAATCTTAAGCACTAAAACAAATCTTAAGTACCTACATTTTTATAAAACAGATGTTCAGTAGATAGCCAATAATTCTAATAAATATGATCCTGTTGATTATTGTGATAGAACCAAATACACATTTAGCCATGTCCTTTTTGAGCAACACTGAGAGTTCAATCACATGGACTCATGCCCTGAATCATACACCTATCATGTAACTGATTTATCTGGACTAGGATGGCTCTCATGACTGCTGGCACTATTACACTGAAATGACATGCTGAGGCAGCTTGGGAAAATTGTACAACAGTATATATTACACTGTTCTAATGGCACTGTTGGCTTTCGATCATACTTAAATAAGACAGAAAATAGGTTTAAGGTTTGCCTCAACAGCAAAAAGAACATGATTTCCTTAATAACAATCACTGCATATGCAAGTGCTGTAGATTATGGATTATGAATAAATACACAGGATCCGTTAGAATTTAGAAATGCGTTTCATGTTACATTCACATCATTAGGAAAATTATGTTTACTCCGTAACAAAACGGTCCAGACAATTAAATTATAAGCTCTCTGTAACAATCCAATCCATTGTTACAATGGATTGTACTTGTCAAAAGACCAGGATTGGCAATTATATACTGTACCTCTTCAGGCAACTACTAGGGTCCCAGTGCAATGGGGGGGCTCACCATTAAAGTCTGTCTGATCCTCTAAAAAAAAACATCTAGCCCAATACTCAAAGCAAGGTTCCAATACAACTAGTTTCCCACAAAGCCCTAGTGCAATGCTATAGCAGAGGCACTGCAGGGAATTAAAATGGCAGCTAAATCTAGCTACTTCACACCGCTCAAAGTACAAATGTGCATTCCCATAAAGTCAGCCTGACAGGGTTCATCAAAAAGGAAAGGGCCCCAGCTTAGAGAGCTCTTTTAACTTAGAGAGCCTTCAGGTCTGTCCTTAAAAGACATACATATATATATATAGAACATACAAAAAATAATCACCTACCTCATTGAACCGTGTCACCAAATTTTCAACAGCACTGTGTTCCCCATCTGGGACAGACAGAAAAGTTGCTTTAACGGTTGAAAGTGTGGTATGACATTCCGCATTTCCCAAATCTCTGGTTAAGAAGCAGAGATAGTCAATCGGCAACACTTTTCTGTAGAGATCCTCCTCCTGCTCCATCAGAATGCTAGCGACTTCTTCCGGAAACTGAATGAGGTGCTGCAGTTCTGCAAGTTCTTTACTGATACCACTGACAGTGGAAGGGAGGGTGTTTGATGCAGCCATGGATGAACTCAACTGTCGTTCTAAAGCAAATAAAAGTAGAAAGAAGCTAGCATTTTCTCTTATCAGATTAGATTAACATTTTACAAGCTGTTTATAGTGTATTCTGCACAAGCTGAATTATTGAATGAGTTCAAATAGATGGCATTTGAAGTTCCTTTTTGATTTCTATAAAATATTACAGTACTCTCCGCCATAACTGTACAAAATAGTGTACAACTCAGGGTACATCACTTTCCAAAAACAGCATTGGTCCATATATAGATAAATATTTCCCTATATATCATTTATAGGTAGTCCTCACTTAACCACCACTGAGACCGGAATTTCAGTTGCTAAGCGAATCAGTCATTAAGCGAATCTGACCTGATTTTATGACCTATTTTGCAGTGGCCGTTAAGTGAACCACATGGTCATTAAGCGAATCATATGGTTCCCCACTGATTTTGCTTGTCAGAAGCCAGCCAGGAAGGACAAAAATGGTAATCATGTGACCACGGGATGCGGCGACAGTCGTAAATGCAGACCAGTTGCCAAGCACCCAAATCGTGATCATGTGACCATGGAGATACTGCGATGGTCATAAGTGTGAGAACCAGTTGTAAGTCATTTTTTCCAACACCATTTTAAGTCCAAACCGTCACTAAACAAATGGTTAATTTCAAATATTAACATTAAATATGTTAAATTATAATCTGGACAATATGTATTCATTTGCATGGGCAGATAAACAAAATGTGTTATGTCATCTTCTATACCAGTAGTACAAGTAATTTGTATTCATTTAGATCCTCTGCTGGGGTGATAATTACTCTCTCAATTCTAAAGCCTGTTCAGTCCATGATAATTCATCCTCATTCAGTGAGAAATGGGAGAAAATTATCATGAAGTGAATGGGACCATACTTTAAAAATTCCATAGACTTTCAGTATTAGCGTGCTACAGATTTTGAAGAAGCACGAGTACAGAGCGAAAGGGAGAAGCAAGCTAAGAGGAAGGTGCGTCAAGCAATTCCTCATCATGACCGCCTTCCACCTGGAATCTTATGCCCTCGTTGTGGGAGGTTGTGTGGATCCAGAATTGGCCTTTACAGCCATTTACAGATCCACTGTTAAGATTTTAATCCTGGAAGACAATCTTACTCGGGTGATCGCAAACACAACACACAACACACCACTGTGGTTCTTTGAAACCTAATGTCTGTAATCAAAAATTTATTCAACTATGGCCAGGCATTTATGGGCATCATGATCTTCAGAACACATAGCCAAGAAGTACTCTACTTTACCTACACAATCAAAACAAACAGGGACACGTGACTCTTTTCATCAAGTGACTGATTGATTTTGATTATGTTCCATTAAGTTGGTGTCAACTCTTTGCAACCACATAGATAGATCCTCTCCAGGAAGATTTGTCCTCAGTCTGGCCCTTCATGTCTTTCAGCAGTGGATCACAGCTATAATTGAGTCCATCCACCTTGTTGCTGGTCATCCTCTTCTCTTTTCTTTGACTTTTCCCAGTATTATAGACTTCTCAAGGGAGCTGGGTTCACCAGGTAACTACACTTTATTTTGGGGAGGTCTCAAAGAACCACAGGATCATTGCAGTGATATTGGAAGGGTGATCCCAAATTGTTTAACCTTTGGATTTGTTTTTATTAACAGTAGGTGTATTAAGGTTACTAGAAAGCTTGACACCTATTGGGGGGCTTTATCATATTTAAAAAAAGCATAAAATTATGCCTGATAAAATTAAAGATTTTGCCTCTGAGATTCCATATGCAATCTTTGGGGTTACTGTGATAATGCAGAACACTGATTGGCTCCTCTGCATTAAGCAGCTATTTATGGGAGTCCTATGGAGGACACCTACACTGACTATCCAAAATGCTGATGCATCTCTTTCTGGAAGTTATGCAAATCCTATTTTTTTTAAAAAGAGTCAAAAACTTGCCATGTAGCAAATCCCAAGCTAAAAATTTTACCTGGCTTATTCTATGAGTTTAATTTTCAAATCAGCTGTCTTTTTCCACTGCTGAGTTGAACATACTTCAGTCAACAGAAAACTCCACTGGCATGAAATCTGTGGCCCACTGCTTATCTTTATCGTGCCTTTATTGTCTCCATCTCAAGCCAATGCAGTTGCTTCCCTTGAAGGTATTGGAAGTCCTGGCAAATCCAGCATGCCTCATTAGCATATGGATGGTTGCTCTAGGATGTACTCTCTCCATGCTATTGAGGAAGCTGTTTGTTGCCACTCCCACTTCCTCTCTCTCTCTCTCTCTTCCTTCTTCACCATCAGGAGCTAAGCATACGGCTGTATGCTGCTCCATCTCTGGGTGCCACGTGGTGGGCCTGGAATTCCCATTTTCTTCCACGCAGCTCTTAGCAGCTGTAGGGCTAAGAGATCACCAAGTGTAAGTAAAGAACAGAAGAAACAAGGAACTTCGTTTTCCACCAAAATGTAACTGGACCAAAGAATAAAGTCAGTAAGACTCTTTTTTACTTTACTTTGAACCTACTATATCTAAGCGTGTAATTCTTTATGCATGGGAGGGCTGAATGTGTAAGATCAATAACCTGTGTTTCTCTGATGTGCTCATTAAAGCTGTCTAAGACAATATTCTTTTTCTGTGCACAGCTTCCTCCACTGTGTTAAACTGCTCCATTATGTGGTCCTAGCTGGCCACTAAATGGCTTCAGAAGGTAGTCTAACAGACTTTATAACCTCTAACACTGGACTTGGACTGTGTCAGAATAAGGGGGAAAACAAGTGTTTAACACTTGCATGACTTAAACCACTTTCACTCATTGGATGAAGGCAATGTCATGGGGAGACAGCAGAAAAAAAAACACTGCCAGGGCATGTATGTTTCCTGCAAGTGGGAAAAAAGGCTTTTGGACACTAAACCTATACAATATTTTAAGGTACAAAGTTCACTTGGTGCTCTAATAGAGAGGTACAACAGGAACCAGGAGTTGATTTTTTTTTTTGGTCCAATCTTAAATTGGCCTTCACATGGTGGGTATAAATCTTATCTGGTTATTAAAAAGTCAGGGCAGTCTGAAAAAAGGAACCTATAGTTTTCTTAATGTATAAAACTTTGAATGGTAAGTGGTGACAACTTTACTTTCGATACATGTTGCAACTGATAAATTGTGCTATGGATCAGAGCTGTCAGTCACAGAAGCTTGTATATGAAAAAGATTATCAGGATCCTTTCCAGTCTGAATTCAGGTCCAGACACAGGACAAAGACAACACTGGTTGATCTATAGATGACCAGTATTGGACCTTGACGGTGGAAGTTTGCTGCTCTTGGTCCTTTTGGACCTCGCAGCAGCTTTTCATCCCATTATCATAGTATCTTACTTGACCATCTGCAGGAGCTGGGAGTCAGGGCATGGTTCTATAGGCTTCTGTTTCTACATCAGTGGGCAATTTCAGTCAACTGTAGTACGGGATAAGTAGTTGTCTGTGATTGTTCCAATGTAGAGTGTTGTAGGGCTCACATCTACTCCCATTGCTATTTATCATCTATTTAACTCACACTGGTTGGGAGAAATCATCCATCAGTTTGGGGTAAGGTACCGGCCATATGCTGATCACATTCAATTACGTACTATCACTGTCATTTCATGTCAGATAACACTGTGAAAATCCTAACATAGTATTCTGGATGGGCCAAAACAAGGTTAGCTGAATTCCAGTAAGATGGTTTGCCCCTCCCCCCCAACACAGGCTCACTAATGGCAGAATCGCCCTCTCTCAGAAGGAAGAACTCCATAATGTGGGGGTCCTAAGGGAACAGTAGTTGGAAGCTGTGGCCAGGGGGCCTTTACTTAAATCTATCTTAGGCTGGTGCACCAGTTGTGGCTTTAAATGGGTCACTAAGTTTCAGTGACAGTCACTGAAACTTAATGACTCATCACCACACGCTTAGATTTCTGTAACATGCTCTATATGGGGCTGCCTCTGAATACAATCCAGAAACTGCAGTTTACATAAAATGTGATTGCCTGCACATTAACAAGTGAGAGATGTCACTGCATAGTGAGAGTATAAATTCTCTAGTCGCTGGATTAGGGGCCAACAGATTTCCAAGTCTTGCCTTTGACCTATTAAGCTCTATTTGGATTGGTTCCAGGATACCATCCAAGGATAATCTGCCCTGCCCATGCATGCAAGCAGACAGGGAATGCTTATGAACCTACCTGTATGAGATCAAACAAGATATGGACCCATTCATTCCTTCTCTACAGTGGGCCCCTCGCTATAACCTTACTCACTGAGGTATGCCAGGAACCCTCCTTGTCTGCTTTCTAAAGAGCCATGAAAACAGCTTTGTTTCAGCTGGCATTTGTGACTGATTTTTAATTCTGCTGCAATGATTATATGCTGTTCATATTTTTATATAGGTTTTAATCTTATCGTAAACCACACAGAATTTGGACACTATATAAATTAATGTAGATAAAATAAAAACAATGAATTATTCTGTTTCCAAATAATACATACAGTACCTATGGGAAGCCCACAGAATAGGGAACAGTTGATTACTGACTGTAACTAAGTGATCATTTCTGAATTCACACGAATGGGTTTTATGTATGCACAGAACTGTCTTCAGAAACTTCAACAGCATAGATTGTTGATGAGAGTGCTACCCCTTCTCCCTATTGTCTATGCTTAGGCATGCTCCCACTAATCTCAGTCATTCAGGACCAATGCTGCAGCGTTCCCAGGTCCACATGATGCATCTGCCTTTTTGGTAAGGAAGTCCAGGACTTCGGGAGAAGATACTCCCAATGAGACAGGTACAAACTGCAGAGAGGGAGGCCACCAAGGTATCTTTGAGGCAATCTGGTTCAGTAACTGAACTGGGAGAAATATAAGTATAGTAGTTCTATCCAGGAGATAGAAACAATCCTCTAGCAATGTCCTGGAGCTCTTCCTACAGCAATATTTGCCATACTGTCAGCTGTTGAATGCAAAAGGTTACCATCCCACCTCCAAAGGACAGCATGAACTCTGCACCTGCCATTTGTCAGACACAGCAAATCAACTGAGCTGTGCTACAGCTAACACGTTGTCCTTCCTGCCAAAACAGATTGCCACCAAATGAATGTAATGGACAGCTCATCAGTGCCACAGGGCCAGCAGAATAGTCAGTCTGAAATTGTGTGACATTGTTTGTTGATGTACCAAACAATCATGATATTGTCCAATATTTCCACAAATTCTCTTGAATATTTCCTTCATTCAAGAGAAGGTTCTTGAATGTAGAGTGCTTTGTATATACTCAGGAATGTGAGCTTGTCAGTATGGTCAGCAGTCTCAATAACTGATCATGTGCATGGATCTGAAGGACTGGCAGTGAATAGCCTAGCCTATGGAAATATCTATAGTAATCACAACCAATGGAGACAGCAGAATGAACGGCAATCCCTTTAACAGGTTGCTCATATTGCTCTATCAATGCAGCAAAGACTTCATATCTCTAGTGAGAGGCAGGCATAGCTTCCTCATACTAGCTCTAGCTGGAACTAAGTGTAGGTCCACAAATGGAGCAATCGTATCTGAAGACAGCTAAATCATGTGACAGAAGCGGTAGACAACATATGGCAAAGTCATCATGTAGTGACTGGCAAAATCAGCAGTGCTGAATTCTATTTTCCAGAATTCAGCACTGCTCCAATGTAACTGATGACCAAAACAGGAAAGTGGAGGTATGCATCATAAAACAGAGAGAAAAGGAAACTGATTCACAGTATTGAAAATGGTACCAGTATCTATCTACACATAGATCCATAGGAGCATCACTGGTGAAAAACAAAGATGCCAAATGAAAAGAATTCGGTGAGAGCTGGTGTTAAACTGTGGAGACTTGATAGTGCAAGGATCTATGCAATTCCTGTGAAAAGTAATCAATTTATTCTCCTATCTCAGGTAAAACAGGTGAGTGATCCCACATTCCCCCCCCCCCCGATATATAGTCTCTAGCTGCTGGTTCCTGCCTGCAATCAAGTCTACCTTCTACACTGGGGAATTGAGTCAAGAATGCTTGTCAGTACGAATACCTGCAATGAGATACAGAGTCCTATGGCTCCAGTCCTGATCCTTCAACTAGAATGATTTTGACTCAAGTAGATGAAGCCAGGATCTGTCCTTTTTCTTTTTCTTAAGAATCAGCAGGCACAGCTGTAGTTGGCTTTAACAAGGCAAAAGTGACAGGAGCCACAACCATCAAAAGGGCAACATTTATGAAGTGGGGCCTTCAACAACATTAGGGTCCTTGAGGCAGTATCAAAACGCAAAATAGTTTGTCTTCCTGCAGAGAATAGTGCCCAATAACAGGCACAGCATACATTAATATGAATCACAGAGATCACAATGAATAAATCATCTTTCCCTTTTCATTCTCAGCATTTGCTGTTTCTGCTACATTTGGACCATCCACTTATTAACCATGACTCACTGCTACTGATAGGGCTCTTTTTCCTATTTTTGTCTAATCATTTTATTGCCCTTTAAACTAGGACCAGCTTGCAGTCAAGAGCATATGCTAAAGGAACACTGATACCCATGCACAGGGAGGTAAGTTATCAAGTTGGTCATCAGCTTGGTTCCATGTCTGAGGCCCTTTCCCCAAAGACTAACTGCTGGGATGCTTGGCTGCCAGTGTCAAACAGCTGGATTTCCCAACCTGAACCAAAGAGATATTTTTCCCCCATCTGGTTAGCCCTGATTGGCTTCCTGGGCAGTGAGGTAGCCACCAGCAGATTTACCACCAAAGGAAAGTCAAGGCACACGACCTGAGTGCATGTGCACACAAAGTAGAGTGTAGACTGGTTTTCATCAGATGAAAGAACGTATGGCTGTGTCACTGGGGTTGGCAACTGACAATTATCTGCAAGAAGAGAAACAGGAAACAGCTTGGCAGCAGCTATTAAGATGGCTAGTGGCACGTGTAAATACGGCAAAAAGGGCTGTTGGCTGGTCTCACTTCTTTCAGTATGCAGTCTGTCCAAGGAAGTAATGGTAATATAAAAGGTGGTTCCCCAGTTTAAAAACCCTGCTATATAATGTGGGTTGTTCATTTAATTTAATTGATTTTCATCCTGAATGAAAATGCAGTCCTAGTATATACCATGAGGATCTGGCTGAAGAAGATGGGAAGATTTTGCTTTTCCAGTTCTTGGGAAAGCTGCCAAATTACTCTTAAGGTGCAGAAAGCTAGGTTATGAGGAGGAGAAGGGGCAGTGGCCACAGTCCATAAAAAGACCATCTCACTCACCAGGTGTTCTAGCCAACAGTCTGTCAAGTTTTACTGCATTCTGATGTTATTAAACGGCAGTAGCAGAGTTTAGGCAGGAATAGCCAGCATGTGCTTCAGACACTTCTTGGTTCCTTCCCTGAGCTCCTTACCTCACCTGACTTTTGAAAAGTTATATCTAAAACTAAATAAATAGGAATAAAACACTAGCCCCCAGTACTGTATTTTTTTGCAGTAGCACCTTTGGATATCACAAAGGACTCACTCAGATGATAAGGAGCTAGCTTGCTTTCTGGTAAACAGATGATGAATGTGCCTGGTTGTTACATCATCTACACATGGAGGCTTACCATTTTTAAACATTCCCACTGTATTTATCATTTCTTTACATCATTTTTTATACAATTCGCTACAATTCCACCCTTCAACGTATCATTCCCAATCCCATACAAATCTCAAATATTTCTTCTACCATTCCCTCAGTTCATTTTCATCTCAAATTGTTACTTTTATTTTTAAGTCCATTCACTCTCTTTGTTTCACTTCCATAACAAATGTTTATTTCCATCAAAATCATCCCGCAGTCTGTTCCTTTTTTAGTCTTAATTGTCCCTTGCTCTCTGTGTAATTTTCTTTCTATATATTATACTTTTTTTTCTCATTCTCTTTTTTTGTAGTAATTATTCTCTTATGCATGTTTTTTTCATTAACAGCTTCTTTTACTTCATAATTTCACTAAGCATTTTTCCAAGCTTTCTATTAACATAATCCTACATATTTCAATACCGTTCCATTAACACATTTTTTTTCAAATCAGTTCTCATTGAAGATATTAACCAGCGCAAAGCAAATATAACAGTCAGTCTTAGGATGAAACTAAAAGGATTAAAGTAAATTACAGGTAAGTACAAAAAAGAAATTTTAACTAAAAGAGAGATATTTAAAAGCTTCACTTAAAATACAAGCAATTTTGGCTGAAAAAATGCAAGTCAATAAGTTAGTACTAGGATGAGCCATCTCTCTGAATTATTCAATTACTTTTTCTATAATCTCTTGTCTTGTTCCCACACATCTTTTCATGTTACGTAGCAGAATGTTTTCCCTGGATCACACCCAGATCGTTGCACAAAGTTTCTCAGTACTGATCTTTGGTTCTTCCATTATCATAATTTACTAGAGTACAGCATACAAACATCACCAACCCATGGACTTCAACTTTCTACTGACAAGAATCTAAATAATACCAATTCATACTTTAGGACATGTATTTTAGATCTTGTGATTCATAAATAAATCTATACCTTTATTTCCTTACATGTATTTATCAACCCCACTCCACAAAACTGAATAGAACTATTCCATTCTTTCTTAGTTTCACAGAGAGACAACATATTTTTCTATTCATTTTATGAATTCATTATTTTACATTCCAAGTTTCAATCTGTAGTGGACCATTGTATAATAAGAGTCCGAAGAGATTTTATCTTTGTCCTGATGTCAATAAAACCTTATAATCTAAACAACTCTCCTCTGAGCAAATTTCTTAGTGACTTCATCTGCAAACTGCCGTAAGAGGAAACACAAACCGTCAAGGAGTAGGTCTGCAGCTTGGGGGCGGGGGGATCTCCTGGATTCAGGGTTTATTTTATTTATTTATTTTTCAAATTTTATCACCACCCATCTTCCCCGAAAAGGGGGAACCTGTTTGATTAGCAGGTTGAAGCCATGCCCAAGGAGTCTTTGTCCAGCTTCAACTGGTGTCCCAATTGTGGTCCTACTGGGGCACGGGAACCTTACAACAGAGACTTATACCCTCATCATCACTTGATTAGACTACTGGAATGCACTCTACATGGGGCTGCCTTTAAAGAATGCCTTCCTTTCTTCCCTGGAGGAAGTGGATTATCTGGATCAGGCTTTGGGCTGGGATATAGTACTGAAACAGCAATTATCACACTTGTTGATGCTCTCTGGTAAGCTTGGGATGGAGGTGGTGCATCTGTCCTATCTCTCCTAGATCTTTTGGTGGCCTTTAATATAATTGATCATGTTAGTCTTCTGGACTGACTTGGGGATGGCGGGGGGGACAAGATCTTGCAGTAGTCCTATCCTTCCTCCAAGGCTGATTCCATTTGCTGTTGTTGGAGGACCAACCCTAAATCCATGCATTGCAGGATGTCTCAGGACTTGACTCTCTCCCGACTCCTATTTAACATCTACATGAATCTGCAGAATTTTTTTTTCCCGTGTCAGAAGCACCTACCAAGGCTCTTCTGCATTGCAAGGATTTGCCAGTGACATCACCATTGCCCAGGGGAACGCCCAAGGGGGCTCCTTTCATGTCCCTGTTATTTTCCCACCAAAGCAGTACCTATTTATCTACTTGCATTCGCATGCTTTCAAACTGCTAGGTTAGCAGGAGCTGGGACAAGTTGACGGGCGCTCACTCCGTCACGCGGCTTGTGCTCTTGGGTTTCGACCTGCTGACCTTAATGGTCTCTGACTCAGCATCTTAACCACTGAGCCACCACGCCCCTTAATCTGCAGAGTGAGGTTATTCATCTGCATAACATTAAGTATCATCAATGTGCTAATGGCATCAGCTGTACACCTCTGCTCCAGGCCATCCAAATGATGCTGACAAGTTTCTTTCCCAATGCCTGGAGGCTGTGGAAGTCTGGATGGGGAAGAACAGGCTTTGCCTTAATCCTAGCAAGACTGAATGGCAATGGGTTTTAGAGCCCTTTAGATCTGAAGATTTTCCATTTCTGACTCTGGATGGAGTAGCATTCTCCCAGACAGAGCTGGTCCATAATTTGGGGACTCATGACTCCTGCTCAAGGAGCATGTGACAGCTGTAGCCAGGAGGCCTTGTGCACCAGTTGCATCTGTTTCTGAATTTGGAGGCTCTACTCACAGTTATTGATGATTTAGTCATCTCCCTGTTGCACTATTGCAATGTACACTACATGAGGCTGCCCCTGAAGAGCATTTGGAAGCTGCTCCAGAATGTAGCAACCCATGTAATATTTCTGCTTTGAGGGCTGCACTGGCTCACAATAGGTTTTGGGTGCAATATTGTGTTTTGTATTTTTTATGTATTGTTAGCCACCCAGAGTCACCACCCAGATTGAGATGGGTGGTCATATACATTTAATATTTTAATGAATGAATGAATAAAGTAAACCACTTGGTAGCTTTAGTTGGTCCATGTATTATCTGGTCCTCATTAATTGGAGAATTACCCCTGTGCCAGAGACCCTACATTGGTTTCTGGGTGCAATTTAAAGTGCTGGTGTTGCCCCACAAAGCTCTTTGGGCTTAGCACCAAGCTACCTTCAGGACTGCATTCACCTATTTGACCTGGCCAACCATCTTGCCAAGAAAAGCAGTTGATAGTTCCCACCTTTGGGTTGTGGAGGTGGCCAAGCATGGAGGTGCTGTTTTTTGGTAGTAGCACCAACCTTTGGAATGACTTCCCACTGAAAGTTAGATTAGCCCTAACTTTAGTAGTCTTCTGGGAACAGTTGAAGATGGAGCTTTTCGGTAGAACATTTGAGGCCCAATGTGTGTCTTCAATATTGTTTTGAGGTAGATCATCTACCTCAAAACAATATTCAAGACATGCATCAGGCCTCAAATGTAAAAAGCAGTACCTTAAATTTGCTTAGAATACAACTTGTAACCATATCAGATCCTTCAACAAAAACATGATATGCTCCTAGTATCTTGTACTGGAGGGAAAGAGGTAGAAAAGCACCTGACACTTTCAGACTGAGAGGGGGAGGGGAGAAAACAAGAAGGGGGATATAGTGTTAGAAGTGAAGCTGGTGAAACAAAAAACAGCAGTTTCCAGGTTATGTCAATACAACTCAGTAGCAGGAGGGCCTCTGATTTATTACCTTGGGCACTTTGACTTAGATATGGTGCTTCTGATTTCCCTTTTCAACTTTCTTTCAATTTACCTACACAGCATTAGAAAATTTGCTTTCAGAAATGAAGAGGGATTGTACTAGACAAGTGTTTCTCAACCTTAACAACTTTAAAATGTTTGGACTTCAGCTCCCAGAATCCCCAGCCAGCCATGCTGGCTGGGGAGTTCTGAGAGTTGAAATCCATGCATCTTAAAGTTGCCAAGGTTGAGAAACACGGTACTAGACGTTTTGACAAGTGCCAACAACAAAGTGAAGTCCATTTTAGCTCCAGTGAAGTCCATTTCTTTTATCCATGTTTGGCTTCCTCCAAAATGTACCCCAGTTACTAAAAATGTAAATACTTCCTCCTGAGCTAATCATTATCTCTCAGCCAATCTTACCTCACACGTTGTTGTGAAGATATTATTAAATCTCTAAAGCCTGAGAACAAACAGGCGAAAGAATTGTGAGGATCTTTTAAAACAATTTGTTTTATCATGGTCTCCAAAGGTACTGTTTGTCCCCACTGCACCTTCAAGTCATTCTTACGATGAAAATCATAACACTGGAAGAAGTTATATAGTTTTGTCTCTGCAACGTAACAGACAATAGCCAGTACAGCAGCTCACATATGCAAGCAGTAGGTCTATAGGAGTGGTATTGGGCCACATCTGTTCTCAGAGCTGGTGAAGATGGATATATTATCGTATCTGGAATACTAATTTGTCTCACCTAGGATTTTTTAAAAAATTAATTTGTGACAAAACAAGCTGTGTTTAAAGAGATAAAGTTTTAAGAAAGAAAGGCAGAAGCAATTCAAAATCCTTCTCAGAACTTAAGTAATCCTGAAACAAAATTCATCTATAGGCCACCTAAAAACAGGGTAGTCTTCTGGTACTTTAATGACTACAACATTTATAACACAGTTTTCAAGAAGTTTGTTCCATTTCATTTGATTCACTAAGTACTGATTAGAGATAACAGAAACTTGTGGGAGAGGGGGAAGGCTAATATAACTATATACGCACTAGTACTACTATTCCTATACTTTGTCATATGATGTTGAGACAACATCATGATGCCTTCACTGTTTCCCCCCACTTCCTCCATCCTTTTTCCCTTCTCTAAATTTGCTCAGTATTGATAAAGAATCCTGGGGAATTTCAAGGCTTTGTGATATTATATACCAGTTTACATTAAAGAAGCAGCAGACTTTTCAAAAAAAATTCCTTTCTATCCTGTGAGGGCTCCAAGGAATATCAGGTCTCTGGAATGTCCCATTTTGAGGCTGACTCACCTTTGGAACACCATAAACCAC
The DNA here is from genome assembly GCF_035149785.1 of Candoia aspera. Lineage (NCBI taxonomy): Eukaryota > Metazoa > Chordata > Lepidosauria > Squamata > Candoiidae > Candoia > Candoia aspera. The sequence continues at coordinate 73,462,448 of NC_086158.1, read as the reverse complement.
TCCCTTTTCCAGAAGGCTTCTAGAAAACTGCAGAATCACCCCCACAACATTTGAGAGGCATGGCCAGAGAAGGAATGAAACAATCTCGAGTTCTGCAGAATGCTCCATCTTGGAACAGAACGTCTGGCAACTCTCTACTGTAGAAGCTGCGAAAGGGTTACTGGTGTGCTGCCTGCAGTGTGCCCATCACTTAATTAAGGTATTTCCATACTGTAAATATTAAAGTGGCTTTTTTCCTAATGGATCAACACAACTATCTACAATGTCTGCATTGTTTAGCAAGATTATGATGATGAATATGCATACAGCCTAAAAAAGAGAGCCAGTTTGGTCTAGTGGTTAAGGTGCTGGGCTAGAAACCAGGAGCCTGAGAGTTCTAGTCCCGCCCTAGGCATGAAAGCTGGCTGGGTGACCTTGGGCCAGTCGCTCTCTCTCAGCCCAACTTGGTGCAATGTAGACCAGCCTCCTCATGGTGCACCCCGGGCAATGTGACTTGTCACAACTATATAGTCTACACGTCTGGCTGCTGGACCTCACAAGGGTTTCCCAACAAGAAAAAGCAGCATGAGCACTGAACTGCTATGCTATACTATCATAAAAAAAAAGCCTAATAATAATATTTGTTTAAGGATGATGTTCCTATTAATGAAAACCAGCTTCTGAACTTAAAATCTGATTAATGTCATTTCTGGCTTTAACAATTCATGCATACAAACATACACTAAGATTTCAGGGGTCTTGACTATCAGATTTAAATATTGTTTTTAATTATCAAGGAATTGTTTTCTCTTTCTTTTTTGTTTGTTTGTTTGTTTTGGACAATGCCCATCGCAAGGAGAACTATCTTTTGTTGTAAAGGTTTGTGGTCAAATGCAGAAAGTGAGGGGGGGCAAGGAAGAAGCAGAACTGCAAATGACCTTGTGACATGATAATTTTAATATTAAATTCAGTGCGTATAATTTATTGCCTGTAGTAAGTTTGTAACCAAAAAGGGGACCCCATGAAACAAAAGGGAAATATTAGTAAGCTCTGGGGAATTCCCAAGTTGCAAAAAAAAAAAAAACCTTGAATGAAATATTTAAGAGAATGTTTTTTTAAAAAAAGCCTCTTCTAGCTGAAGAAAGCTAGCATTAACAAAAAAAAAATTGATCCAATCTAATATGTTGCCAAAAAAAAAAAATCCTCAGACAAGGGAAAGATATACTTGGTCTCATAACTGTTAGTCTAATCATGGCATCTAAAAATAAAGGAAATTTGCCTCAGATATATTCCCTTTGGGCCTTTTATGAATCTGTCACTAAATGTACATTTAGTTCATGCATTTCCTAACTATTAAAAAGACAGCAATCATTCATACCAAATACATAAAAACTCAAAAAGGCCTCAAAGACACCTCATAGGATTGATGTCACATTTATAATAGACAACTACAGCTACAAAAAGCCATTAATAAGAATTAACTTTTTTTTTGTCCTTGGAAAATGTAAATGCAATTTATATAGGTTGTCCTCTGTATGAAAATTTGGTTTCAAAAGAAACAAAACAAGAGAAGAGAACATGAGCCGGTACAGTCATTTTTTTTAAAGTAGTTAAGTTCTCCACAGTGCCTATTTTGCCATTTTCACATGTTTGTGCCTCCACTAATGAATGGATGTTAATTTTTATTTTTACATATTTAAAGAAAAAGTGACATCCCATTCATTACCATTTTTATATTAAAAATAGAGCTCATTAGAGGGTTTTTCTTTCAATTTGCATAGATCAAATTATGTCAGTGTCCTATCTGGCTTTTAAGTACATTGCTCATATTTTTTAAAAACCTTGTGGATGACGACATTTTTAGAATTGTACTGAAATTTTCAGATAGGTATGCAGTCTAAATCATAGTTTCAAAAATACTGTTAGGTTAATTCTTCAACAACAATAAAGCAAAGTAATAAAGATTAATATGTAGTCATGACTCAGATTCCTCCATCTATTTATTTATTTATATCCCACCTTTATTATTTATATAAATAACTCAAGGCAGCGAACATACCTAATACTCCTTCCTCCTCTTTTCCCCACAACAACAACCCTGTGAGGTGGGTTGGGCTGGGAGAGAGTGACTAGCCCAAGGTCACCCAGCCGGCTTTCATGCTTAAGGCAGGACTAGAACTCACCGTCTTTATAAATTTATGAATTTATAAACTGAATATTATAAAAGTTCAACAAATATCCAAAAATAATGAGGCACAGTAGGGTGTTAATAGTAATTGTGCACTAAAAGACACTACTGGTGAAGTCAAGTTCCCCCTGCAGAGATGGAAATTGCTTTGTCAAATTGTTTTGACACTTCATTTTATAAATGATGTAATGAAGTGAATATTATAGTTGAAAAAATCATATTGGGAACATTGAGCAATACAGTACAAAACTGAAAAAGCCAAAAAAATATTCTAGCACTTTCTTTGAATGTTACTTGATATTAGCCTCCAACAGTAGTACTGCACCAATAAATGTACCTATCCTAGAAAAAGTACTGATAGCAATACAATACACTGCAAGCAGTGACACTGGGGAGGTACTACTACTACCCCATAGCTACTAACAGTAGGTCTCTTATAAAAGCCATACAATACAGTTAATTTATTTGGTACCTAACGTGCTATATTTGAAAATATCCCAGTATCCCACAGCCTCTCATCTACTGTATTATTTTAAGTTTGTTACCACTGAGTAGCAAGTCTCTTACCATTTTATAGTATGTGTCTTGGATACTGGGTAGTATACAATAAATAAATAAAAACATCACACAAGTTATGTTAAAGATCTATAATTAAGAATCTTGGGCTGAACATTCAGCCCACTCTGGATGATTCTTCTCCGCAGAAGCCCAGCATGCTTAATGTGCAGTAGCTGCAAGCACATTGAGTAAAACGTGCTCCAATGAAAAGTAAGCTTAACCTGTCATTGTTACCTTTCCCAGTAACTGAAAGCTTAAATTAATAAGGAATAATAATTGGAAGGAAAACAGCTAATTCAGAAAATACAGTGTAATGGGGACTCATCTAATAATGATAATTTAAGTTCTTTTTAAACACCAGAAAAGATATGCACTGATTCATCCATCTACTGCCAAATTACTGGGGCAATTTGCAAATACTGAGTTTCCTCCCAGCTGTCCAAATTGAAGACAGTCCTCTTCCTCTACCCTAACACTTCTATGACTCCACCATTACCATAGAATACGTCAATGCTGTAAGAACTCATCTCTTTAAAAAAAAGCAATAACTAGTTTCTCTTGTAATTCTGTTTCCATAATCTTGACTACAGTGAGCTGATTTTTTCCCCCCTTGCTTCAGCAACTGTTTTATATTATCATATATTTTAGTTGCATCTTTATTTATTGCATCTGCATTTAGTATCCAAGATATGATCCTACTACTTTTAAATATATCTTGCCACTTTGGATAAAAATTAAGCAGACCAAGATGTGTTCCACTTGATTGAAGCCTTTGAAGTTAAAAATTAGAAATTAACTTCCCCTTATCCCTCCAAATATTGTCATTATCTGCTTCTACTGCCTATCTCTTTATGTTCCTTTATCTCTGAACTATAAGAAATACATATCTACTCTGCATGTGTACAGTATGTTATAAGGCTGATTCACGTGAGCCAGAAGTTATTGGGGGGGGGTGTTGCTTTAATTTATTTATCTTTTACTTTGGGCAGACTACATTTGAGAAGCTAATAATGCAGGGCTAAATTCTGATATTTTTAGTTACACAAAGAAAAATCTGTTCCAAACCTTGGTGATTTTCTTTATACCTCTTTCAGAAGCAGTAGTTAAGCAAAAAGTTCTATAAGAAGCATAGGAAAAAAAAACTAAGCATACTGTATTAACCCAATTTGCTTTTAGTTATAGCTGACTTAGTTCTGAAGGGCTGCAAATCACGGCTTAGGACTGGAGTCCTTTAAACCTGGTATGGGTCCCAATAAACACACCAAGTGAGAAATAGGAAAACCCTTTTATTTGAGCGCTCAAGTAACAAGGGGGTCTCTCCTCTGAAAAAGGAGAGCCCTTTGTGTTAGTAGACAGCATCTTTTATACCATTGTCTATAAGATACAGTTACAGGCATAAAATGATTATTGGGCAATTTCTGTCACAGGGTACATAGGCATGCATACATTTGTGTTATCTATGTTAACTATACACTACATCTACACCCATCACCATTTAGGGATTTCTCCCCTCCTTCAGGTGTAAAATTCCACCTTGGCCCCTCCTTTGGGAGTGGAATGATCTAATTATGGGAGGAGAATTTAACATTACAAGTACCTGTCTGGTTACTTTCGGACAAGATATCCCCCATATGCACATGCTTGCATTCTTATATTATCTTCTACTGGTTCTGGTTTGTATTTCCTTCCTTTATCTTCCATTTGTGCCATCTCCCAAATTATACCTATCATGTACTTGCCAGCCTCCCACATATTCCAAATTATTCGTAGGCATCCTTATCCCCCAGGAGAGCCTTGGAGCTCTTGAGACAAGGAAGCTATTATTTTCCTTGACAATTATAGCTTACACAGTTAGCTGAACACATACATTCCTTATAAGAAGGATGCTGGTAAAATTCTGTCTCCACAGTTCCACTGGCTGATTGCAAACAAAATTCACACTTCTATATTAAAGAAGATTAGCTACCAACTGCTTGTGAAGGAAGAAGCAACCTGAGTGTTAATTTGAAGCAAAAAAAAAAAATCAACAGGAAATTGTTTATATAAACTTTTTTGCCACATTTCTGCTCCAAACTATCCCTTTTCCAAGTCTTACACACACACACACACACTAATTAGAGAACTACTATGTACAGTCATCTATAATGTAAGTTTGCTTGTCACTGAGTAAAGTAAAAATCATAGCTGGTACTACAAATGACATAAAAACTGGTAATCAAACTGCATTAAAATAAAAATATACAACAAAATGTCTTAAATGCTTCTGGTGAAATAGGTTATTGGTGACATTATTTAAGTTATTTCTTAAATGAATTAAGTTACTCCATCATTACCACTGATTTTCCTCTTTTCTCATGCAAATAAATGAGTAGTAATCTTGTAAACCATGGGAAATCTCTTAAAACTTAATACCCTTCTACAATCTCCAGCCACCTCAACCCTTGTTCACAGTATTGTATAAGAATGCTATATGACATTCTAATATTAAATCTGGACAGCTATTATTATCCATCTTTCTGGAATCCCCAAGACAGTGCCAAGAATTCTGGAAGAAAAATAGCAATGTAATTAAGCTTACACAGTGGCTCAGTAGAATTTTGGTTACCATACTGTGAGAAAACAGCCAGTAGACATTGTGTTCTGATTTTCCAAAGCTTGGTTTGAAGGACAGAAAAAATGCTGCAGGATGATCTGCTTCCCATGTCATTATTTAAATTTACTTCCTCTTATAAATCTGTTTTCTTTTCTGTATCACAATTTGCACAACTATTACTTACTGTGATATTCAAATAGGGCAAATAATGATTCAGGAGAAATAGAAATTATCTGTCATGTGAGAAGGAGAAGGCCATGCCTGTCATCTGAACTAAAACATAATTCCTGATACAAAGGAACACTTTTATTGATTCCTAATTTTAGGAATTTTTATTATCTACAATATTTATATTTGTATGTACATTACCAACAATAAAGTAATTAAATGCCCAATATTTGATCATTAATGAGTGTTAGAATATAAGGTCAACTACTGAATGCAATGTCAACTATTGAATTACAACCATTCTATGATAATGTAAATTAGCCTGTGATTTGTACATGAAACTTTTGGAAATTATGCCAAATAACTTGCTAATAAAAAGTAATTATTTTAATGTACTCCTAAAACAAAGAGAACAAGCCTTATTAGCTAAAATAGTTTTCTGATATGTAACATCCAGTAAGAGCTACTCATTACTGACATGAACCATGGTTACATGGTTATTGGACATACTGAACTTACTGTAGTAAAACATAGTCACATGTACGAAAAAAATACATTAATATAAAAACTGACTAATCTAAACTCATTACAACTAAATTTTCACAGTATTTAAAGTATTTAGCTGTAATTAAGAAATATAACCAATATCTGTCAAAGAATGACAAAGAAGATTAATATACTGGATATGCCTTCCCACAAATAATTTACAGCACATGACTCTGAAATCCATGCCATTATTTCTATCTCAAAAACATTTTTTTAGATTAAAAAGGTATGAGAAATGACTATATAGGCCATCAAGCTTACCAGTAAACTGAATTTTCCTATTCATTTTCTTCTAAAATGTCAGAGTGTGCAGATGCTTTCAAAAGCAGAGAAATATAACATGCTACATTTATTTGTATTCAGTGTTGGGCAACAGCTGCTCAGTCTGAAACTATGAACTGTCAAAATACACAATTAGCATACATTGTGTAAGTCACAAAGACGACAGGCATAAAGGTCAGGTTACCTACTTACCAGATAAAAGCTGAAACACTATGACTCCAACAAGATAAATTTTACTTTTAAAGACTTCCTGAGAGTAGCATTTGATTTGGTTACAAGAAAAAGATAAACACATTTATGCCACATGGAAATCAATGTACCTTGAACAGTCTCAGTGAAGTCAAAATGTTCTAATAATCAATACTATGTTAGTTCTAATACACAGCAATAGGCAATAAATGATATCATTTAAAATTGTCAAAATATATTAGAAGCCCCAATTATTCTTTTTAAAAATTCAAACATGTTGCGAATTAGCATGACACATTTATCTCTAGGTTTGACTTTGCTTTTGTTTATATTATCAAACATTCCAAATTTACTTTGAACTAATTATTTTTTCAGAGGAAATGGTTAAAATTTTAACTATTTAGATGAAAATTTATTCTTCATAATGAAGAGTTGTAAAGATTCACACCTAATAGGTCACTGATTATATCTTCAGAGTCTGATGAAGTCTAAATAAATATATATATTGTTAATTTTAACCTCTCAAATATCAAGATATTTACTTGCACTAATTCTGGAGTACACAAATATTTATCTCTTTTCATGCAAAAAGAAACAAACACCCTTACTTTTATCAAGCTGCAATGATACATCTTTTAAACCTTAATGCAAGATATTCAAATGACTTCAATAATTCTGGCAAATGTAACATAAAAGATATAACAATTTGGTTTTAGTGGCATGAAAGAGTAACAAGGATAACAAGACAACCAGAAAAATATAAACAATCAACTTTTTTATTGCAGTATTAGGAAGCAGAGCAGCTAGCAAACAAATTGTTAAATATTTTAAGTTACTTCCTAAGTTGTTTGACGTGCTTAAATACATAACAAAAGTATGTTTGCTTATTGTGCTGCCCATTAAAGAAGAATTTTGTATAAATTAATAAAAAGAGTGGGAGTGCTAAATAATCTCAGAAATAAAGGAATGGCAGGAATGACTGTTTATATGCCCATTATATATTAACAAACAAAACAGTATATGGGGAGATATAGCAGAAAAAGAGATGTGTTTTAATACATGAAGTCACAGTACATGGTAGAAAACAGAACCTTCCTAAAATACATTCTAGAAATGATATTATGCAAATATTCAAAGATATTATGAAATCTCATAATAAAGAAGAACTTTTGTCCAAGTTTTTAACAGTGGATCAGAATTTAGTAAAGAAATTATAAATTATGATAGAATCAGTTAATCCATCCCTATTCCAAATTAATTTTTAATGGAAATGTGAGTTTGGGGAAGATGCAATGGCAAAGTGATGAATGGAGTGTTTTAAACATCACCTAACCTCCATTCTTCTCTATATCCTGTGATCTCCCAATTTATTATACAGAAGTAACAGTCAGGATCTAGAAATCTGATTTAGTCATGTAAATGTCTAGGTGTCAAGATACATATATTACTTCTCCAACGAATGTTACAGCATTTATTATAGTAACAACATACTAGATTGCCAGCATTTACAGACCAAGACACTAAAATGTGTTTATTCATTAAGGTTTTATACTAATAGCCTACATTCTAAAACTGAACAACAATCTATTTAATTCCTATTTTTATAAATCTTTTGACCCATTAGTTTTCAGAAACATAAAAAATACATAGTTATTCAACACCAAATCTGACACCAAAACAATGAGGACCTGCACTTTATTCCATTTCATTAAGAACTACTTTGCCATGGAATCTAACCTCACTACTAAGTACAATAAAAACTCAATAAATATCTTTACAATGTGCTTTGTTGACATTGTAATCTAAAGTGTTTAACATTCCTAAAAGCATGAAATTCTAGAGACTCCACAAAGTAATATACCTATGTACTTTGTACTTTACCATCCTTGGTGGTATGGCATATCTAGGAAGAGGGATTCTTTTAAAAAAAAATTCCAGAGAATCTGTAAGACATGTGATGATGTTAACCAAATTGGCTAAAGAACATAAAGACACAAAAGAAAATAAAAACAACTTGTTCCAAGAACACCCTAACTTCTCAGACCTAATGAACAATGCTGATTATGTCAGCCTGATCATAGTATAAAAATCCTGTGTTAATATTCTGATCATTTTTGGTAGGAAAACTTTACATCACTATACACATATTTATGGGCAATCTTAATTTGGTAAATTACTTGCTTCTAAATTATTGGTTAAAAAAGTTGTAAACTGCTTGTGTGCGCTCTGAAGATAAAAATCCAAGGACCTAATTTAAAAAAAAAATAACACACATGGAATATTTTTAAAATATCCAGCATTTGAATTCTAAGAATTTAGGCTTACCAATGGCTCTTTGGAGAAAAATTCCACACATAACAGCTTTTACAGGTATACCATCAGAAATTATACACCTCCCTTCATTACCTTTTAACATGATCTTTCCAGTTGATCCTCCTAAAACATTTAAGGTGCCACTTCTTGCTCCCAGAGATGTAGTTGCTTCGAGTAAGGCTCCACTGATAAAATCTGAGAGAGAAGTTCTGCTTAAAGTGGCGCGGTATTCAGGAACTCTTTGAGGACATGGTGTCATGCAATCTGCATGGTGGCATGGTATTAACAAAATCCTCACTGGATGGGAAAAGCAGTCCAAAGACTCTTCAGCTCCTTGTGTTGACCTGAAAATCTGAAAAACAATATTTGAGTGAATAAACGGAATTCTGTGTTGAACTTATTCATTCTTCAAGCATAAAAGCCAAGAAAGAAATAGGTCTAGCTTATGAAAGTAATCTTTCAGGATGCTTTCATACAAGGCTTTTATTGACTAGTCATGCTGTCTTGCTTACATAATTTTGCAAGGACTCCATAGTTAAGATGGTCATCCACATGCATCTCTCTTCTGTTCCCCCACCCCCACCCCCACCCCCACCCCCACCCTCACCCTCACCCTCACCCTCACCCTCCAGCACTACTGTGCTTTTTTCTTATTGGGAAAATAATCTGTAAAAGAAGGAAAGGTAGACTAGCTCTACAATGGATTTGGATTATTAGCACTAGAAGGCATTTAACTAGAAGCTCCTCTGGAAAGGCCAAGAGGCTGCAAACAGTACTGCCATAAAAGTGGAGATGTGACACAGCTGCTGAGAGCTTTGAAAGTAATGATCAGAATTTGTACTACGGGAGAGGATAGAAACTATAAAGGATTTAGAAAGGGATCATATGGGCTTAATTTACACATTATACAAAACCATAATGTGGCTTACTTGGGTGTGGTTTAACATGTGGCACAAATGTAGCCAATCACATTTTAACAACAGCTTATTGTGATATATGATGACTAAAAGGCAGAACAGGTAAATTGTTTTAATAGAAGAATCCTGGACCAACTTCTGGAAAGTTGAATTTATCATCATTCAATCTGTAGTTTTCAACATAGTTTGACAATGTTATACATTTTGATAGTTACAATATTTAGAGGATACATAAGCTCTTATTTAATACGTAAACCTCTAAAAATCTTAACATTAAAACAAAATTCTAAATACTGGACAAAATGATTCCACAATAGAGGAACATCACCTTAATTCTTGTGTTTGGATGGCATTGTATAAAATATATAAAATGTATCCAAATTATAAGAATCACCATATCTTAATTTTTTGAGCAAGTATCTATTATGTATTCATCTACTCTGCTTAAAAGTATAGCTAGAAAAAACTGTTCCCCAAAGATAATACTAATTATAAACCACAGCTGATTTTGTTAGATGAACAAGTTAATTTTAAAATACCAGAATCTGTTTTTGTTCATTATGAAGTAAAACTACTAAAGCATCTTTGTCAAAAATCATCCAAGACCGCTTCCAAAATCCATATGAAAACAGTACCCTTATTAGATTAGGGGTCACAATGTGCAAGCTTTAGAGTTCTCCAGAACTCTTCATCAGGAACAATATTAAACAAAGCAAAAGGGGAAAGAAGAAAAAAAGTGGCAGAATTTGAAACTCTATTAGTTAATATGCTGAAGGAAAGCATTTGTTACTCATAAGGTCAAGACAACCTTTCACAGGGTTGTTGTTGTGGGGAAAACAGGAGGAGGAAGGAGTATTAGGTAAGTTCTCTGCCTTGAGTTATTTATAAAAATAATAAAAGGCAGGATAAAAATAAATTTTTTATGTATATCTAAATGTATATGTATATTTCATAAAAGACTGTTCACTGTTCAGAAAGATGAGGGAATGAATAAGAACATGGCATACCCATTCTGAAAAAGAAAAGGCTTGCCTCCAATACAGTGTTCCTTGACATGTATAAGCATATAGTTCAGGAAACACTGGCCCAGATCAAAGGATTGCATGGTAATCAGCATAGCCATAGTCAGCTCCTTCAAAACCAAAAATGCTGCACTTCCTAAAAACACAGCATCAGAATTCTTTACTGGACCACACAAACCTTGACAGGGACTTACTCCACTACCAATATGCAGCTTCACACACAGTGTAGGGCACAGGGCTGCAACTAGGGTCTGTGTCACCAGGGGCAAGCATGGATTCCACGCCCATTTTGGCGCCTCCCCCCAGCGCGGTGCCTGGGGCACATGCCCCGCTTCCCTCCCCCCCCCCCCCAGTTGCAGCCCTGGTGGGGCATTTTCCCAATTGAGGAGACTCATTTCTTTTGCTGAATCCACCTCTTTTTAATCTCCCTTTGCCATTGTATCTGGGGAAGCAGGAGAAGTAAAGGAGGAACCTGGAGCTGGTTGTTGACTATGCATTTTAGGGAGGGTTCAAATATTTTCCATTTATAACTGTTTCATGTTTTTACAATGCTTTTATTACCTTTAGTCTGGGGGAAGGGAAATCCTTTAAGGATGAAAAGACAAAATAGTATATGTGTGTGTATGTGTGTGTATACACTGTCTGTGTGTATATATATCTATATATCTATATTTACTGTATATCTATATCATCTATATCTATATCTATCTATATCTATCTATATATTGTTAGTTGCTTTGGTTTGGAAGCAAGTGCTGAGTTCTAAGTTTAAAATAACCACCTCGAATGAAGCATGGAAATATATCAGAAGTGCAGTGCTTTTGATGTACACCAAAAGTATAAAACTGTAGTATCAGCAAACGAGGAAGATTACAACCTTGTGATCGTAACTAAGCCGCAAAAGGTCATTTGGAGGTTGAATTTATTCAGAATGCCCCACTTTTAAATATGTTACAGCATTCTTGAACTGCGCTTCACAATTTTATTTGCTAAATGTGTATTTAATTAATCATTCCCAGAATATCTCATCTGCTGGCATAAGTATCATTTTCTACTATGCTCTCAAAATATTTGGATAAAAAAATTATATTTAATTACTGTACTTTCCAAAACATTAATATTATGCAACCTATGAAGTTGATTCTTTGCTTTGCTGCATTCAGTTTTTCTGAACTACGAATGCAAAGAGAACCTTTGTTTGCAGAAACAGGAGACAGTGGCTTACAATCGCTTTTACATGAAAGGAGACAACAAGGCAACTGTCTCCAGAACATATGAATTTCTCCAACTGTCTCTAAAGAATGTACTTCTCACTTCTCTTTTCAAATAGTACATTATCTGGTTTTCACATAGGGTAGGAGTTCAACTAAACTGTATCTAGACATTTAGGTCAAAGAAAGACAAATAGAGCACGTTTCCTTCTTGAATCTAATGTTTAAGAGATATGCTTTTCAGTATTGCACTGCATATTGTATTATTATTTGATTTTTAACCCATTACCCCAAAATATTTATCCACAACCTGGTACACAGCTGAAGATGGCGGTGATCCTATACATTCAATGGAGCTTACTTCTGGTTTGCATGCATACAATTGCACCAAGGATATGAACAATAAAAATATTAAAAAAACAGTGATTTATCTGTAACAGCAAGGCTGAACCAATCAAATGAAAAGTTGACATTCTTAGATCTCCTCTCCCAGAAACTCTTACGGGTTTACACACTCTAGTTCTGCCTCCTGCCTTGGTGTATCAGCCGAGTAGTTCCCACTGCCATCACTAATCTTCTGGAGACTGCCTTTACTTGGCATGCCCCCTCTCAGTCTTGGCATGTGAAACAGATGAGACCCACATAGCTGATGAAATGTACTGGCAAATAAAAGGGAAAAAATGTAATAAAAATAATACTTTTGGCCCTCTAGCATTGAGGCACGTAACAAAGGAAACCACACACTCTTCTTTACAGATCACACTGATATTTATAGAATCAAACTTTATTTTTTAAAAAAAGGAAAAGTAAAAATTCCCTTTTAGTTTTAAGTAGCCACATGCAAAACAATCAACACAATGGAGGAAATAAAAATATAGGGATGCTCAAACTACAAACATTGTCTTAGAAGAACCTCCAATAGAAAAATACACAGGAAAAGATAAGACTCTGAACAGAGCATAAGATGGTGTTGGTTTGTTGTGGAAGGTGGAAGGTCCCCTGTGCAAGCACAGAGTCACTTCTGACCCTTTGGGGGGATGCCGCTTTTGCGACGTTTTCTTGGCAGACTATAGCACGGGGTGGTTTGCCATTGCCTTCCCCAGTCGTCACCTTCCCCAGCAAGCTGGGTGCTCATTTTACCCACCTCAGAAGGGTGGAAGGCTGAGTTGACCTGAGCCAGCTACCCGAGACTCCAGCTTCTGCTGGGATCGAACCCGGGTCGTGGGGAGAGTTTGGGTTGCAATACTGCCGCCTATCGTGGACAAAACAACAACAGAGACAATAAAACATTAGCAGACACACAAAAGAAATTAATTTTTTTTGTTTTTTCCTATTCCTCTGGACATTAGACTGTTGGAACAGATATGACCTCTGAGCCAATTACATACCCTGGAAATCCTTTTCCTGAAAATTCCATCTTAAATCTGAGGTTGAGAGGAGACAGTAAATCCCACCACTGATTTCCAGCCTCTCATCTGGCAACTTCTGCTTGATTTTAAAAAGGCAAAACATTTTTTCTCTGTCAGAAAGGAAGGCTCTGCCTGATCTGTACATGTCCAAACCCATTGAGGTGGAGAAGATGTGTATTCAATATCTGAGCTAGCAGCCTGCCCTCCATTACCAGGACCTGGCAGGCAGGGCACAAGAGTAAATTTGGAGGTGGGGACTTATTTATCCATTCAATAGGTAAAGGTAAAGGTTTCCCTTGACGTAAAGTCCAGCCGTGTCCGACTCTAGGGGGTGGTGCTCATCTCCGTTTCTAAGCCGTTAGAGCCGGCGTTGTCCGTAGACACTTCCGGGTCATGTGGCCAGCATGACGACACGGAACGCCGTTACCTTCCCGCCGAAGCGGTACCTATTGATCTACTCACATTTGCATGTTTTCGAACTGCTAGGTGAGCAGGAGCTGGGACTAGCAACGGGAGCTCACCCCGCCGCGCAGTTTGAACTGCCGACCTTCCGATCGACAGCTCAGCGGTTTAATCCATTCAATACACTACTGTAAAATAATTACAAACAGTGCTAATAAACTAGAAGAATACTGAATGGTGTTGAGGGCCATCTATGAACAGAAAGACAGCAAACTTCTGGATTTCCTCAGAGAAGCATTGCATTTTAACATGAAATCTGATACAATATGAGGTACAAATTGCTGCATATAATTACAGGATTTCAAAAAGCTGTCAAACGACGCTACTGTTGTACCTTTTAAGAAGGGCCCTTCGATACCACCGCTATTTCTACTCAATCTCTCAAATGACCCGTGATTGTCTTTTTCAGCAGACTCAAAGGACAAGAAGCAAAACTCACTGTCACACTGTGAACAAACACCATTTTTAATTGATTGTTGTAAACCGCCCAGAGTCCCCCAATGGGAGGAGATGGGCAGGGACTGACTGACTGACTAAATAAATAAATAAACCCTTCACTCCCATTCCACAGAAGTGGGAAAGAAAAAAAAAAGTAGAAACTAAGCCGGCTGACACTTTGAATATGGCTGTCCCCTGCTTTAAAAAGCAGAAGAAAAAAAAAAAAGAGGGAAACTGATATAATCTTGTTTTTATCCTTAGCTCTTCAATGAGAAGGCAGCCTGGAGAAGAAGAAATCCCAGTAGACATGCACTGAGCAGCGAGGAGGGCATAGAGATAACAACTCTCCAATCTTCCATGCAACCCACACCGGGTTCTAGTTCGAATAAATGTGTCTGGGGCCTTCAGAATTAGATTGCCATTTTCCTAGCAGTATGGAATATTCATCTGATTGAGTTAATATAGGCCTCTGTTTGCTGGGCTGTAATCTACTAAGAGTGCTCTTGTTACTAGATGGATTGAAAATACAATTAAGTTATTTAGCACACCATCAAAACAAAATCAGCTTGGACCACTTTACAACATTTACAGAATAAAAAAAACTTTTGTTATTTGTTTTTTTACAAAGACAACTATTTCTTCAGCTTGTATTTTAAATGTATCTTAGTTCTCTGCTTTTTCACATCAGAGAGAAAACTAGATAATGCAGTAGCTGTTGGCATTAGGTGATGCTTCCACAACACAAATCTCATGATCTCTAAAATGACTATTTTTAAAACTATCTTCTGACTTCTGTACTTAACTAGTGTTTATTTTTCTGAGTTTCCATTATTATGCCAAGTATGAGACTTCTAAAATGCATTTCAAAAACATCAACCAGATATTGCTTGCTGCTTTTCCTGTAATATCTAAAGTTCTCTCAAGAGAAAAAGTTTACATATGTGTCCTAAACTTCATTTGATTTTTACAGGTTTACATGTGTCCCTTAGTGCAGGATTCCTCAACCTTGGCAACTCTAAGCTGTGCAGACTTCAACTCCCAGAATGCCCCAGCCAGGGAATTCTGGGAGTTGAAGTCCACACAGCTTAGAGTTGCCAAGGTTGAGGAACCCTGCCTTAATGTGTTTTAATGCAACAGTGTGTATGTGCCATAGGAGGTTTTCTAAACAGAATAAACATTTTTAGAGAAAATACCTTATGATAAGAGATTCTTCATTTTTCAGTTTCAGTATCAGTTAAAATCAATTAAATATAGATAATATTCAAATGCATGGAAAATATATATTTACAAAACAAGTAGATATACTTTTCCCCTCATGTCTCCCTCTCTGCTCAACTAGAGATGACTGCATTACATGGCAAATTCTAATCTGCAATCAGTTGGGACTCAAGCTTTGTATGGTGTTTTATTTGGGGAAGGATCTGGGGGCACAAATGGGGTACCTGTCTATATAGGGATCACATGAAGCTTGCCACCCGTTATAAAAAGAGGCAAAACTACAAGAATAGAAGGAAGAGGTAGATTCATAACTCTAGCAATGCCAACCATTCTGTCATGAGCACTGATGGTGAGCAGGAGGGGGCCCCTATCCAGGGGGGAAAACGCATGCGTAGTAGAGAGAACCTGAGCAGCCATTCAAAGAGACCCAGAGCAGACCCGCCTTGACTTTTGGGGTTTATCTGTCTGGCTTTTCCCACGCTTCTTCAGTTTGTTAGGATTTTCTGTCGAACGTAGCAGTAATAAACACTAGAGACCTATTCCTCGTCTCAGCGTGGTTCCTGGCTGTTAGGACACATTCACCACCAAGCAATACTTGCCCTGAACACCATTCTCAACAAGAAATTGTGTGTTACTGTGCAGCACAAATTCTTTAAAAGCAGGTTGACAACTTTAGAACAGAATTAGGATGAGTTCATGATTAAATTCTAATTTTTTCACACCGAGCAACAGAAAATTAATTAATTAAAATTTGTCCAAAGTCTGCAGCCTTTTCACTGTATTTTCACTTTCTCAATACGACTGTATTGCTATCTGGTTAGTGGGACAGATTTTGGCTTTGTTATATATAGCCAACAGATCTGTCTAGATCTTCTCTGAGTTATCGTTCTGTCTTTAATCCCTAAACTTTCCTGAAACTTCCAAGAGTTCAGAGGTAGATGAGAAAGCAGTCCAGTCAGACAACGTAATAGGAAAAAGAGACACAGCGTCATAGCTTGGAAAACTGAACAGACAATACGCTTCTATTTTTCACATTCACAGAATATAGTAATCCTAACCCTTCAGAATATTCTCACATTGAAATCACCCATCCGTCAGGCTGCTTCAAACCAGCATAGCCCAAGCTATAGTAATGGAATATGAGCCATTTGAATAAAGTAGCAGTAACAGAGAGACATGTCCCATTCCTTCTATTCCCTAATTCTTGATTAGAATATGTACCCTCACATAACCACCCCTCTTTCAGTTCTAATAGAATGAGGGAAGAAGGGGATGATGGAGAAAGAGAAATGGAACATATCTTGGGAAGAAAGGGGCAGCAAGACAGCTAAAGAAGGAAACAGGAGCATTACACAGAAGGGATTCTTGAATCCAGTAGAGAGGTAAGCATGAAAAAGAAACTCAGGAGTAACCCCACCTTAACTATACTAGGTATTAGTAGTGTAGGAAAATTACTTCCCCAAACCCTCAGAAATAATTGGAAGGTGTTCTATTATTATTTTCAATTCTACTGGCTTAAAATACAAGAAGTAAAAATCAGTGCCGTACCCCTGGCTCTTCTGGTTATGCAGCAATAAAAATTTCTTCCTCACCCCCCCGAAAGGAAAGCCATGTTTTCTGCTAAAAAAGGGAGAAACATATCAGTAGGCATTTAGATTCTGTTACATTGTGAAAGGTGAAAGGTCCCCTGTGCAAGCACCGAGTCATGTCTGACCCTTTGGGGGGATGCCACTTTTGCAACGTTTTCTTGACAGACTATAGTGGGGTGGTTTGCCCTTGCCTTCCCCAGCCGTCACCTTCCCCAGCAAGCTGGGTGCTCGTTTTACTGACCACGGAAGGATGGAAGGCTAAGTCGACCTGAGCCAGCTACCCGAGAATCCAGCTTCCGCTGAGATCGAACTTATGTCGTGGGGAGAGTTTTGGTTGCAATACTGCTGCCTACCACTCTGCGCCACATGAGGCTTCTGTTACATCACTTTATAACAATAAAAATCCAAATGTTTCTTGCTTCCTGAGCTGGTCAGCCTTACAGGACTTGACAGAAAGCCAGAGAATGATGGCTCACTCACTTTGGGTCTATCCAGCTCTGGCCCCAACTGAATTTTCCTCTGGGTAATCAGTCTTCTGCAGCATGACATGGAAGCTACAAATCTAATCAGAGAAACTGTTGAACAATGTAGTCCATTGCTGCTATTTTAGGAAAATCCCAACATTCCTGTCATTTGGAAACAGATTCAAGTATTGTCTTTGATGGAAAAGAAGAACACATTTTATATTCATTCTAAAATTGTTTTCTAACTCACTTTCCTTCAGTAATCTCTGAATGAATATCTATTAGTCCACATATATATTTTGAGAAAACTAAGAAAAGTTTCATTTCATATGAAGTAGAACGTTTTTGGTCAAGTACCAAGATATACTTTTTTGCCCAAAGGGTAGTAAACCCCAACAAAAAATGTATCTGAGCATTCCCAGAGGTTCTGCACCAGTCTGAAAGTCATGAATCCATTTCTTCCTACAGCATCATCAGTGGTGGAAAGCTGCACTGATTTCCAGTTAATTTGTAGTGTGTTTGAAATTACTATGAAGCCAAGTTTTTGTTTTGAGATACTGTGGCTGTTTCCCATTGGAAGAAACCTCTGTCTCTCGCCTCCTTGCAGCTTCTGATCTTCAAATCCAGGAAAGGGAAATCTTAATTTGACTGCTTTATAGTTCCCTCTTAGTAGCCAATACCATCAGGAGTGAAATTGACAAATATGTTTCTCCCTTTTTTAGCAGAAAATATGGCTTTCCTTGGGGGTGGGGGTGAGGAAGAAATTTTTATTGCTGCATAACCAGAAGAGCCAGGGGTAGGGCACTGATTTTCACTTCTTGTATTTTAAGCCAGTAGAATTGAAAATAATCACAGAACACCTTCCAATTATTTCTGAGGGTTTGGGGAATAGAAAATGCTTTCTCTCCCCAGTTGTTTTACAGTACGCATATGCTGATGGAATATTGATAATGTATTGGTATAGACTGGAAGGATGAATTAAGTATCCTACCCCAAACGGAGTAAAACAACTGCAGAACAGTGGTTCCATTCTCAACCCCAGCAATCAATCCAGGATACCAGAGTTGATTGTATCAAAAGCCAGTGATAAGTTTAAGACAGTGTTTCTCAACCTTAGCAATTCTAAGATAGGTGGACTTCAGTTCCCAGAATTCCCCAGCCAGCATGTCTTAAACAAACACCCACGTATCTTAAAGTTGCCAAGGTTGAGAAACACTGGTCTAAGAAGACCAGGATAGGTACATTATCCCCATCCTGGTTCTGACAAAGGTAATCAATTAAAGCAACCAATGCCATGTCATTCTTAAACCCAGGCTTGAACCTTCTTTCAAAAGGATCCAGTCTGCTACGTCTAGGGTGCTACGTAGCTGTTCTGCCAACAGTGTCTCAATAACCGATTTCTACAAGTTGCCTGTTGTCTAACAAGTATATTCTCTGGGATGCTCCATGTTTAACGCTGAACCACTTTATATAGCCTTCCATAGAAATATTTGGCATCGTCCATTAACTTAGGGCTTGAGAAACATTTTCAGAATTGTATTAATGTCTTTGCTGATATTAAGATGACTTTTAGCTTCTCAAAAAGCCTGAAAATCAACCCACAGGTGGACTTCATTTCTATATTGCTATGTATCTGAACCATGCTTTACTTTCTTTTTCTTCTTTCATCAGTTAGCTCTCCCCAAATGGGAGAATTTTTACAGTTCTCACCTACCATACTTCACTTAAGTAATGGTTAGGGATGACAGAGAATTACAGTTCAATAATATCTGATGAGCCAGGGGTTTGTCCTCCAACGCAATGCAATGCAATGCAATGCAATGCAATGCAATCCGTTTATTGAGTAAACAGATTGAGTAAAATGATGACCAACTATTATTAAAATACATAAAAATCAAGTAAAACCTATATAGCATTATTTGTAGAGCAATTAAAACATAAATAAAAAGAACTTTTAATAAAATAAATTCTCTATTTAGCAGCCACTCAAGCACAACTTGCCAGCCTCCATAATAAAGTGTTGAAATTCATTAAATATTCAATATTGTGGGATTCAGATCAGAATAACTTTCCCTACAAGAGGGGTCCAAAAAATTTCTCATGAGCAGAAGCAGAAATAGAACAGTGGAATAAAAACTGTGGCAGGTCTTTTATAGTTTTATTGGAATATGGACAGAAATGAATATTTTATAGTATTTTAAGGAATCAGCCCTCCCTGGTAGTTAAAGATCGCTGTTGAAACCATAGTCTAGTGCAGTGTTTCTCAACCTTGACAACTTTAAGGTTTAACTTTAATTCCCTGTGCTGGCTGGGGAATTCTGGGAGTTGAAGTCCACATATCTTAAAAGTGGTCAAGCTTGGGAAACACTGCTCTAGTGAGTGCCTCTCCACGGGATGACTCTGTTATACACCTTAAATAGCACTCCCATTTGAACCCAGTTCTATTGCATGCATACCAAGGAGCAATATTATTTTGTGAAATTATAGATTCCTTTGAGCAAAAATATCCCAAACTCTGTTTTTAAATAGCAGATTATCATTTGTGCTATTTGAATTCAGTAGGAATGCTGGTGTAAAAGAATACATATGATTGGTTAAGAATATCAACCAACAAGTACAAAATGACATGGGGAATTTCATTTGCTCCTAAAGGTACAACTTAAATCAGGAATCAGGTAGTGAAAAAAGCCTAACCCAGTAATTAAATGCCCTAACAATTATTTTGCCTTTAATTGGGTATGTGCCAGCTTATGAATGCAGAAGGGGATACTGTCTATTTAGATACAGCTAAAATAATTCTAAGAAGCTTGTTTTGGAAAAACTCTGTGTTATAATGGATAGAAATCCCCCATATCTCTGTTGCATGCAGAAAATAAGGAACTAGCTTGTTTTTCAGAAGGGTTAAGCCTGGAGAAATGTGATGCCCACCACTTGTACATCAAAACTTTATTATTCCAGTGTAATGATTGCCTATTCTAACGGACTCAGTCTCACAAGCAAGGGCTTAAGGATAACTGATTTATTGAAAGAATAGTATGCAAATACAAAGAAAGCTGAGAATGAGCAAAAGCGCGCCAAATACAAACTAAAAACCCTCGCTTCAAATCCAGTCCCGCCCTCGCTCCCTCTTAGCAACCACCCCCTCCCCAGGTGTTAGCAACCGTTACCCACATCGGCCTGGGAAAGTAACCTTGGACAGAGGCAATAACCCAAACATACATTCCACAGTGCAGTAAACAGATTCCAGCCTGGCATGGCTGGAAATTTCCCTCCAGCAAACCCGGGTCAGGAAAATGACATGCGAAACGTTACGATGTATTCAGAACATTGAAATGGTGAACATGACATATCGCCCCCCCTAACGAAAATGAAGAGTTAAGGAGCAGGCTTAGTAGGGTAGGCAGCATGAAAACGAGTAACTAAAACAGGAGAGCGAACATGTTGAGCAGCCACCCATTCAGGATGTGGGAAATGCTTCCAGCAGACCAAGTATTGCAGTGTAGAACGAAGGCGCCGAGAATCTAGAATTTCTTGGACTTCAAAGTGTTGTTGGCCATCAATCATGATAGGCGCAGGTGGTGAGGGGTGTGGATGCCAGTGGTCAGATTGATGGAAAGGTTTGAGTAAGCTGCAATGAAAAACAGGATGCAAACGTTTAAGATTATGAGGCAAGTCTAACTTAAAAGTAACCAGATTAATTTGGGCAACAATAGGAAATGGGCCCACGAATTTGGGTGCCAGCTTTTTTGAGGGTTGGGGTGATTTAATAAATTTCGTGGAGAGGTATACTTTATCCCCAACTTGAAAAAGTGGTTGAGGTGCCCGTTTGGTGTCAGCATAGTGTTTGTAGGTGGCCTGGGCATCCGCAAGAGCTTGTTTTATTTTCGGCCAGGAGTCTCCAAGATGTGCTGCCCAGTCTGCCGGGGACGTAGGAGGAGCGGTTGGTTGAGGAAGCTCAGGAATGGGTACGAAATCGCGCCCAAAGACAGTGCGGAACGGCACCTGACCAGTGCTCTGATGCACTGCATTGTTGTAGGCGACTTCAGCAAAGGGTAGGAGATCGACCCAATTATCTTGTTGATAGTTAACAAAAGCACGCAAATATTGCTCCAGTGTGGAATTAAGTGCCTCTGTAGATCCGTCAGTCTCAGGATGCGACGCAGTGGAGAGCGCTTGGTTGGTGCCCACCAATTTCATAAAAGCCCGCCAGAATTGTGACGTAAATTGTGTGCCTCTGTCAGTCACCAAACGGGAGGGGCTCCCGTGGATCCTGTACACGTGTACAAAAAAGAGGCGGGCTAGTTGTTGTGCGGAGGGAATGGAAGCACATGGAATGAAATGGGCTTGTTTTGAGAAGAAGTCTTTTACAACCCAGATCACAGTTTTCCTCTGGCTTGGAGGTAAATCCATCATAAAATCCATAGAGATCTCCTCCCAGGGGCGAGAGGGGCTGGCCACTGGTTGCAACAACCCTTGGGGCTTCCCAACCTTCCGTTTGGAGCCAGCGCAGACAGGGCAGGAGGCAACATAGTCTTTAACATCTCGCCTTATTGTTGGCCACCAGAATTGGCGCCTAACCAAATGGAGTGTTTTAACAAACCCAAAATGCCCAGCCAGTTTGTCATCATGGCAACGTAGCAAAATCTCTTTGCGCAAAGCATCAGGCACATAGAGGCGATTATTTTTCCAAGCAAAATTGCCGTCAAAAGTAACCTTGTGTAAGTTTGCTTGCAACCAAGTGTCAGATTTCAAATTGGAAAGCAACTGTTGTTGCAAGTCTGCGGGAACTGGCAAACGTCCCGGACCGGGTGAAAGTGAAGCATCCGGTTGCTGTGCACGAGTCTGGCTGTGGGTCACAGCTGCCAGACCCAGTTGGGGCTCCGTCCACAGCGTCCCCACGATATCAGGCACAGAACTGGAATCTTGGGGTCTGCGGGATAGTGCATCAGCTAGAAAGTTTTTCTTTCCCGGGATAAATTTTAACTTGAAATCAAAACGGCTAAAGAATTGAGCCCATCTAATTTGCTTTGGGTTGAGCTTACGAGGTGCACTGAGTGCTTCGAGGTTCTTGTGGTCAGTCCAAACCTCGAAAGGGTGGGTAGCCCCCTCCAACAAATGGCGCCAAGTGTCCAAAGCAGCTTTAACCGCAAAAGCCTCTTTCTCCCAAACGTGCCACCTCCTCTCAGTCTCAGAGAATTTGCGGGAGAGATAAGCACAAGGCTTTAAACATCCCGATTCATCTGCCTGTAGCGGGAGTGCTCCAATTGAGAAATCAGAGGCATCCACTTGTACCACAAATGGTTTGTTAGGATCTGGATGCTGCAAAATGGGTTCTGCTGTGAATAGTTTCTTAAGCTTGTCAAAAGCCACCTGGCATGCAGGCGTCCATTTCAGTAAAGCCCCCGGTTTTTTTGATCTCCGTGTGTCGCCTTGCCCCTTAGTTTTAAGCAACTCAGTGAGGGGCAAAGCTATTTCTGCAAACCCCTTGATAAATGACCGATAATAGTTCGCAAAACCGAGGAAACTTTGGAGCTGCCTCCGTGTACGTGGCGCCTCCCACGCCAGAATGGCTTCAATTTTTTCTGGGTCCATTTCAATACCCTTGTCTGAAATTCTATACCCTAAATAGTCAATTTGAGATTTATGAAAAGCACATTTAGACAGTTTAGCATACAGTTCAGCTTTTCTCAGCTTGCTGAGCACTTGTCTGACCAGCTTTACATGCTCCTCCATTGTTTCCGTATAAATTAATACATCATCCAAATATACCAAGACACCTTTGAACAAATGGTCATGCAAGACCTCATTAATTAATTGCATAAACACCCCAGGCGCTCCCGCCAACCCAAAAGGTAACACCTTATATTGGAAAGAGCCCAGAGGACAATTGAATGCAGTTTTCCATTCATCCCCCTCCCTTATACGGATACAGAAATATGCCTCCCTCAGATCCAACTTGGAGAATATTTTCCCCTTTGCCAGATGTGATAACATGTCTTTGATTAACGGGACAGGATATTTATTTAATATTGAGACTGCATTCAAACCACGGAAATCTGTGCATAATCTCAAAGTTCCATCCTTCTTTGGTCTGAATAGAACGGGCGTCCCCACTGGGGAATTGGCCGGTTCGATAAAGCCCCTAGCCAGATTTTTGTCCACAAACTCCCTTAGCGTTGCCAGTTCTTTCTGGGTCATAGCATAGATTTTTGGCTTAGGCAACTTTGCATTAGGAATAAAGTCTATGGCACAGTCAGTCTTTTGGTGCGGCGGTAGCTGATCCGTTTTTCACCAAATACATCCGCAAAGTCCTGGTATTGCTCCGGCAACCCCTCTAACGGATCAGCAAGGAAGTGCGGGGTTGTTGCTGCCGCCCTTCCCGCTTCACCGCTGTCCAATTCATCCCCCTCCGGCGCTTTGTAAAATCCATCTGCAAAAGTCACAGTCCTGTGAACCCAGTTTATATGTGGGTTCTGCTGAACAAACCAAGGCATTCCCAAAATGACCAACGGACCCCCCACAGGCGCTACCACAAAAAGCAGCTTTTCCCAGTGGCTTCCCATTTGCAATGCCACCATCCCTGTGGACTGCGTTGCCGGTTTCCCCCCCGCCGTGTATCCATCCAATTGGGTGAAGATCATGGGTCGTTTCAAAGGGAATGTGGGCAACTGTAAGGCAGTTACTACATCAGGGTGCATTAAACATCTTGAGCACCCCGAATCAATCATCGCCCACACTTCCACGGTTCTTGTTCGTGACCCTAATTTCACCTTCACTGTCAGGGTAGGGAAATTTCCATTCACCAAAGTGTGATCGCGCCCTTCCTCTTCCACCTGCCCAGCGGCGCCCTTTAAAGCAGGTGGCTGGCATTTCCCACCGGTTGATCAAAAGGAGCCTCCTCCTCATCTCCGAAGAAAGGGACTTCCTCCGGTTCGACCTCCGCCAACACCGCCTTCATCTTTCTTGGTAGAGACGGAGATTTCCCAGATGATTTTTCCCCCCGGTCTTCGGTCTTCCTCTTTGGGCACGCCGCCGCTCGGTGCCCCTCTTTTCCACACCGCAGGCATTGCCCCTTTGCATAGCGTCGCTCCTTCTCTTCCTCCCAGGCTCGCTGGCTGGCTCTCCCTGGGGGAGCCGAGGTGTGGGACCCTTTACTGATTCTCCCATACCTCATCAATCTACGGTGGGCAAACGTCTCCAAGGCATGCTCTGCGCTGCTCGCTAGCTGAATCCAGTCATACAGGGTTTTCGGGTCCTCACGCCCCAGAGCCCACTTCAGAACTTCCGTTTCTAGCCCATCCTTGAACATCTCCACCAGGGTGGATTGGGACCAGTCCTCCACCTTCCCAGCCAGCGCTTTAAACTCCAGCGCATAATCTGCCATGGAGCGTGACCCTTGATACAGTCCCTTCAATGCCCGCTTCGCTCTTTCCTGAGCTAACAGGTCTTCGAAATGCTGCCGTAACGCCCATAAGAATTCCTCGAAGTCTTCTAGCTCCGGGGCATCCGATTGGCACAGTTGTACATACCAATCGGCTGCCCTCCCCTTCAGCTTGGTGGCAATGGCGTTTATCTTGCCCCGTTCTGACCGGAATCCCTGTTCTCAATCCTCCATATAACTGTTAGCATTAGTTATGAAGAAGGACAATTTGGTAGGGTCCCTGCCGAACTTTACTGTAAACGGTGGGGGTCTCCCAATTTCTGGTCGCTCAGCCCTTGACACAGCCCCTAGCGAGCGCCTCTCTGCCGGAGGGGACCTCGAAATTGTCACCCTTGGGCCCCTCTCCTCTCCTCGATGCCGAACCCTGCTTCTCCCTCGGGGGGGATGGTAGGGGTGCCAGGGAGATGGAATGCCTACGGGGGGGATCCTTCCCCTCCTTTTCCGGGTGAACCGGAGCCCATTGACAGTTTTTTCAGCAGGAATTCAACCAAATCTAATTTTGCCTCCAACACCTTTATACGGTCAGGAGTGGGTGACCCCTCGGGTGCCTCTTTTCTGACCACCGTCAGTGACAGCGGGTACCGCTGCTTCCAGGAAGCTTGAGCCGCCCCAGTGACTGATTCCTCATCCCACATAAGGTAGTCACCAGCCGAAGTACTGGTCGTTTCAGGTACTTTTGGACGACCCTCTGTCTCCTTCGAATTGGGGTTGGTTTCTGCCCGACCCTCCGGAGCATCGCTACAGGGTACCTTCTCCGCCCTGACCACCGTGGATGTCCTAACAGCCAGGAAACACGCTGAGACAAGGAACTGGTCTCTAATGTTTATTGCTAGTACATAACAGGAATCCTAACAAACTGAAGAAGCGTGGGAAAAACCCAGACATATAAACCCCAAAGATTAAGGCGGTCCCGAACTGTGTCTCTTTGAATGGCTGACCAATTCCTCAGTGCTACGCATGCGCTTAACAGTCTGGATGGGAGCCCCCTGCTCGCCATCCTTACTCATGACAGTGGAGTTCGGTTCCCCCTCGCTCGATGCCTCGCTCTCCATCTCTTTCAATCCCGACTCGTTCCTCGCTAGCGCTCCCCTTCACAGGTGACACTGGATAAGGGCTAGCGGAATAAGGGTTTTACTATTCTCAGCTTTATGTAATGATTGCCTGTTCTAACGGACTCAGTCTCACAAGCAAGGGCTTAAGGATAACTGATTTATTGAAAGAATAGTATGCAAATACAAAGAAAGCTGAGAATGAGCAAAAGCGCACCAAATACAAACTAAAAACCCTCGCTTCAAATCCAGTCCCGCCCTTGCTCCCTCTTAGCAACCACCCCCTCCCCAGGTGTTAGCAACCTTTACCCACATCGGCCTGGGAAAGTAACCTTGGACAGAGGCAATAACCCAAACATACATTCCACAGTGCAGTAAACAGATTCCAGCCTGGCATGGCTGGAAATTTCCCTCCAGCAAACCCGGGTCAGGAAAATGACATGCGAAATGTTACGATGTATTCAGAACATTGAAACGGTGAACATGACACCAGCTAATGATTGAGAGTCCCTTTTGGGAGATGGGCAGTGATAAATTTGATTAATAAAAAAAAATGATTGATCAATTTTGATTTCTGAGAGTCAATAATGAGAGCACCAACTACCTGAAGCCACAAAAAGAATTCCCAGATATCTATATCAGGGTACCTGTTCTAGATCACTTTCCGTTTATGAATTTTTCTTTTTTCCCCAAATACCACCACCTTTGTCTTTTAAGCATTTAAAATTAATGTGTAAAACAATAACTGTCCAGTGCCCATAATTACCTATGGAGGCCTGCCTGAGAATATGAAATGAGCAATACAGTAGATCATTTGAATAAAGAAGTACCAAAAATTCCTATTTCCCAACTTTACTGGGGGGAAAAGTCTCAGCTCAGGGCTGAAACAATATCGATAAACAAGTTGAATAAGAGCAATGCTAGCACACATCATTGTTTCACCCCTTTAAGGATCAGAATGTTGTCTGTTAAATGGCCTACAGGGATGAATCTAACCTGAATTTAAGTATTTGTGCATAATACCATAATTAACATAAATAATCCGTTCAAGCTCTTCTAATTTAGTCTATAGCTTGTTTCCAACCGTAGAGTCAAAGACTGCATGAAAATCAACAAAGAATCAAACAATTTCCTTATATATTTTACATTGACTTATTATATGATCCAAGATGAAAAAGTGATCAATTGTTGAGTTATCTGCCTCTAAACTCAGCCTGTTCCTCTGAATGCACATTATAATAACCCAATTCTCTAATTTGTTAGGCAGATACTTTGCATAAATTTATGGCTGTGATATTAATCAGGGTAAAAAGTCTATAATTTTCTGGAAACTCTCAATCACCTTTTTTATAAACTGGGATCACAAGGCTTATCTTGCATTAACTTTGTCTTTAACTGATCAACTTTATGTTGATGGTAGTTCAAAACACCTGGAGAACCTGAGTCAGCACTGATCAAGTTGTAGCAAATATCTGCCAGACAATTTGAATGTGAAATTGCAGTCATTTTCTCTACTGACTTATGGATCATTTGATTCTTTTTTAACTCAGAAGATCTAATTCAGGCAGATGATCATCTTAAATTTTCAACTTCCTACTGGCTTCAAGTCCAATCTATTGAAACAAGATAGGTTGGTAATCACTGCAAGCTCTTGAAATGACCTCCATATTTTGATTTTTTTCCATCTTGGCAGAGGAGATACATTCATAATCAATTATACTTATTCCATTTGTTTATAAGAAGATGTAATTGCTGGAGGAAAACCCTCTGGTGGGAGTCCTTCAGGATCTGATAGTACTGTTTATAAAGTAAATCTAGGAATTTGTATCCTACCAGATTTGTTTTAGAATCCTTCAAGTTATAAAAGTAGGTAAGATAAAGTTAGTCAGGATTGGGTTTCAAACATTTTGCTATTTTATACTTATCACACCCTATTCTTAGATTAAAATCTCCTACCAATATAATAATATCCACCAGAAATGTATCTTCTAATATACCTATATGATTTTGAAATTTGGCCCTTCTAGGAGGCATGTAAACACTTAGTAGTATTAACGCAGGATCGTTTATTATCATGAATCTCACTACCAGTATGGAGGGATCACAGCCCAGATTTATCTGAGCTGCCTCCAGATTCCACTTCATATTTAACAAAACAGCCGTGCACGCATACACACACACATGCACCTAAAGGGCAGCCTGTAGAGTGTAATTTCCTCGGTGGAATAACTTACAATCTAAATCCTGCTAAATAAATTATATGAGTCTGACTTTCTGAGATCCACATTTTCTTACAAGCATACTACATCATGGGATTGCAATAACTATGAGGAACCCTTATCAGCAGTTTGAGCCTTCCATTCTGCTATATTCCAAACCAGGATGGAAAAAGCACATGAAGTTCACAGCTTAATTGTCATTTTTTATGTGAGATCCTCC
Source organism: Candoia aspera (assembly GCF_035149785.1). NCBI lineage: Eukaryota > Metazoa > Chordata > Lepidosauria > Squamata > Candoiidae > Candoia > Candoia aspera. The sequence goes on along the minus strand of NC_086158.1, from coordinate 73,433,973 downwards.
TCCCAATTGCAAAACTAGGAAGACAACTTTCATTTATAACTTAAGTACTAATAGAAAGCTTAGTTTGGCACATGGGAAGCTTGTTTTACTTGTTTTTTAGTGCCAATTATTTCATGACTTGGACTGGATTTGAATATCAGGTCAGGGCATCAAGCAATTTCATCCAAGATGTTTAGTCTAACCATATTGGTTTGTCTACTAAAACCAGGAGGCAACTGTAGTGTCCTACAAACCGAGTTATATTGTGGTTAAGGCATTATGTGCAAGTGGTTATGGGGGCCCTGTATCTTTAAGATAAGAGGCTCTATAGTTTCATATCCCTTGAAAAGTGGGGCTATTTAAATTGTTTTCATACAGGGAGTTAATCTCCACTACTACTCTTCCCAACCAAAGTTGTAGGGTCTGCACTGCCTTTTCTGTAGGTTGATTATTAAACATGTAGGTGTTTTGGCCAGTACTGCTAAGCTTGCTTTTATTTTCACTTCCTTCACATTACACATCAGTCTTCTTGGGTCATCCCCTTCTTCTCAGAGCTTTTAGGGTTAGGAGGCAATTGAAGTTGGTAACTGTGTTTGTGTTGCAGCTCTTCTCTTAGCCAAAAGAATTTGGCTCTAATACCATTTTGTTCCATAGGAGGCAATTCACTAAAAGTGTTTATTGGCACGTTTTCTTCAGGTAAAAAAATCCTATCAACTACTGGATTATTTAAATTAAATGTATCTAAAGGAATTAGGAAAGAAATTACAAAAGTACACAAGTAACATCTAGGTACTTCAAGCTCTTTGCCTGAAGAAAATACTATATTTACACTGATAAACCATTTGTGCCTCGTCACCAGAATCAAAAGTTACCAATGCACTTGTTATAACACCATTATAATGCAGATATTCCATCTTCCTTGACATCTACACTGAATCTAAGAGGAGTAAATGTTTCAAGTAGCTACACAAAATGCAATCTTCATTCCATCTGTGAAAGTAAGCCTCAGGGCTTTAGAAAGTTACTAAATGCAAATTTGGCTTTCATAAGTTGAAAAATGATACATGGGGCATCTTCTCCCTTGCTCCTCAAAAGAGCAAGCTGTGTTAAACGTTTGCTAGATAATTTTGATCAATTATGGGATCTACCGTCTTAAGTGATTTGACTGACCAATATTAGACATTGGTCTTTTTACATACCTTACTTCTTTATTAAGTACTTTATTTATCCATCTATGATAACTTTTTAGTTGCCTGTGTTCTCTGTATGGTTTGTTTCCAACAAAAGTTGAAGAAGATGGTTATAATTCAGCTTAGGTGCATGCTTCCTATTCTTAGGTTTTGCTCATTTAAGTTTCAATTTCTACCTTCTTTCTCTTTTTTCTAAAATGCACCTGAGAGTTTACTTTCTTTGTCCTCTTCTTAGTACTACGTAGAGTCTGAATCTGAGAATCGTTATGAAGTGATTATTATATTTTTGTCTTTGAGGTCTGATCTCATTTGAGACCAGTTTGGTAAGAGTTTTGGTCAATAAATCACTTGAAGTGGATAGATGAATGAGCAGTAGATGAATTCTTTCATTCTTTCATCAGATGACCTCCTCAAAGCAAAATTATTGAAAGCCTCGTGTTATTCTCCCAAAGTTTCTATTAAGTGTAACAAGGGTCCATTTAATTTAGTATATCATTTTCTGTTCCTTTTTCCTTTGTATCAATAATTTGCTCACAAACCTTTGTTGGAATCACACCTCTAAAAAAGAAGACTGTAATTGATCGTTTTTGAGATTTAATAAACATATCAACATCTTCAGTTAAAGGACACATCTCCTTTTATTTGTAGCCAACTCAAGTAAGAACCATTGTTTCAATGCCTCCTAGGGCTCTTCCTCCATAGTTTCAACCTACAATCTAGTTGAGGGAGTCTTTTCATAAGTGCTACATAGAGATAAGCCTATTCCATTATAGGTTCTGTCTAGAGTCGCAATTTATTATTGTTATGATTTTTGGATAATACAGCAATGCAGTTTACTTGGCAAACTTCACAGACCTTCTGCTTGTATCTGTAGTTGGTCATAATTTCCAAAAGGGAGTATTAAAGCCAATATGTATAAAACCAGCTGTGACCTTCAGCTATGCTGACACTGTAATATTTATATCCACAGGGATTTTGTTTCTTCCTGCTGTTTCTGCTTTTTCCTCCCTCTTTGCAGCCCAGGGTAAGAATTTTGTGCCCTAATTAGCACTAAAATGTATAGTCCAAAAGGGAAGATAAGATATAAAATTTAAAAACTCAGGCGCTCATGTAAACTGTGTTGCTGCTGACTCTGTGCCTCACCCAGAAGTCCACCCACCATTACATAATATAAATTGATACAATTAATAGTGAACCCACTAAGATTTAAAACTGTTTCCTTGAGTGTAACAATCCATTTTATTGGCAGCTAACCGGTCAAATATGGTGGGCCCCAGTTACAAAATTCAATTGTTTCATCACTTTGTTGTTTATTCGTTTAGTCGCTTCCGACTCTTCGTGACTTCATGGACCAGCCCACGCCAGAGCTTCCTGTCGGTCGTCAACATCCCCAGCTCCCCCAGGGACGAGTCCGTCACCTCTAGAATATCATCCATCCATCTTGCCCTTGGTCGGCCCCTCTTCCTTTTGCCTTCCACTCTCCCTAGCATCAGCATCTTCTCCAGGGTGTCCTGTCTTCTCATTATGTGGCCAAAGTATTTCAGTTTTGGTTTCATCACTAGTTAAACACAATCAATGTCCAGATTCCATGACACGTTTTTAAATAAAATGTTTACCTTCTGTAAACCTTCTCTAGAATAACATTTGCCTCAGGACACTGTTTTCTATATATACCTAAAGCAGCCAGAAATTTATTGTGAATAATTCTGCAAATTCCATTTAGAATTCATGAAACTCTTCCATGAGATGTTTCGTCACAAGAATGCGCTCAATTTCCAACAAGGCAGAGAATAAGTCCAGCATGCTTCCACTTACTGTTCCTTCCAAACAAAGCAAAAGCCAATTCATTTTTTTAAATATCTATTTTGAAAAAAAAAAAAAGAAAGTTACCAACCAGCCCTTTCACTCTTTTTTACCCCAACAATTGATTCTTGAGTATCTATTGTCTTTTAGATCTTAGAGCAAATTTCAAAATAGGCATATACCAGATCTGTGGAGTCCTTGGTGCTCTCTGAGCCTTGTTGTTTTCTTGCAGACGTTTCACTGCCAGACTAGGCAACATCTTCAGTGTGAAGAGGGAGTGGGCCTTGCTGTCAGTTTATATACCGTGGCTTGCCCTGCTTGTGTTGGTCGGGGTGTTGAACAAGGCCCACTCCCTCTTCACACTGAAGATGTTGCTTAGTTGGGCAATGAAACATCTGCAAGAAAATAACAAGGCTCAGAGAGCACCAAGGACTCCACAGTTCAACCCTGAGCTACAAATATTTGTTTCGATTGATATACCAGATCACCAGAAGCCAATGAAACTCAGTTTCAGGCACACTGGTCTTTGTAGATTGGGGAGAAGAATCCCACCAATGAAAAATTTATCAGAGACACAGGTTTACGTAAATAAATTGGCATGCAATCTTTCTGTGCTGGCCACCAATATATTCTACTGATGTGCAGATCTTCAAAGTTTGCTTTCTTTCCCTAGAACTGCAATTAGAGTGTACCTCTGAAGCAAAGTGAAGCCCTGTTTCTAATGTCAAAACAGTGGCCTATCTATTTAATAACAGGCACTTCCATACATGTGAAAAAACCTTTGTTATCAAAGTTCCCACTCAGGTTAGATCAACCCTTCCTCAGCACGATAAAAGTCCCGCTGAGGCTCATTTGCACTGACTTAACATATTCCTAATTTCAGTCATTAGTATTTTTGTAAAGACATAGTTAATTCTGTGACAGATGGTGGTCTGAAACCACTAACACCAAAATCCTTATTCAAGCAAAGCAATACAATTAGAGTATACAATAGCAGGGTGGGGAGTGAAGGGTGGAAGGATCCTCTATATCAGGGTCCTCTACCTGCTATTCTAAGCTATGTAAATACTGCAAAGCAACTGGATATACACTAAGTTCATAAATTCAATTTGTTTGCCCCCAATTGAGCTATCAACTAGAGAAAGTTGTGGGTAAAATTCATAATTTGAATTTAAAATTGAATGATAATTTGGTTATCACTAGTTTTTATACCATATTATATTATAACCAACCTATAATCTGTAATAGAAGCACATTTATGTTTCATTAAAATAAATTGAATTTCAGCATTGGTACGTATGTGATTATAGCTTTATAAATGTATTAAAATCTTGACATATATCCGAATCTGTTCTCATTCAACAAATAAAATCTGCTTAAAAAGTACAATTAGTCACTAACAGAGTTAAAATACTACAGATAATTTCTGCTGTGGCAAGTAACAAATCAAGGATTTAGAAGAAAGCTTTTCTGCGTTTTCCCACTGGAGTTCAATGTCACATGAGGCATCACTCTCTGAATTTAAAACATCTGGCTTAGGGCCAGGAGAACAAAAATACTTTATATTAACTTCTCTTATCCTCTGGTGACTATTACAGAGCCAGGAATTGCAGTTGAGGCATCCATGAGATTTATTTTGCTTTATATGTGTTAGTTTCAACCAAAACTTTGTATATATTACAACTTGCTTGCAAAAATTCATAGACACCTCTATTTCTCTAAACTATAATGATATTAAGGGTACTGCTACTATGACAACTTTTCAAAAACATAAAACAATCTAACTGAACTTCAATGAAACTTGGGATAAAGTCCCTAAACAGCTTTTTAAAGTAAGTAAGTGCTTATTTAAACCAATTGATTGTCTTCCATTTTAACAGATATCAGGACAAGCAAATATAGGCTCAAGACCTAATCAGGACCTCACCCTCACACACATAAAGTAGGCTTTAACTACTTGTAGGATTAGGGAGCTAATGCCCTTAACAGGGCAAAAGGAAGACTATTAAGTACCTTAGCATCAGTCTTCTTATTTCTTATTAATTAGCAGGATGCATAATGATTACTATAATATGTGAATTTATTTTCAAAGGCAAATTAAGAGGGCTGAGGAAGCTGGCAAGTTCTTGCTGTTAAAATAATTTAAACAAACAAGATAAAGATTGGTAACACACTGCTTTTGGATGGCATAGACAGTGTTTGGCAGTTTAGTTTTTACACCATTGGTTCCTCTTGCCCTCAAAACTGATAATGGTTGTGGCTCCTTGTGCCTCTGTTGCAAGTGTAGTAATCTTCCACTATGTGTGATTTTCTCCTTTATTGGACAATTACAGGTTCACCAGCTGTAAAGTAGAACTGAAATATTTATACAGTCTGAGTAAAAGGGCAACATTATTTAACATTGGAGCCTTAGCAGTGAAATACAAACTATTCACAGACCTGCTGTAGAGAGCTAAAACTGTTCTCCTAATGCTGGTCCTTAACATTATTTTATTCATGCTCACGCTAACTTGCCTAAACAAGACATCTTATTTTTCCTTGATTCAATATCACCAGGTACCTTAGTTTCTTTTCATATTAGGCATGTCACCCTAATGAAGGCCTCTGGCACCCATTCTGGGTCTTTGGATCTTTCTTTTCAATTTCAAAACCATCTGCCTTTCTCTCTCTCTCTCTCTCTTTAGTAATCTTGAACCTCCAATCTGAGGTAGCTTTCCTCATTTTTATCAAAATCCTGGCAAATTCAATATTTTAAGCAACTTTTTGTTAAGTTTCTCAAATTGCAAAAGTAGAAACTTGGGGGGGGTTTTTGGTCTACTATAGGGGTTATTTTATATAATATATCTTATGATATATTGTATGTTATTATGCATATATGCATTTATTCACACACACACACACACACACACACACAGACTATCCTGCCTTCCAAGCACTTCTTTAAGTTACAGCACTCACTAAGCGGGCACACAAGTATCTAGGTTGTAGGTAACACCTCTGATTGAAGGCTTGTATGACTGAGCACTCTTCAAAAGAAATTGAATACTATTAACAAAACCTGGCATATCACAGAGGAAGCTAAATTTAATCCTTCCCACTGCACACATAACTTGAAGGGCATTCAGTCATATGGGTCTGTACTTACATACTCAAGTGATTCAGTTTTACCATCTTAGAAAAAATCAAACTCTAATTCTAACAGTTTTATATGTTCCTTCCATCAGACCCCTTGAAATAAAGTATAAAACAGTCAAAGAGAGCAGAAGGGAACTAAGTAGCAATACTGGCATTCTTCCATTTCTACCTTTCCTTTTTATAAAACAGCAACCTCTGCAACTACTGAAACACAAGAGATTGCTGTGCTCCCTTCACTTTATAGGTAAAGCTTCACAGGAAAGTTGGTGAAGTATTTAGAGAATCCCAGTCCACAGTGTACTGACATAAAAACCAAACAACTTCAGGGACAAAAGTTCACATTAAAAGCACATTTTAGTATACTAAATTAGGTGTGCTTTGCAATCCATTTATCCATTTGCCCACTTACTAACTCCTCCTTCTTCCTTGGTAATTTACAATTGTCAGCAATGTAGCAGTGGCTGAATTAAATACTTAAAAGTTTTCAAACAGTGCGCACTATTCATCCTTTTGATCTTTCATGGTGATATTTATCAATAACTTTCTTATTCTTCATTTATATTGTAGCTGCCACTCGGCTAGATCATAGTAACAAAGTTTTATCCATGTGCATAATCAGAAACTCAAGCCAGGTTCTAGATTTTGACAATATTTTTCAATGTGTTAGTGAAAAATACAATGTTTAAAAAATACGAAGTCCTATGAATAAATGTGGGAATCAGAGTACTCTGATAAGGATACAATTAAATACATGCTTAATTAGAGGGTTTATTTCAAAAAATAATGTGGACTCTTACAATTGTATGTGCAATTATGCAAACTTAATTTTCCAAGTTCCAATAGCTTTGAAGCAAATGGCTTTAGTTGTCATTCAAAACTGATGTCCAGTGAAAGACACATGGCAAAATAAATTTTCTCTACTTAAAAAATGTACTAACTTGTTTTATTTTGCACTCTTTAAGAATTGTCAATTACATTTAAAATAGCAAGCAGTTCAATACATCAAAACCAAATCACTCTTTTGCTGTAACAGTTTACACTGTTGAACTAAAGTACAGTTTTAAAAGATCCATATAAGTACAGTGAAATAAAACTATAAACTTCAATTAAGCTATTAATAAACTGCAATAAAAATAATCGGTCCTCCTTATATTACAAAGCATATTTTTCATTTTATCAGAAACATACAAATGCTGAAGTAATAAACAAATAGCAGCCTTATTCTGATCCCATAAAAATGTTCAACATTAGTGCAAGATCCAACCCACAATCGTAAACAGCACATTTAATTCTATATACACTTTTCTAATTACTAGAATTATTAAACAATGCCTCATCAAATGGTTTCTAAAACAAGGCAGTAAATTCCAAAATTGGACTACCGTAATGCAGATGCTTTCCAACAAACATCTATAAACAAATAGCATTAATCTGATTATAAACAACAAACTGGCTTTTAAAATCCATGATCAACTGATAAAAAGACAAGTCAATAAACAGTAATTAACGGATAGTTAGAAGCTAACAACAATTATACACATATTTAACAAATCTTGTTTTAAACATGAAAAGCATAGTTTCTGTGAAATCATTCTGCTGCTAATTGCAAAAGGTCTTTGAAGAATGTATTATCATCATGCCTGGCAAAAAGTTAAATCTCTTCCAGTGAATATGCCATACCTTTTCCACATGAGGGTCCAGAGCTTACTTATCCAGATCATACCAACTTGAACCAAAAGCTACATTGAAAGATGGAATGCAGAAAAGCATAATGCGCGCACACACACACACACACACACACAGCTAGCTCAGCTCTACAGGATGACAGTTTGTTCCCGTCTCAAAAAGCTATGCCTAAGAGCCTGTACAGAAACTAGTATGTAGTGCCAAATCTTAATCCCTTTGCTGAATTTCACACGGTGCTGCCTCACTTCAGTTCCTGCAAAAACTATTTTTCTAACAGTCAACTTTTTAAAAAGCACATTAAAAATTGTAAAAGCCTCATAGAATTGAATCCCAACACTTGTTAGCATGTTTTTCTGAATCTTACATGTTTACTGATATGTTCACATGTTAAAAACATGTAAGCATGTTTTTCTGGATCTTCCATGTTTACACTTGGGCAAATTCAATATAGTAATTTAAAGAGCTGAACATATTGGTTCAGATTTATATGCTGTGAATTTCTGCAAAGCAAAATCTTCTCAAGAAACTTAAAAAACTTAAACTGATCTTACATGTTTGGTTGAATTATTAATGATTGATTAAAAACTATATATGAATTCCATTATTATTATGGTTAAAAGAATTGCATATGGTTAAAATAATGGGGAGACAGTTATCCCAATTGTCCAAATTCACAAAATTATACTGAAGTATATTTCTTTTGAAGAAAAAAATTCCCATGATGTAGCAAACCATGCAAACCTATCAATGTGTATGACTCATAATAAAATTAATATGGGCAGTGAATGAATTTGAGCAGGTAATGGGGGAAAAAAAGGAGTCTTGACTCTAAAAAATAATAAAATAGAACCTTCCATTTCAGGAAAAGACAGAAACATCTCATTATTCGTAAGATCCAAGAATTCCATGAGTTAATCTTTATAACACTTTCTCCTTCTGCACATTCCCCAAGCAATTTGGTTCCAAAATATTTAGCAATATGAAATTACTTAATTAAAAATGACCTTGCAGTCAGTAACTTTGGCTGAATTATTGGAATGACTAAAAACAGAGAGATATGCATGAGTAATAATTCCTTGTATTGAATGTGACCAAGTATAGTTATAAAGAAAAACACTGAACATAAGCATCTTTAACTGTGCCCAACAAATGAACTATTTCCTAAAAGTCAGGGGCTAGTAGTTTAAACCCACACATATGTACACAGAAATAACCTCACTAAGTTCAGTGGAACATGTTTCTAGCTAAATGCAGAAGATGTACCATGTGTAGTGGTTAAAGTGTTAGGGTGGCAGTACGGACAGGCCCGCAACTAGGGTCTGTGTCCCCTGGGGCAAACATGGATTCCGCGCCCATTTTGGCACCCCCCCCAGCACTCATTTTGGCGCCCCGCAGTGCAGCACCTGGGGCACATGCCCCACTTGCCCCCCCAAGTTGCGGCCCTGAGTAGGGAGGCCCAGATTCAAGTCCACCCTCAACTATGAGAGCTCACTGGAAGACTTTGGGCCAGTTACTCTCTTTCAGTCGAACCTACCTCACAGGGTTTGCATTGCAAGGAAACATAGGAGGAAGAGTATAAAATAAAAGCTGAAATGGTAGGGACTGAGGGGGGACATTTGATCTTCCTGTTTGCATTATGTTTGTTGCGGCATATGTTCTACCTTTATTTTTATATTTTTTACCCTGCAATTGTTTTGTGTGTAAGCGTGTGCATGTGTGTGCATGAGTTTCTCCCAGCATTCCTTATGCACAATGTGTATTTTGTTTTGCTTCATGGGATAAAGATATGATTTGGCATGAGGGGTTCATATGCCATCTCTGCCTTGCATTCATTTTCTTGGCCAAAGTATTCATCTTTGCGCCTTAGAAGTTCACCTTTTGAGAAACTTGTGGGTAGTAACTTACCATCCCCCCTCCATGGCTACCATTTTGTAACAACCCCAAAACTTTTTTTAAAAAAAATTCCAAATCTCAAACCCAGGCCTGAAACCAAACCTAGAAGAAGCAATGACTCAGTGGAAACCTTAGTAGCTCCTTTATTAAAAGCAAGATATAATAAAGAAAGATAAGGTAGTAAAGGTAAAGGTTTCCCTTGACATTAAGCCCAGTCATGTCCGACTCTACGAGGCAGTGCTCATCTCCATTTCAAAGCCGAAGAGCCAGCATTTGTCCGTAGACACTTCCATGGTCATGTGGCTGGCATGATTACACGGAACGCCGTTACCTGCCCACTGAAGCGGTACCTACTAATCTACTCAGATTTGCATGTTTTTGAACTGCTAGGTTGGCAGGAGCTGGGACTAGCAACGGGAGCTCACCCCGTCACGCAGATTCGAACTGCCAACCTTCTGATCGGCAAGCTCAGCAGCTCAGAGGTTTAACCCGCAGCGCCGTGTCCCTCAAAGAAAGATAAACATACAGCCTAATGTTAGAAAAAAATACAATACAGAACTGAGATCCAAATGACAATGAATTATCATTTACTCCACAATTTTAGGGCTCTGTCCTCTATTAAGGACATTAGAAAAGATTTTCAATGTAATTAGTCATATTTCCCCTCCACCAATACTCATAAACACTTTGTGCCCAACCACAGGACTCAGAAAGCCATGATCTCGAGCATCCAGTAGTAGCTATACAGTATGAGCTAGATTCGAGGAAGATGGGCGAAGTAGGCAATTCTAATAACAGTTATTAAAAATTGAGTAATTTCTGTGGATTTTGTAAGGCTGAATCACTGGTATAGGTGAAAAACAAAATTGGGGATACAGGTGGAAATTTCCATACACTTTCAGAGGGAAGCTTCTTTTAAAATTGTAAGCTATGTGCATACTAAGACATTTCCTCCTCTGCTTCAAATATATAAAACAGCAGGTTTTCATTGTTTTTACAAGATGGCTCACGGAAAATATCAAAAATATCAGAAACCAGTAATTTAAAACAAATCCAAGCTAAGAACGGTAATATAAAAAGAATGCTCATACAAATTATATAAACGTAATAAAACTTAAAGTTTAAACAGCTTCTAGACAACAGAACCTAGAACAGAAGAAATAAGATTAAGGATCTGGATCTGGAGCAATCTACCCTCCACTGCCAACTTGTCCATCATCTTCCCTTCACCAAATAAAAACAAAAAAATTCTCCAGCTCCAACAAAAGGTACAAATGGAAAATACAGTACTATAATTTAACAGTTCCACTGATGCAGGGAAAAAGAGGGGGAGGGGGACAACTCTGAATCATAGTTCAAGCAACTGGGGAATTTTTATCTCATTCTCATCCCCAGCACCAAGAATCCAAACTGAAATAAAGGTAATTGAGGTCTCTTCCCCCCCATCCTTTTAGCTTAAAAGGTCTGGGTAGTTAAGTAATACAAAACATTTCTTGAAAGAGATAAGAAGGAACATAATGACAAGCTGAAAAAAAGGAGGTGAAATGTATATAATTCTTCAGGATTTTTTCCCTGAAGATTTTGTAAAATTCCCAGTGTATTAGATTTTGCTATGTTGCCTTTCTATTTCATAACTAAGAACACACAACAATAAAATCATTATTTTTGTGTGCAGCCAGAACAATTTAGCACTGGATTGAAAAATACGTTGGTCTTGGAAAGATTTTTTTTCTCCTCTTTTTAATGTAAGACAATTCTGGGACCACACCACAGCAAAATTCTGGCACCTTTGCACATAGTGGCCTGCCAGAGGATGGAAACTTTGGCCTGTTCCTAGCAGCATGGATGGAATCATACAGGTAGTCCTCAACTTATGACCACAATTAGGACCAGAACTTCTGTTGCTAAGCAATGCGATCATTAAGTGATCATGTGACCCTGGGCTGCTGCAACCATTGTAAATACATGGCCGTTGCTAAGTGCCTGAATTTTGATCATGTGACCATGGGGATGCTGCAACAGTTGTAAGTGTGACGACCGGTCACTTTTTCTACCACCACTGTAACTTCGGTCATTAAACGAATGGTCGCAAGTCGAGGACTACATGTATCCATATATTCAGCAGGCACCAAGGTATCATAGGAAGTTAAAGGTATTCGGTCTGGTCCACCCTCAGCCATGGAAGCTTACTGGCTGATTTTGAAACAGTCATATTTCTTAGCCTAACCTGCCTACATGTAGAAGAAAAAGGGAATTGCTTTGAAGGATAGGAGGAAGAGCCATTACCAGAGCAACATTCAAATAAGAGGGGTTTACTAGTTTGAGTAAATATCTCAGACAAGCCCCTCCCTAGTTCAAACAAAGTTAAAGTGAGGGAGGGGAAGCACATTCAGACTTGCAGGATTCTGTTACTACAGCTGTTCCAAATAAAGTAGTCCTGACCTATATGGCATTGGTTTTTTAGTCTACTCCGTTGGGCTGACATTACAGGGTGATTGTTGTGGGGAAAACTGAAGTCTTCTTCCTCATTCAGCTGCAAAGTGGTCAGTTTTGACAACAGAGGAACTGCACATCTTAATTTTCTTCATTCAGAACTTTTTCCAGTGCCTCATGGTAAATCTTCCACTCAAAAAAGTGTTAGAAGCTTCTTTGGTAAGAACAAGGTCATTATTGCATTCATCAATAACCAGAAACCCCTTATGCAGGAAAGAAAATGATTTGTGACCTATGGTTTTAATTATTAGAAAGAATAGGTTATAGAAAGAAAGGAATTATGATGTAATCTTAGACAGGGAGGTTCAATTAGAATCATATGTATAACTGCTGAGAGGAAGATCAGAAACCACTTCTTTACAGATATATTTTTCTCAGGTTTTCTGTTCTTTTATTTTCTTTTTCCTATCTCCTTTTTTCTTTTTCACATTTACTTTAATATATATTTTTCCTTGAATGTATTTATTATCTATGTAAAATATTTTAATAAAAACTATTTTTTAAAAAAAAAAGCATGAGAAGCATAGATCCACCCAGAGCCATTTTAAAATCTGATGGTAGAATTTCATCTGACAGTTTCATTTTCAGAATGTTCATCTGATGCACAGAAACAGTTTCTTCTCATTATGGCCTCTGTCAGATTTATTTATTTATTTATTTATTTCTCACTCCGTTGGTTTTTACGTATTGAAATCCAAGATCTGGTAAATGGGAGCACATAGGGAAACCCAAAATATTGAGATAGTTACTGGGAATATATTTTAACATTGCTTTTTCTCCCTTTCATTAAAAATATTGAATCATCTGACTCTGGGGGGAGATGCACAGTGGCAAAATTTGATGAATAAATAAATAAATAAATTTAATAGGTTGAACCATAGTTCGGATGCAGGCCTGGGTAATTAGCCTTATAACTCCCTCCTCTCATTAAAAAAAAAAAACTTCTGTCAGTGGTACAATAACTAGAGCTTCACTTTGCAACCAATCCTGGTTCTCAAAGAAAACCAAAACCACTGCTGGACTTGATATAACAGAAAATTTAGCTTGCCAAAAATAATAAAATAGCTAATTATTGTGAGCACATGAAAGAGCAAGGAACGTGAAAGCCAGGTCTAGTCGACTCAAGCCTTGGTTAGGGTTGCAATTCATCTGAGCAAACTCTATAAGCTTTAAAAGCAGACAAACTTCCTATATGATTCAACTACCATAAATGCAGTTTTTGGAAACCACAAATAAAAGAAATTAGCCCATGACCTACTGTTTAACTGAGTAGAGGAACCCTGATATTATCTAGCACAAAAACTGTTTCAGTCTTTTTAGTTTTACAGTACAGCCAATCTGTTATTGGCTGCCCCAGCAAAACCAGAAGTATACCAGGTTTATTCAAACACATTAAGTGCTTTTCTGGCATATAAACAATGACATTCCCTTTCTTTTTTGTGAACTCGCTGTTTGGGAAGAAGGATGGTAGCAAGCTATTTAGACATAAAGGAAGTCTACGTTGTGGGACATCATGACTTGTACAGAAAAGCATCAAGTCCCCTAAATCTATGGTTCTGAACACATTTTTCTTTCAATCATCCTGCCTATCATACTAATTAAAAGTATGGACCAAACAAAGGTATACCTAGTTTTGTGTATCCAAGCAAGATATGGGGTGATTTTCAAAGGTCTGTGATACAAACTGTACAGTACTGGAATAAATATTTTTCCTCCAGTTTAAAGCTGAATCTGAATATAAACAAAAATAATCTCATGGGTATGTTCAGATATTATAAATGATGGGCTGTTTTGAGGAAAAGAAGCTCTCTATATACTTCAGGTTTACAGTTTTCTTTCTCCTTTTTTTTCTCTGATGTGGCCATGAAGAGTTTATACATTTGCATTTTTTTATAAATTGCAGTTTATCTTGTTCAAAACTAATAAATCATGTTTAATCGTAAGCTTGGTTCATTTGAAAAAAAATCAAACCATAGGAACTATAATTAAAAGGCAAGGAGTCGTCTATCAGTTTCCAAGAGATACATCAGTGGAGAGACTGATCCCCATAGGCACTAAGCTGCCGAACTCCAGTCTATTACACAAGTAACACATTCCTAATCTGCCAATGTATGCTAGACAAAACCTGACCTTTGCATTCTACAGTTCACTGTTTCACAGAGGCTTTGCACAAAAGAACCTGTACAAACACAGGTGTAAGAGTGATGTTGATGCCTCCTTCCCCCGCCCTTTATCTCCTATAAATAATTATTGATGATGTATACATACAGCTGCACAAGATCTTCGCTTAGTTTTAAAGGCCATCATTAGCTCCCTAACTACAGGCAACCCTCCTTTAACAACCACTTGTTCAGTGACCGTTCAAAGTTATGATGGCGCTGAATGAGGAAACTTACGGCCAGTCCTTGTAGTTGCAGCTATCGCAGCATCCCCAGGGTCATGTGACTGCAATTCAGGCACTTGGCAATTGGCTCGCAATTATAATGGTCGCAGCATCCTGCAGTTACACGATCGCCATTTGCAACCTTCACTGCCGGCTTCCAACAAGCAAAGTCAATGGGAAAGCTGGCAGGAGACTGCAAATGGCAATCATGTGGCATCACACTTAATGACCATGCAGAATTTGCTTAACAACGGCAACCAGAACTGTCATGTGACATTGCACTTTATGATCACGTCACTTAGCAACAAAGCTGCTGGTCCCAATTACCACCAATTACTACCGGTATACCACCAAAACAAGGAGCTATGCCTGATCACCTTTGGTAGAGAGTAAGGAAAGGACCACAGTGGAGATATGCGGGATCCGTTACCGAGGCAAAAGAGGCTGATGCATTTTTTAAGCCCAAAGCTGCCAGATAACATTCAGAAGGACTCAGGCAGATGCTTTCCTGATTCACTAGAGTATAAGGGTGGAGGGAGGTACAGCGCAATCAGACTTGCAAGATTCTGTTATTATAGCCAATCTGAATAAAAGTAGTTTTAGCCTTCCAGTGGAGTTGATTTCCTGGTCTGGTCTACCTAGTGGGGCTGACATCTTTTAATCTGCCTTTTAGGCTGTTTTATTCAGTTTACAAATTCAGTCATGTTATTGTTTTATTGCTGTGGCTGCTATTGCCAAGACTTCCGTTAAAATATATTTTAGTTTTATTATACCATTATATCTTTTCCTTTTTTCTGTATACTGCCTTGAAGGTATCTTGGCACAGAAAGATAGTATACAGATATTGCAATATATGAATAAAATACTGGCCTAAAAACATTAGGAACATACTAAGTTATAGAATGGATTTTTCTTCTCCTGCTCTTCCTATCTCCAAAAGTATATGGTATAGATCTAAAATGTACAGTAATAAAAATTAAAGCATTGAACACTAAATTCACAAGAATAGAAAGGGGAATTTTTGAATACTAAATGAAATTAAAAGATTAAGTATCTGTCAAACTAAGTATCTGTCAACTGTGCAACTGAGGATAGGAAAAAAAAACCAGGGTAAATAAGTATTAAACCACAGAATGTTACCAGTGGTGCAGCGAGGGGATATACAGAGGTTTAAACAACAACTGTTTTATTTTCACTAGTATAATTTCCATCTTCTTATTTTAAGGAAATACTAATACTACTGTATATAAATTCAGCTGCAAAGCAGATGAGCGAAAGTTTTAATCAGTCTCCACCTGCTGGTCAACAAGTCTGGTTTCAGCAATGTAAGATACAGAATAAAAACCTAATCTTTTCTTAAAGCACGGGAATTGAAATACAGAAATTGTTTGCTGAATTTTAATTTTAAAAAATCAAAATGGATGCACAGGTGGCAGAACATTCAAACATTCATCAGGAACAAAGGAAAAAGTGTATGCTCATTCCCTATTACTACTATATCATTATTTCAAATTTATTTTTAGAAGCTGCCAAGATTGCAATTCTTAAATATTAATCTGAGGGTTCGCTGAACTCCATTAGCTTTTTTTCTAGTACATATGGACAAAATTTTTAGAGTGTTTATTTGAACAAGTATTTACTTATTTACAGGGTGTCAAATAAGCTTTGCTTCTGTCTTTTGGCTAGCCACAGTTATATTCAGTTTTTTTCTTCTGATAATTTCTTCTTCTGTGTTCCCCCTTTATGAAAGGCAAAAAGGAGAGCAAAACAAGAAATGTCATCTCGAGAATTAAGGGAGAAGTATGTAGTCAAATTATTACATATTTTCAACAATTATTCCTGAAAAAAATTCTTATGAAAAAATGAAATCTGACTATACCTTACATACATCTTTTAGTTCACCAGTATGCAACCAGGCATTCAGGAATATCCTGATTTGATTATTAAAATGCTGAACTACTTTTAGGGTTCCAACCTCTGTTACTTAAACATGAAATATAAGAGTTTAAAACAGACACTTGGCAGCTACTACACGTTACCAATTCTCTACACTCTTGACAAAAACTATATACTAATAAAAGTACGTATTTCAGAAGCATAGGTATGCAGAAGGGATCTCTCTGTTAGCAGGGAAAACCACTATTCAACAGAGCAGACCCAAAGAACCAGAACCGTAGCTTCCCAAGGACTAAGACAGCATAGCTCAGGGGTGAGATGTCTGGAATTATATAGGTCATCATGATTTGGAGGACACAGGTTTCCTAACAAAGAAATGGGACGGAGTGGCATTTTTCAGAGTCTTTCTTTCAGTCCCATCAGCATCATCAATAATTAGGGAGGATAGGAAATGTAATCCAATATCAAGAAGGCCACATGTTCCCTGCTTCTGCCTTGTAATTTCTTCTTCATTAGTTGATTTGCGTTCATGCAAAGAATAAAACAAAAGGTTGCAGAGGTGGTCATGAAAAGACTGCATGTAATAGCTCCTAGGTAATTTTGGCTGATCTTGAAAAGTTAAGATAGGTCAGGTTGTGGATGGGAGACCACCAGCAAATTCCAGGGCTTTAGGCTAGACTAGCAAAAGACAATAAAACAACCCTCAGAAGAAGGCAATAGCCAATAACTTCTACACTTGTGCCAAGTAAACTAGATGGTTGCATCCATGAAGTCATATGGCACTGAACTCATGCTGAAGAAAACATTAGGATTACAACTGTAAAGTATGTTCAGCCCTAGAAGAAACTGGGCAGAAGCTCCACTATGTAGTGGAGTGTGAGATAGCAAGAAGAGATTTACCAAGCATAGTGGTGATAGACAAGTAGAAGCTGGAAATACTGGTTTGATTTGATTACTGGAGAGAGTCAAGTAAAAGAAAACCAGGAAACTGGCAGAGATGACAGTCCTAACAGTATCATTCTTATATTTATTTATTCATTTGCACTTATGGCATACCGCACTATTTCTTAAAGTGTGGTCCAAGGGCCCTGGGGGTCCCCCAAGACACTCTCAGGCACCCACAAAATCAAAATCATTGGCTAAATATTGAAGATATTTGTAAAAACTTTGAACAATGTCACTCTTCTCATTGTTAGGTTTTTTCATGAAAAACATTTATATTAATATCTAATGAGTTTCATAGTTACTTTTACATGATTCAATAAATAAATATTCTACAAATGCATCGATCTTAATTTTTAATATGATGAATATTGATAAATACAATCCATACAAACAAAAGCTCTTTGGGGGTCCTCCATAATTTTTTGAAGTGGGAAGGGATCCCAAGAGCAAAAAGTTTAAGAAACACTAACATATTCCAGTCCTGAAAGACTCAGCACCATAAGAAAAAACAGAAAGAAAACAACAGCACAGCAGTAAATCCCATGAAAACCCAAGATAGATGCCCTCAATCAATCACTTGGGGATTTAACTCGTTTCCAGAATGTCCACAAAGTGTGGGCTGCACATTTTTTTTTGGGGGGGGGGAGTTTATTCCACAAATACTCTCAGGTCTGTCTTCTCGCCTGTGACTGTAAAAAGGGAAAGGAGGGCTGAACCAGCCCTTTTTTTAAATAGTAATTTTATTAAAAATTACAACTACAATGATAAAAAACTAATACAAACTAAATAAAAAAACTAAAACAGAAGATGCAGAAAAAGAAAATAGAAAAAATAGAAAAGAAAAAATAAGAGTAAAGAAAAAGAAAAGAAATATATAGTGAAATGACTTCCCCCTTTATCACAAGTTTAAAGAATTTTATATTTATCACCTTCTCTTAAAATACAACAAATGACCTCTTCCTCCCATATCCCATCTCTTACCTATAAACAAATCCTTAAAAACCTCATTGTTTCAGTCCTGATCAGCAAAAGTCCATTGAGGGTTACCAGAGATAACAACATGTCTATTTTAACCTTGAGCAAATAAATCAACTTTATATTCCTTCCTTTTACTTCTAACAATCTTGATCTTTAGTCCCTTCAAATAATGTCCTAAATGTCATGTTCACTGTTTCAATGTGCACTGTACATCGTAACGTTTCACATGCCATGGTGCTGACGCGCGTTTCTGTTGGGAGGGAGCTGCTGTGAAACCTTGTGCCAAGCTCTGTATCTATGTTCATTTCAATGGAATGTGTCTGGGTTATGTGCTCTGCTCAAGGACTTTTCCCGCGGACCAGCAGAAGCCGTTAGGAGCACCTGGGATTGTGAGCCTGGGAAGATTCTACGGGGAGAGGGATTTCATTTGTACCGAGGGTTTTTTAGTTTGCATTTGGAGCACTTTTTCCATTCTCAGCTTTGTGATCCTGCATACTAATCTTTAATAAATCAGATATCTTTATGAACCTGTCCATGAGTC
This sequence comes from Candoia aspera, assembly GCF_035149785.1. NCBI lineage: Eukaryota > Metazoa > Chordata > Lepidosauria > Squamata > Candoiidae > Candoia > Candoia aspera. Next base: position 73,415,051 of record NC_086158.1, on the reverse strand, counting down.
TGATGGTGTTTTAGGATAGGCAATCATTACACTAAAACTTAATTTCTTTTCATTTTTTTCTTTGTCCCTTCTCACAAAATTCTTCAAAGCTTTAACAAGCCTCTTCTGTAAATCCAGTATAGGAAAATTATCCAGGTCACTCTCTTGGTTTGTTATTTGTTTTAATTATTAATTATTTCAATTATTAAGACATCAGCGGGTTTCATTTGTATGTCCAGTGTAGTATCTTTTTCCATTATCATTCTTGTAGCGTGTCATTTTTAAATCCACTTTCAAATCAGTCTAAATCTTGTCAGGTAAAACTTGTTACTCCTCCATAACATTTTTCAACATTCTGTCTATAGAGGCAGACACTCTTAAAATTAACTTTTGGTTCCATTGTTCAAAAATATCCTTCAGTATGTCCAATGTTAAAATATTTCGCTCCATTCTGTATCTGTAAGTCAAATGTAATTGTTCTTCTCCTTTAATTGTAATCTTTAGTTCCTACTGGCTCCCTCTAGCATCCAGCCTTCAAAGTCCCATTCTACCATGTTTAACAAAAGCATTTTCCCACAGGAAGGATTCTTATACTAATTCCAAAATCTTATTTCAAATTCATCTGGACCCTTAGTCCTTTTGTAACTTCCCAGAATCAAAGTTCTAATCACCCTTTTGCTCTTTATTCCCCCTCCCACAATTTTTAAAAAATCCTTAAATTTGTATTTAAAACTTCTTTTGCTAAAGATTGAAGAAAACTCTCCTGGTGTCGATCCAAAGGTTCCTAAGAGCTGAAAAGCAATTAACAAGCAATTTCCGAAAGTGATTAGAAAAGTAATATGCGAACCCAGTGTCCTTTTGAAGGTGCCAACCGTGGTCTCAGCAAAAAGATGGCTATTCCTTGTCCCAGAGCTCTAAACCCACCAGGGACCGCTGTGTTGTAGTCCCCTTGCGAGGAACGGTCTGGAGCACTTGTGGGCAATCATAGGTCCTTCCCTTGTACAGACAGGAATTACAAAGAACCGGTCTACTTCATTCCGGTGTGGTCGTCTTCGGTTCACCGTTTCTTCCCCAGAAGAGAACCAGCCCCTCTTCTGAGGTACTTCAGTTCTGAGGTAACTCGGCCTAGACAGCAGCAACTGGAAAATGAAGCCCCTTTGCTGCCACCCCGTCAGCCCTCCCAAGTAAACCAGACAGGAAACAATGAGATGAGCTAACTGTACTTTATTGTAAGGCTACATTAACAGAATCTTCTAAGTCTGAAAGTACAAATCTCCCACCCTCCCTATTTAACTCCTGAGTAATTAGGGCGGGCCCTTCCTAAGTTTCTTTCTCTGACCGTTACTCTGTTGTGGACTCCCTTCTCTTTTATCGTTCCCTAGGCAGCATCTCTTCCTCCCATCTTCCAAGTCCACCCTCACATTCTATCACACACCCCTTGGTTACAAACCAGTTTCTCCCTTCTGTAGTGGTATGTGGGAATGATCTTGGTACAGAGACACAGGAGGAAGAGCCACAGCTTAGACACTGGTCTGATAAATGAAATCTGACTCCAAAGGAAAGCTGGCTGGGTGACCTTGGGCCAGTCACTCTCTCTCAGACCAATTCACCTCACAGGGTTGTTGTTGTGGGGAAAATAGGAGGAGGAAGGTGTGTTATACCTAACTCAAGGCAGCAAACATACCTGAGTTATTTATAAAAATAATAAAGGCAGGATAGAAAATAAATAAAGGGAAGGAGAAAGGGAGGGGGTGGAGAAAGTGTCTCAGAAGGGACCCTCCCTAGTTTTCGGGAGAGTAAAAGTGAAGGAAGGGAGGGGTTCTTCCAGAATTGCAAAATTCTATTAATGCAACCTTACAATAAAGGTACTGCCAGTAATTTGTGCATCTTGTCTGGACTACCTCACAAGGCTGATATCAATCTTGCAAGTCAAATGCTCAAATCATCAGTACTGTCTTTTCTTCTTTCAGAAAAAAGTCCATAGAAGACTTCTAGTCTTTTTAAAAATTCTTAGTTGTTTTTCCCCTGGCCAAACTGGTCAGTTTTGTCATTTCTGCGAGCTTTGTCAATTTTATAATCCAATCCTCTACCATGGGTGTTTCATTACTGTTCCATCTTTACAATATCCACAAGCTTTTTTTAATTTACTGGACTGGATGATAGATTTGTTTTGTGCTAAGACAGTGTTTTTCAAACTTGGGAACTTTAAGATTTGTGGACTTTACCACTCCCAGAATTCCCCAGAATGCTGGCTGGGGAATTCTGGGAGTTGAAGTCCACACATCTTAAAGTTCCAAGTTTGAAAAAACACTGTGTTAAGATCTCTCCTTACTATCCAATGTTGTGCCTGTAATGACACCCATTACCTTTAATACAGGTCTTATTCTGCACTGGTGGGTTGTCTCACCAGCAATCGCTCTGCCACATTTTGTAGAAGTTGCAGCTTCCATGTCTTCTCCAAAGATAGCCTTGTATAGAACTCATTGCTGTAAGTCCAATAAAAGGCATCTTAGACACATGCGAAATATATGTTCCTAATCAAGGAAAGGAGATAAAAGTGTAGGGTCCTGCTCCTAACTCTCCCTAAATGTAGTGCTCTTGTGGCCAACGGGTTTATAGGTGTAGAAAGTCCAGACGCACAATGCCTAAACTTCCAACACTTTATAGAGCACTCATACTTAATTACACCACAATGCCAAACTGTTTTGGCTGCAAGAAGGAAATTGAAGTATTTGTTTCTGTCTGAAATGAACTGGACAAAGAGATGGGTTTAAACAGTATTTTGATTACACTACAACATAAAGCATGGTGGTTGCCGATCCAGGCTGGTTTGGATGAAAACAAGACACTGTTTACTTTAAATAGAAACAGATGCTTCTGACCTTGGAGCCAGACCAGGGGCTACAAAGTAGAGGAGAGTGTATCTGTACAGAAGGCAGCTTATAATTATATCAAATCACATTGCATTCAAGTGTCAAGTCAAATGTTTGAACTAACTTTCAGAGAATGCAAGATCGCCCTACTTAGGAAAGTTCTGCATTCTACCTTACCACAGAATCTGGATGGTTTATCTTATCTATCTTCTTGCCTAAAACATGTAAGCATTATTTTTAATATGTAAACAATTATGAATACCTTAGTATAAATGAGCTGCTAACCTGTTTGCACTTAAGTCCTCAAATTAAAAAAAAATGGGGATTTGTAAAACAAAACATTAAAAAGGAATTTACAGGACAATTTATCTAATACTGCAATTATGCTTACAATAATTTTATTTTTATTTATCTCTTTTATCATATCAGAGTATCAAATATCTATGATCTGAGAGCATAATAAACCTGCATTTATCAGTTTCACCACAAGATGGTGTATCCATTCCATTAGGAGCAGAAATGATTTTTTTGCACAGCAGTTTACACTCTTCCGATATAATTTTATTTATATTACTATACTATAATAGTTACAGCCAAACTACTTTTCCACTCTTAAAACTTATAATCACAGGATTTTAATTAGTTGTCTATGACAATTAAAACTCACCCCCAAAATACTAGACTGGGAGTTTTTAGAAACTAAAAGGTACAGATGAAATTAGATTGTGTTTCTCACACTATATTTTAGGCTAATGATTAATTGTAGGCTACATCAAATGATTAATATAGATAAGTGAACTAGTAAGTTATTTTGTGGGCTAGTTAAATGAGACTAATTTACAAGGATGGCTTATACATTATATTATATTCTTTTTTCTAAGCCCATATTATCTTAACAGAACCTTAAGTTTTAAACACCATGAGAAGCATCAGGCTTTGCATGAACAGGCAAAACCACAAGCCTAAGATGATTGCATTCTGGGCTTTCTGGACAGTCCAGGGTGTGAAAAATACAGGTATTAGCTTAGTTGTTTTGAAAAGACTGGGATTTAAGCATGTCTATTTAATGTCTATTTAATTACTTCCTATTAGAATTTGATATGCATAATTTTGGTTTATGTGTGCACATTTATTCCAAATTTTTATCTATGCCTACAGCTACTTAGGCAAAAGCTTTTTCAGTCATAGACCAATATAAAGTAACATTAATAAGAATTACAGCCATTTCATTGTAATAGTGAAATCTATGAGAAATAAAGATACCTAGAATTTAGTAGTACCAATCCAATGTTATAATATTAAAACACTAAGATCTTTATATAAAAGTTTTTAAAATTAAGACTAAAACAACAAAATAAGAAATGAAATAAGAGAGAATATAAAATAGAATATAATAGCCAAATTATATTCCACATTTGGAATCTGTCTATTTATTAAGAATTTTGGATTTACTGTGCTTGCATGGTTGCCAAAAAGATCATCATATATTCCTGGAAACACATTTGTGCACAAGATACCAAAAGTTGGTTTGATAAAATGTGTACACTCTCAGTCTTTGAACTGGCTATCTTAGTAAAGAAAAGACAGGTTGATCGATTGATTGATTTGATTTGATTTCTATAGCAAAAGACAGATTTGTTTATTTACTTGATTTCTATAGCCGCCCATCTCAGCAAGTGACTCTGGGCGGCTTATAACATGCAATTAGCGCAGCATAGTATAACTGTATTTCATTTAGTTTGACTAATTTTTTATTTATAAAATATATGCTTTGTTTTTTCTTTCTTTCTGTAGTTCTATATTAACAATAAAAATGACTAGTGAACTGCATGTCCATATTTTGAACATATAATTAAGAACCAGTGGTTGAATTTACTTTATCTCACCTCCTTCCCTGGACTTTGAAGAAGCAGGATAGGAAGAGTGTTGATGCCTTTTAACTTTGGTGTTGGAGAAGACTCCTGAGAATTTCATGGGCAGCCAAAAAACCAAACAAATGGATCATTAAACAAATCAACTCAGAGTTCTCACTCAAGGCACAGCTGCCCAGGCTCAAATTATCCTATTTCAGAACAATATGCAAATATCTAACTCTCTAGACAAGGTTCTAATGCTAAGAAAGGTAGAAGGAAAGAGGATGACCAGCACCAAGGTGGATGGACTGAATTACAGTGGTGATGAGTGCTGTCAGACTCCACAATCAAAGGATTGCTGAATCGTCTGATCGTGTTCATCTGCCATGATGAGTCAACAAGTGTCAAGAACCGGATGGGGGGGGGGAATGAAAAGAGTGTGAAACTTTGTTGTTTGGGCTGGATGGGGGGAGTCAAGGTCATACTGCCAGAGACATCACAGATGTTCGTGCCTGGTATGGCTGACCATTAGAACTTAGGTGGGGAAGTAACAGGAGGGGGGAGCAGGGTGCTAGAAAGTTTTAATTTGCTAGTTTAGGCATGAAGTTTTCAATTGCAGCTTTTCTTTTGTTCTGTACACTGGTTCTCAATAAATCTGAATTCTGCATGTTCTCACTGTGCATGAGTCAGGTTATTTTGGGACCAAAGGTGTCAGTTCTTAAAAGTGCACTGTTGAAAGACCTGAAAGACTAGGTTAGGGGCAGATCATCATGGAGAAAATGTATCTATGTGGTCACTAAGAATCGACAGGGACTTGATGGCATATAGTCAATCAATGAATCACCGCCTTCCCAATCTATTTTTCCTTAAATATGAGTTTTATTTGATCAGTGGAACAGGAATGTTTCAATAAGAATGAAATAAAATAGATGAGAATAAACTAGGCCAAATTGCATTTGTAAAGAATTTTACCAAAGGTAGACAAAAGTGCATAAATATAGACAGAATTATATACGAAAAGCTGTCACTCTAAAATGGATGCATTTTAATCACATAATTTTTAGTTGCAGAGAAGGGTTGAAAAGCTGTTAACATTATTCCAAAAGGTCATCTTTTGTTGTGCAAGTTTATAAACATAATAATCCCTAACATAAGTTGTTACAGAACATCTATCTATATTCGCCCACAAGTGACAAGCTGTTCTTGTATGGTCATTGTACTGTAACTGCTTTTTGGGTTTTTAGTAGACTGTTAATTTTACCTACATAGTCACCATTAGTACATCAACAACATGTAACCATTATAACCATTATACTCATGAAAACTGAATTCCTACAGTTCAGCAAAGAATTCTTTTAGTTTTAATCAATCTCTATTTTTAATGTTGATTCTTATATTTTTAAATGCCTGTTTTTATATATGTATTTTTTTCTGATTATTTTACACCACCCAGAGTTACTTCTTGTGAGATGAGTGGCTATATAAATCTGATTAATAAATAAATAAATTTCTGCAATCAGTATATCATCAAAAGGCATTTTCTCTTAATGTTGTTACTTAACATACCTAGGATAATGCTGTAACTGGAAATTTACAGCTCCTACACTACTATGTGTGCAGATCTGCACAGGGGAACATAATCCACCCAAATCTTATAGAATATCTTTCTTGCAGATTCATTTTACAGAGTTAGAAGGATCTCAGGTGCAAAACAACAGATGTCAGTAGCTCATGTTGCAACTCTTAAAATCAGTGAAACAAGGAAATGTACAGATCTGATGCTAATTCCCCAAATTCATCTTGTAACCCTATAACATGTTTATATTTTCTTATCTGACCACTGTAATGTAATGTAACCTATTGTAATCTAAGTATATTGATTTTTGTAGGCAACAGTTCAAATTGCCTATATTAATAAATAATTTTACAAATGCATGAATATATTGCATATATCTCCTAATAGCTGGGGTTTAGCTTTAGCCTGTATAGAATAGTGTGAACATGCTTAAGGTAAAACTGGACTTTAGCAATGAGTGTGGCATACTAGCCAAAATATGCCAATATAAGTATGGTTCTTACCATTGGCAGGGAATGCTATAGGCAGCATGGAAAAAACTAAAGTGGTTAACCTAATCTACACCTTCCCTTTCTTACTAAAAAGCATTATATAAATGCCTTGATTGCCCAAAACTATGATGGGAAATAAAGGTGAATACCTACAAGCCAAATTCTGAGAGTGCCCTTGACTGCAAGAAGATCAAACCAGTCCATACTCCAGGAAATAAAGCCAGACTGCTCACTTGAGGGAATGATATTAAAGGCAAAACTGAAGTACTTTGGCCACATAATGAGAAGACGGGACACCCTGGAGAAGATGCTGATGCTAGGGAAAGTGGAAGGCAAAAGGAAGAGGGGCCAACCAAGGGTAAGATGGATAAATGATATTCTAGAAGTGATGGGCTCGTCCTTGGGGGAGCTGGGGGTGTTGACGACCAACAGGAAGTTCTGGCGTGGGCTGGTCCATGAAGTCACGAAGAGTCGAAGCGACTGAACGAATAAACAACAACAAAACCTACAAGCCATCTGGTGATGACCATGCCATATGGAAGACTGCAACTTTGAAAGTAAGAGGAGTAAATGTTAAATAGCATTAATTAACCTGTGTGTTAATACGTGTCTTCATTATATAAAAGAGTCTGAGCTTGTGGAAAGGAACTGATGAACACATGCAAGTAAGTGAAGGTTTAGGTTGATTATTAATGAAAGAGCTAAAACAGGTGTCAGAAAATATGAATTGGTATAATCTACATTCTTATGGGTGCACAGGAAAATAGGAATCCATAGGTTGGTGATAATTGCTTGCTATATTCCACTGAATCATGACGATGGAAGAATCAGATGTGACTTTTGGGAAGAATTAGGCAACTTATATGAATGCAATCAGAGGGAAAATTATTCCAATGGATGAAATTAATGGGTGGGAATGAGATAAGATGGCAGAGGCAAAGTGATTGGGCCATTCAGAGACTAAAGAATAAATAAGAAAAGCGTCTGGTGAGTGTCTATTTATAAAAAGGTCTGTTTAGAAATCATGGTTTAAACATAAGCCTATTCATACACACACCACAAAGGAAGGATTATTAATCTAAAAGTCTGATGCTTTTCATGATGAAAGATAAAGAAAATGACTGAAGGATATAAGCACGATGAGGGATTACAATCTGGGACAGACCAATTGAAGAATGGATCTTGGGCAAAATGGATGTGCAAGAAAAGTAATGAAGTGAAAGAAATCACTGCAGGAAGAAAAAGCCACCCAGAGTTTGTCGGAGTTGGGCAGCTATAACAAACCTGACTAAATAAAGAAATAAATAAAGTCTGATATTAGGAAATAGATTAATCTCCCAACTGAAAGAACTGAAAATGGACATAAGAAAAAAAGTTGTGGAAAGCTGCTTGGAGCAGAATGAAAAATGTTACAGGGTGCTACAAAAGTGTGTGAAGTTATGCTAGTAAGAAAAAATGTTTGGGGGAATGATGAAAAGGCTGTGGATGAAGGAAAAAAGGACACAAATAATGAAGACCAGAAAAAAATACTACGTAATATGCATATAGTGAAAAAATAGTTATAAAGAGTATGGGTCAAAAGAAAGCAGAGAACAGTTAAGATTAAGAGGCAAAGAAAATCCAGAACAATTAAATAATAAAAAGTGTCTTGGAAATGGATGAAGGAACCTCCAGCAAATTAAAATGAAACTGAAAATAAAGGTGATGAAAAGATCTGAGATGAAGCTGAACTGAAGGAATAATTTCAGAGATTTGTAATGGAAATTATAGTAATATATTGAAAAGTAGAATTTTAACCAATGCTATAAATGCTAGTGCCCAAGAAAAAAAAAGATGGAAAATGACAGAAAATGATGAAGTCATAAAAATTGTGACAATACTGAAAAATGGCAAGGCTGCAGATGTAGATAGTATAATTGGAGAAACGTTAAAATGTGATTGGGTTATAGAATGGCTGTGCAGATTGTGTTCGCATTTGTTACACACTGCATTTATGACTAATGATTGGGAAAATGCCATTATTGTTCCCTACAAAGAGAAAGGTAGCCAAGAATAAATATGACAACTACTAGTTTGTTAATTATATCTGGGAAGGTGTTTAGGCTTTCTTGTCCCTTTCAATCAAAATTCTGCCAATGAGCAAGATCTAGGAAATGCAGTGCTACTTTATACCAGGCAGGGAATGTGTGAGAATAAATTGAATGGTTAGTGGATTATTCATTGTTAAACACAGAATTGTTCTTTTGCTCTTAATTTGGGAGTAGAATTCTAGTATCTCCAGCATACTATGTACTATTTGGTTGTACACACTAGTAAAACTGTGTTAAATAATAATGTCCTTTTCCCTTTCTATCTGACCCATAAATCCCTCTAACCAAGTTCACTGAGAAATTTAGATGAAGTGTTTGCTCACCAAGGATAAGATAAATTTAGCCAACCACTATCCTAAAAGAGCTATCTCCATATGTTACTTTTCTGAAAATACAATATAATCAACAGTACTAACTCAAAATCCCCTCAAATAGAGGTACTTTCTACAGCCACCTTCAGCTGACTCATTTAGAATACATGCATTGTATTACAAGTATGGACTACTTGCTATCCACTAAGGCTACTACCTCCAATGTTTAAAATGGTGAGGCCAGACAGACCCTTCAATCGAAGGTAATTGTTAAAGTAGATACAGTATATAGAACTACATCATTTGAACCTAATCTGATGTTAAAATTGCTGACCATGACAAGAGCATCATCAGAGTACTCCAAAAATGTATCAACTACATCAACTTCAAGTATATACCAGATACCACATGGGAGATAGTAACTGCATAACTACAGCCATTATTTTAGAATTATGGCTGTGGCTAGAGAACATACCCAATTTCATTAATTCAAATTTCTCAAACTTGACACTGTCCAGATGTGTTAGGAAACTATTTAGAATGCTGGACCTTGAATTCCCAATGTAGCTAGAGAGCCCCATACTGAAGAAGGGGGATGCTTTATATTAATAAAAGAAATGTTTGATAGGATACACTCTTGTTCTCTAATTTTGTTTCTAATGTCAGGAAAAAAACGATTTCATTTCCCAGCAATAGTATACATTGTTCAGCTATTCCCCAGCACTAAATAATGTTTCTTTGTATAATATAATGGAAAGAAAAGGATTTGACCTATCCCAATGATCTGTGCGCTCACATGTCAAGGAATATCTCTAGCTAATTGGAACCCAACAATTCAAGCACTACAGTAAACTCCTACCTTAAGCATCAGCTACAGAAGGTGAAACGTTAAGGCTTTGACAGTACTTTATGGCCAGAGATAATCAAAAGAAGTAAGAATCAGGATTCAAATTATGTGTTTGAATAAAAATGGATAAAACATTTTAAATTATAGTGTAATATTCAAATAAATGTAGTCATTAAGTCCAAGACACTGTCACATCTAAAAATCCTCCAGAAATCCATTCCACACAGATTACTTCTGCTCTGTCTCAAGCAATTAGGAGTATGCTGCACCTACCCAACTCACTAATGAACACACAACCCCAGATTATTCTTTTATACATTATTTTTATCCCAGGAGTAGGTTAAACATTTTGATAAAAGCAGACTTTGGTAAAATAGCATAATAAATAGATTTTTAAGAATTAAGGATGTGTTCCTTTGGTTTCCAATAAACTGGTTAAGAAATACGTTATTTCCCTATTTTAACTGGGCTACATCATCAAATTATAACTGCCACAACAGGCAATTTAAAATTTAAATTCTGCATCTCCCAGCCACCATATTCAGAAATTGGGTTTCACAAAGTTATTAAAAAAGCACTTACCCCATGCCACATGGATTGCAGAAGGTAATCATTTAATGCTTGGTTTATTGAAACTCGAAGCATTTTTAACTGCTGTGATATAATCCCAGTGTTCCTTAACTCAGTATGGACTTTCCACTGAGCAACACAATTCCAAGCAACAGTCCCAATGTGCCCCAGTGGTAAAGTCCTTACAATCGCTCTGGTTCCAGTGTAGACCGATTTCTTAATCTCCTTATCATTTTTGCAAAATCTTCTTATTAGTAAGGTGGAACGCTCCTTCTTGCTTCGGGAGAAATCTTCCTCCATAATTTTGTTTGCATTGCAGTTTTCAAAATGGCTCAGGAGAGGCTTTGAAGGCATCCTTCCAGTAAAATTACCACTTGAGAAACTGTGGCCTGAGCCTGCCACACTGAGTTTTGGGGTTCCTTTTCTGAAACACAATAACTTATCCACTGACGCATCAGAAGAATCAGGGAGTTGTCCAGTTTTACCCCCACATGACGGTAGTTCCAGGTAGTTACAAGCACAGGCTATGGAATCATTGGTGCAATTGCTGTACACCTTTATCGGCTTCGTGCAGTCATTCCAAATGAAGTTATTATGCAAGGTATCTATGTTTTTTGAGATACTATTGCTCTGTTTAACATAACTGGCATCAGAACTTTCACTTCCTTGTTTGTCGACCGAGGACTGGCTCCTCAGTGGCTTCAATGTCACTCGAGATCCATCCTTGTTTAATTGAATTTCAGCATACATGGCTGTTTGCAGCGAAGAAGAAATTCCAGTTTCTGAACATTTCTCTTTCTTTGAAAAAGAATCATATGGTTTATATAATTGATTATGGAGAGCATTACTCTTACAGTTTTTCTGTATGTCATAATTTATGTTAAGAAATTTCAAAGAAGCAGGGATAAATGTGCCTCCCTGCCAGGCATTTTCTCTATCAGTCATTTCTCCTTTATCTCTTAAAATAAAAATGCCAAGCAACGTTCCCTATGAGGTCTTTTTATTCAAGTTATTATAAAAAAGTCTGTACATCTGATTTGTCATTTCATAACTGGCACCTACATAGCTTTATCTCCATTTCCTTTCAGAATGGCAGATGTTGGCCCCAAATCAACAGTAGATAATCCCATTTCTTTGGAAAACATGCTGGTCCCATATTATTTTTTAAAACCTGTATGCATTTTTCCTCTAATGCTGCAATGTAATGAATGTTATCACTACAAAACATATAGCTCTGCAATTAATAGTCTCCCCAAAATTCCAAGTGCTTGGCTGGCACCGAATATAAATAACAGCATTTGTTTGGAGTATCACAGCATTTAGACTTGTTTTCTCTCAGATTAATACTTCTGTCACAGAATATAGTGTTGTTGCTTTGCCTCTTTGTACATTTCTTAGAAGAACGTAACAGGAAAAGCCCCTGCTTCTTAAGTCATGCAGCTTCCAGTTAGTTTTCTGCAAGAAAAAAAAAATTAATACATTTAATGGTATTAAATTGCATATTCATAAATGTAAGTCACTATTTCCACAAACTTATCCTTCCTCTCTCAAGCATCTTAGGAAAGCTGCCCCTTTAAGTCTACTTCTGACACAAAACAGAGGAAACAAAAGGAAATTAAACTTAGTGAGCCAAAAAACTGATCACAGAATGGGACACTTGGATGAAAAGTGTCATCTAAATCCAAACAAACTATAAATCAGACCCTAGATGGGCACATGTTGGAAAGGGGAACCCCATCCTCCTTCAGTGCCTAGCCAGATCTTGGTGATACACGCGAGGCCAGCCCTCTCCTGCACAATTGCATCATGGATGACATGAGCTTTATTAGAAATCAACCTGCATTAAGTGGCACCAGCCGGAGTCACCTAAGCCCCGATAACCAGAAACTGGGGATGCAGGCAAGGGACTGGATTCTCTCTGTGTGCACCCCACCCTCTGCCTCTTCATTTACAGGCCCATTACTGGACTGTGGGGGCAGGGAGCACCATGATGGAGTGATTTTTGAGACATGGTTAAACCTGCCGGTGTAGCCCTCTGTCTAAACTCACATCTTCACAGTACCAGTCCCATGCCAGTCAAGAGAAGGATTGGGAGATATTTACTAGTCAACTGGTGATGTTTGGTTGTCAGTCACTTTCCAATGTTAGACTGAAAACTGACCTAAATAGGCATTCAGGAACACGAAAGTTGTATTAAGTAGATTTATTGCAGTAAAGCTAATACAGCCCTAATGAAAGATTTTGAACAATTCTATGTATCAAATTCAAGATCTATATGTAGTGAACTCAAGGTTTAAATTTGTGTCCCTTTTATTCCCACCTGCACAGCATAATGGGCTTGAAGACATGACATTCACCTGTCTCTTGTTTTGATAATAGAACTAGCCTGGTTTTGTGGTGTTCACGCTCTGACAATATGCATGCTATCCCCATCATGGGTATGATTTTATATGTTTTTGACAATTATCAACTCTGATTTAGTAAAGCATTGTGCAAACAAAGATTGTTTTTATTAATATCCGTAATCCAGTACACTGAGAGCAAAGGAAAATCCTCCTTTTGATATATCAAAAGTGTGATATGTTCTATGCATCTGAACAGAAGCATAAACAGGGAAGGAAAATAGATCAAGCACAGACAGATCACATTAGATCAGAAGCCAACAGCAGAAACAATGGAAACACAAAGTATTCTGGCAAACTGTCAGCGTTCATGATCACAAACTATTTACCTTTCACAATGAAACCACTGCTGATGAACTGTAAATGATATATACAATAATAAAGGAAATAGATTGATATGTCTGCCTGGATTTTTAAAGTAAAATAAAGTTCCATTATAATATTTGCAGTCAAGATCCGCATGTGTTAAAAGAAACAATCAGCAAAATTATTTTCGTCAGAGCATCTTGCAACTGCTGTTTGGATGAAGGAAAACTGGGGAAGTCTTGAAACAAGATTGGAGCCACTACTATAGTATAACAGCTGTGAAAATAATATCCTTTCTCTGAAAATAGCAGCAGTGGCTATGTCTTGGTGCATGTTTCTCAACGAGTTTTCCTCACATGAGTTTTGTCATATAACATAATTAGACTGTTTGCAGGAATCAGGGAGAGTATACCTGCCGACATAAATCTGTTCACTTTAAGCAAATATTCACCAATTATTTGGCTGGAATTTTGTGAATTATATTTGAAGGTCAAGGCTACAATCTTATACAGATATAGTAAGAAATGTCTTACTTCTGGGGCTTACTTTTGAGTAGGTTTGCATTATACTATAGGACAGTTAGATGCCATCAAGTGGGTTTACTTTGATGGTAAATGTTTGCTGTCTTGGCCTGCCTGAATTATAATCACCCAGAGTCGCTCTTTGAGTGAGATGGGCAGTGACTGAATCTGAAATATAAATAAATAAATCACAACTCTTCTAAGGGCATTCCACTAATCTCTTCTGTCGCATCCATTGCCTTCCCTTTCTTTTATTTCTCTTAACCTTGCTAAGTGATGCCATTTTATTAGCTCATCATCTGCTAACTTTACATGGCCACCGCATGTGAGTTTCTGCTTCCTGATAACCACTTCAAGGAAATGGTCTGTCTTTCTTTATTTATCAAGGACTGACAGTAACTTCTTTCACTCGTTCTTAGCGTCCAGGTTTTACTCTGATTCTTTACCACTAGAATGCCATTTCTTACCTATTCAGATTTTTGTTGTCACGGAAATATCCTTACTCCTCATGGCCTCACTCATATTTATCTATTATTGAGCCTAAGAATGCCAACTTCAGTTCTTTACCATTAGCTTTAAAGTTCACCAAGTAGAGTTTAGTTTTCTAAATAAGTTACGTTGACCTGAAGTTTTCTGTTTTCATGCTTACCTTTACAATGAGTTATTTTTACTTTACTTTCAGCTTGGTGTTACCCGCATGTCTCAGATGATTAACATTTCAATCTCCAACTATTACTGTCGCTGTCACCTTTTCCAATACTGCCTTTCTCAAAACATATTCAATATACAGATTAAATAGATATGAGGATAACATGCATTCTTGTCTCACTCAGTTCCTTACTCTTAAACACTCTGTTGCTCCAAATTCTATACTTGCTATAGTTTCTGGTTTGTTCTAAAGATTGCTCACAAGAATAATCAGGTTTTCTGGCACTAACCTTATTGTGTTCTGCATTATTATTATTATTATTATTATTATTATTATTATTATTATTACTACTACTACTACTACTATCATGCCTTTTTAGTATATAACTCAAGGCAGTAAACATACCTACTACTCCTGCCTCCTATGAAATCAAATGCCTATCAAATGCCTTTTTCATGTATTCCCTTGTTAGCTCTAATGCCCATCTTATGTTAGCTATATGATCTCATGTCTTCCTGCTTTTTTTTTTTTTTTTTTTAAAAGTTGCCTATTCATTTGGTATTTATCTTTCAGGGTATGGCTCTTTTCTTCTTTGTAAGCTCTAAGTACCTAATTATATTAAGTCCATACTCTGAACACCACCTTAAGCAAGAAGTTACTTTTCTTGCCCATTGAACCACTCCCTTCTGCAACATGGAGGATAATTCAGACTTACTTTTCAGGGTTGTTATACGGATTATAGCTAGATAATTCAGGTGAAGTATTTTGAGAACTTCAAAGCGTTATTTGCAAATGTAAAGTATTATTGCTGCTACATATGTAGATCATATAGAACATACTTCACTAAATATGGATACATTGAAAAAAAACAACATGCTGTAGTCTCCTCTCAGTAAAATACATTATTAAGATGCTTTACAGTCTGTTAAGCAACTGCCTTTAGCACAACTGCTCTTGCTAAAAATCCCCAAGTTCTACCCCATTCCATTTATCCTCCCTAAAATTAGTTAGGTCGAGAAACTATCTGGGCTGAGCAGGGGTTGAAAATAATGGACAAGTGGATTTTACATTTCCTGGGCTATGTATTAGCTCTACAGCATGAGGCAGCACACAGCCAAAGGTGGCTGATCTCCCCAAAGCTAAGTAGGTTGGAATTGGTTAATACCTGGATGAAAGACCTTCAAGAAATAACAGGGCCATAGGCTAGTCTGGGAAGATAAAAAATATGTAGAAAGGCCATGGAAAATTATGTCAATGTCTGTTTTACTGCTGCCAAGAAAACTATGTGTAGTCACCAGCTTTCTCCTACTTTTTTCTTACTTTTTTTTTTTAAGGCATTTTTATTTATTTATTGTAGTAGATATTTAAAACACCGAAAAAAATGTAAAAGCCAGATTTGGTACTGCTTAACATAAAAACAACAGGCAGGAAAGAAAATTTAACCTTTAAAATTTAGGTTATTCTTTAATAAATCACCTTCCAGAATTGCTGGACTTTACAGGTCAAATATGAAATACTGATCTGACCTGATTACTGCATTTTCAACAGTTTTTAGGAAATGGCGTATACTTTTTGGCAATCAACACTGGGGGAATTTACCAGTGATAAAACATCTTGTGCCATTTTTGTCCTATTTATTATTACTGATGATACTATAACAATGTAATTCGTAGTTCTAATCTACACTCAACTGGGTGTGATTTGTACTCAGGATTGCCGGTAACAAAGTTCTCTATTAACTCCTCAGCAAAAACTTCTCAAGCAAGCAGCTATTATTATTATTAATTAGATTTAATATAGCCACCCACTTAGTGGACTCTGTTCAGTTCTACACATAATAGTGGCAGGCGGATGCCATCTATGAACCAAACACAATTACAGATGAATGTTCCTTGAGTATATTAATCTTGCCATTCTAATTTCAAGCCATCTGAAAGGAACTACCATTTTGAATAAATGCTAGGTATATTAAAAATGTATTGATGTTCCCAATTAACCATTAAGCTTTTATCCAAAAGAACTGATGTATATGTCTGCCGTAGTTCCTTATCCCCTGTGAACTTCATACATTAAATGGGACAGCTGTTATTTGTTAAATTTTATATTGCATTTGTTATTCAAGAATTCAACAGTTTAACATTTTCTTTCATCAAACTACTAATTATTACAGTCAAAGCATCCTATGACATCTTCATGGATCTTTTCAGTGATGAAACTTCATGTTCTTATTATGGCAAATAGAACAATACCTTATTCTTTGTGGGAATAAAAACAAGAACAGCAAGAGACACACTTATTTAAAATTATATACATATGTTATTACAGTAGTTATTTTTAGGAATTTAAAGCTGGGCATACAAAATTTTGTAAGGAGGAGGCCAAAGGCCATCCTTGGCTCCTAAGCGGCATCTAGGGGCAGCCAAAACTGTGTGTGTACAGATGAAAAGGTGCCTGGGAAGATTTTAACTGAATTAAAATGAATATGCATTTTATATAAGTAGTCTGTACTTAATAATTCTATTATTATAACATATTAAAAATTACAATGCAGGACAATTTTAGCATGGTTCTGGGGGTTGTCACAAAGCTTTAGAGGAAGTGACATTTTTGTAAGACTTGTTTTTTAGATTTATATCCAGCTTTTTCTCCAAGACCTCAACATACGTAACACTCCTTCCTCCAATTTTTCCCTTGTCAAGAACCTTGGTATTTCAAATCTCTGCTGTATAATATATATTGTAGAAATGTATCATAACAGAAATTATTTAAATGCTACCTATTTGTCATGAGTGCCGTTGAGCTAAAGTAATCAGCGCAATGGCACTCATGACAATGACAAGGAAATAGGTGAAGGGGTACAAGTTAAGTAGCCATCAACCCACAACGACTAACGGCTAACAAACAATAGATAAACGGATCACGGAGCCACGCAAGCCATCAGCAGCAATACCACGGGGATCGCCCAGCTGAAAGCAATCAGCAGAAGAATGAAAACCTGAGGATGGGCGATCCTGGAAACCCTCAACCAATGGCAGGGCAACGCATGGGACAAAGGGGGGTGACGTCACCGAGAGCGAGGGGGCGCTGACCGGCGCGGGGTATTTAAACCCCGCACCGGCGCGCTCCTGTCACTCTCAGCTTTTTTCTAACAACGTTGTACCTATCCTGAAATAAACCAGAGCCTGCTTTGCAACCCAGTGTCTGAACGTTATTCAGAGGTAGGCAGCGCATGACATAAAGCTGAGAGTCATAAACTCAGCCTCGCCGAGCCCCACCGGACGACAACGAGCCGCGGGAGGAGTAGACGGCGAGAAGACCAGCAAGATGAGGCCGGAACGGCGCGGGCAAGGAGGGCGAGCCGCGCGGCAAGAGACAGAGGAGGACCGACCGAGGCCAGAGGCACCGCGGACTCCCGGAGCCATGGACGCCCACCCCACCCGACCCGAGCCTCAGCTCCAACCCCAAGGGGAGATGGCGACGGAGGCAACCCGACCGCGGGAGGGAGCAGCACGACTTCCGAAACCAGCGGAGGACCCCGCGCCCCACATCGCACCCCAGCAACGGGTGTGGAGCGACAGCCCCACGGTGCTCGACACGGAGGAGGACGACGGAGACACCCATCAGACGGAGGAGGAAGCGGACCCGCGGCGGAGGGACGATGAACCCCCCCCCCCGAGGACGCGCCAACGGAACCGGCCCCAGCGGCGGTGCGGGCTGTGGACGAGGAGGCACGAGCTGAACTCGCGGCCATGCGGGCTCAGCTGACGGAACTCCGGACCATGCTCCAGGCGCTTATGCCCCCCGCGCCACCCAATGACGTCCCCGCACAAGCCTACACCCCGAGCGAAGCACCGAACCCACACGAGCCAGCGGAGAGCCAGCAGACGGCACAGGCGGCCGACACCACATCCCGGGAAGCGAGAGGCGGGGCCGCGCAAAACGCCCGGGCCCCAAAGGACTTCCCCATCTTCTTCGATGGGACCCCCTCAAAACTCTCGTTTTTCGTCACCAACGCTAGGGAGTTCATGGGGAGGCACGGACACTCCTATGACTCCGAGGCCGACAAGATCGGCGCCGTGGCGATCAAACTCCAAGACAGGGCGGCGGACTGGTACGTCCAACTGTACGAGTCCAGCTCCCCCGCCCTCGCCACCTTCCCTGCTTTCATCAACGAGATGAAAAACTATTTCGAAGACCCCCTAGCTAAAGTACGGGCGAAAAGCGCACTCCAGAGACTTAAACAGGGCGCACGCACGGTCCCTGACTACGCCCTGGAGTTCAAAGCCCTCGCGGGAAAGGTCTGCGACTGGTCTGAGACCACCCTGCTGGAAATCTTCAAAAAGGGGCTCAACCGCGACGTTCTCCAATGGGCCCTCTACCGCGACGACCCAGAAACGTTACACGGGTGGATCCACCTCGCGGGGAAAGCCGAACACGCGCACCGCACCTTCCTTATGACAACCACGGAAGACACAAACTACGTCGGGAAAAAGGTACCCGCACCACACGGGGGGATGGCCGGCCCCATATACCCAAAAAAGAAGTTCAACCGGGAGCCCTGCGGGAGGTGTGGCAAATTAGGGCACAAGACGGCGGACTGCTTCGCCAACCGACCGCCGACCAGCGCGCCCAAGCCCGCCCCGAAAATTAGCCCCAAACCACCCAACCCGGGGCCGCCCCCTCACCGCCGAATGACCGTGGCCACAGCGACACCGGAAGAGGGCTGGGACGCTTACTGGGGAGAAGAGGACAATACCGACCCCGACCAGCCGGCGGGAAATGCTCCCCGCTTGCCCTGAAACGCGTGGCGAGGCAGGCGGCGGGACAGCAACGCGAACCACCTCAACGAAACGACAAAAGCTCCGTAATATTGGCAGCAATTCAACTCTCTGCCGGCAACGGAGCCACCACGGCCGCGGCACTAGTGGACTCGGGGTGCTCAAAAAACCTTATCCACCCCGACCTAGTCGCCAAACTCGAACTCCGCTGCTTCCCCCTCCCCACGCCGCTGGCATTCCACCAGCTGGACGGCTCCACAGCGGGGGGGAAACCAGCCACGCTACAAACCGAGCCGGTCACCCTGCAAATGGGCACTCACACCGAGCGCACATCGTTCGTAGTCACGCCCATCGGACGGCCCATTGCAGTCCTGGGGATGCCATGGCTCGCGAAAAACAACCCGCGGATCAACTGGGCGACCCGCACCTTCACATTCGGCGACGGCGAGTATCGAGCACCAGTACCAGCTGGCAAAAGCAACCCCACGGTAGGACGAGCGGAGGCGACCACACAAGACAACGCCGCTACCACTGCAGACCTACCGGAACAATACGCCGACTTCTCCGAGGTCTTCGGAGAAGCAGAGGCAGACCAACTACCCCCCCACCGCAAGACGGATTGCCGAATCGACCTACTGCCCGACGTCCCCCTACCTAGACCAAAGATCTATTCGATGACCCCGAAGGAGATGGCAACCCTCCGGGAGTTCATCGATAAAAACCTAGACAGGGGATTTATAGAGCCAGCATGCTCTCCGGTCGGAGCCCCCGTCCTATTCCGGGAGAAGAAAGACGGGACCCTACGGCTCTGTACCGACTACCGGGGCCTAAACGCGGCTTCCCTGTCCAACAAATACCCCTTACCCCTGGTGAAGGACATGCTCGCCCACCTGTCCACGGGCAAAGTCTTTTCCAAATTGGACCTGCGCGAGGCGTACTATCGCATCCGAATCAGGGAGGGGGACGAATGGAAGACGGCGTTCAACTGCCCCCTAGGCGCTTTCCAGTACAAGGTACTGCCCTTCGGACTCGCGGGGGCCCCTGGGGTGTTCATGCAGCTCATCAATGAGGTACTGCATGAACATCTGTTTAAAGGGGTCCTGGTCTACATCGACGACGTCCTTATTTACACAAAAACATACGAGGAACACGTAACCTTAGTCAGGCAAGTCCTCGACAAGCTCAGAAGGGCGCAGCTCTATGCAAAGCCCGCAAAGTGCGAGTTTCACAAAGACCGCCTAGACTATTTGGGGTATCGAATCTCCGGGGACGGCATCGAAATGGACCCCGCAAAAGTCGAAGCGGTACTAAACTGGGAGCGGCCCCGCAACAGACGGCAACTACAGAGCTTCCTGGGATTCGCGAATTTCTACAGGTCCTTCGCCCGGGGGTTCGCTGAGATAGCCCTCCCCTTAACGGACCTCCTCAAAACCAAAGGGGTGGGGGACACCAGACGCGCCAAGAACCCAGGCACAGTGCTGAATTGGACTCCCGCGTGCCAGACCGCATTCGACAAGCTGAAAGCGCTGTTCACGACGGAGCCAATCCTCGCGCACCCGGACCCAGAAAGGCCGTTCGTGGTCCAAGCCGACGCCTCAGACTTCTCCCTGGGAGCCATCCTCCTACAAAAAGACTCCACGGGGCTCCTGAAACCATGCGCCTACCTGTCAAGGAAGTTCTCCGAGACAGAGAGGCGATGGCACGTCTGGGAGAAAGAAGCCTTTGCGGTGAAATCGGCACTAGAAACATGGCGTCACCTACTCGAGGGAGCCACCCAACCATTCGAGGTCTGGACGGACCACCGGAACCTCGAGGCCCTACGAACGCCTAGACGCCTTAGCCCAAAACAGGTCCGATGGGCACAATTCTTCAGCCGCTTTGATTTCCAGTTGAAGTTCATGCCGGGCAAGAAGAACTTCCTGGCCGACGCCCTCTCCCGACTGCCCCAAGACGAAGAGCCCGCCCCAGACACCATTGGGACAGTCCTATCCGCCTCGCAACTGGGGATGGCCGTGACCACCCGAAGCGGCGCACGAAGGCAGCTCGACGCTACGGCGCAGCCGACGGCGGGACAACCGGCGACGGAAAGAAGGCAACCGCAACTACCAGGGGGAATGCGCACGGACCTCGCCGCCGCCCTCAAAACCGACCCCTGGTTCCTGGCAAACCCCGACAAGGTAACGATGGCGCAAGACCTAGCATGGGGGGAAGGCAGAATCTACGTCCCGGACTCGCAACGCCAGGCGATCTTGCATAGGTCACACGACGCCAAGCAAGCGGGACACTTTGGGTTCCTCAAGACCCTACACCTAACACGGCGGCAATTCTGGTGGCCCGCGCTCAGGCGAGACGTAAAAACCTACGTGGCGTCCTGCCCAACGTGCGCTAGGGCCAAACGGGCACCAGGCAAACCCGCGGGGCTATTGCAACGGGTGGCAGAACCCTCCCGCCCATGGGAGGAAATCTCTATGGATTTTATAGTGGACCTCCCACCCAGCCAGAAGAAAACGGCCATTTGGGTGGTGAAGGACTACTTCTCAAAGCAGGCCCACTTCATCCCCTGCACGTCAGTCCCATCCTCACAACAACTAGCCAAACTCTTCCTCATCCACGTGTACAGGCTACACGGATGTCCCGCACGTGTGGTGACCGACAGGGGCACACAGTTCACCTCCAAATTCTGGCGGGCCTTCTTGAAGCTGACGGGGACCCAACAGGCCCTGTCTACGGCTTGGCATCCGCAGACGGACGGAGCCACTGAGGTTCTTAATGCCACCTTAGAGCAATTTATACGATCCTATACGAACTACCACCAGGACGACTGGGCTGAACTGCTCCCGTTCGCCGAAGTCGCATACAACAACGCCGTCCACACGAGCACGGGAAAAACCCCGTTCGAAGTAGTCTCGGGGCGCGACTTCGTCCCCATACCGGAGCTACCTCAACCCCCGGAACCCCAGGTGGACGCCAGCGACTGGGGACGGAAGATCGCGGAAGCATGGCCAGTAATCACGGCGGCGCTGAAGGAGGCACAGGCTGCTTACAAAGAGCAGGCCGACAAGCACCGGCGCCAACAACCGACGTTCCAGGCGGGGGATATGGCCTATCTCTCCACCAAGTTCCTAAAGTCAACCCAACCCTCGAAAAAACTGGGGCCTAAGTACATCGGGCCGTTCCGAGTCACGCAAATAGTGAACCCGGTAGCAATACGCCTGGACCTGCCACACAACCTCCGGAGGCTCCACCCGGTGTTCCACACCAGCCTCCTAAAACCGGCAACCACCTCCCGATGGCACCCAAGCACGCCTCAGCCCGCACCGCTTATGATCGACGGGCAACACCACTTCGAGATAAGGGACATCCTCGACTCACGCAAGCAACGAGGAACCCTACACTATCTGGTCAGGTGGAAACACTTCCCCCACCCGGAATGGGTGGCGGCGCACAACGTTAAAGCGCCTGACCTGACCAGAGCATTCCACCGGGCATACCCCGACAAACCGCAATCAAGGTCAGCAAAACCAACCCCCCCCCCCGCAGGCCTCCCCCCGCCTCCCGTGCCCCAAGGGAAGGGGCCCCCCCCAAGCCCGCGACTTGGGTGGACCTCCCCCCCCCCGGGACTCACTCCCCCCGCCCCGGGCCCACGGGGTGGTGACAAACGATCGCCAGCACCCTCCCCCCGCCCCCTGGCCGCGGGGGAGTGGCAAGCAAGTCAACAGGGCAACCTGGGGGCAACGCCCAGGAGACACAACAAAGGCGACGCACTCCAAATAAGCAAAAAAGGGCCCTACCTGGAGCTGAGCAGCACCCGACCAGCCACGCCTCTCGCCTCGCCGAACTGAGCCAAACAAACAGGGTGTGGTTGGAGCATGCGCACGCCAGGTCAGAACCCGAGCATGCGCACCATGGACACACCCTGGGAAGGCACGTGGTAGAGGGAGGAGCAAAGGGAGGGGCGACAACTACTCCGGCGGGAACTTTGAAAAAAAAAAAAAAAAAAAAAAAATGGCGTTTTGACAGCTCCATGGGGAAAACCCAGAAACCCGGGGGAGAACACTATTCGGAAAGGGGGCAGTATGTCATGAGTGCCGTTGAGCTAAAGTAATCAGCGCAATGGCACTCATGACAATGACAAGGAAATAGGTGAAGGGGTACAAGTTAAGTAGCCATCAACCCACAACGACTAACGGCTAACAAACAATAGATAAACGGATCACGGAGCCACGCAAGCCATCAGCAGCAATACCACGGGGATCGCCCAGCTGAAAGCAATCAGCAGAAGAATGAAAACCTGAGGATGGGCGATCCTGGAAACCCTCAACCAATGGCAGGGCAACGCATGGGACAAAGGGGGGTGACGTCACCGAGAGCGAGGGGGCGCTGACCGGCGCGGGGTATTTAAACCCCGCACCGGCGCGCTCCTGTCACTCTCAGCTTTTTTCTAACAACGTTGTACCTATCCTGAAATAAACCAGAGCCTGCTTTGCAACCCAGTGTCTGAACGTTATTCAGAGGTAGGCAGCGCATGACACTATTAATACCAGAACTATTATGAATAAATTAGCTTACTAAGCCACTGTTTTGTATCAATCCTCTAAAAATCTCAAAATTCAGATCAAATGTTTTGACGTTCATAGTAGCATAGATGAAATACTGTAGAAGAGAACATCCCACATTAGAGCATTGCTACTGTCTGAAACATGAAATAATTCCACACTATTAAGAAGGTCACATGGAACTGGAGACTCATCAGTTAACAACTCTGCTATTATTAGTTGCAAGTTATGTAGCACTTGTCTACTCCAGCAGAATTAAACATTCTTCTGAAATAAAACCTTTAAAAATATTAACATACACCTTTTGGTGTCACTACTGAAATTGCATTATTTTAGCATCAAGAATTCACCAGCAACCAAGTTAAGCTACAGCACGCAGATCAGAATTTTAGAAGTTAATTTACAGAAATGCAGTGTAGACAAAAGTTTTTTCCATCTTCTTCCTGATCCTTCAGCCCCCTCCCTCTACATACCTCATTTCACACTAGACAGTTAGGGGCCCTCATGAATAGAGATTTTTAATAGGGCACAAAGGGCCTGAGGAAAATTTCTCACCATAAAATACCTTAAGACTGAACCTACTTCAATAAAGTGAAAATAAATGAGAATGCACATCAATAAAGTTCATAATAATGTGATCCAAAAAGTTCCCTCAAAACAATGACTGGAATTACATACTACATTTAGCCAATGTATTATTCATTGTATGTTGAATAGACCATGGCATATTCATACATCATATTAACCATAAAATACGATTTAAAAAGCAGAATAACTGCGTTCACTGAACTCCTAATGGAAAACCAAATGTATCAAGGGTTACATAGACTGCCTCTATCAGAGAATCGCTAACATCTAACCTTGATTTATTTCCCTGTAGTTTTAGCCCATTCACTCCAATCCTCTGAGATGACAGAGAACAAGTCCACTCCTTCTTCTATATGACAATGTTTTATGTATCTGAAGTCTTTTCTTCTACAGATTAAATATACCCAGTTCATTTAAGTTTATCTCACAGTTTCCACTCTCCTCACCAACTTGGTAGCCTTCCTCTGAACTCATTCCTGCTGTCCTTTTCAGACCACATAGTAGGGGACACAGTATTACAAGTAGTCAACCAAAGCAGAGTAGAATGGGACAATTTCTTCCTGTAATCTAGACTCTATGCTTCTGTTAATACATCCCAAAATAGCATTTGCCTTTGTAGCAGCTGAATCAATGTCTGGCTCCTCTAAATTTCTCCTCCTTTTGATATAATGAATTCAAGGACATCGTTACTTCCTCCCAGGGTTCCAATCACCATTGCACTTTCAACCAATTTTCTCCTGTTAGTAGGGCTTAAGTCCAGAAGAGCAGAAGCCCTGCTCCTTTTTCCACCCTCTGGCAAACAAAGTTGTCAGCAAGGAAGGATAGGAATTTGTTGCCCCCCCCCCATTCTCAGCACAGTTAGATTTTCAGCAAATCTTTAGCTTTGTTATTAAAAGTACTATCTTGCTAACAAGCATTACAATTTAAAAAGAGAATAATAAAGAAGTGTTAAACCCAGTGTGGTATAGTAAAGGCAGCCTTCCTCAACCTTTTGACCCTGGAGGAACCCTTGAAATATTTTTCAGGCCTTGGGGAACCCCTGCACATTCAGGCTCAAATATAGGCCAGAAGTTACAAAATTATTACATTCATTTCATGTGTAGGCCTGTATATATGCATGAATAGTGTTCTTAAACTAAAAATAAAGAATGAAACTTACCTCTTTAATGTGAAGTTGCCCAAATTTGAAATAATTTCTTAAATAAATCATGATCTCCCAGGGAACCTCTCATGCAGAGAGGGCATGTTGTGGACCCCGTCTGTAAGAGAATTCCATCTGGCTGGGTCCAGGAGGCGGGCCTTCTCTGCAACAGCTTCCGCCCTTTGGAACATCCTTCCCCCAGAGGTGAGGTTAGCCCCCTCCCTCCTGGACTTCAGAAAACAACTGAAGACCTGGTTTTGCCGCCTTGCCTGGAATAGGGAGGGGAAGAGCCATTCTTGGGGCTGGTTGGTTCCCTAATTCTGCCGGGACCAGTTTTATTCCCTCATGGTTTGAATTAGATCTGCCGTGCCTTGGACTTTATTACATTTTATACTGATTGATTATTTGTAGTATTTATGATTTTATCGAAATTTTAAATTGTTTTTATTGTGAACTGCCCAGGGTCCCCCATGTGGGGGAGATGGGCAGTGATAAAAATCTGATAAATAAACAAAGAAACAAACCCCTCGTGACCTCTCGCAGAACCCTAGGGTTCCATGGAACCCTGGGTGAGAAACCCTGACTTAAGGCACTGGACTAGGAACAGGAGGACCCAGATTCTATCCCAGTCTCAGCCCAACCTACTTTGCTGCTGTGGAGAAAAACAGGAAGAGGAACCACTCTATATAAAGCCTTGAGCTCCTGTACAAAAAAGGTGGGATATATATCTAATAAATAAATAACCATCAATGCTTCAAAAACAGTAAACACAAAACTTACAAGAAATGTGAAGAATAGAAAAGCAAAAGAACAAGCATTCTTAATAGCAGTCTGATGCTGTAATCGTTATCCCATAAACGTCTGTGAGGGCTAGCATGTCTTTGGTGGTCTTCTAAATGACAGAAAGGGGACAGCTGAACACTGCTCAAAAAAGAGTTTCATCACATTTCTTGAAGAATGGAGTTTGAGAAGCTGGCCACCACACTGGGAGTGCTGGGTCATTAAAATCAGCTGGGGAAGCCCTACTTAGGGTCTCATAACTAGGGCTTCCCCAGATGATGTTAGTGAATGACGTGGGTGGTATTGGGAGAGCGAACATTTTAAGTTGTGTAGATCTTGGACACAATTTCTTACACACTAGAGACAGATTATTTTTTTTCCTCACTGTTCTCTTGTATACTGTTATAGGCTCCGTTGAGAAAAACTACAGTATAAAAATAATTGCATTAATAAAATAAATCTAAGGTTTTGTAATAGCAAGCACAGAAGTTATGGCCCAGATAAGTTTATACAGATGCAGACAAGCCATCAAATCACTGTGGCTCAAATTGCTTAGGGCTTTAAAGGAAATCACCAGCACTTTAAAACTGAATTTAGAAACAAAGTGGCAGTTACTGCAGCTGATATGAAATAGTTGTTCATGCTTTGAT
Source organism: Candoia aspera (assembly GCF_035149785.1). NCBI lineage: Eukaryota > Metazoa > Chordata > Lepidosauria > Squamata > Candoiidae > Candoia > Candoia aspera. Next base: position 73,388,090 of record NC_086158.1, on the reverse strand, counting down.
CGTTTGGTTGCCTTAAGCATCCAGGCTGCTGAATTCTGCACCTGTTGAACATACCAAATTATCTTTAAAGACAGGCCTACATGGAGCACATGAGAAGCATAATAGAAGCAAGCAAATATGTGTGAATGTCACAAGCTGTTTCCACTAGATGGGATCACAGCTGGTAAACTAGGCAAGTTCATAAAAAGCATGCCTAGCTACCTAAGGTATCTGTTATTTTCTCTCAACATTCATGATTATTTTGGCTGCTTACTTTTTCTTGAAAAAAACAAAACAAAACTGTATTATACTCCTCTCATTAAAGGAAACAAAGCCAGTACTTAAATTCCCCACAACTAAGGGCACTTCCAAAAAGAAGTACCAATCAGAATGTATTGTGCAGCTATTTTATCATTCTTTAGCAGATGATTGAGATAATAAAATAGATGAAAAAGGCAGGACAGCAGAAAGATCCAGCCATCCCATAGGTCCCATAAATGAAGCTGGTTGATTTCACAATAAAAGCATTATCTAAAAGCACCTCATCAGGGGAAGTCTCTTTCAAGTTGATCTTGATTCCTGAAGACATGACATACAAAATTGCTTTCACCTCCCAGGCTAGATTTTATCACCCACATGAAAAATACTAAGCTGTTTACTCAGTAAACAAACAAAGGGAACAGTGGAAGCATCGGTGAGAATTAAACATCCTCAGCAGCCAAGTAAATAAAATAAACTTAATTTATGTGGATTTTTTTGAAAAACATGAAGCATTAAGTTGTGCAGTAAATCTTTATGACTAGGCTCACACTTCCTACTATGCCATGGGTTGTTAGAACAATGGCTGGTTGAGTAAGCCTGGATCGCATACTGCTAAGCTATAAACCTCAGTTTACAATGTTCACGGGTCTCTCTAAGCCAAAACCAGTTGAAATTAATATTATGCCTTTAAGCATTAAAGATATTTTAACAGCTTTGTGCTAAATAGTCCTTCTGAAACACTATGAAATAACAGTTGGCAAACACACCCTACCCCTTTAATGGTAATTCTGAAATCAGCAAAATATACTTTCCATTTAGAGCAGTGTTTTTCAACCTTGGCAACTAAGATGTGTGGACCAACTCCCAGGATTCCCCAGCCACCAGGGGAACTCCCAGGATTCTCCAGCCACCCAGGGGCATGCTGGCTGGGGAATCCTGGGAGTTGAAGTCCACACATCTTACAGTTGCCTAGGTTGAGAAAGGAAGATTTAGGGAGTAGTAATTCATAGCGCCATCATAGCCTGTTGGGAATGACGTCAACAAAACGAGGGTTGAATGACGCTGTCAACAGACTGCAGGGATAGCCTCTTAATGTCGCCCTCCAGAACTAACCCTAAGGAGCAACACCGTGTTTAAAAGTGAGCCCCCTGAATGCTCCCGTGGTCACACCGCCAAACTGGGCGTCTCTCATGCCGGCAGCGAGAGCGCCGCGTTAAGTGGGGACTTTTTCCCGCCTTCAAGCCGCCGGGCTCCCAAGCGCACGCCAAGCCTCCGACGCACCGAGGCTCGCTTCCCTGGGTGCTCCGTCCCTGCAGAAGCGCAACACTGCAACCGCCGGCGAGGAACGCCTACAAAGTGGGGGCTGCAAGTCCAAACCCCACTTCTGATAAAATAAATAAATAAATAAAATCTCACCCCAGGAAACTCCGCGGATCCTCCTTTTGGCGCTCACACTGGCTGCCCACCATTATTAGGAGGAGTGGCCCTAAATAATGTCACCTCCAGCGCAGCGGTGGCATCTGCTCGCTGCCCTCCTCAGCAAGCGGTCGGAGAGCCGCGCGGCTCCCCTTTCCTTCTGCATTTCCCAGAACTCTGCGGAGAGGAGGAGAAAAGGGTTGCTCGCCAGCCGGGGCTGACCCAGGAGGAGGCGACGGGTCGGACTAACAACGCCTCACTGGGCGGGAAAAGAAAAAGAAAAATCTGAGAACGTGTAGAGTCTGAGATGGTGTGGGAGGAAAGGTTAAGAAGCTTTCTTTTCCCTCTGGGAGGAAGAATCAGCCTGAAGTCTCCCCCACCAACCAACTCCCCCCCCAGGATGGCCAGACCTTTCTACATAAAACAAAAAAATTCTTGGGGGGAGCAATATCATTGGAAGGAGGGGAAGTGGGGCCCTTTCTGTAAAAAATTAGAAGCAAATACTAATCTAGCTTTACCACTTTGTTATTGTTGAACAAGTGAAATACAAAAGAGAAAAAGAAAATAAGATAAAAGAATAGCTACGAAATATAAATTAAAAAGCGAGAGCCAGTTTGGTGGTGCAGTTACGGCACCTAGCTAGAAACCAGGAGAGGTTGCCTTAGGCATGAAGCCAGCTGGGTGACCTTATTTATTTATTAAATGTACACGGATACCCAAATTACACACAGTGACTCTAGGTGATTTACAGAATTAAAAACCAATAAAACCACCTCTCCGGACCTTGGGCCAGTCTCTCTCTCCCTAGGAAGAAGGCAGTGGCAAACCACTTCCCCAAAAAACTGCAAGGATAGCCTTGTTCTATACAAGGCAGCCATTGCTGCATGAATTTGGTTAAACCTCTAAGATGGATATATACTTTTCAATTTTGCTGTTGCAGCATATTCTTCAATGTTAGTCTCCCAATCTAATATTGTCAGCAAGGTTTCTCTTCTCCAGGGTTATGCTAACCTTGTTCTTGCAACCTTAAAGCTGGACTTCTTAGCCTACAATCCTACACCAATTTATTTATGAATAAGTCTCACTGAATTGCAATGGGAGATGTTTCGGTTATTTTGCTGCAATACAGTACATTGCTAGCAAAACTACCAAGAATCTTGTGGCACCCTGCATCTGATAAAGCTTTGGCTAAAATCAGTTGGTTCATATTTCATTAGAACCACAGTGCCTCCACAATGTATTCTAAATGAAGAGGTTGTTTGTTCACTCACAAATCACACCAGGCATAATGTGGTTTCTTTGGTTTTGGATTAGCATGAGCAAATACATGATAGTATGTGGGAAAGATTATAATGAATATATCTGATGTATTCTTGCCCTCACACATGGCTTTTGGTAGGGGGAAAAAATCCACCCAAACCGCAACTGACAGCACAATCTAACCCTGTTAAGGTGTTGAACTAGGAAGACCCATGTCAAGCCCATTTTAGTCTGGTAGTCTTTCAGCCCAACTTACCACATAGGGTTATTTTGGAGAGAAAATGGACCAGGGAATATGATTAAAGTAGCTTTGAGCCCCTGAAGGAAAGGCAGGATGGAAATGTAATAAATAAAATAAGACGAGGTCCTGTGGAATGCAGTGGGTTTTACCCTTAAAAATGCTGGCGATGCAAACTGTGCTAGACTCAGCTAAGACATACTTCTGAGTATATATGCTTAGTATTACACAGTTAAACATGTATATTAAGTAAAATTTGAAATCTGTTCTTATGCTTTTCAACTAGCAGTAAAAACAAGAGTGTATAAAATTTCATTAATGAATTATATGGCATAGCTGTCGTGGACAGCAGCCCATTCCACCAGACTGATGAACAGATCGGTAGCTGGCAGGTATATGTAAAAAATTAAAAGAATGGGGCCAAGTAGTCACAAAACACAAGAGGACCGCAGTCAGGACAGTTCTGTTTTAAGCTGAAAGCTATAAGAGAACAGTGAATGATTTCTTAACAGCAACTGGTTTGCAATACCATGATTTCCCTTGCATTCCTACACTGAAGTAATACCGGCAATGGAAAAAGAAATATCAGTTTCATGTGATGCCAGTGTCAGTATGGTATAAAAATTAAGGTATTGACTTAAATCTTGAGAAAACGAGGTTCAAGGCTAATTTAGCCCTGGAAACCCACTGGGTATGTTTGAGCCACCGCTCTCTCAGCCCAACTACCCACAGAATTGTTGTGGGAATAAAATGAAGGAAGATTTTTATCTATGACACCTTGAGATCCTGGAAAAAAGATGAGATAAAAAGATAACAAGCAAATAATAAACGTCAGAGTTTACTGAAAAACAGATTTCATGTCAACACCAGAATATTTTTCCATTTTGTACTTTTCACACGATCAATTTACTTCACAGTGCTGTTGCTACCATTGCCTGTGGATATGATGGTATACATAGGAATATGCACCCATTAATGTTGCTGTTAATGTTATTATACTATATAGCATTATAATACTATTGTGTTATTCATAATCTAATGTATAATCTAATGCTGTTACAGTTCTAGGGAAATGTTCTTTGTGGAAGCATATAAATACATGTACTCAAAATATCACTCCCACTCCGTATTTTCCAACAATACAAGATTCTCTAAACATTATTCAGACAACAAAAGCCCAATTTAGCAATTATTTAACATTAAACAGTAATGTATTTGATAATAGAAGAAGCAAACAAAAAGCTGACAGAGCTGTTCAATAACTAAGTAGTTCCCTGTTCCCACCTAAAAGGAAAACAAAAATAAGTGATTTCATTTATACAATGAATATAAGTAGACATATCCACACTTCCCAGTAGAGAAAGACCAATAACCTGGATATTACAATAGAAAAAACTATCATACATCTTCATCAATTTACAGGCTTCAGTACTAAGAGACATACAAAAGAGACAATTCATGCAGTAGATTTCACACAGGAGATTATCCTTTTAGTACCCTAAAAAAAACCTGCTGGCTGCTGAAATATATGAAAAACTAGAGACCCAGTTTGGTGTGGTAATTAAGGTGTTGGACTAGAAACCAGGAGACTGTGAGTTCTAATCCTGCCTTAGTCATGAAAGCTGGCTGGATTACCCTGGGCCAGTCACTCTCCTTAGGCCAGCCCACTTCACAGGGTGGTTGGTGTACAGAAAATAGGAGGCAGCATTATGTTGCCTTGAGTTGACCCAAATAAAGGTAGTATTAAAAATCTAATAATAAATAAACATTAGTTAGGGGTTTTGGACTTTGAAGAAACAGGATAGAAAGAGTATTGATGTTTCTGAACTTTATTGTTTGGAGAAGATTCCTGAGAATACCATGGATAGCCAAAACAACCCAGAAAGAAATGGATCCTAGAACAAATCAACCCAGACTTCTCAATGAAGTACAAATGATCAGGCTCAAATTATCTACTTTGGACACATTATGTGAAGACCTAACTCTCTGGAGAAGTCTACAATGCTTGGAAAGGTGGAAGGAAAGAGAAGAAGACGACTAGCAGCAAGCTGGATGGACTCAATTACAGCAGAGATGGGTGCACTGTTGGAAGAGCTGGAGGACTAGGTTGCAAACAGTTCCTTCTGGAGAAATCTAAGAATTGGTCTTAGTCACTAAGAGTTCTAGTCACAATGAATTGACACCAACTTGATGGCACAAAATCATTCAATCAATCAGGCAGAGTTTTGATGTGCAAAGAATGTCCCTTTCAGATATATGTCACAGGTGACAAAAAGGTGGCAAGTTTAATATTTTACATAAGAGCAGGGATCTGAAGCTTCCATCTCAAGGACAAAAATATCTTCAGTTGAGATACACACACTTAACCATTAGTTACGAATTAGCCCAATTTTCTGGGTTTGCCTAATATAGGGATGTAGGTGTAAATCACATAGTGGTATGACAAGGTGTTATCACTTGTGCATCCTACGTTAAAGTTAGGAGGTAGGATGTAAAGAATCCCTTAAAGAAACAAGCCTATGCTCTGGCAATCCTGATTTTAATCAAAACAAGTCTTCCCATGGCTTTTCTAAGGAAAGTAGCTAAATGCACAGCCAGACAGTGTGTTGAAGTGTGCTATTCCCACTGCTTGAGCCAGAAAGTACACCAGCATCTACTTTTCTGCCCTGATTGCAGAGCCCTATTCTGGCACATTAACAGGTCAGCGACTGATACTCTTTAATGCTTTGTGGTAGAACAAGTTAAAGAAAAAAATTAGCAGATTTCCCTGGCTTTATTCTCTTTCTCACCAAGGGTTGCCTGCCAGCAAGAAAATAACCATCCACCACTATCCCTGGTGTGGAGCAGAGTTGAGTGGGTGGGTGCTTGGAATGGTGTGTTTGGCCACCTGTCATATGACCTCTGTCAGTCAGGCTATTTCTGAACACTGATCTAGCACTAACCCTCTTCCAAAGGAATGCTAAGCCCTTATCTCAAAATAGCCCACCTGGTGGCTCACAGGTACAGAGAAGGGGCACAGGGTGATGGAACGATCAATAACAAGGAAGGTACATTGTCAGCTAGTGCTGTGACAGAGTTGCAGTGTTGGTAGAATGCTGTCCTTGTGGCCAGCAGAACATAGGAATAGACCACGGACAGCCTGTCTGGTGCAGGCAAAATGAAACATTCTTCCCATAATAAAGACAATAAAAAGCACAACAATGCAAGACCCCTTGTTGGCAGAAGCTACAGCACACGCCTGAGAAAACCCAGTTCTCTTTCTTGATTTAGAATCTGCTTTCTTTTGTCCTGTTTTTTAAGCATAGGTATGGTGCTTTTTCAAAAAAGCACTAAATTGTTTTTTCATACTGTATGTAGCAGCAATGTCGTAAAGCCCAACCATACTGGACAACTATTCATTCATAGAATGGAACAAATTTTGAAAGTTGTAATCCCACCACAACCTGAGATAGTCTTACTAAATTTCACATAACCCTTCAAAATACAGTGAATTAGCATTGTATATGTTTAATGGCTGCAAGGATTTTATATGCCTTTTATTGGAAAAGACCTCAGATTTTATCTTTGGAAGAATGTGGGACTATGCCTCGATGTCTAGAATAACTTTGTATTTAAAAGTAAATCTGGCAACGAATTTAATTCTAACTGGAAACCATTCTTGGATTATAATCTTATATAGAAAGCATCGCACACCCACAATTTGGGTTTTATATTTTATATTTTAATTCTGTGTACAATTTACAGTTTCGATTTAATACATCTGAAGTCTTTCTTAAATGACTTGAATGATGTTAACCGAACATTTCAGCTCAAATTCAACATTATCAAATGGATATAAAATTTCCTGTATTATCATAAGCTTCCAATAACACCAGTTCTTGGTGATTTTAGATTTCTTGTTTATCTGCCCATATTTCATTACCTGTATTTGATTCTTCTATCTGTATCATTACTTATATTCTTTCAAAAGTACAAAACAATAAAATGGGGGGAAAAAACCCTAAAGTGGTGTTTCTCAACCTTGGCAACTTGAAGATGTGTAGACTTCGACTCCCAGAATTCCCAGCTAGCTATGCTATGCTGGCTGGGGAATGCTGGGAGTTGAAGTCCACACATCTTCAAGTTGCCACGGCTGAGAAACACTGCCCTAAAGGGTGCTAAGTATGTACTTGGTTATTAAGGAGCCTGTGTAATGCCTGACTAGCACGTTCTGAGCCCCTGGGGAGATTAGGTGTCTGGTATCTCCTGGCCCAAGGCCAAAATTGCCCTGCAGGGCAGATCACAGCAACTGGATGGAGGGGGAGTGCCCACAGCAGTCTATAGTGGCAATAGGAGCAAGGTAGACCCATGTGACACCATGTCAGGCACCACATTGTCAGTGAAGGATGCTAGATCACACCCATCCCAAACACTGTAACAGGAGAAAAGAGAAAGCCCTGGAACAGTCCTAGATCACTTTGATGAAGTGATCACTTTGATGAAGTCCTCATGCAACTGCATCAGGACATGATGTCACTAAAAATAATGGTTACTAGAGCATGTTTAGAGCCAGTCTGGCATAGTGGTTAAGGCACCAGGCTAGAAACCAGGAGACCATGAGTTCTAGACCCGCCTGGGGCGCAAAGCCAGCTGGGTGACCTTGGGCCAGTCCTTCTCTCTCAGCCCTAGGAAGGAGGCAATAGTAAACCACTTCTGAAAAACCTTGTCAAGAAAACTGCAGGGACTTGTCCAGGCAGTCTCTGAGAATCGGACACGATTGAATGAAAAAAAAAAAGAGCACGTTTATGCCACAGTTAGCAGGATTACGGCACAACTCCTAAGAACTCCAATCCCCCTCGGTTCCCTTTAAGTCAAGCACACAGACATTCTTTTCTGTACATTGATTATTGGGATACTGAGTTGCAGAAGCCACAGTTTCAGTCACAGTCCACTTCCTCTGTATGAAATTGATTATCTAAAATTTATATTTATATCTATTGGTATCAGTAGCTGAAGGTTTCTTTATTTAAAAAAATATTTTTATTAAAGTTTTTAAAAAGGAAATATAAAAATTAACAAAAACTAATATAAAAGAAAAGAAAGAAAAAAAAGAAAAGACAGTAGCTAAAGCTTTCAGCTATTGTTATCTTTCAGTTAGGAAAATGGCTCTCTGTTGGAGTTTAACAGCAGAGTAAGCTGGCCACATAGCTGTAAATATTTTTCCGGTCCATTCTCATTGTAAGACTGAAATAGCAAAAAAACAAAACAAAACAAAACAGAAGTTGGCAGACAATAGCTTAATACAGTCTGCCCTAGCCTGGACTCCTTAAACATGACTTCCCAAAAAAATTATCGAGCATGGGAATTTCTGTTAAATGATTATTCTTTTCTTGAACATCCAGTCCAAGCAAGAACACTGTGCAGTTCATCATAAACCCTCTTTTATCCTCTTTTTATCTTTTGTATTTTTTTGTATTTTTATAATGGTTTTTTAATAACTTTTTTATTTGTAAGCCACCCAGAGTCACTTTTATAGTGAGATGGGCGGTGTATAAAATAAATAGATACATACATACATACATACTCTATAACAAACTTTGATTTTAATTTATCCACAGGTTAGTTTCACTATAGCAGACCAGAAGATTTTGGTGAGCTGATACTGAATATTCAGTGGCAGCAGATGGGGGAGAGCTGCAGACCACTCACCACCATTGTTATCAGAGATTACATCCACAGTATTTTCCCCCATCAATCTCAAAACCAGTGAATGCATTATCTTGGAGAAAGGATCACATTTGCCTAAGTGCCAAAAATTGCACAGTAAAATAAAATATCCCTCCCTACTTCTGAGAAAGAAGATCAATTGCCCTGAAGATCAATTGCCCTCCTGCCTCAACTTTCCATACATTCATTCATCCAGCCGAGAGAGAAGGTACATTTATTTTAAAAATTGTCCAAGAAATGGTTTCCGTTCCCAACAGGAAACCCTCAAAAGCCATCAGAGGACATTAGCATTAGGGTGCCAGTCGCTGAGTCCACATAGTAGATCATTGGGAGGTGCCTTAAACAGACCCTGAGTCATCCCGCGCATTGAGTGTCTGGCCCCCTAAAGAACTTGCTTTTTTTTCTCCGCCTCGACTTAGGCATCACCCAAGGGGCGGAGGAAGGGGGAATTTTAAAAGTATTCTTCCTTACTCTGGCTTTCAGTGATAGAGAGCGGGAACGATAAAGACCTTGCATTTACTGTAGTGATCACTCCAAGCGCAGCATAAACTTCCCATCAGAACCCGCCCCTAATACAGCCCCTTATTTACTATACAGCGAGGGAGGGACATTTCCCTCCAGGCTACGCACCTGCAAGATGGTGGAAATCCTCTACAGCTACATCTACAGCACGGCTGGTCGTTTTATAGCATTTCCTCCAGGCATTGCTCCTTCGTTTTGTTTTCTTTTTCCGCAAATACAGGCGCTCCCCCTCCCAAGCCCAGCGGGACTTGTTTTCACAAAACCCGGCGCGGAGGAGCCGCACCGCTCGCTGCCTCTAAGAGTATCAACTTCCAGACCACGCCTCATGCAAGGAATTCCCCCAGTCTGCGACCTCCAACCGCAGCTATCAGACTCTGCCCTCCTAAAATCTCCATTCCGACCCCAAACTCTCCTGTAGAAACAGCAGGAATCCTCCAGGGAAGATTCCGCTGGAGCCCTCACTGCATCCCGGAGCTACATCTGCAAAGATCCCGCGATCCTAAAGTGGATCTCGGAGGATCTAAGTCAATTCACGCGGCTTGTCCTAAGAACAGCTGCCGATCAAGTGCAAAAGATATGTTGACGTTTAGTTTAATAATAGCAACATCCCCCACGCTTGGGGGGTGGGGGGAAGGATCCAGTCAGAATAATTTTTGGAAAATCTAAAGAGAAAAGGCACCGATTGCCCCCTCGATTTCGAGTCCTCTTACTTCCGAGGCACAGTATGCCGCTGGCATTCTAAGGGGTCAGTCTCAGTATTATTGTTGATTTTTCCCCCTATCAGCGATCAAAGAGCCCCGCAGACCTTTGCAGAAAAGAAGCTGCTCCCCAGCTGTTGCATCCCATCCTCGCGCGCGCCTCCCCAGCTGTTGCATCCCATCCTCGCGCGCGGCGAGCGGAAGCGAAGTAGCGTGGGGGGGCTCGGTAGGGCTCGGTAGACTGACCTGCCGTCACCGCCGCCGCGGAACGAGAGCGGGCTCCCTTCTCCCCTGGCCCGGCGGCTGCAAAAGCGGCGACTCGTGCGCGGAGCTGCCGCTGCCTCACGCCATTGGAATGTCTGAGCTAACTTCGCGTCCCGCGCTCGGAGAGCGAGCGGAGCTGCAGCCTTGGCGGAGCTTCGCCTTCCCTCCCGAGCCTTGCCAGCAATTCTGCACAAGGTGCCTCTTTTACACCCTGCTTTCTCTGCCGAATGAAAAAATGCAGGCTATCGCAGGGGAAACAATGGCTCGATTCAGGACTGGGCTGAAAAGTGGAGCACACACAAGCGCGGCACTATTGTGCGCCCCTGCCAAGCGACGAGGAGAAGAAAGGCTGTTAACCAAAAGAACTCCGGGGGCAGAGCGGGTGGGTACTGTCAAGTTTCCATCTGTTTCATGGAAAACTACGATTTGACTGAACTGAGCATTTTTGCATTTAAAAGACCGCCCCCCCCGTTAAACAAGGGGGGAGAGAGGGAGAGAGACGGGGATTTTGCAAAACGGTTTTGGAACTCGTTATTCAGAAATGTTAAAGCTGGCTGCAGGCAAAAAAGGTCATTTCATTCTGACAAAATACTTTACAGAGACAAACATTGCAAATATTTGTGGTCCTCCTGGTTATGTGTTAATATAGCCTCCTAATTTCTTGGACTGTACATTTAATTTATGATATGCCCTTGCAGGCTGGGGAATTCTGGGAGTTGAAGTCCACCTCTCTTAAAGCTGCTAAGGTTGAGACACACTGTTCTACAGAGAAGCACTTTCAAATATTACTGATTAAAGGAAGAATGTGAGCCCACACTCAACTCTCCCACTTGAATCAATTTCAGTAGGACAACTAGCTGGCAAGATATTAAGCTTGCCTAGCCTGAAGCAAGTTGTTCATACACAGAGTTATTAAAATATTATAATGCCACTTCCTAGTTAACTTTCATTCCTGAATTAGTGCTCTTAGATAATCTGGCTTGATGTTGACTTAATGTTTTACCGCACAACCCTACACATTCTTGAAGCAAATCTGGTGTGTTAAGTGCAAAGGATTGTAGCCTTCGTTTCCAACATTAGGCTTCATCATTCTGACTTCCTAAAAGTTTGCATGCCACTGTGCTATTTCTAGTGGACTGCTGCTTTCCATTTCTGCACAAGGATCAATTTGGCAGCTGTCACCAATGGGATAGCCAGGATGCTTGACCGAGTTTGCTGGCCTCCTTTAAGCTCTTTAGCAATATCCATTTTGGATCTTACAGTATCAAACCCCTAGTGACACAGCAGATTTCATCTTGTGTTTTGGCATTCTTTAATAGCAGATTCTAATTACTTCTCTGTAATTAGGTTGGTACCTTGTGGAGCATAAGAGAATTCTGTGGATAACAATCCACTTCATCTCATGAAATGTTGAAAGGGGAAACTTGCTGTATGGTGAAGGTTTCTTGTAAAAGGCAATGTCTCTCAACCTCAGCAACTTTAAGACGTGTGCATGCTGGCTGGGGAATTCCAAGAGTTGAAGTCCACCCATCTTAAAGTTGTTGAGGTTGAGAAACACTGAGATAGTAAATTGATGGTATATATCAGTGTTTGTCAACCTTGGCAACTTTAAGATGGGTGGAGGCAACTCCCAGAGTTCCCCAGCCAGCATGGAGTTGGCTTCTGGGAGTTGCAGCCTACCCATCTTAAAGTTGCCAAGGTTGACAAACACTGATATACATGAACCAATGTAACAGATTGTTTCTGATTATTTCTGATAGTTCTGATTATTTTTGTTAATCAACATCAAGAAACTGTTGTGCCCTCCTCTAGAATCAAAGGGGTTGTTATATAGTGTGAACTGCCATCGTTGGTAAAACAAAAAGAAAAAAAGAAAGGGGGAAAGAAAAGAAGAAGGAAGGAAGGAAGGAAGGAAGGAAGGAAGGAAGGAAGGAAGGAAGGAAGGAAGATGTTGCTTTATGAGTCACATTAACTTGAATAAGTCAACCCTTTAAAATCAGCCACAATGTTTTCAGGCTCACACATGGGTATCCTGTTCACCTGAGATCTGAAGAATTGTCATTTTCTAAATTGTTTTCAAAACTCTTACCACCTTATTGTGTACACTGGCTGAAACATGAACAGTTGTGTTTCATGTGCAGTATCTGTTGCTAGACATAAAGTAAAAAATATGATATTCTGCACAAAAAAATAGGACATATCTCTTCTTAGTAATCCACATTTTACAACTGGTTGGAGTTGGGTGGCCTTGTAAATCCAACAAAGGCTTCATTCTTAAATTAGTACCACAATCAAAATTAATTACACACCTGTATTAATATGTAAAACTGTTTTTGTATAATACCCATCTCAATTTCTCAGAAGAATAAATCTACATAACTTGAAAGCTTTCCAAGTATTCCAGCAGAATAAATATAAGTAAATTAAAAGTTTCCAACTAGTCTAATAAAGGGCATTTTTTATACTTCTTTTATACAAATACATGTTAAAAGCAACAAATGGGACTAATATTTAGTTTAAAAGTCTAAATAAATTAAGCAGTTATTATTTTCATTTTTTCCAGATATATTTTCAGAATTTCAAACCTTGTTTAAAATTAAAGATTTGCTAAACATTAAGAAAAATACCCATCCCTTGGAATCTCAACATGCCCCTGTGTCTGTGGCAACATGAATATGTTTTTTGATCAAGTGAACTCAGACACTTATTTTACATCAACTTGATGATAATGGGAGGAAATGGAGAAGATACGTGTGCATGCATAGCCAAATGTTAATGTTTAAAAGTCACTGAGCAGGCACAATAATAGTGAATATGACATGACTTGTGTGCAAAGACATTTGTATATTTCTACAGAGCGTCTGGAGCAGACTTTCTCAACCTTTTGACCCTGCAGGAACCCTTGAAATATTTTTCAGGCCTCAGGGAACCCCTGCACATTCAGGCTCAAATACAGGCCAGAAGGTACAAAATTACTGTACTTGTTTTATGTGTAGGCCTGTATATATGCATTAACAGTGTTCTTAAACTTAAATGAAACTTACCTCTTCAATGGGAAGTTGCCCAAATTTGAAATATTTTTTTAAATAAATTGTGATTTCCCAGAGAATCACTAGTGACCTCTCGTGGAACCCTAGGATTCCACAGAACCCTGGCTGAGAAACCCTGGTCTGGAGATATAGTAGCAAATTGCTGCCTCTAAATCAAGCTAGCGCTGCATTTCCACCTTCCAAGAAGGACACTGTCCTACAGCTCAGCAGGCAAGGAGGCTGAGCTTCATGACCAAGCAAAGAACAATTTAAAAAAAATATTGCATTCCTGCAATGATCTGGTGGAAAACACTGGCATATGCAAATTCATCATGACAGCACCCATTGCCATAAAATCAAAGGGCCGGTAGATATCGAGGCTGTGCAACCAGCAGCCTCAAGCAATATAACAGTTTCCAAAAGCTTAGGTGCATCCCTTGCTCTAGCAGTTGCCAACCAATTGTAATTTCTAATATAATAGAAAAGAAGACCATGTCTGTGGAGCCATTATAGGAAACATATCCAATGAATTTATTTTTAACCAGCTTCATCCTAAATACAATTTAATTTTGGTTCTAGTTCTCTCTATTGAGCTACTTGTCCATAGTATGTCACTAAAGGCCAAAAATATATTTAGTGGGGGCCAATAAATGGCAGCACAAACCTAGAATTTTAGGTATTTCTTTATTGCCATTTAATAACCATTGGGATGTTTACAGGCTAGGTTTGTGGGTGTAGTGACATCCGAATGGGGGAAAACTGAACTGTGATCACGTGCCTTAAGTGAAGCAGGCAAAGATTTCTATTAAATAATAAAACTGCTATAACATGAACATATGCTTGAACTCTAAGTTTACCAGATGCCTCACAGACATCCCCAGTAAGAGAAACTAGATAAGCTGCTGGTTCATCTATGGCTTTTGACAAGATTGTATAATGCTCTGGAACATATTCTGCAGAACATATACATTACTCAAACAAGAAAGAGTGTGTATAACTATTAAAAATAATGCTGTTTTGAAGTGGGAAATGTAAGTTGGAAAAGTTTCAGTTGTTTTTTTAAAATGAATGCAAGAACATCTGAGTTATATCATCTAACTGATGAGTAAGAACTGGATGTGTTGTTTTTCTCATTAAAACTGCTGAAATGATGTGGTTTCCAAGCCTGTAACTGCAAGGTTATTACAAGTTAGCAATAAAAATGCAGGCTGCCAAGGAAATCTTTAACTGCCAGTGCCGTTTCCCAGATAAAACCAAAGGAGACCTGTTCTAGCCAGTTTTGATTATTACACATTAAATCTTCTTCATGTGGTGGATGCTATACGTGTTGCACACGTGTCCTGGTGAATATGTGGACTTAACGCTGTAGTAGGACTCCTACTATAGCATTATTTGTCACAGGGCAAGATTACAAATCTGGAAGTGAAAGGTGAGTGTGAATACAGTACTAAACCTGATGGCTGGTATGAATGCATTGGTACACTTTTATCACCATGAGCTTAAATGGATTGTCAAGAACAGGTTGTTATGAAATAATACACACACACACAGACACACACACACACTTATGTAAAATATAGTGGACAGAGATATTTCTGCCAAGAGTCATTTGAACTTGTATTATTGCAATCCAAGGCCAGATCGTGACATCAATACAATTTAAAATAAAATCTTATTCATTAAGTAAATCACCAACTTCTGTTGTTGGATCTGAGCCTTATGGCTTGGATACAGAATTTAGATATTGTATAGATGATTTCAGGGTGCTTATCTTTAAAGAAAAATCCTAAGTACCATTGGTCTGACAGGCCAGACAGTCTACTTATTTATTTAAAACATCCATGTGGCTACCCATCTTGAACCAAACTCTGGTGGCTCACAACCTAAACTAAAAACAATATCTATCTACAACAAGATAAAAACATTAAAATAAAGAAGACCTGGCAGCTAAACATTTCCATGCAGCCCACAACAGTTCATCTCATTTCAGTCTCTATTAAGGGTTGAATTAGTTTGGAGGGCAATTCCTTGTAAAATCTGTATCTTAGGAAGACATGTTCTAAGGTACAGGGGCATCTTCTGTGCAAAAAGGGTACCTGATTGTATCTACTACCCATGACTGCAGATGAAACAGTCATTTTTTATTGGGATAGCTATACTTGCACTAGAGAAATAAGTATTTAAGGCAATGGATAGATTTAATAGATATTTCTTGGCCATGAGGATGCCTCCAAAGACCGGGAGTCTGACAATGTAATAACAACATGCTGATTATGTAAATCTATTCTACAAATTATGTATAGGGTAGAGATCAATCACTAGAGGAATTGGATTGAGCTACAACCTAGTACCCGGGGTAGGCGGGCACTACAACTCCCAGAATTCTCAAGCAGCATTGCACCAATATACTGTATCTAAAGGGCAACAGATTGGAGAAGGCTATTGTAATATTATGTAATTCTTTAGACATCCTCAAACTTAAACCATCATGGCCAGTTCAGTTACAGGACTTCATCCTAAGATATAGTTAACTCAATTTGCTATTTCAAAATCTTACAAAAAGTAGAAGTATCATTCAAACAGGGGTCTGTGCATGTGTGTCTGTCTGTGCACATGTGTTGGGCTTTTTTTCCCCAGTAAATGCCATATTTCATTTAGATCCCAAGGCATTATTGCCTTTCTCAAATTTAGGCCAACTGATTAGGTGATTTGAATTAAGAGTACTTGCACAGCTTTCCATAAAGTTTGCCAACAAATCACTACTCAAGAAAAGGAAAAAGAATTTAGCTCTGCTGAATTTGGCTTGTATAATACTAGTACTACTGCTGTTGCTACTACTACTACTACTACTACTAATAGTAATGCACCACATATGTTATATATCTGTTAGGAATTACATTTAATAAAAAAACATGTTTTCATCACATTAGTCCTGCTTTGTTATGTTTTAGCCCAGTCAGCCTATCAGAACTTAAATGTTGAAAATAATCCCCTACCTCTATTTTCAGTTTGCTTTATAACAGTGGCATAAGGATATTATCCCTTTAAGGAGAGATGTTGGTCAGCTGATGCCTGTTAGCTCTTCTTAACAAGTCTCATTTATGATTTATACACACACACACACACTGTATCCCTTCCTGTGAATACTTGTTGTTTTATGTGTATCAGGACTGTGTGTGCTTGGCTGTCTTCCTGTAAACAAAAGGACTTGTCTGCCTCACAAAGTGACTTGATTGTAGACCTCAAACCCACAATCTATTAACACTTTTGAACTTTGGAGAAGACTCCTGAAAATACCATGGCTAATAGAATAAAACAATCCAGAGTTCTCACTTAAGGCACAAATAACCAGGCTCAAATTATCATGTTTAGGACACATTATGCAAAGGCTCAGTTCTCTGGAGAAGTCTAGAATGCTGGGAAACATGGAAGGAAAGAGAAGAAGAAGACAACCATCAGTAAGGTGGATGGACTCTATTATACCAACAATGGGTGCACCATTGGAACATCTGAAGGACAAGGTTGGGGACAAATCTTCCTGGAGAAAATCTATCTATGTGGTTGCTAAGGGTCAACTCCAGCTTGATGACACATAATTGTTTTTACCAAATGAAGCATGAATGGAGTACTGTCACTCAGTAAGGAAGACAGGATGTCAGGCTCTGAAATTCATTTGTTGTCTATGAATTTGCCCATGGATTGCTCATGGTACCAGCACTGTACCCTATAAGGAATAGCATAGATTCCTGTACAATTATTTCATGCTGTACAATTTAAGTTTTGTAATTTAACAGTGTGAACAGAAGGCATAAACCCAGCTTGAGAACTAGCCTTGGATGAATTGTGAAGGAAAGTTTGGGAGAATTTGAAATCTATTTATTCAAGATGTTCATGTATTGCATGTGGATATAACAATGTTCCCATCCATGGTTTTTCATCAAGAAAGCTTCATCATCAGGAATATCTGGCTACAAACAATGGTGCAATTTAAGCCAAAGTCCAAAACAGGTTAAAAGGTTTACTGTACTACCAAAACACTAGGAAATGATTAGCATTTTCCATCAACTCGTAGCAACCAGATTAGGAGAAGCTCAGAAACATGAATGATTCTTTGGAAGTTAGGGAGTGCAGACTAGGTCAGGATGACTTGTGCTTCACCAGGGGAGACCAGAGTATGCTGTAATAGATAAAAGATTCAAGTGACATTCCCAAAACATGTTTTATTTCAGAAGACATGGGGATTTATGAAGCCAGTCCTTGTGACATCATCAGGAATAGGCCAAATCTTCCAGAAACAAGATATTGAAGAGCATTTTATACATGTTTAATTATAATGCAAATTGGGTTTGTTTTTAAGTCCCCAAATCTATTTGTCCATGGCCTGAAGAGTTTTCCCATATACTTAAAGTGGAATGCCAGGCACTGAGGTCTGAGGCAAAATTTATTAATTAAAATATTTAAAACATGCAAATATTTAAAAACACATTAAAGCATTAATAAGCAGCATCAGAAAGCTATAACAGTGACAATAAATAAAAGTCATTATGCCTATGTTACATGAGCCCTTAAAATCAAAATGATCAGTAAACAAGCCTCAGAGAAGAAGAATATCTTAGCCTGGCACCAAGAAGCAAGGATTCTCTAAGTGGGTTCCCACAATCACTAATGCTTCTCAGAATGTTAGGAGCAAAGACCCTATTCAAAGTAATGTGGAATAAATTATGTCCAAACCTGTTACAGTCTCAGAAACTATGAAAATATATGAGAAAAAAAATCTTGTAATGTGCTGATGCAGTCCAATAAAATATACCATTGAGTTGTAAGAAACAAATATCTCATACTCAACTTTTATGATAAGAAGCCCATTCTAGGTGATCAGGACAATTGTAAGAATCATAAAATATAACCTGATACATCTGAAAGGAATTTTATGTTTGTAGAGAAAGTTTTGAAACTGCTGTTTCCCATGGTTATTACCCAGAAATCAACAAACACACCTACACCCACACAGTAATTTCTTTGCTTTATCTAACTTACTACAAAGCTATGATAGATAACCCTGCATTCTCTCAGATAGCAGTTTCAGAACCAAGGTGGAAAATGAAGACATATCAAGGAGGTGTGGAGTGCTGAAGATTCTGTTTGGGATAAAGTAGAAAGAATACATAAAAACAGAACACAAGGGATCAGGAACTAGGATCAAAGAAGCCTTGGGCAGAGGTTGTGAATAGTACAGATTCTAGGTGTACATCTGTCTGACAGGGATCCAATTAATCCAATTAATGAGTATCAGCAACCAATTTAGCCATAAAATGCAAACTACTTGCCAGAGTATCTACTGTCCCTTCCTGGTTTTGAGGCAAAGATGAATCTCTAGGGAAGGCCGGTGCTCTGTCTTCTTTTTAACTCTACCCTTGCTGGTATCATTGAATGCTTCCTGCTTAAAGGGGAAAAGATGAATAATGGGACAGTAAGGATGACTTAAACCTATATCGCTCATAGGTCGGGGATGAGATGAAGGCAACGTCACAATGGACTGAAACAAACAAAAAATGTTGCCAGTGCTTGTCTGTGCACCTAACAACTGAGGAAAGCCCTCAGATTTATTCCCTTCCTGTGCTTCCAGTGCTCTGTGAATTCATAACCAAAAAATAAAAGGGAAATAGAAGCTTTAAAAGACTTTCAGTCCCACTTCCCCAGTCATTTAGCTCCTCCATATATTTATGAACATTTGAGTGCAACCAGCTGATCGCTTTTCAAAACTACAGTGACTTCACTTCAATGGTGGGATATCAGTATTGCTGGCAAGGTGTGCTGACCCTACAAAGTTTGCAAGCGTGATAAGTTTGCTGACTTCTATGTTAGCATTGTAACATTTGAGGACTTCTTTCCAAATCTGGCTTGAGAAATCTGAGCTGAGAGGTGGGAGACATAATAGGCAGTCTGTCAGAAAATGGGCACCCACAGGTACAGGAAAAATTAACACATAGTGTTAGCTCAGTGCAGAAGAAAGAAATCTCTGTTTCAGGGAGTGCTGAGAAACTAGAACATATGAGAATTTACTGCACACATTATTGCTTCTTTGAAGCTGGAGATGTATGATCAGTGGGAGGATATCGAGTTGCACAGGTGGACTATTACGCACATATGGTACAGGAATCCTCTTATATGGGTTAGGAATATGATATGGGGGAGGATCCTACATTCAGGATAGTTTCCTTTTCAGTAAATAAATATTGTATTTTTTATTTATTCTATTTATATGGCCACCCATCTTGCAATAGCAACTCTGGGTAGCTAGCATGGGGTTAAAAGCTCAATACACATGAACAATAATGTAAAACACATAATGGCAACTGAGGACAACACAAATCATTAGTAAATTATCATCGATCTCACCGGATGAATTACTGTAACCTCCCAACTATGTGCCCAGATAAACATCCATATTTTTAAAACTTTCTGAAATGTCATTGGGTTTGGGGCCAATGAAATCTTAGGGGGCATGATGTGCCAGAGGACAGGTGCAGCAACAGAAAAGGCACACTTCCTGGGCCCTGTCAGATGATTCCTGCGGCTTCCAGAACCAAGAAATAACGCCAACAGCTTCACTGGGTCAGCCTAGGGTGGAGAATGGTAACTGAGAAGCTCGTTAATCTTCTGTTATTTTGCTGTCTCGGCTGGTTTTAGAGCTCCAAGAGTTCCAGAGTTCTGTGTCTCCTTTTTTCTGCCCATAATGCCAGGAACTTTTGGGTTGTGGGGCAGAGTTTTGTGTCTGTACAATAAATAATTAAAATAGGATGGGATAAAATAAAGTAAAATAAAAAATAGGATGAAATGAAATAAAACGAAGGGTCAGGAAATGATGGCCGAAAGCCAAGTAAAACAAGCACTGAGTGGAGCTTACTGATGGGACTGCTCTTCATCCTGGAGGGGGAAACCCAGAAGCATACTGGTAACAATTCACCCCATGCCACTGAATGACCTCACCCAGCAGCTTTATGTAGATGTTAAACAGGAGGCAAGACAGCATCAAGCTCCGAGGGACTCAACAAGTAAGAGCCTTGGACTAAATCACTCCCCCCTGAACACCAGCTGGAACTAGTCCCATTGCAACCCTGTGCCCCCCACTCCCAACCTCCTGAACTGTTCCAGAAAGATACCATGATTAATAGTATTGAAAGACATTGAGAAATCAAGGAGATTTAGGATGGGGGCACAGGACATCACCCTATACTGCCCCCCCCCAGGTCATTACAAGCATGATCAACGCTGTCTCAGCCCCATATCTGGGCCTGAAACCTCACTCAAAGGAGTCCATGTAATCTGCTTCCTCCAGGGCTTCCTGAAGCTGCAGCACAACTTTCTCAACTTTCCCTAAAAGGGAAGGTTACAGACAGCATGACAATGGTCTGTTGCAGCCAGGTCCTTCTATGCTTTCTTGAAGAGGGAGCAGACTACTGCCTCCTTAAGTGTCAGCAGAACCACCCCGTCTCTGAAGGTTGAAGTCACCACCACCTGAACCCAAGCACGTGCCGTTTTCCAGGCAGCCTTAGCTAACCAGGAGGGACATGGATCTAATACATTGGTGCCCATTTCTTCAGGACTAACAGGATCAAACTCATCCCAGGTAACCAAGCAAGAGTCCATCTCAGCTTACTCCATGGATCTTGCCTCACAACCAGAGCCCAACTTAGATGGAATCTGAGCAAGTTAATCTCACAGGCGTATTCCTGATGGTGGCCCTACAGGTAGATCTCTGACTCTACCTTCCAGCAACAGGGTGACTCTGAACACTGGAAGGCTATCTGTGGACATGATAAGGGAAGAA
Source organism: Candoia aspera (assembly GCF_035149785.1). Lineage (NCBI taxonomy): Eukaryota > Metazoa > Chordata > Lepidosauria > Squamata > Candoiidae > Candoia > Candoia aspera. Next base: position 73,366,886 of record NC_086158.1, on the reverse strand, counting down.
AAATACTGATGTTTTGCTGGCCTTAGCACCACCTGGTAGGCCTTAACAGCAGCTCTAACTTGTGCTTGGTTGGGTCTGCCCATCATTGTCCTCCAGCTGTGCTCTTCTCCCATCCCACCTCCCCCAGCTCCTCTGTAAACCAAGGGTCCATGAGTGGAGAGAGGCGACCTAGGCATGATCCAATCCAAAGTGCCAGCCACCTTCTTATTTCACGCAGCAATGAAGGCATCAGATGAACAGTAAGTACATCATGTACGAATTTGATATATGTTGGACTAGTCATGTTGTAAAATGTAACACTTATAGTTAATAAGTGGCATATTAAGGAAATGTGTGTAACTCTCTGCTAGTGCAATTCTTTTCCAAGTGACTTTCTGCAATTAATTAGAGCTTTCTTTTGAGTTAGAAGCAGTTGGAAGGGGATTTTTATAGGCACAGTGGCAGGAGAGAAGAAAAAATTAATTCCCTTTGGTGTGTTAAATCTTCCTCTTCCTGGCACTGATATTTACCATTTTAAATACAGGTAGTCCTTGGGTTATGCCCATTTGTTCAGCAACTGTTCGAAGTTATGACAGCACTGAACAAGGAGGACTTAGGACTGGTCCTCAGAGTTCCAGTCATCGCAGTGTCCCCGCAGTCATATGATTGCAATCTGGGTGCTTGGCGCCTGGCTCACAATTATGATGTCACAGCAAGCCACGGTCATGTGATCACGACTTCCAATATTCCCTGCTGACTTCCCACAAGGAAAGTCAATGGAGAAGCTGGCAGAAAGTTGGAAGTTGCAGTCATGTGAGGTCCTAGCTTAACAACCTGTGCAGTCTTCACTTAGCGATGGCAACTGGGACTGCTGGATCTGCTGTTGCTAAGTGATGTGGTTATGCGACTTTGGACTTTACAACTGCATCACTTAGTGATGGCAATTCTGGTCCTAATTGTCACTGAAAGCTGAGGACTACCTGTACATGCACACTACAGTGACACATTTAACATCACATGAAGTTTGGCTTGATGTCCTACTTTACAAGATAGATAGGAGCATTAGCTTTTATATTTCATGTGTATTGTTTTTATGTTTCTACTATACAAATGTGATAAATCAATACATACTTTCTCAGTCAGTTATGCTGCAAACTTTCTAAAAATTCCTGTTTGCTTAGCAGAAACTTGGAACAGACCTCTGACTGACTCATTTGCAGTGCCTGAAGTTTGGCATGATAAGTACCTTGCAAATATTTGTAGCAGGTAATCAGTCATTACATAAGAAAAGGCTTGTTAATAAAATAGACAAATAAAATAGGCATATCCCATATTTATATTAATGGAACCCTTCACAACACTTCCTAGAATTTCAGTACTTTAACTGATTTGTCTCAAACCTATTTGACTAGAAAACCCACATCAATCTGAAAGCTTCTTCTATGAGCCAATATATAAGGTCAAAGTTTGGTCAAACATAGGTATCACTTTCAACAGTGGTACTGAAACCAGAGATAGCTTGCAATTTAGCATTACAACTCAAGAGAAATGGGGGGAAAGTGGAAAAAGCTATCTCAGAGAACTTATCAAATTTATGTTGTGCAACAGAGAAACTGATATTTCAAATATACATTTTATACTTTAAAAAGTTCAAAGATGGTAAATAAATATAATGGTAATATCAGCAGGTAATATCAGACTAATATCTGGGCTTGAAGAGTTGCTGTAAGGAACTGGGCAGATATCCTCCTGGACCTGTCATCACCCATATCACTGAGGAAGCATGTTAGGCTGTGTCCATCGCAAAAATTTGGTTGGGAGAAGAGGGAAAACACTCCTTTAAAACTGGAATAGCTAAAGATGATGGTGAACTGCCTCTGTTATGGATGAAGACAATGGCATGAGGACAGGACCTAAAAAATAGTTATTTGGGCGTGTTCATACCATGATTAAGGGATTGACAATTTTAGCCCTAAGATCAAAATCTCAGCCTGCCCAAAAAGAGACAGGTAGTTGGGAAATCTAGTTCTCAGATAGTCCCCCCTTCTGCATCAAATTTAGATGATAAGCTTCCTGGGACAAGGATTATTCTTTGCTTCTATTACACTATGATGCTTTGAGTAGGCAGAAGGAAGATCTAGATGGACCAGGACTTGGGGAAATATTCTATAGTTTGGCAAGGATTTCTGATTTACTGTAGTGTTACAATAATAGTAACAAATGACTCTCTGCTCCCAGAAAATTAAACATAGAATTCATAGGATCATAGAGTTGGAAAAGATTTTAGAGGTCTTCTAGTCTAACTTCCCCAATCAGTACAGGATCTGCTAGAACAACTCTATCAGTGAATAAGCTTGGGGGTGGAAAGTTGTAAGCTGTATTTCATGTTGGAACTCAGAAATAATTCCTGGGCTCTTTAATGTTAATTGTATATCTTTTTCCCCAGGCTTTGTTTTGGGGATCTTGGGTTCTAGTAAAAATGCAAGCAAGTGATGGGATTCTCAAGCCTGCCCATTACAGCTGCAGGAAGTCTGAAGCCAGCCCATTTCCTGTGCATCTACACAGAGATCAAATTCATGGACAATCTTTTCAGGACTAGGGAGTGCGTTTCACACTTAGTAAATTTCGTCTACCTATGAGTGCTGCAGCTCTTTGAAATGGTTTCCCCTGTAATGACTATGGATACATAGAGTGTGGTAAATCTGCTCCATTTTGCTTTTCATTTTTTGATATTGATTTCCAATGCAATAGGGGGGGCAGGTGGTAGATCACAGTGAATGAGGTGTGATCAAAGTGGTAGAACCATTTCATGCATGAGGGAAAGGCCAGGGTTTGCGGCGATGAGTTATGTGATTTTTCTTTAGGGCTTATACTTTACTAAAGTGAGAATGGCAGGAAACAATGGCTTTTTCAGGCATAATAAAGTAGTAATAAATTAGTAAAAGTCCCAGTAGCCCAAGAAGAAAAAACCGGAGTCATCTACAACATACAGTGTAGGGACTGTAAGAGCCACTATGTAGGACAGACAGGCAGAAGACTAGCAGAGCACATCCATGAGCACCAACTAGCAGTCATAAGACATGATGAAAACTCCTTAATCTCACAGCCATGGACAGACTCAACCACAGTTTCAGCTGGGAAACTGTGAGCATCCTAGACCAAGCTAAATCCAAAAATGCAAGGGAAATCCTGGAAGCTTGGTATTCAGGCAAGTCAGCCATCAACAGGCACATAGAGATAAACAACATTTAGACACCTTTCAAAAGTTGTTGTTGTTTATTCGTTTAGTCGCTTCCGACTCTTCGTGACTTCATGGACCAGCCCACGCCAGAGCTTCCTGTCGGTCGTCAACACCCCCAGCTCCCCCAGGGACGAATCCATCACCTCTAGAATATCATCCATCCATCTTGCCCTTGGTCGGCCCCTCTTCCTTTTGCCTTCCACTCTCCCTAGCATCAGCATCTTCTCCAGGGTGTCCTGTCTTCTCATTATGTGGCCAAAGTATTTCAGTTTTGCCTTTAATATCATTCCCTCAAGTGAGCAGTCTGGCTTTATTTCCTGGAGGATGGACTGGTTTGATCTTCTGGCAGTCCAAGGCACTCTCAGAATTTTCCTCCAACACCACAGTTCCAAAGCATCGATCTTCCTTCTCTCAGCCTTCCTTATGGTCCAGCTCTTGCAGCCATATGTTACTACAGGGAACACCATTGCTTTAACTATGCGGGCCTTTGTTGTCAGTGTGATGTCTCTGCTCTTAACTATTTTATCGAGATTTGTCATTGCTCTTCTCCCAAGGATTAAGCGTCTTCTGATTTCCTGACTGCAGTCAGCATCTGCAGTAATCTTTGCACCTAGGAATACAAAGTCTTTCACTGCTTCTACATTTTCTCCCTCTATTTGCCAGTTATCAATCAAGCTGGTTGCCATAATCTTGGTTTTTTTGAGGTTTAGCTGCAAACCAGCTTTTGCACTTTCTTCTTTCACCTTCATCATAAGGCTCCTCAGTTCCTCTTCACTTTCAGCCATCAAAGTGGTATCATCTGCATATCTGAGATTGTTAATGTTTCTTCCAGAGATTTTAACTCCAGCCTTGGATTCCTCAAGGCCAGCTTGGCCAGCTTTCAAAAGAGACAATAAAAAAGCTAAAAAGGAAACAAAAAAACCAGAACACCTCTTTGCCAGCAATCAACCAGATAATCAGGGATTAACACTAGGATTAACACCAGACAAACAGTCAAACAGTAAACAATGCCCTGATCAAGGAACTACCAACTCAGACAAAATATTGAGCAGTACACGACAGCCTAATCAAGGAACTACCAAGGAGAAAACCACACCTTCACCAACACTGACAGGGCAAGCTACTGTAGATAAACAAAGAGCAAACACTCCCTTCTAGCACTGAAGATATTAACGAGTTGGGTAATGAAATGTCTGCAGGAAAGCAACCAAGCTCAAAGAGCACCAGGGACTCCACAGTTCAACCCTGAGCTACAGATATTCTCTTCTATTAGTAGTAATAGTAGATGAACCTTTGGGAGCTCTGTGCAACTCTGAGTCATTGTTCTCCAAGGAGCACATTCTGTACTCCAGATATTGCTGAACTGCAACTCCCAGCATCCCTTACCATTAACTACATTGGTTGGGATTGCCATGCATTGTAGCTCAGAATGCCCATGTTGCCTGCTCCTATGAAAGCCAATTCAATAAGTGTTTTGGAATGTGTGTGTTCTAATAGACCACTTCAATACCGGAAGGTTGATTGATCTGGTGGAGGCTTTGTCAGTACAATTCCCCTTCACACCACAAGCTCTGGTGTACCTTCTCCCACCCCCGGAAATGTATTTGGGCAGTGGCACAGTGTGTGGGGAGAATCCACAAAATACTCCTGCCTCCCCATTCCAGTGATGCAAGCTTCTGTTGAACACCTAAAGCCTTTGGTCTGCAGAAGATCACAATTAAATGTAATGTATACTTGTTTTCTGGCAAGTTTATTAGGCTGAATTAATGCAAGTGATTTGGAAATTGTAATAACAAAAATAGAGTGATGCAAGCCTAGCCTAAGGAAAAGTTAATAAGGATTATAGAATAACTTTTATTAACAGTTCCATATAGCTGGATAAATCTGATAGGAAGGAGGAGAGAACAAACGAGAACACATATTTTAAAAAATGTTGCAGAGCAACATGCCACGTGTTTGTGAAGAAAATAAACCTCTGAAAAGAACAATTTGCTCCTTCCAGAAAGATATGTCCTACTCAGTGTTGCTGTTGGAGAAAGGCTTCTGAAACAGTACCTTGTACTGCTAACTGAAGCCAACATACCAAAATATTTTAGTTGCCACAGATGCAGATTTTCAAAAGTTGGGTATCAGCCAGAAATTTGATTGAGGCTGCTCTCCCTCACAAGCTGAATACTTCCCTGATTTGCTATTATTAAGACCCACAAAGAAACATAGGGCACATTCATTTTATAAACAGAAAATACTGAGAATCACACCTATAATGACACAGTGGTACAAAATGATGTGCTTTCTTGTGGCTAATCTTTGCATCACAGCTCATGAAAAACATTCCCAAACAAAGCCTGCCTGCCTGCCTTCTGCAAGGTTGGAACTAGGGTCTGTGTCACCCGGGGCAAACATGGATTCCGCACCCATTTTGGCGCCCCCCCAGTGCTCATTTTGGTGCCCCACCCCCCAGCGTGGCACCTGGGGTACATGCCCCGGTTGCCCCCCCTAGTTGCTGCCCTGAAATTAAACAAGGGATACGCAACTAAAGAAAAGCTCATTTTCCATAGATCTATCAAGAGTGGATGGCTCTAATCTTCTATATGGTTAACTCCTAGCAATACCTTTCTAAAGGCATCCATTTTTTTCTTATGATAGGAAAACAAAAAACCCCAAGATAGATAAAGCATGCACACACAGCTTCTTGAACTTTTTCCAAACCTTTAACCAGCAGTATCCATAGGAGGTTGCTGTATTTTCTCCCATGTAACAAGGTAATGTGTTGGACTCATGTATGTTTGGGTCTGTGATTGCACCAGGAGGTACAAAGCAGGCTGCATGGCCTGTACTTGGGTCATGGGACTGGGAGGGAAGGTGGCTTAGAACGGAGCAGTCAGCTGACTTTCAAGCCGCTGCCCGAGAGCCTGTCCCACAGGAGCCTATTTTTGAACTTAATCTTTCTTTTCCTGGTTTCTTCCCTCACACCACATTGGTTCCTAGTCTGTTCTCAGAGAATTATCCTGCTGATGGACAGGAAGCCAGACAGACAAGATCCTGAGCCCCATTCATAATTTCTTTCCAACATTCCAATAGGTTGGCAAGTGTAAAAGAGGATCTGTAGAGAAGTGAGCTTTCCCCTGCTTTGCTCTATGGAAGTAAGAGTTGACTACGTCAGGAAAAACAAAGAAGCAAGTTGAATACAGTGGGAGGGGGGACTTAGGAAATAAAACAAGAAAGCGCATGGTCAAAAATGAATGGGCGCCAAATGAATAGGGACTGAATGCAAAAATGAGTGACCGCATCAAAAGAAATACCTTGAAGTGGTTTGGTTATATGGAAAGAATGAATGAGGATCGAACTGCAAAACAAACACTTGAAGGAAGAATGGCTGGGCTGAGAGGACGAGGAAGACCAATTAACCCTTTCCTTCTCTTCCACATCCTGGTAAAAATTCCTCCCTATGGTTTCCCATTATGAGGGCCAGGCATGTCTTTTTTGGGGAGAGAATGACACGAAGTGGTAAAAAAATAAAATCTTTTCAATCAAGCTCAACTTCTGGTGACTTCATGGATACATCCATATTGGGTTTTTTGGCAGCAATATTTGTGAGACTAGGCTGAAGCTGCCATTACCTAAAGATGGGGCAGACACGTATGCAGAGAGGACAAAAGCCAGGAAACTTGTCTAAAAGATCCCTTCAGGGAGATAGACAAGTTGGAAGCAAGTCATTAAGGAAACAAAGGAAAAATGTCACCTGAACTAGACAAAGGAAGTTGGGCCTGGAAACCCCTACCCCAGTCCCATCAAGAGCTACCAGACTTGTAAACTAACAAGGCCAGAGTAGCTGCCAGTCTTGTGAATCAACAAAACAAGAACTTTTGGAGATAAAAGGGGTCCCAGAGCCTGCCCACTCCTTGAGTAGTCTTTGGATCCAGACTCGGCAGCTTCCATCCCTCTGTCATGTTCACCGTTTCAATGTTCTGAATACATCGTAATGTTTCGCATGTCATTTTCCTGACCCGGGTTTGCTGGAGGGAAATTTCCAGCCATGCCAGGCTGGAATCTGTTTACTGCACTGTGGAATGTATGTTTGGGTTATTGCCTCTGTCCAAAGTTACTTTCCTAGGCCGATGTGGGTAACGGTTGCTAACACCTGGGGAGGGGGTGGTTGCTAAGAGGGAGCGAGGGCGGGACTGGATTTGAAGCGAGGGTTTTTAGTTTGTATTTGGCGCGCTTTTGCTCATTCTCAGCTTTCTTTGTATTTGCATACTATTCTTTCAATAAATCAGTTATCCTTAAGCCCTTGCTTGTGAGACTGAGTCTGTTAGAATAGGCAATCATTACACCCTCTAGCTAGTGCCCGGCAGCTTAGTTGGACGTGGGTAAGTGTGGATGTGTGTGTGTGTGAGAAAGAGCAAATGTATTATTTTTTCCAACCTGTTGACCAGGGCTATGTGTCTTGTCTGCTCAAGCCGCACCTATCTGGAAAACCCAGGTAGAAAGCAAGGGGGGTTGACAAGATCCGTGTGTGTCAATAGGCTGTGAGTCTGTGAGTGAGTGACCATAAGCCGAACCTGGGAGTTTGCGTCTGTAACACATTGCTTTCTTTCTATTTTTTTTAACTTTCCAATCTAGGCTACAGTGCTGGAGTCTTCTAGTGGTCTCCCAATCCAGTATTAACCAGGCTTGACCCTGTTTAGCTTCTAAGCTCAGACAAAGTTAGCTACCTGCTGGCTTCTGCTGAGATGCAAGTATGGTGTTGCCACTGAAAAGGCCCTTCATCTAGTCAACGTCTTCTTCTTGAAGGGAATGGCTGTTGAAGATGATTTCATGTGAAATGCCACCCTGCAAGACAGGCAATGATGTAAAGGAAGGCTACATGTAAGTTACACCCCTACTGTATACATATTTTGGGGGACAACTAATTGTCAAAGAGAACTGAGCTATTACTCTGAACAGCTCTTGGACTGAGTATGGACTCAGTTTAAGACTGATTGCAAGCTTTATGCAAACAAGACTTTTGGAGAGGCTCCTGTTCCATATTCCATTGGGTGGAGAGGTGAAATTGACTCCCCTTAAGAGCAGGGTTTTTTCCTGCAACCCTGTTGCTTTGGAACTCCCAAGGCTGCGCTTTTGAAGGCAGATAAATGTGTTAGCATTTCTACATCTGCTACTGACTTATTAATTATATCCTACTTTGCAATGTAGGCAGTCTAGAGCCAATTTGGTGTAGTGGTTAAATGCACCAGGCCAGAAACTGGGAGACCGTGAGTTCTAGTCCCACTGTAGGCACAAAGCCAGCTGGGTAACCTTGGGCCAGTCCCTCTCTCTCAGCCCTAGGAAGCAGGCAATGGCAAACCACTTCTGAAAAACCTTGCCAAGAAAACTGTAGGGACTTGTCCAGGCAGTCGCCAGGAATCAAAAAACTGACTCAAAGGCACACTCAGGCACCTTGCAACGTACTGATGCAGGGTGAATTGATTGCTGCTTTATGTTTGCTTTCTTTCTTTAGTCATAGGACTTTGAGTTTTAGGGTACAGTTTTCTTTATTGATTTAACTGTTAATTTTTTAAAAATGTTATGGTATACTTATGACTCCATAGCATAAATACAAATTGAACGAATAAAGAAGCTGTTTTCAGGCTGGAATGATGTATCGGTAAATTCAGTGTCATGGCTTTGCCTTGATCCATTATCCAAGTTGAAACTCCTTCTGCCACATGCTCAGAAATACTCTTCCTATTCCTCACAGGGCTGGTAGGTTTGACCCCAGAATGTACTGGGGGAGAAGAGGTGGGAAGTTAGCTTCTTTACTGACAGGCAGCTTGCCAAACTTTTGAATTATTTATCCAAGAACCTGCCTCTCCTCTCCAGGAACCAGCACTTATTTTAGGAGAATTGGAAGAGCCCCAAAGACTTTGGGGAACATTTAGCCTTTCAGAAAGGAATGGGACCCCTGAGCAGAATACGGCAACCTGCTTTTCTTGTGTTGCAAGCTAAGCCAGACCACAAAAGTATAGTTACATTTCTTGGAAAGAATGAGGGCTGACAGAAACAAGTCTAGCAACAAGGAAGAATGTGGCCTTGGGAATTAACTAGGTCACACGGATTTATGAATTTCATCCTCTCAGATATAAAAAAAAATCATTCGTGACTAGTCAGAGCAATTTTCTATGAATGGCAGATAAGACCAGTCACTGCATATTTGTGTTTTTATACTATGGGGAAAGAGGATTACTGATTAACCAGAAGGAAAAAACAGCTTCAGAGCTCATCTTCCATAGGCAGGTTAGGCAAAGCTGGATCAGCGCACGTCCCGGCTTCCCTGAAGCTTTGGTATTTTAATGCTGTGGTTTTACAAGAGATGCTACAAGGGACAGACCACAGACAACCAAGGCACTTTAGTATAGTGGCACCTTTTACTCTGCGATGCATTTAATTATTAAATTAAGAAGTTAAAAAACCCTTGTCATTATTCCTTCCTTTATCTAGAAAGGGAAAAGAAAAATGAGACTTCAGGGAGGAGAATGGAGAGGCAACAGGAGGGAAACATTGGAGAGAAGAGTAAGTGCCAGGCACTCTGGGGCCATCTCATTCAGGGACCATCTATTTTAGCTAATAACAATAGTAAGTTAACAGTGTAAATCTAACAGCCTGCAACAGTACCTAACATTTTTCCTGCTATAACTTAATAATTAAACAGATTTTCTTAAATACACAATAAACATACCTTCACTTTTAGGAAATGTAAGGTCACAAATGATCGTACATATTGATCAGTAGGCTGTTATGACTGAGGTTTAGTTGTGCCTTTCATGGGAGGTTTATGTGAGGTTAAATGATGATTTAATCATCTGAGGCAACAGAACTCAAATGAACTGTTAGATATTCGATGCCTGATTCAAAGCATGCAGAACAAGAAACATAAAACAATAATATAGGTAGTCCTCGACTTATGACCATTTGTTTAGCGACTGTTTGAAGTTATGACAGCTCAGAAAAAAGTGACTTATGTCTGGTCATTGCACTTATGACTGTCACAGTGTCCCTGCAGTCACACGATCAAAATTCAGGCGCTTGGCAACCAGCATGTATTCACGACAGCTGCAGCTTCCCAGGATCACGTGATTGCCATTTGCAACCTTCCCAGCCAGCTTCTGACAAGCAAAGTCAATGGGAGAAGCCGGATTCACTTAATGACCATGGTAACAAGGGTCATAAAATTGGGTGTGACTCACTTAACACTTAGTGACAGAAGTTCCAGTCCTAATTGTGGTTGTAAGTCGAGGACTACCTGTACAAAACTAATCATGTTCTGCCTTAGTGTGGAGGAGGATTGATGGATACATTCTGTCAGGGTAAAAATGGGATTTACAGCTTCATCTCTCCACTTCAGAACTCAGAACACGTAAGTGACATTGGTGAGTACCGTTAAGAGCCTACAGAGTATGTTTAGTCAATACATTGGTAAACAAATATACCCAACTCAACTCAAAGTGCTTCTGTGTTTAGAAAGGATAAGCCACAGCTCCTAAACCACTGGATACTAGTGACACCTATTGGATGAAAAAAATACAGTGGCAGCTGTGGGAGCCATAAGGGAAAACGATTCCAAAATCCATAGGTATCATACCTTTATTAGCTTTAGTAAAGGTATTGCCTGTATGGATTTAGAATAAAAATGCAGTCTTTCTTTTGGGGCTACACCAATCTCCCATCCAAATTAATGATTCTCTTTTCCTCTCCATTTTGCAAAAGTAAACTAAAATAAAAATCAGTCAGCTATTATGTGCAGTTAAGGTGCTCTCTGCAGGCTGAGAGGGCGGTTCACAGCCTTTTAAAATCCAAGCATTTGCATATCAGCCAGTGTAGAAACCATTTCCTGTGTAGAAACCATAGGCAGCTTACCTGAAAGATTAAGGAATTATTGGAGTAAAAGAGCACCTTAAATCTCCCTCAGTGCTATGGGAAACAAAGTTTGGAAATTGATTCTCATATTCATTTGAATGCAGGTAGAAATCTCCCCACTGCCAAAAATCCTGCTTTATCAGTGGCCCAATTGCTCTCAAAGACTTCACTTGTGTTCAGATAGAAGCCATGTTAAAACCTTCCCAGGAAAGAGTGGAGATGAACTGGCTGAAGATGGGGGCACTGGTATAGAGCAGTGTTTCTCAACCTGGGCAGCTTGGAGATGTGTGGACTTTAACTCCCAGATCAACTCCTCAGCTATGCTGGCTGGTGAATTCTGGGAGTTGAAGTCCACACATCTCCAAGCTGCCCAGGTTGAGAAACACTGGTATAGAGTTTAAGGGGGCTGGACTAGAAAACTGGGAGATCTTGAATTCTAATCCTCTCTTAGGCAGAGAAGCCAGCTGGGTGACCTTGGGTAAGTATTCTGCTCAGCTCAACCCATCTCACAAGTTCCTGTGGGAAAATAGGAGGAGGAAGCACCATGGATGCTACCTTGAGCTGTACAAAACAAAGGTGGGATAATAAGCAAATACATGTGCCCAGCCCCTCTCTAATTTCAGGTCTTATGTAAGGATGTTTTCCTGCAGAGCCTGCCATTGTACCTCTTTATGGATTGTTATTTTGCCATCAAGTCAGTGTTGACTCTGAGCAACCACATAAGGATTTTCTCCAGGAGGATCTGTCCCCAACCTGGCCCTTCTAATGGTGTACCCATCGCCACTGTAACTGAGTCCATCCACCATGCTGCTGGTTGTTGTCTTCTTCTCTGTCCTTGCACCTTTCCCAGTATTAGAGACTTCTCCAGAGAACTAGGCCTTTGCATAATGTGTCCAAAGTAGAATAATTTGAGCCTGGTTCCTGTTTATATCAGCCACTATTTGCCTCTCCTATCTTCTTAGTGTCTATGTTTACACTGTATGATATTTTATGGCAAAAATTCAGTTTTTGAAATGGACATAATTTCACCAGGATCGTGTAGTGACTGCTTCTTTTGAAAGCCCATTCCTGTGTCATCTATGTGACTATCTAGCCAACTTGCCTGCCTTTGTTATTGCCTTTGATTTTTCAAAGCTTCAGGATCTTTCTAAGCATCAGAGTCTTCTACAATGACTCCCCCCCCCCCTCTCTCTTTTTTTTCTTTCTTGTTTCTTTGAGCCAGTGTTGACTCCTGGAGACTGCCTGAACAAGTCCCTGCAGTTTTCTTGGCAAAATTTCAGAAGTGGTTTGCTATTGCCTTCTTCCTAGGGCTGAGAGGGTGTGATTGGCCCAAGCTGGCTTTGTGCCAATGGCAGAACTAGAACTTATGGATTCCTGGTTTCTAGCCTGATGCCTTAATCACTACACCAAACTGGCGGTCTTCACTTCATCTGCACTGAATTATTGGTTCTCCTTGTGATCTAACACATTTCTAACAATTCTCAAGGTTATGGGTGTGTGTGAAATCTAAACATGTGAAGGAGAAGGTTGCCATAGATGACATAATTATCATTATCTTAGTCAAATGTCATAATATAATATTAATATGTTGAAGCAAAGGAGAAAATATTCCAACAAACATAAAAGTTACCCCTCCAAAATGGGATGTTGTTGTTGTTTATTCGTTCAGTCGCTTCCGACTCTTCGTGACTTCATGGACCAGCCCACGCCAGAACTTCCTGTCAGTCGTCAACACCCCCAGCTCCCCCAGGGACAAGTCCGTCACTCTAGAATATCATCCATCCACCTTGCCCTTGGTCGGCCCCCCTTCCTTTTGCCCTCCTCTCTCCCTAGCATCAGCATCTTCTCCAGGGTGTCCTGTCTTCTCATTATGTGGCCAAAGTATTTCAGTTTTGCCTTTAATATCATTCCCTCAAGTGAGCAGTCTGGCTTTATTTCCTGGAGGATGGACTGGTTTGATCTTCTGGCAGTCCAAGGCACTCTCAGAATTTTCCTCCAACACCACAGTTCCAAAGCATCGATCTTCCTTCTCTCAGCCTTCCTTATGGTCCAGCTCTCGCAGCCATATGTTACTGCGGGGAACACCATTGCTTTAACTATGTGGACCTTTGTTGTCAGTGTGATGTCTCTGCTCTTAACTATTTTATTGAGATTTGTCATTGCTCTTCTCCCAAGGATTAAGCGTCTTCTGATTTCCTGACTGCAGTCAGCATCTGCAGTAATCTTTGCACCTAGAAATACAAAGTCTTTCACTGCTTCTACATTTTCTCCCTCTATTTGCCAGTTATCAATCAAGCTGGTTGCCATAATCTTGGTTTTTTTGAGGTTTAGCTGCAAGCCAGCTTTTGCACTTTCTTCTTTCACCTTCATCATAAGGCTCCTCAGTTCCTCTTTGCTTTCAGCCATCAAAGTGGTATCATCTGCATATCTGAGATTGTTAATGTTTCTTCCAGCGATTTTAATTCCAGCCTTGGATTCCTCAAGCCCAGCATGTCGCATGATGTGCTCTGCGTACAAGTTGAATAGGTAGGGTGAGAGTATACAGCCCTGCCGTACTCCTTTCCCAATCTTAAACCAGTCCGTTGTTCCGTGGTCTGTTTTTACTGTTGCTACTTGGTCGTTTTACAGATTCTTCAGGAGGCAGACAAGATGACTTGGTATCCCCATACCACTAAGAACTTGCCACAATTTGTTATGGTCCACACAGTCAAAGGCTTTAGAATAATCAATAAAACAGAAATAGATGTTTTTCTGAAACTCCCTGGCTTTTTCCATTATCCAGCGGATATTGGCAATTTGGTCCCTAGTTCCTCTGCCTTTTCTAAACCCAGCTTGTACATCTGGCAATTCTCGCTCCATGAATTGCTGAAGTCTCCCTTGCAGGATCTTGAGCATTACCTTACTGACATGTGAAATGACTGCCACTGTTCGATAGTTTGAACATTCTTTAGTTTTCCCCTTTTTTGGTATGGGGATATAAGTTGATTTTTTCCAATCTGATGGCCATTCTTGTGTTTTCCAAATTTGCTGGCATATAGCATGCATTACCTTGACAGCATCATCTTGCAAGATTTTGAACAGTTCAGCTGGGATGCCATCATCTCCTGCTGCCTTGTTATTAGCAATGCTTCTTAAGGCCCATTCAACCTCACTCTTCAGGATGTCTGGCTCTAGCTCACTGACCACACCATCAAAGCTACCCTTGATATTGTTATCCTTCCTATACAGGTCTTCTGTATATTCTTGCCACCTTTTCTTGATCTCTTCCTTTTCTGTTAGGTCCTTGCCATCTTTGTTTTTCATCATACCCATTTTTGCCTGGAATTTTCCTCCTATGGTTCTAATTTTCTGGAAGAGGTCTCTTGTCCTTCCTATTCTATTGTCTTCTTCCACTTCCGTGCATTGCTTGTTTAAAAATAATTCCTTATCTCTTCTGGCTAACCTCTGGAATTTTGCATTTAATTGGGCATATCTCCCCCTATCGCTGTTGCCTTTTGCTTTCCTTCTTTCTTGGGCTACTTCTAGTGTCTCAGCAGACAGCCATTTTGCCTTCTTGGTTTTCTCTGTCTTTGGGATATATTTTGTTGCCGCCTCCTGAACAATGTTGTGAACTTCTGTCCAGAGTTCTTCCGGGATCCTATCTACTAAGTCCAGTCCCTTAAATCGATTCTTTACCTCCACTGCATATTCCTTAGGAATATTAGTGAGCTCATATCTAGCTGATCTGTGGGTCTTCCCTAATCTCTTTAGTCTGATCCTAAATTGTGCAAGAAGAAGTTCGTGATCTGAACTACAGTCAGCTCCAGGTCTTGTTTTTACCGACTGTATAGATGTCCGCCACCTTTGGCTGCAAAGAATGTAGTCAATCTGATTTCGGTGTTGTCCATCTGGTGAAGTCCATGTATAAAGCCGTCTCTTAGGTTGTTGGAAGAGAGTGTTTGTTATGCAGAGTGAGTTGTCTTAGCAAAATTCTATCAGCCTATGTCCTGCTTTGTTTTGTTCTCCCAGGCCATGCTTACCTGTAATTCCAGGTGTCGTTTGACTGCCCACCTTAGCATTCCAGTCTCCTGTGATGAAAATAACATCTCTTTTAGGCATGTTGTCCAGTAGGTGCTGCAGATCCTCATAGAATTGCTCTACTTCAGCTTCTTCAGCATCTGTGGTTGGGGCGTATATTTGGATCACTGTGATGTTAGATGGCTTGCCCTGAATTCGAATTGAGATCATTCTATCCTTTTTTGGATTGTATCCAAGCACTGCTTTAGCCACTTTACTATTAATTATGAAGGCTACTCCATTTCTTCTGTGGTCCTCTTGTCCACAGTAGTAGATCTGGTGGTCATTTGATGTGAAGTGGCCCATTCCAGTCCATTTCAGTTCACTGACACCCAAAATGTCTATCTCTAATCTTGACATCTCACCAATAACCAGATCCAATTTGCCCTGGGTCATAGATCTTACATTCCAGGTTCCAGTGGTGTGTTGATCCTTAGAACATCGGATTCGCCGTTCACCACCAGCACCGTCGGCTGCTAGCCGTCCTTCCAGCTTTGAGCTAGCTGCGTCATCACGTCTGGGGCTAGTTGAACTCATCCTCTGTTCCTCCCCAGTAGCATTTTGACCATCTTCCGACCTGGGGGTCTCATCTTCCGATGGTATACCGACATATCTCTGGTTGTACCGATCCATTGAGTTTTCACGGCAAGAATACTGGGGTGGGTTGCCATTACCTTCCCCAGGGATCACATTTAGTCTGACCTCTCTGTCACGACCTTCCCGTCTTGGGTGGCCCTTCACGGTTTAGCTCATGGCATCATTGAGGTGCTCAAGCTCCAGCACCACGACAAGGTAACGATCCTTTGCTGGAGCCAAAATGATGAAATGTATGGTGATGTCAGAATGGAAGTTCCACCCTTTACATAATCACCTGGGACATCACGACACAAATACAAAAAGGGTGGAGTTTGCGTCCCAACATCATAATGCTCATTTCAATATTTGTCATATCTTCCCCTCTCTGCCAATGCCCATGCTCAAAAATTTAAAAACTCTAGGGAACCATCTCTATAGCAACACATTTTATTTTTTTGGCAAAAAATTTAATTGTTGGAAGCACTGGCAGCAGATGAGGTAATTTTGTCCATACAAATACATTAATAGCATTATTGCTGTTCCACAGACATTTGATTTCATCATTTAAACAATTATTTGAAATTATTTAAAACTAGAACAAGCAGGATTTTTATACTGCTAATATAAATCAGTGTTTCTTCCTGGAAGAACTGTACAAACATTGGGCTTTCCAATAAAAGGTAGAGCTTTTATGCCTGCAAAATGTTTAAAGTAGTTTATATCATTATATCATTTTCAGTATCCCATCTAATTTTAACAGAAACTTGGGAGACCAGAAATTTTCTGGTTAATTTAAATCAAGTCTGGTTAATCCTGCTTCTTATTCTTCAGCATCATCCATATCCTTTATTGGGTCTTATCCTTGTGAACCAGAAGAAACTGATTTTGGCAATCCCTGAATGGGTGTTTTTTTTTTTACAAGGTGTGGAAAAGTTGAAAAACAATGTGGTGTCCCTACATGCTGGAAGGACAGATGCAAAAGAGAAGAGGATTTCAGTTCCCTTTTTACCTACTTATTAAAGATTTAGAAGTCCCGCTGTCTTCTGTATCTAACCATCAGATACGATGCATATTGATCTGAAGTATATTAGGGCAAAGGACATGCATGCTTTAAAAAATACAAGTGAGTATATGCCAGAAAAGAAGTAAGAAAAATAGGCTACAATATTATGGTTTTCCCTTACAAATTCTGGGCAATCAACTGCAACTTTCCCCAGTCTGATACTCTCCAAACATGTTCACCCTGAGCTCTCATAATTCCCAGGGAATTATATATGTATATACTGTATGTATGTATGTATGTATGTATGTATATGAGTAATATACATATTTAATATGTATATTGATAGGTATATAATATGTATAGTAAGATACATATGAGTATATACATACGTATACTGAGTAACCTTTGTGTGTGTGTGTGTGTGTGTGTATGTATATGTATACAGCATGTACACATGTTGGTCAAAGAGGTTTGCTTACTTCCTAACTGGAAGACACAGATTGGGGAGGGCTGATTTGTTATTTATAGGTAAGGAAAAAGAGATACACACATGGACATAAACAGAATTATGCAGTGTATTTAAAGCTAATTAAAGATATTAATTCTGCTATTGTATTTTCTGAGATCTTATGCATATATAAGGTTCACAATCTTCAGAAACAGACTTAAAATTGTATTCATTTATTATTTCAAAATATATACTTCACTTTTTCTAAGGCTTTTAAAACAATGTTCCGAACAAACAGTCTCTGGAATAACAAATAACTTTAAAAAGTGATATGGCAGAGTGTAGAACTTACATCCAGTACTTATTTTGAATTTTTCCAACTACATTCTTAGGCAGGCCCTATTATCTAATAGACTTGGGGTCTAGGAAAACTACAGCACCTGTGTTTTTTTTTAAAAATAAAATTTTTAAAAATGGTAAAAATTGGAATAAATCTCTCTTCTGGATATAGCAAGGATAGGCAAAATGTACATTCAGAGAAGCAGAGTAATGTCAGTTTCAATCTTTATCTTATTTTTGTTATTGTTAGGTGAAAGAAACACAGACTTTGTATAGAAAAGTGCTATGCATTCATAAAGGATTATGTACATTCATTCATCTGATGTAACATGGATTATCCATATTAAAAACAGCAGCATATATTAGGAACCAGCATGCTATGATGTATGTATACCAGTTGCTATTTGAAAAAAAAATCATTCAAGGCAGTGTTGATTATGCATCTATCCAAGAAAGGGATATATACCCTTTAAAATACATCTACCAAAGGAACTATAAAACAGGAATCTGATTGCACTTTTTTCTATTAACAAATTTTATTGAAAGGCATAAACCTTCATGAGCTGCAGCTTATACCTTTTAATAAAATCTGTTAGTTGGAAGAGGTCCTATCAGACTTCTGATTTCTTGCCACCATAGACTAAAATGGCTCTCATCTTACAAAGGGTTTGTGAAACAGAAGTGCTTTGGGCTTTAATTCATGGAGCCTTTTTTACATTAAAGGCCATTAATTGCAGCAATGTGTCTCATGCCATGTGATTCTTCCAAAGGAATTTCTAGCAAGTCTATCCAGTGCAGTGTTTCTCAACCTTAGCAACTTTAAGGTGTGTGGACTTCAACTCCCAGAATTCCCCAGTCAGTTTTGATCCAGTGTATGCTGAAAGAGTGAGAGAAAATAATAGGGAAGAAGAAAGTGGGAAAAACTAATAGACCCAATCACTCCTATAAAACCATCAAGTCTAAATTCTCAACTGACTAAGTACACCACTGGGTGGCAGTAAAGCAGAGTTTTTCAAACTAGGTGACTTTAAGATGTGTGGACTTCAACTCCCAGAATTCCTCAGCCAGCATGCTGGCTGAGGAATTCTGGGAGTTGAAGTCCACACATCTTAAAGTTGCCAAGTTTGAAAAACACTGCACTAAAGCTATGTATCTTTTTTTCACTCAACACTATCACCAAAGCCATGTTTACACTTAATTTATGAAGTGGCTTTGGGAGTGCATGAAAACTGGTAATGCTCATCTTGATGTGACATGAAAACTTGGGGAGTATAGTTATCATAAATTGTGCCTTGAATACTGCCTACCATGAAGTCTCTGAGCCATCCCTTAGGAATCCCTTTCCCAATTACCAAGTTAGTGTTCCCACTTGTTCTTGGTAGAAAACTATGCCAACATGAAACTTGCTGTTCCCATTGACAAACCCTCTTTACCTTTATTGGCTCCATTTCAGGTCATTGCATTTGTCTGAATTTCATCCAAGATGGTGGGTGACAAAGCCTAAATGATTTTATACATTTTGAAGTTGCTCTTAGATGATGTTGAAATAAGAGGGAAAACGCTACTTTTAATGCTAGGACATTTAAGGACAACTTAAGTATACCTCACCCATAGGTTGGGGAAGAGATGAAGGCAACGGTATGTGGACTTGGAATGTCCTTTTCTGCCCCCATACAATGTCCTTTCTAGGCTCTGCCTTTTCCTAGCTTCACTTTCCCTCCCATTTCAACACACCTACATTCCTTAAGTTTTGACCTCTGTCCTTAAGGTTGGAGAAACAAAAAGCTCTTATCAGCAGTTGACTGGAGATAAGAACAGTCCCTGCCTGTACAGGAACTCAAAATTGTTTTAAATACGTCTCAACATTTTTATGACTTGGTATATACATAGAGCACACTTTATGACAGTTGGCAGAACTTAAGAGAACATTAAGGTCATAAACTGGATTCCACCCTCATTCTAACAAATTTGAGTTTTCTACTGACACCAAATTATGTTTCTAAATGATGACGGTGGTGGTGGTGGTGATTTTATACCACAATTCTTCCCAAAGGAGCAAAGGGCAGTGTTTTACACACACGCACACACACACAGCATTCATGCATAAGATTTAGTTGAAAAAATAATCCACAAATGAGAAAAATCTCTGAACCAGATTATGTTAAAAAGCCTGACTGAACATAATTCTACTGTCAGGGTACCCCCATTTCAGTGGCTTATTCTGGGATCTTTCAGCTGTAGACCATTCCCATGGATAGTCTACAACAGGGTCTTTCCAGAGGATTTTAAATCATGGATCAGCTGATGCACTTTATTGAGTATTTGGTTCATAACATATCCAGGGCTTTACACACCAATAAAATGTGATTGAATTTGGCTAGGAGCTCATAGCCAGGCAACAGGTTTGAGAATCAGTATCATGTGATCTTACTTAGCTGCCTCACTTGATCATCTGGCATCTGCATCAGCTGTATTTTGTCTGTTCAATGGAAGGCCCACACAAATCCAGCTGAAATTATTGAAGGGTGGACCATTAAAGGCAAGCTACACTGTCAAAGAACACCCACAGCTGGTGAGTATGCTAAAACTGGGTATACTGTATGTTCTCTGCCCAGGTGCCTACTCCTTCAGTGGTAGTAAAAACCATCCCCAAACTGGTCATCTTAATTCTTGGTAGATCCACCTACTAATCATATCATTATCTGATTGGAATTCAGATTTAGTTATACTTCACTCTTTCTGTTCCTGCACAAGGCATCTGATGGCAATTGCACTTTCTAATTCAAATGATAAAACAGGTGACACTGTGCCATTCCTTGATAATGATAGACAGACAAACAGCAAGAGAAGAGAACTCCATGAGATCCTATGATCAAAAGCCATGGAGAATTTCTCAGTATACTGGAAGCGACCATGCCAAGTTAAAATGGCACTACTGCAACAAAGGATATCTAATTCCTCACCCATTCAAGAGGACACCACGGTAAATGGCGTCAAATGCCACTGAGAATTGTGGGGAAATCAACATTCTTTTTCTAGTAATGGTCATAAATTAAGATAACAAAGACCATTTTGCTATTGTGCTCAATTCTTAAGTCAGAATGAAATGAGTCAAAATCAAGTATAGGTTTGTGATCTTTTTCCCCAGCCTGGCCCATGTTTTTAAAAAGTTTTCTGCCAAGACAGTGATTGTGGTTGAAAATGGCATAGCAACATTTTAACTTTTTTTTTTCTTTTGCACAGATGGAGGCAAAATGGGTGTTTTTAGAGAGGGATTAAAAATGTCACACCTGATTAGCTATTGCCACTGCATGCTACCCAACAGGACTATATTGGATACTAATTACCTCAAATCTCAGAGGTTATTTTCTGGACTCACGGTTGCATCTCTTCCTCAGATATCATATATATCAGACAAAAATTGAAGGGCTAAGGATTTGGGCTAATATTTACAAGTAGAAATTTTCAGGTTATCAGTGTCCTTATAAATTCCAGATCTTGTAGTAATTATAGCATTATAATCATTAATTATAACATCAAGCAGCATCCAGATCTATTATAGCAGATTCCAGTGTCGTCAGCTGACCCTGCTCACACATAAACCTTGAACAGCTTCCTCATTACCCGAAAAAAATACTGTACCAAATACCTGTAGTTCACGGAGGATGAATTATGGAAGTTTTGTTTTCCTTACAGTCCCTGCTCCATGATAGGAGTCTGAGATGTAGTCATCATCAATAAACACTCTGAATCCTGTTGAGAATCTTCTTGTATTAATGAAAAGAAATAACACTTCTGTGTTTCTTTGTACTTATTTTAATTTATATCATATAAAACCTGGTATGAAAATATTATTTCCATTTCCAAAGTTCAAGAATCAATGTTTATTTTAAAAATAGATCTACTTTAAAGTACTGGAACTACAAAAATAGTTTAACAATGTGCACTAAAGATTCTGAAAGTAGGGCAAGGAATGTCTGGTTTAATTTCCTGATGTTCTGCAAAAATACATCTCTCAGGTACTCAGGTCTTCCATTTGAGGTGTCTTATTGTAACACGTCTTCAGAGATAGTCATTTACTAGCTGTTGACTTCAGCACATAAAACAATACAGCTGGCAATACAACAACACATTATTAGATAGATCAAGTACAACTTCCAAAGAAATTCCAAGGTAGGTAATATTGCCTTGTTACATCTCAGAAATCTATTTTATAAAATACTTTGACAAATTCTTCACTAATTATCTACAATGCTCATTCACTGAGATAGCTTCTAATTGTTTGGATATGCCACCAAAGATAAAGGTAATTATTCAGCTTCACCAGTACAGGTAGTCTTTGACTTACAATCACAATTGGGACCAGAATTTCCATCATAAGTAGTTGTGGCTGTAAGTCGACTCACCACGTGACCACACCCAATTTTGCAACCATTTTTATGGCTGCTGTTAAGTAAATCAGAGGTCGTTATGCAAATCCCTGTGGTTGTTAAGTGAATTCAGCTTCCCCAAAGGGCATTTTTTGCCAGAAAAATGCAAAAAACATTGCAAAACGCAATCATGTGGCCATGGGACACTGCAACCAGTCATAAATATGAGCCAGTTGCCAAGTGTCTGATATGTGATCATGTGACCACGGGGCGGGGGGGTGATGCGACATTTTGCGATGCTTGAAAGTGCTTAACAGACCGTAAAGCACCCATTCCAATGCAGTCGTAACTTCGGAGCATCTTTAAACAAACAGTTGTAAGTCGAGGATTACCTGTAGTACCAACTGCAAGGCCCAATCAATACATCTGTACTCTAGTACAAACTAGAGCCCAGTAAAACAAGTTCTGGAGAATGGTTTCTAGCTGGCTATTTAGCTCTGGGAGGAAAAGGTTTACAAATAACTTAAACAGACTATCTGCTTATTCAATAACTTAAAGACCATTTGTGTGACCAGCAGTCCTCTAGTTCTTTGTTTCCCAACCTTGGCAACTTTAAGATGTGTAAACTTCAACTCCCAGAATTCCCCAGCTGGGAATTAAAGTTGCCTAGGTTGAGAAAAATTGCTCTAAATTAAGTTCAGTGAAGAAACAAACCGGAGAAGTGTGATTCCTTATAAAAATGCACATTTCTGAGGAAAGTTAGATGAGAAGATGAAAAAACTATCATTCAAATCTATGTTAAACTATGTACGTACACATATATTGAAATATGATTCATTGATAGAATATATATTCATTAAAGCTATATAGGATGTACAAATTCCCATGAAGTGCTAGGTAGACTGTAACAAGAATGGCACAGTACTACATATGCAAGGACTTTTGAGTGCTAAAAATTACTGTAAACCATTATATTAAATATTTTTGTTTTCTTTCCATCATCTCTAAGGCAGTGTTTCTCAAGCTTGGCAACTTTAAGCTGTGTGGACTTCAACTCCCAGAAGTCCCAGGAGTTGAAGTCCACACAGCTTAAAGTTGCCAAGCTTGAGAAACACTGCTCTAAGGAAAAAGGACATAAAGTAGAACCCCGGGTAAAAATGAAACTGAAAGGATAAGGGAAACTGGCAGTTTCTTAAGGGTGTAGTTAGGGAGGAACCGGCTTTCCATTAAAATGCTGGCTAACTTGAACATATTCTCAACAAAGCTATGCTCAACCCCTGCAAGGATACAAGGCAGCATTTTAAATTTGACTTCCCTATTCAGAAGAAAGGTTTGTTTTTCCTTTTTAACATGATTAACTTTAAGGACTTCAAAGCAAGTCATTGTTTGCAAGCTCACCTTTGGAAAGCATTACAATGTCACACTGAAGATCATTATGTTGTTTTGTACTGTGCACAAGTGCATGAAGTACCATCACACAGTGCTTACTAATAATACCTGTCATTTAAGTCCTCTTTGAGTACTCATAATAGGACTGCACAGAGGACTTGGCTCTGCTATCCATCACTGGACTCATGTTGAGTGAGGGAGCCTATAGTGAGGAATTCCCTGCAACTGGCCAGCCCAGTCTACAAGCCTTCACAAGATCAGGAGCCCAGATTCCAATCTTGTGGATTGCATGGATGGCTGTAACTAAGGGCAGTTGAATGTGGTTATACCCTCCCCAGAGACTCTGATGCTAGCTATGGGAGAGAAATGGACAACATGTTAAACAACAGTAAATGAACATCTACAACAACGCCAGTTCATAAAACAGCACAATACATATGCTATGCAAAACTTACTCTGGACCAATTTGGTAATTAAAACATTCAAGTGACTTAGTTTTCATAAGGTGCTGAATCACTTTTGTGTCCTGATCATATTCTGCGATATGAAAAAAAGGCACTCCTTCTGTTTTAAAACAGTTTGCATGTTTCACAGAGAAACTTTTAAAAGAAATGCCAATATACAACAGCTATGTTCTATAAAGTGGGAGATTATAACATGAATAACTTACTCCCTTCCATACATTTTAAAATTACTCCTATGACATTTTAAAATATTTTTTAAAGAAAAATTGTAAAAAAAAAATCGAATACAAAATTTTCAAAATAAAGCTTCAAAGGTACGAGGCGCATCCAAACTGAAGTCACTTTATATTTGCAGCTAAGTACAGGAAATGAACACAGCCCCATGTGGTGCAGAGTGGTAGGCAGCAGTATTGCAACCAAAACTCTCCCGTGACCGGAGTTTGATCCTGGCTCAGGTCGACTCAGCCTTCCGTCCTTCCGAGGTTGGTAAAATGAGCACCCAGCTTGCTGGGGAAGGTGACAGCTGGGGAAGGCAAAGGCAAAGCACCCCACTATAGTCTGCCAAGAAAATGCCGCGAAAGCAGCATCCCCCCCAAAGGGTCAGACATGACTCGGTGCTTGCACAGGGGACCTTTCACCTTTCACCACAGGAAATGAGCATTAAGCAATGCTGTTTATATAAAATGTATATTTATACACACACACACACACACTAAACTATAATGAACAATATACAAAAGGACAAATGTTATATATAATTTGGTATACTAGTAAATGTAAAGTGAGGGCAGTATTGTGACAGTTAAATTTATTTATAGAATATTTTCAAAGACACTTAATATTGTACTTTTTAACTAGCAGGGTATTGTTTCTTTGAATACAGTACAGCTTGATTATAAATATACATGGCACTCAAATAGTCCCAAAAAACTGCATGGCATTAAAATAGCATTATGTGTAGAATCTTCCTGAAATGCAAGATTGGTCAGTTTGGGACCAAGCAAAAGATGCTTGTAACTCTTGACAAACTCTTTCACACAGGGTTATTGAAAGTTTTCTAATTATTAAAAACCTTTAGAGGAAAAAATATTTAATAGGCTAAGGAATTCAAATCCAGTCACAAATGCTGAATTGTCCCTAAAAGTCATGCTATGCAAGTCAGTTCATCCATCATTATTTATAACTGTGAATTTATCTCTGTGATTGCCTAAAGTAACTTTAAAATTCTTAATATTCTTTAATGGCCTGAAATTTTAGCTGCCCTGCAATACAGACCCAGAGTTTGAAAAAGAGACATTTTGAGTTTGCAAAAACACAGGCAAAGAAGAGACCTTGATAGCTAAATAAAGCAATCTAATCTGTGGCCTTTAGATGTTATGAATTACTGAATTTCTAGTTCTTTCTCATCCAAAGATAAATTAATGCTTCAACATTGCCCCTAGACTTCGTTACTGTTCAGAAAATTTCTAAACAGGGAGCTGGTGGTGATAAAATCTGAAGGATTTGCTTATGTCTATGAAAGCACATCTTTAAAATACATATGCGGGTGACCACGTTCAATTATGTCTTGCAAGACTGATGTCAGCCTTATCACGTAGGCCAGACAGGAAACATGACCAGATAAGCCAGTTCTACTTTGTTGTAAGGCTACATTAACAGAATCTTGCAAGTATGAAAGTACAGTCCTCCCACTGTCTCCTTTATAGCCCGAGAAACTAGGGAGGTCCCTTCTGAGCCTCTTGCCCTACCCATTATGCAGCCGCAGGCTATGCTGTCTCTTATCTGACTATTCCCTATCTCTTCTCCCCGTCTCCCAAGGTCTTTCCCACATCCCATTGCAAAACCACAGAATAATCATGACTGAGCAAAAAGGCAGGGGAGCCCTGAGGCTTCACTTCCTGCTTTCCTTCCTAGGCAGTTGACAGCAACACTGGGAAAGAAAAGAACAGGAATTGGGAGGGGGGAAGTAAAGTATTTAATTGCTTCAGTCATTGGCTGATATTCCAAGCTAAATCCAACGTACAGATTTTTTTTTTAATATGCACCTCAACCCACTCCAATTTCTTTACACAGTCCAGTGGAGGCCCTGGCCGCCACCTGGAATAGGGAGGCGGCTGGGGCCTTGGACAGGATCGCACCTGTGCAACCTCTCTTGCCTCATCACACTCGATGCTCCCTGTGGTTTACGGAGGAGCTGAGGGTTTTGAAGAGGACTAAGAGACGTCTAGAGCGCAGCTGGAGGAAGACAAAGACCGAATCCGACCGAACACTGGTTAGAGCCGCTATTAAGGCCTACCTGGTGGCGATAAAAGCGCCGAAGCGTCAATACTTCTCCGCTCTTATTGCATCTGCAGAATGCCGCCCAACAGCCCTATTTAAAATCACTCAATCCCTTTTGGGGAAGGTGGGTGCAGTGACCCACCTGCAGGGCCGTGCAGAGGAGTTCTCGGAGCATCTGCAAGACAAAATCGCTCTGATCTGCTCTACGCTAGACTCCAAGCATGAGGCAGGGTCTGTGGAGATACCAAGGGATCGTACTTACCATGTTATCTGGGAACGGTTTGATCCTGTTGGACCTGAGGAAGTGGACAGGATCCTCCAGACAGTAAATGCCACCACTTGCCAATTAGATCCATGTCCCTCCTGGCTGGTGAAAGCAGCTCGGGAGGTGACATGTGGTTGGGTCCAGGTGATGGTTAATACATCCTTGAGGGAGGGGGTGTTTCCAGCTGCCTTTAAGGAAGCACTGGTACAACCCCTCCTCAAGAAACCATCGTTGGACCCTACTGTACCGGATAATTTTTGTCCAGTCTCCCACCTCCCCTTCTTGGGGAAAGTGGTTGAGAAGGTGGTGGCATTACAACTCCAGAGGATTCTGGAGGAAATGGATTATCTAGACCCCTTTCAGTCAGGTTTCAGGCCAGGATATGGGACAGAAACGGCATTGGTCGCACTTACGGATGATCTCTGGCGGGAGCGGGATGGGGGTAGTGCATCCATCCTGGCTCTTCTTGACCTCTTAGCGGCTTTCGATACCATCGACCATGGTATCTTTTTGGGTCAGCTCAGGGAGTTGGGGGTGGGCAGCGTAGTTTTGCCCTGGTTCACCTCCTTCCTCCAGGGCCGGTCCCAGTTGGTGGTGATGGGGGGGAGATCCGACCCTCGACCTCTCCTTTGTGGGGTGCCGCAGGGCTCAGTCCTCTCTCCTCTCCTATTTAACATCTACATGAAACCTCTGGGCGAGATC
Source organism: Candoia aspera (assembly GCF_035149785.1). Lineage (NCBI taxonomy): Eukaryota > Metazoa > Chordata > Lepidosauria > Squamata > Candoiidae > Candoia > Candoia aspera. Next base: position 73,339,878 of record NC_086158.1, on the reverse strand, counting down.
ATCCATCACCACGGGATGAGGTATCATCAGTATGCCGATGATACTCAATTGTATATCTCCATCCCGGGTGAGGTAAGCGGTGCTGTGACTGCCCTCTCTCGGTGCCTGGGGGCTGTAGGGGTCTGGATGGGGAACAACAGGCTTCAGCTGAACCCTGGTAAGACAGAGTGGCTGTGGGTTAAGGGTTCCTCCGTATCCGGGACTTTGTCATCTTTAGTTCTGGATGGGGTTGCACTGCCCCGGACAGACCCGGTCCGTAACCTGGGGGACCTCATGAACTCACGGCTCCTGCTGGAAGAGCAGGTGGCAGCCGTGGCCTGAAGGGCCTTTACACAGCTTCGTGTTGTGCACCAGTTGCGCCCTTTCCTGGATCAGGAAGCCCTTTGGACAGTCACTCATGCCCTTGTTATCTCCCATATAGACTACTGCAATGCGTTCTACATGGGGCTACCCTTGAAGAGTATCCAGAGGCTTCAGCTGGTCCAGAATGTGGCTGCGCGGGCTATTTTTGGCACCCCTAGAAGGGCGCACATAACACCTTTGCTACGTGAGCTGCATTGGATACCAGTTTGCTTCCGGGTCCAATTCAAGATGTTGGTTATCACCTTTAAAGCCCTACATGGCACGGGACTGGGTTACCTGAGGGACCGCCTCTTCCTCGTATCATCAGCCCGTCCCACCCGTTCATGCAGAGAGGGCATGCTGCGGACCATGTCAATAAAAGAATTCCATCTGGCGAGGTCCAGGAGGCGGGCCTTCTCTGCAGTAGCACCCACCCTTTGGAACATCTTGCCCCCGGAGGTAAGATTAGCCCCATCGCTCCTAGCCTTCCGGAGGAAGTTGAAGAACTGGCTCTGCCACCAAGCTTGGGGCAGGGAGGAGAATCGACATACTTGGGGTTGGCTGGTGCCTTGAAGTGCCCCTCCTACATGATGGTTGAAGAGATCATAGCCATCTGGATTTTATGAGCTGGGGTAGTTAAGAAATTGTTTTGGTTTCTAATGGGATGTTATTGGAATTTCACTGTGTTTTTATTTGAGTTTTTATTGTATATTTATACTGTGCTGTAAACCACCCAGAGTCCCTCCGGTTGGAGGAGATGGGTGGTGACAAATTTGATAAATAAATAAATAAATACTGAAAGCCTGTAATATCTTTAGTGGGAGGTTGTTTTGTGTGCTGATGGAAATATTGACCTCCTGGTAGATGTGCAATCACTCTTCCATAAAGTCAGCATTCCCACAAGCAAACAAACAACAAGTACAGGTAGTCCTCCTTTGGTGACTGTTCATAAATATGACCAATGTGCACATTTAGGACAAGAGAGGCCTTCAGTATGAAACTGATTAATGTTTGGTCAGTTTCAGGTAGCAGCACCAGCTGGGGGAGGGTTCTAATCACCTCAGGTCACAGAGCTGAGCTTGATAACTTGCAGTTAGCACTTTTTAGGGATGTGCTGCAGAGAACAGCAGCTCAGGAAGAGATTCTTGTTTAAACAATTCCTCCGCCCTGTGAGGAGGGAAAAAGGAAAAAAAAACAGGTCAGGCACAGGACACTGTACAAGAGAACTTTAGCTGAATGAGATGGCAGCAACCAGTGATCTTCAGTGTCTCTCTCTCTCTGCCACATGGTTTGCTTAGTAACCATTCTGCTGGAAGCAACTGTAGTCACTAAATGAGGACTACCTGTATGAGAAACGGGCTATGCTACTGAGGTGTCCCATCCCTCTGGCAGCCAAAGCAAAATTGTCCAGGGAGGCTTCTGCCTGACCAATCAACTTCAATTTCTGCCTGACCAAGCGATGTCCCCTATCCTTTCTCCCCATTCAGTATCGACCTGTAGTGCAGATTTGGAGAACACACGAGGGAGTTGCAGTGGGACAGAGAGAATGTTCTACTAAGGTTGTCCCTTCTGTAGGCAGACATATGCTGGCGGATTTTATTCGGTTTATTCCTCTACTTGAATTTTAGCAGCTGAGTTCTACTAGGAAGGTATGCATGAAAGGGAGAAAATGCTTTCTTTCAAACCTAGAACAAACCCCTGCATTCTGGAATTTCTACTGAACTATTCTGGATCAGACATGGTTCAGCAGAACCAAACCCTGGACCACTTTGGTTGTTTGATGTTTTAGGTGGAATGAAACCCAGAAGGGCAAGTAGGGAAGTGGGTATTTATTTGTTTATATTTCAAATTTCCATCACCGCCCATCTCCCCCAAAAAGGGGAGTCTGGGCGGTTTACAATCAAAAATTGTTCGATCGTATTGTTTTGTATTGTATTGTTTCCTCTGTCCTCTCCTCAGCTACTAGCATAGCATATCTGATTAGTCCACCTGACCTATCACCTTCCCAGGACCCTTCCTCTTTTCTCCTCAGCTGGCACATGTTCAAAACAGCATCTCCACTGGTTCAATCTATGCTTCCCATCTTCCCGTTTAGCTATCTGTATCCTTGGCCGCCTCCCCAGGCCCCATCCCCTACCCCGAAATCCCTTTTCCCAGGATCAAAACTGCCTTCTTTCCTTTCAAGCACAGACCCCAAAATGTGTTTCAGCTCACACATGGGCCACTCAAAAGCAACTGTTCCATGCACAGAACATTGTGCACAACCCTAGCAGTATGGCTTTCATTCCTTCTTCTCAGAAACAATATATTTAAGACATATAGTGTACATCACCACAAATACAACAAAATCTGTTTAAACAAAATACAGGAGCCTAATTATATCAAAAGTAGTATTCATAATTTTTTAAAATAAAGAATTTGTTCTTTAGCATCTTCGTGAACAAAAAGAAACAAGAATTAATTTTCCCCACTTGCAGCTGAAAAGGGACCATTCTGAATGTAATTAATGTATTATACTAAAATAATAAATCAGATTGATTACATCCTTTGCAGTCAAAGGTGGCGGACATCTGTACAGTCGGTAAAAACAAGGCCTGGAGCTGACTGTAGTTCAGATCACGAACTTCTTCTTGCACAATTTAGGATCAGACTAAAGAGATTAGGGAAGACCCACAGATCAGCTAGATATGAGCTCACTAATATTCCTAAGGAATATGCAGTGGAGGTGAAGAATAGATTTAAGGGACTGGACTTAGTAGATAGGGTCCCGGAAGAACTCTGGACAGAAGTTGGCAGCATTGTTCAGGAGGCGGCAACAAAATACATCCCAAAGAAAGAGAAAACCAAGAAGGCAAAATGGCTGTCTGCTGAGACACTAGAAGTAGCCCAAGAAAGAAGGAAAGCAAAAGGCAACAGTGATAGGGGGAGATATGCCCAATTAAATGCAAAATTCCAGAGGTTAGCCAGAAGAGATAAGGAATTATTTTTAAACAAGCAATGCGCGGAAGTGGAAGAAGACAATAGAATAGGAAGGACAAGAGACCTCTTCCAGAAAATTAGAAACATTGGAGGTAAATTCCAGGCAAAAATGGGTATGATCAAAAACAAAGATGGCAAGGACCTAACAGAAGAAGAAGAGATCAAGAAAAGGTGGCAAGAATATACAGAAAACCTGTATAGGAAGGATAACAATATCGGGGATAGCTTTGACGGTGTGGTCAGTGAGCTAGAGCCAGACATCCTGAAGAGTGAGGTTGAGTGGGCCTTAAGAAGCATTGCTAATAACAAGGCAACAGGAGACGACGGCATCCCAGCTGAACTGTTCAAAATCTTGCAAGATGATGCTGTCAAGGTAATGCATGCTATATGCCAGCAAATTTGGAAAACACAAGAATGGCCATCAGACTGGAAAAAATCAACTTATATCCCCATACCAAAAAAGGGAAACACTAAAGAATGTTCAAACTATCGAACAGTGGCACTCATTTCACATGCCAGTAAGGTAATGCTCAAGATCCTGCAAGGTAGACTTCAGCAGTTCATGGAGCGAGAATTGCCAGATGTACAAGCTGGGTTTAGAAAAGGCAGAGGAACTAGAGACCAAATTGCCAATATCCGCTGGATAATGGAAAAAGCCAGGGAGTTTCAGAAAAACATCTATTTCTGTTTTATTGACTATTCTAAAGCCTTTGACTGTGTGGACCATAACAAATTGTGGCAAGTTCTTAGTGGTATGGGGATACCAAGTCATCTTGTATGCCTCCTGAAGAATCTGTATAACGACCAAGTAGCAACAGTAAGAACAGACCACGGAACAACAGACTGGTTTAAGATTGAGAAAGGAGTACGGCAGGGCTGTATACTCTCACCCTACCTATTCAACTTGTATGCAGAACACATCATGCGACAAGCTGGCCTTGAGGAATCCAAGGCTGGAGTTAAAATCTCTGGAAGAAACATTAACAATCTCAGATATGCAGATGATACCACTTTGATGGCTGAAAGTGAAGAGGAACTGAGGAGCCTTATGATGAAGGTGAAAGAAGAAAGTGCAAAAGCTGGTTTGCAGCTAAACCTCAAAAAAACCAAGATTATGGCAACCAGCTTGATTGATAACTGGCAAATAGAGGGAGAAAATGTAGAAGCAGTGAAAGACTTTGTATTTCTAGGTGCAAAGATTACTGCAGATGCTGACTGCAGTCAGGAAATCAGAAGACGCTTAATCCTTGGAAGAAGAGCAATGACAAATCTCGATAAAATAGTTAAGAGCAGAGACATCACACTGACAACAAAGGCCCGCATAGTTAAAGCAATGGTGTTCCCTGTAGTAACATATGGCTGCGAGAGCTGGACCATAAGGAAGGCTGAGCGAAGGAAGATCGATGCTTTTGAACTGTGGTGTTGGAGGAAAATTCTGAGAGTGCCTTGGACTGCAAGAAGATCCAACCAGTCCATCCTCCAGGAAATAAAGCCAGACTGCTCACTTGAGGGAATGATATTAAAGGCCAAACTGAAATACTTTGGCCACATAATGAGAAGACAGGACACCCTGGAGAAGATGCTGATGCTAGGGAGAGTGGAAGGCAAAAGGAAGAGGGGCCGACCAAGGGCAAGGTGGATGGATGATATTCTAGAGGTGACGGACTCGTCCCTGGGGGAGCTGGGGGTGTTGACGACCGACAGGAAGCTTTGGCGTGGGCTGGTCCATGAAGTCACGAAGAGTCGGAAGCGACTAAACGAATAAACAACAACAACAACTAAAATAATAAAACTGATGCTGTGAATATTTTAAAAGCAAGTTTTGTACATGTAATTCTACTCTATATTTTAGAAGTTTATGAAGCTGTAATGCAACATAATTTTAACATTATAAACTGCATGATTCAGTCATACAGTATCATATGCAGTCCAACTATACTTAGTTAATGCAAATGTTACCTAAATTAAAATTCAAAGTGGACACAGTGGAAATACCCCATCTCTGTAGGAAAGTATATCCCAAGCACTTACAGATCATTATCTGCTATAATTGGCATCTTAGAACCATTATCCAGCACAAGTCACGGGACTAAAAACAATGTTCAGATGTCGCAAACACCACATCACGTTGAATGAAAATTGGAAAATGCAGCACAAATAACTGGCTTTTCCCCAGTTCCACTGCAAAATAGAAATCGCATCGATTCCAATTCAAGTTGTGAAATATCACCTCATTCTACACCACACAAATCCCACTTTAGGAATGATTTAAAAGTTACCGTTTGGTTACACTTTTCAAGTTATGAGAGAGTTGGAGGAGGAGGCTATGCAAGTTCATGGTGCTTCCCTTTTTCATAGTTTTTATGATGTATAAATAGGCACTGAGGTATCAGCTTTATAAAAACACATAACAGGGGTGCATTACATAAGAAATTACAGTTAGGTGGCAAAACCTATTTTGGGAGTACCTAAACACTTAGGCAGGCCTTATGGCATTTTGTTCTTGTAAGCATTTGTTTACCTAAAGAACAAATACCCATAACTGATCATGAAGCTCTTGGCAGGTTCAGAACCATGCTGCACTGCAAGGCACAAAGGCTGCTGAGCAAGGCAATCCTAAATTTGGCAGACAAGACAACCTTCCTTCTTGTTTGGATTCCTCCCTACATATGAAACCAGCTGGTGATGAGGAGCATTCCTACTTAGATAGTGAACACCGGTAGTCAAGAGAACTGGCCAATCAATGAATTATTTAGAATAAGTATATGAATGCTTTGTTCTGTTTTACACTGACACAGTACCCGGCTGGTTAAATTTTCTGTTCTGTGTTTCTTTTGGAGTTTTGATACCACTTCCGGGTAACTATTCCAGAACTACTGGCTACCACACAAAGGGCACCTCCCACTGTCCACCATGTTGGTATATGATCAAGAAAAAGAATTTGAAAAATAAAAGCAAACACCACATCCATGGTTTTCATTATAGCGACAGGACCAGCTTTCTCTATCTGTAATGCTTTAGTAAGGAATATCTGGCCACCAAGCCCCAACAATCCAATTAATATTAGGAGAAATCTGTCTATTCCACAATTGGGCAAACTCCATGCATCCATGATAAAAAGTGCTACTATGCACACAATTAACCCAATTATTGCATAATACCAAATGGACAAAAAGTAATGCACGGATTTTCCCATTTTCCTTAGGATCACAAAAGTTGAAGCAGCAGCAACTGCACTTGCAGTGGCTGCTATTGTTCCTTTAAGGTGATCTGAGTAGCTTCCTTCCATTTCAGAAAGACTGGATCCAAATAAAAAAGGCGGCCTTGCTATAAGCACTACTCCAGTGATTGTAATCAGGGTGAAAAGAAGGTCCCAGAGACTATAGTTCTCTTTGAGAAATATCCAGGCAAACAGGGATGTAAAAACAGGACTGCTGAATGTAATGATGGTGGCATCTGCAAGAGGCATCACTTGAAAAGCGTAATAAACAAGGATCATTGCACTAGAGCCAAGCAATCCTCGGAGGAAAAGAACAATTCGTTTGCCTTTTGGTCCTAGAAATCCTGTTCTGAAATGAGAGAGAGAGAGAGAGAGAGAGAGAGAGAGAGTCACTGTATCCTATGACTTGAGATTCAATAATCGTACATCAATATATCTAACATCATACTATGAATGAAACAGGAGACTTCAGTTCTATTCTTCTGCTTTCAGTGTACTTCTACAGCAACAGCCTAAGGAGTACATTCCTTAATGTATAATGCATTCATCTGAGCCCATGGTCCTAGGCAAGGACCTTACTAATGTGTGAGGTTGCCACTCAATTTGCAGCTGGGAGACACTTTGATTCAGGAAGTGAGGGCTTTATAGATGTGCACATCATGACAATTTTAGAACAATGATAAATCCAACCAGAGTTACGTGAATAATGGTAAAAAGGACACTATTAGAATTGTTTCATGTAAGTTCTCCTAATATCCTAATCTTAGTGCCCTTTATAAGCCATATTCTTAGTCCCTATACGAAATGCATTTTCTTCAAGGTTCTGAAGTTCATGGAACTTACTTTCAAGTAAATATGCTTACAAGTTAAAAGAAAAAAAAATACAGTTGTTAAAATAGGGGTATTCCCTATCTCAAATAAGCATGCTGAAAAATATTTATTTAGGCTGCCCAATTCAACTGTTAAGAACAGATCCCTCATTGGCATCAATCCACCATCAAAGGCTGGCCCCAAAAGATTTTTCAGTATCTTTGAAGCATGCAGATGTTCAGACTAGTCCACATCCTTTCACTCTCATCTGTTTTCACCTACTAAGAAGTTCAAACTAATGCCATCTTATGAGAGCTGTACAAATACAAGTCAAGTCTCATTGAACTTGACCCATGGGGAGATCTATGCAATTTTCTGAGCAACAGTTCAGAAGTGGTTTGCTACTGTCTTCTTCTGCGATGTTATTTGATTTCCCAGTCTGGTCTACAGCCCTGGTATGTATATATGTATTGAATGTATATGGCTACCCATCTCATACATGACACTGGGCAGCTAACAATACTTAAAAACAGAATAAGAACAATGTAACAAAATTATACAGTATGTAGCATAAATAGCAGCCAGGGCGAAAAAACAACCAAGAGCAACAATTAATATAACCATGAAACGCCTCCCCTATTCTCAGTCTCCCATCCTGATTTATTTCTCAGCCTGGAGGAGGTGAGCCAGATGCTGTCATCTCCATACATCTGTACAGTTGTAAATCCCTCTTTGGTTTGTCATGATGTGCACATCTATAAAGCCCTCACTTCCTGAATCAAAGTGTCTCCCAGCTGCAAATTGAGTGGCAACCTCACACATTAGTAAGGTCCTTGCCTAGGACCATGGGCTCAGATGAATGCATTATACATTAAGGAATGTACTCCTTAGGCTGTTGCTGTAGAAGTACTGAAAGCAGAAGAATAGAACTGAAGTCTCCTGTTTCATTCACATTTCATCACTCCACCTTCAAGTCCCTTCTATGCAGCCATTTTCTCTGGCTGGGAAATCCCATCAAGATAAAAATATGATAAAAATAATGTATAAATATATGAATATGATGAATGAATGAATGAATGAACAAACAAACAAACTCTGGGAGAAGAATTCAGGATTCTTATTCTGCCTGCTTAAGTTACAGTATTGATCTCCTTTCCCCCAATCTTGTTTTACATACGGTAGATCTGACAGCACCTTAATTGGATTTAACTCTGCTATCATCACATATAGCTTGGCTCCAAATTTGTAAAATGCATGTCATGTATCCCTGTATCAATTTAAAACATTGTGGAATTAAGTCACGTTAGCTGCAAAAAGCATACAATTATATAATGTCCTAATTGAAACTCAACATACTATATAGTTACATTTACCCATCCCAAATGGCTTTTGCGCATTTTAATCTAATCTTCTATGAAGTGTTTTTTTTCACATGCAAAAGGAAGAGAATACTCACTTGAAGTATATTAAACCAGGAAGAACAAATGTTATTTGAAAAACACATCTAATGGCACTGATTTCCACTGAATGCACATCTTTAATTTTCTTTAGAAATAAAGAAGCAACAGAGAATAGGAAGGCAGATAACAACGTATAGAACAAGCCAAGCCCTGGACAACCATTCTTCTTCTTTATTCCTGCAATGGAATAATTGTAATTTCCAGTTAGCAATGAATAATTAAAATTTTTGAGAAGTATTTTTTTACATGCATGCTGACATATTGAACAATTAACATTCAGGGGAATACACTGCAGTTTGACATGGCCTGAGAGGCCCCACCCCTATGGGCATGCAAATCTTCATTCATTCATACATATATATGACTAGTGTAGATGCTCTTTTAATTGAAATACGGTACACACATAGCAGATTTATGCACTGTTATGAAGAATAGCTATTTCTGACTCACATGTTTGGGGGAAATTAGCTTAAATTGATAATATTAAGTCAAAACTGTTGAAGGGCAGTTAATTTAACAATCATTCACCTTCATATGGAAAAAAGAGCTCAATCAACTAATATTTTCATATACATAAAAATGAACAACAAAAGGAAAAAACAATCATTCACCATATAGCAAAGAAAGTGATTGTGTTATAATACCTGCCCTTTACATAGAATAGCACACTAATTCTAAATACCAGGGCCCAGACAGCTAGGTGAACCAAATGAAGCCCAGAAACGCAAAGATTTTATTTACATATAATCCTTGCTTAATGACCATTTGTTTAACAATGGTTCAGAGATACGAAGAGGCTAAGGAGGTTACTTTTGGTCCATCCTTGAAGTTACAACCATCGCACCATCCCCATGGTCACATGATCGCAATTTGGGCACTTGACAACTGGCTCGCATTTACAACGGGTCGCAGCATCCTGTGGTCACATGATCACAATTTGCGACCTTCCCAGCCGGCTTCTGACAAGCCAAATCACTAGGGAACCATTGATGTGCTTAATGACTGCTGCAATTTGCTTAATGACCATTGGCCTAGCCCAGTACTTTAATCATTACATTACCCTGGCCTTCAATTAATATATTTAGAAAGGAAAAGCAGAAGAAAAATAACCACCAGAGTAATTTAGAATGACTAGAAGAGTCATCCACTAAGACCTTTACTTCAAGGCTGCTTATGGATAATAAAAGAGAACTGATGTTACAAGCTAACTTCAGGAGTCACAGCTTCAGAACTATGTAGGAAGAGGACCATGCTAGTTTATAGTGGCAAAAAATCAGGAGTCAGGCAGCATCTTTTCTGGCTAACAAATTTTGTTAATTCATTTTTAATTTAATTAATTATTATTTGGTTAGTCAGAAAAGGTGCTACCAGACTCCTGAGTTTAAGAACTATGTGAGGCAGAATACATAATCCAGAATACTGTAAAACAACTTCAATACAGAATTAAGGAGCAGCCACATGTAGACTTAACCATAATTTGGGGTGCCAAAGCCCCACAAAATATGGTTGAAAAAAGATATTGAAATAACTTACATTTATGTTACTGTGGATTTTTTTTATCTGACCATTAAAAACTATTGGTCTTAGGCCAAAAAGATGATGAAAGCCAGCTGGGTGACCCTGGGCTGGTCACTCTCTCTCAGACCAACTCACCTCACAGGGTTGTTGTGGGGAAAATAGGAGGAGGAAGGAGTATTAGGTATGTTCGCCACCTTGAGTTATTTATAATAATAATAAAGGCGGGATAAAAATAAAAACAAACAAATAAAAATAAATAAATGATGGACTTTCTGCCAGGCTTCCCAAGAGGGCAAAATAGAACTAGTAAAAAAAAAAAAAAAAAAAGCAACATGTAGAACCAGACCCTTAGCTTAGCAAAGGTCTTGATGGTGATAAAGCGTTCCAAAAGCAAAAGTGGTTTTAAAAAACTGTCTAGTAAGGCAAACAATTTGGATGTGAAAAGAAATGAGTTAGATATTAGAACAAAGTGAAAGGGAGGTTCAGAGGAAATCAAGAGAACTCCACATTGATTTCTTAAGCCAAATCAATGAGCTAAGAGTTTGAGCAATGTAACAAACAACATTAAAAAAACTGATTTGAAAAAGATACAAATGTCTCTCTACTTAAGGCAATAGGGGCCTTAAATAAAGATCTCAAGGACCTAGGATGGTCGGGACCAGGAAATTCATGCACGCCCAACACCCAGCAGTGAAAAGAAACATGGAGTTCTGTGACAACTTATGTATCTATTTTTAAAAAAAGCTTGCTGAAGACAGAGAAGATAACAGAACTTTCTTGGGCTCTGGATGCTTCCATGAACTGTGTACATTACCCCTTGTTGTTTATTCGTTTAGTCTCTTCCGACTCTTCGTGACTTCATGGACCAGCCCACGCCAGAGCTTCCTGTCGGTCGTCAACACCCCCAGCTCCCCCAGGGACGAATCCGTCACCTCTAGAATATCATCCATCCACCTTGCCCTTGGTTGGCCCCTCTTCCTTTTGCCTTCCACTCTCCCTAGCATCAGCATCTTCTCCAGGGTGTCCTGTCTTCTCAAAGTATTTCAGTTTTGCCCTGAATATCATTCCTTCAAGTGAGCAGTCTGGCTTTATTTCCTGGAGGATGGACTGGTTTGATCTTCTGGCAGTCCAAGGCACTCTCAGAATTTTCCTCCAACACCACAGTTCCAAAGCATCGATCTTCCTTCGCTCAGCCTTCCTTATGGTCCAGACATTACCCCTCAGGAAAGTAATAATGCTTTGCAATTGATTTTTTTTTCTCCCTTGCTCTGGATTAGTTCATCTAAGGTGATTAAACAAGCCAAAGATATGACTCAGGATTTAGTGCTTGAACCAAAGCGTGATTTGGCTAGGTGCTTCTGTCAGTTGCTAGGCGATGTGGAATTAAACCTGAAACTTGAGAATCAGTGTTTTCTAACACTGAACAGCTGTGAATCCAGGGTGACAAAATATAGAAGGACATGGCCTAGCCATTTCAGTCCCTGGAGATCAGTGCTAAAATCAGCTTTCAACCAGCAGTGAACTTTCCATTTTGAAAAGACTGAACCTGGAAGCACTAGTCACATTGATGTGCTTAAGATTAATGACTGTGCTTGAAATAAGAGCTCAAGCGTGGATTTTTATCGTGGTTCGGTAGATACAGCACCTAATCCAATATGCGCAGATGAAAAACAAGTACCGTACTGTTTCTCTTACAGGTGGTCTGTGGAGAGGTCAAAAAACTCAAGATGGCAACCACAAGTCCCACCCCTTTTGTACATCATGGATGTTGCATGGATGTATAAGGGGGTGGGGCTTTTGATCCCTTCCCCTGCAAATGTCCCTAATCGCTTATATTCAATAAAATAAAGTTGGGGGTAAAGTGTCTGAACACTTCCCACTGTAAAAACAGCAAAAATATTACATAATATATTAGCTTAGTAAGTGACGGGGTGAGCTCCTGCCAACCTAGCAGTTCGAAAACATGCAAATGTGAGTAGATTAATAGGTACCGCTTTGGCAGGCAGGTAACGGCATTCCGTGTAGTCATGCCGGCCACATGACCATGGAAGTGTCTACGGACAAACGCCGGCTCTTTGGCTTGAAACGGAGATGAGCACCGCCCCCTAGAGTCGGACACGGCTGGGCTTAATGTCAAGGGAAACCTTTACCTTTACCTACCTTTGCCATTTATACCCATTTTTCAAAAATTGTAGTGGTTTAGAAAAAAGCAATTGTTTATAGCTTTTGTGAGAGGTATTTAAGTAATCTGAAAATAAAATGCTGCCCTAGATTGATCATTTCTTTGACCTGATCTAGGAGTGGTCTTCATGTGTTTTGTTTTGTTTTTCTCACCAGTAACACACAAGCTGACAGATTATATCATCAGAATGTAATAACAGGCACACTCAGCTATTTCCTCTCCTTTTTCTAGGATTCTTCCTTATCACTGCACTTGGTATTGGCTAGTCCAAATCTCAAAAAACAAAATAGTAGACAAAAATGACAGACAGACAGACAGACAGACAGACAGACAGACATTACGGCCAATGACCAACTCAGAAACGAAAACACATTCTGAGCCGCAAATAAAAACCATAGTAAAGCTTAATAATAATAAAACTGATGTGGCCAAAATATGGCCTATTTTACAAATAGCAAAACTAAACTTAGCCATGTTCAGAGAAATAAAATCATATTGATCAGATGGTAACAACTTTAAATAAATTGGATCCGGGTAGCCTGGAAATCAGACCGGATAGGGAGTTGTTAACTGCAACCCGGCATCTTTATCATAAGGGCAGTACAGCAAAACGTGGGTTGATGTTTTGGGAACTCCTTCACCACAAGCGCAAAGTCTTTACAGGGTATAAAATAGGATACTCTATAATTTCGGTTCAAAAACTGCGGATGGAACAGCATTAAATCTTGCCAGGGTTAGGGCTCTTCTGAATACATAGACAACTAGATGTAAAATCTCATAGTTACTAGGCAGATCAGTGACATTTTGTGTAAGTTAAAAGTAAATGCTTATGTTTGCTACTAAAGTATAAATATTTACATTTCAGAAATGGGTAGAAATCTTTTTTGCAATCAGAGCCTGTTTTCTTTCTCAGCCTCTGAGGACTGCAGGAGGCATAGACTTGCTATCCCTAGACAGGCCGGACTGAAACGTTTGGTCTGTTTGGGTGAAAGGACTGGAGAACTTGCAGCAGTTAATGGAAAATAAAAGCATAAAGATTAGCACAGGGTAACTACACCTATTTTCAGCCTTTTTTTTAAAAAAGAAGACTCATTCTACAGAAAATCAGCAACTAGCTGGCATGTTTTAGCAGCACGAACATGGGCATGGGGAGATCACATGCTGCCAACAGGCGGCTACCAACCAGTCCTGATTTCCATTTAAAGAAAAAAAACTACTTGCATCTCATCTATCTATGAAGTCAAAAAATATTCCAGAAGGAGGCAAGGGCAAACCACTTCCATACTGTTGCCAAGAAAAGTTCCTGAAGGTGTCTATGAAGTCACTAAGAGGTGAGCTTAGCTCAGAGGAAACTACCTTTTTATCTAGCTTAGACAATCACTGCATTTGGAGACGTATTGGATAACAAATTTACATCTGATTATTTAAAATTAACCTAGTTGTTCTTTGAAACTTAATGTTTATGTTTAAAAGACCTGATATCAATATAAAAATATTAGTCTTTATATGCCACCATTTTACCCACCTAAGTTTAACCCACACTGGAAAAGTTTTAATTAGAATTAATTAGAAATTCTAATCAGCAAAGTTATGTCTTGCCTTTGATTTGAACAGTATTTAAGATTACTTTAAAATAAAATCTTAACATTGACGTGATAAGGAATCACTATTGTAACATATAGAAAGAGATGGTTTGCAAAAACAACAGTAGTCAATACAAGAGGCACTTCATTCTCTAAACCAGGTTTCTCAGCCTTGGCAACTTTAAGATGTGTGGACTTCGGCTCCCAGCTGGGGATTTCTGAGAGTTGAAGTCCACATATCTTAAAGTTGCCAAGGTTGAGAAACACTACTCTAAACTGTGCTTACTGAGATTGTACTTAATCTCCTCTCCCTGAACCAGGATTCTACTCCTTGTTCTATCAACTGCATTGACTTCCTTGTCTGAAAAGTTTAATTTCTCCTTATTTCTCCTATACCTTGACTTCTCGCTAAGTTTTGTTCTACTTGCCCCAATTCCAAGCTTGGAAGAAACTGTACACAAGTCAGCAATCATTACTTAAATATTCTAAAAAATAACCCATGGATGGTTTGAGTATTTTGTTTAATCAAATTAGAATTAGGCACAGGGATGAGGCAGCAGTAGCAGAATGAGACACAGTTGGGGAAAAGGACAAGAGGTGACCCCAGTGGAAGGGTGGGTTAGTTTCAAAATGCAATGGCAAAATTTGGGACAACGTCATGTCATAAATCCCCAACAGACTGCATGCAACCTCTCAGAGTATAGTATACACTTACGGTATGGAGAACCCGGGAATACCACAGAAAGTGAAAATACACTCAGTAAAAGTCTTCCCTGGCTCTGCAGGAGAACAAGAGAAGAGCACTGAAGCCAAAGTTTTCAATGAGACTCGCAGAGGGTCATGCCAACAGTGCAAAAAATCTGTGACATCATGTCGTTGGGGTTTTAATCAAGAACTCAAGTCACTTTTGTTTTTATGCGCGGCAGATAAGCTTTTTCTTCTGTCTTTTCTTCCGCCCAAAACATTTCAATACTTAACAACTATGTCAGAAAATGCTAACATTACACCAATACTTTCCATGTAGCAACCCAAAGCACAGACATATATGTCTTTGAAAGTGTCTAAACCAGTGCTTCTCAACCTTAGTAACTTTCAGAGGTGTGGACTTCAACTCCCAGAATTCCCCAGCCACCACTCCCAGCAATTCCCCATGGCTGGCTGGGGAATTCTGGGAGTTGAAGTCCACACCTCTGAAAGTTGCTCAGGTTGAGAAATACTGGTCTACACCAACATTTGCCAGTATTTGAAGTGCACTCAACTGGGAGAAAAGAAGCAGTGATCTCCCACTTAGTTGCACGTTTCTTTTTTAAAATGCTGTAGTTGCAAGCACTTTGGCCCTTACCCTACCTACACAGACTGAGCCTTCTCCATAAGAAATTCACAATTCTTCTAACTAAAATCTCTGTCCTACATACAGGGCAATTCACTCTGTCACTAATTCAAAAAAAAAAAAAAAGATACAAAGCAGTGTGCAACACACTGACATAAAAAAGCAATAAGTTTCCAAAGCATATTGAATCTCAAGCATATTACAACTGGAGCTGTACATGCACACCTAAGTTTAATCACAGTAGTTTCAATCTGGGTTGACTTTACAAGAACAGATATATCATTTTACATCTGATTGATTATAACCACTGCAAACTTGTTTGATCCCAATTACATTATTTTCCCAATTTGCTCATTATACAATACAGGCCCACATTAATGGGTACTGTTTATGTTCATATTATATTTAAGTAAGGATGCTCAGAATGAACTGCAACTGATGGAAGAAATACAAACCATGCTGACCTTGAAGAATAAAACATCAGGTTAATGTTTAGCAGTCTATTTGATTATCAGAAAAACAAGGTGCCAAAATCAATAGTGGAATAGTTAAAGTGGACCACAATCCAAAGAATTGCAGGTCCAAGTCTCTCTCCCCCAAGTATCATATGGTAAACGCCTTGGAAACTTATTGCTCTGTCAAAAGCATTGAGTATCTGCTACTACAGTTAACAAAGAGAAAATCCTTACATTACCCAATAGATACATGCTTATCATGCTATTCCCTTTCAGGGTAAGCTACATTATGCAGAATGCAGAAAAGAGTAAGAAATACACAAAGAAATTAAAGGTATAAACAAAACAAAAACCAGTTTATGCTTACTCCTTTTACTATGCATCTCAAGACTTTTCTATCCTTTCAAACCATTCCTGATTCCACCATGATCACACACCACTTCATACACT
This sequence comes from Candoia aspera, assembly GCF_035149785.1. NCBI lineage: Eukaryota > Metazoa > Chordata > Lepidosauria > Squamata > Candoiidae > Candoia > Candoia aspera. Next base: position 73,323,549 of record NC_086158.1, on the reverse strand, counting down.
ATCTTTTGTTCTTTAAACCTCTTCCCTCTCTCTTTTTTCAGGATCTCATCAACTCCATCCAACCATCCCTTGCTTAGTCTTCTCCCTACTCTCAGTTCATTCATCCTCCTTCATAGTTTGCTTTTGCGATTTGGTTCTCATTCATTTTCTCTGTATCGCCAAGCTACTTTCAGATATTTCTTTTGTAGTGGTCCCTCACTTGCATAGTCCGTCCACATTCATCTGGCACCAATTTTTTCCTGACCCTCTCTCTTCCTCACCGCGTCATACAGTCTAACATTTGCTGGCTCAAATCATTCTGGTTCTTAGCCAAAAGCATGGCATCCTCTGTACAGGTACACTCACATTGCTAACGTACCTCACTTCTCACAAGCATTCCTCATACATTAATCTATAAATATATTAAACAACTCCCAGCTCAGTGTTGAGCCATTCACTTTTTTTTCTTGGACACGGACATTTTTAGCATTTGTTTCAATTCTACTCTTCAGCATATCACTGCCATTCCCTAAAATCTCTAAAATACGTTCCTTCACTTCAGTTTCATCCCAATTTCATTCAATTTTTGGGAAGCTCCTTCACCGACTTCCAAAACATTTTTTCCCACTAAAGTTGCTCAGTTTCTGCACCTCTTTTAATCTTAACCACTCCTGCTCTCATTGACTATTCTTCTCAACTATCTCTCTGTATACACATTTTACAACTTCCTCTCATCCTCATTTTTTGCATCATTCTCCTATATGCACTTTTCCTTATCCAAGCCGCTTTCACTTCATCATTCCGCAAAGCATCCTTCCCATTAGCATAGTTCCCACACGCTTCTGTCGCACGCTGTAGTATGTTCCTTTCACTCTGTTCCATTCAGCTTCTGCGTGCTCTTTCTATTCGTTCTGCCGGGAGATTAATCTATCTTCTAATACTTCTCAGGGGAAAGACTAGGCTCTTATTTCACACTGCCAAAGTAAATACAATAAAATAAAGGACCTCCTCCTTCCTTTATGTTATTGTTAAACCCAGAAAATCACTACACTTTTCAATGGAAACTTTAAGAATGGAGTAAGATAATATTTTTCAAGCATTATGTTCTACTTAGGTTGGATCTTAAAATATAGTCACACTTCCAAAGCGGCAGTGAAAAGGCAACATTACCCTTTATAGGAATTTTAAATTGAAGCTGACTTCATAATTACATGGAGGAACAGAGACGTCACTCTTACTAAGGTACAAGTCTGACTGGACTTTGCTACTTCAGATTGGAGATCGACAGAAGTTAACATTCTTTCTGTGTATGAACGAATAAATTATTACACATAAAAGCAGCAGTATAGGCCTAAATCCAAAATATATCATTTCTTCACACGGGAGATGCATTCAATCATAAATACACCAACCCATACATATTTTATGGGACGCGGTGGCGCTGCGGGTTAAACTGCTGAGCTGTCGATCGGAAGGTCGGCGGTTCGAAACCGCGTGGCGGGGTGAGCGCCCGTTGCTCGTCCCAGCTCCTGCTCACCTAGCAGTTCGAAAACATGCAAATGTGAGTAGATTAATTGGTACCGCTTCGGCGGGAAGGTAACGGCGTTCCGTGAGTCATGCTGGCCACATGACCCGGAAGTGTCTATGACAACGCCGGCTCCAAGGCTTAGAAACGGAGATGAGCACCGCCCCCTAGAGTCGGACACGACTGGACTTTACGTCAAGGGAAACCTTTACCTTTACCATACATATTTTATAGAAAGGTTCAATATGTCAAATCAAACCTCTATTAGAGTCATAGACCAGCATAGGTTCAATATAAGTTTATGTACACAGTCATACAGCCCCCACCTAAACCATAATAATGCTATCACCTCTTAAAGATATTGTGTGGTGGAGAGCAGTGTGAGGTAGTAGAGGACAGAACTATGTCAGGCCTAGACTAGATACAGTCCTCAGCCACTATCAAACAGGATTAAACTGTCAATCATGGGATTAGGAAGGGTGGTACCATCCTGTTCTTTGCTTAAGGCAGTAAAGCATCTCTGTCCCCACCTGCAGTCTCAAATGGTACAATCCAGACAGTAGGTTTGCTATTCAAAGGTGTCACATGAGGCAAAGACAAATCAAAATACTATATGCCAGGAGAGTACCTCTTAAATTCTCAAGAATTTAAATAGTGCCTTTGATTAAATGAAAATGGTGCCTTTAAAAAAAAAAAAAGGGAAAATTGTGGCAGTACAAAAAATCAAAATTATATGCCGAGAGGCTTCAGGGACTATGTATAGCACTGAGATGCTTAACAAAACCTGAATATTTAATGAGGATTTCTTTGGAAGTTAAAGCTTTCACGATATAATTGGATCTGCTAAAAGAAATACTAATAGAAGTTGATCTGCTTTAAAATAAAAGGTTATCATTTGTTCTTTGCTTTGACTTAAAGCACTGAATTATTTAAAATGAATGAATGACAGCATATTACGTTTACAAAGCAATTTGAAATGTGAAGTATTAGTTTTGGTTTTTCCACAGTAACATGCTTAGGGGGAACATCAGTTAAAATGTATGTGTATGTGCATGTGCATGCATGTATATGCATGTATGTATATGTATATAAATATATACAAATAATTATAGTAACAAAGAATGAGAATACAGACAACCTAATACCATTATTCTGTAACATATTCCATGTTACTGTAGATCCAGAGACCCATGGTACATGATTTCTAAATCAACTTAAATGAATTATCCCCCAGCAAAAATTAATTTTTGTAAAAAAAACCCAACCAAACTGTTTTACTGTAAAAATAATCTGCTATATGATTTTACTAGACTCTAAACCGATTAAATAAAATAAAAAATGGGTAAATATAGTTTACAAACAAAATAATAATAATAATCCTATTCTTTTACATCTGGAATTAAGGTTCCCTGATTCCATACAAACATGGATTTTTCCATTGAAAGGGTGGGAGAAATTAAGACACATTAAGGAATAAGGTCCTGCTTTAAATTAACATAGATAAGAGTTGTTGCACTGTAAAAGGAGGGTTTCTGTTTATCACTTTGTGTGAAGTACAGATACTAAACTGTGTTAACCCTAGTTCTGGGCACAACAGTGCAGAATAAATGGGTTAAAGTAAATACACATTTTACACTCAGGACAGATGGACCCCCCCAAAGAATGCATATTTCCAGAACAGAAAAGGCAGGATATGCACATTTTATAAATTAGATAAAAGAGAAATGAAAATCCAAAAATGCAGAGCTGTGCAAGCCTTTCATGAGACCACCCCAAGTGCTACAAAACACTGGGTAAGTACTCCCGTTTCTTGGCACCCTAACCCTGCCATTCTGGTCGGTCCACTCGGGAATTTTTTGGGTTTTTGTTTTTGTTATTCTCACGAAACATAGAGAACCCTCTTTTTTAACTCAACGTCTAAGATCAGTTTGTTTCATCCTCGTTTTCTCCCCTGGGGAGCCCCGCTCGAATTGTTTAGCCGGAGTTTTCGAAAGTTGGAGGAAACCTAAGACGCAGCGGGTAACTCCTGCGGGCGCTAGCTGGAACTCGCCCGTCGCCCAGGCAGGAGTGGCGACGGCTCCGCCTCCGCCTCGCCTTTGCCGGAGGGCACCGAAAGAGCGGAGCCCCCCGTTTCTCGGCGCCCCGGGCGAAGGTCAAGGGCGAAGGTCAAGGGCAGAGGCGCAAGGGGAAGAGCGCAGGGATCCGGACACTCTTAGCGCCCGCCAAGCCGGGTCACCGAGGCGCCACCGGCACTTGGCCCTCCTCACCCACCGGGCATCCTGCAGCAGGTCCACGGGCAAGAGCTCCTGTCGCCCGCCTTGGCAGCGCCCGCCGCTTCCATGTCGTGAACCTGACAGGGCTGCTCCGGGACACCTCCATCCTCCTCCTCCCGGTCCTCCTGCTTCAGCTCCCATCGCTCCGCTTCCTCTGGGGCTCCGGCGGTGGGACCGGCGGCGTCATCCCCGCCGCTCCGATCCCGCACCATCAAGGTCGCTTCCCGGCTTCAAACTGCCTGCCGGCTCTGTCCGGCGAGGAGCCGGCAACTTTAGTGCGCATGCGGCAAGACCGGCTTGGCCCCGCCCCCTTCGTCCGGTTGGGCGGCCGCCTGGTTCCCACGAGGAGGGGTTTATTGGTGGTGGCGGGGCTCTGGCGGGGTGCTTGCAAGGGTCCCCCTTAAGTGGGATGACTCCCTTCTCTTTCTCCTTCCCAGCGCGGAAAATGGAAAGGGAGCAGTCTGGAATTACGTCTGGAGGAGAATATTTGAGAATACATCAGCCTGTTCAGCCCCATTAAATCAGTGTTTTTCAAATTTGGCAACTCTAAGGTGGGTGGACTTCAACTCCCACAGTTCCCCACCCAGCATGCAAGCCGCATGATGAGTTGAAGTCCCCACATCTTAAAGTTGCCAAGTTTAAATAATACCTTGTGGAAGAGAAAGGCCATTTTCTCTCTCTCTCTTTCTCTTTCTCTCTCTCAGACTCTCTCTCTCTCTCTCTCTCTCTCTCTCTCACACACACACACACATACAATGTCATCTCCATCCATCTATCCATCTATTTACAGTATCTGCCTATCATGAGGCAGATGGCTAAACAGAAAAAAAAGAAAAGGCCTACTAGCCACCCAGAGTTTTGAACCAGTTAAAGGCTCACCTCTGCCTTGAAATTACTAGGCATCTGTAGGCATCCTATTCAGTTGCTTGTTTTTTTGTAAAGTGGGAGAGGACAGTAGTAATGATCTAAAGCTGGGGTTCTTAACTGGGGGGCCATATGACCCCTTGGGGCCCTAGGATATTTCAAGGGTGCCACAGGTGAAAAACGTGATAGAAGGGCCACAGCACATGCTGAGGGACCACAGAAAAGCAAAGTGTATTATACAGTTATACTGCAAATACTGTCTTGTTAGCACCAAAAAATGCACCAGTTACTGTCCCATGCCTTTATCTGGTAACAGGACCTGGACAGGGGGGCCACAGGAGAAAAACAAGATTAGAAGGGGGCCATGGGTGAAAAAAGGTTAAGAAACACTGATCTAAAGAACTAAGGATCAGACTACTGAAATAATGTAGGTGAAACCAAACACTACATCTGTTACTATTTACAGGGCATTGTTAAGCCAGTTTCGAAACCATGGTGGATTTCCAAAGCAGTGCAGATGCTGCTCATGAGTCTTTTTGTAAATGGAGTTGCATGTGAGTTCTCAGTAAAGGAACAAAAATGGGACTTGTATTTGTTTAGAATTAAGCAAATGGAAGGGGAGTTTAATTTACTGTGGTTACATTCCAAAATGGTGGATTGAGCATATGCTTGAAAAATGTGGACGTATTTGACTGTGAAGAGTCCAGTGACATCAAGAAACTGCTTTTCAAATACCTTTGAACTTTACATCCCACATTGCACTTCTCATAATAGGTGCCACTGTTTCTGTTTCATACCTGTTACATGAAAAAGCTGCAAATTGGGCTTGGTCGCACTGTCACAATGACCCTTCATATAATAAGCTACCATTGTCCCTCAGGTCCTAGGCCAGCAGCTTAGCTAGTCTACCACCCTGGATCTCAGAATGGGCAAGAAAGTAACTTGCCATATTTAAAGTTAACAGTTTAGGTTTGCAACACAAAGTCAAAGATGAAAATACAAGAAGAGTTAGTTGTCTATTCATCAACTAATGTAGAAATAAATATTCTTGTATTACTTGCTAACCACTTGAAGAGAATTGTATTATGCTGATTGCTAAAGAGCAGGTCTGACTGTTCAGCATTATGAGTTTATATGAGTATTTACAGTATTTAAATACTATTGTAAAAAATATTGTCAGACTGAAACAGTAGTGGCTCCAAGTGTCTCTCCTGCAGGTCCTCAGAAAATTAAGGTACTGTCTAGGACTGGCAAGTGATGAGAAGCTGTTCAGGAACAAACCTATTTACTACCCCAGTTGTCTCTATATTCCAGAGGTTGGCTAAGCGTTCAACAAAACTGCCCTTCAGATCACTTGGAAAATCCCTAGATGCTGTCCGTAATCCTTTTGATCCATCAAGCATCTGTGGTAGACCATCTGAATTGCCCTGTTTTTCCTGCAGAGGCCAGTGTCTCTAGTTAACCCCACAAGGAAGTGATCTGTCTATGACAAAGTGATCTCTCCATTATGGAAATGCCCCTTAATACCAGATCTTGTGTCTTGTTGCACCTGCTTCAAGGTAAAAGTCAGGTTCAGGGGTGGCCAGAACCAGAGCCGGAGCCAGAGCCGGAAGTAGAGCCAGAGCCTGAACTAGAACCAGAAGCAGAGCTAGAACCGGAGCTGGAACTAGAGCTGGAGCCAGAACTAGAACCAGGCCTAGAACCAGACCTAGACCTAGAGCCAAATCTAGACCTAGAACCAGAGCGAGAACTAGACCTGGAGCCAGAGCCAGAGCCAGAGCCGGAGCAAGGTGTTTAGGTAGAACATTTTCTTCACCACTTTGTTAATAAAAATGGTGAAAAATACTGGCCTCAGATGTGAATCTTGTGGTGTTCCACTCACTATTTTAATCCAGTTCAGTTGGTTGAACAAAACCATAATGAATCACCTGCACAACATAAAGCCCCCTTTATTTTTGTCCACAAAATGTGGGGAAATTCATGAAAAGTACCATAGAAATGTCTGTAATGTCAGGAGAATGCATAGCATATCATATCCTGTTGGGTGGACTGAGGAGGGGAACAGGAACAGGCATTTTTCATGACATTGTCACTTGGATGAAAAATATCCTGCTCATTATACTAAAAACCTTGCATAATATATGTAAATCCTGTAAATTGGCTGCCATTTCTTTTTTCTCCTCCAGTTATATGTCATGTTTTATAGTTGTTTGTATTGTTGTTTTAATCTTAAACTCTGTTCTCCAATGTCCCTTTGGCGAGAGGGGCAGCCATGGAAATAGAATAAATAAATAATAAATGCCGGACTTCTCTCCACTCAAACTGGGGTGCAGATGGTATATAATTCATGTGATAAATCATGCAGCCAGTATTGATCACTGCTTCATTGCAGAAAGGAATTTTAACATAGGCATGTTGAACCAAAGATAAACTTATCACTGTAGCAAAGAGAACAATTTCAAAGCAATATGAATTGGTGTGGGGGGTGTGTGTGTAAGAAATAATATGAAAATGAAATATATTGCCATGAATGTTTGATTGGTTAGTAAGAGATGTAAATGTGTATTGCCTTTAACTCTATCAACTTCCTGTTTTCAATAGTTTCAAATATATTTTCTGCTGTGACTTCGCACCATCTCAATCAGCTCAGCATGCCTGCACTTGAAACGCAAGAATTCTTTCTACTTTGTTGCATAGCTGTATTCAGGATCAGTGTATAGGGAAATTGTAACTTGATCTCCTTGACATGGCATTAGCACATCTGACTCAGCCTTGGAAACTTTTCTGTGCAGAAATTAATACGCTAGAATGTACATGCATCAATTTGAAAAACAGCATGGAGAAATTCTACTGCCTACTGTAAGGGTGAAGATGAGCTGGGAGAATAATCATTTAAATGGAAGGAAGTCTGGATGGGGGCACCTTATGTTCCATGCTGTACTCTGTTATCCTGTTTCCCTTTTAACAGGTCAGGCTTGATCAAGAAAAAAAATAGTTTTCTCAAAGGACGCAAACAATTTGCATCCATGCATTAGACCAGGGATTTCAAATTCAAATCATCATGAACGCAGTACAATAACTAGCCTGTTAATCTGAGGGCCGCAACACTAAAGCCTTTTCATGCATTGATACAAATGTTTCTAGTGAATCAAATAAAATGTTATGACATCATTTAAAAAACCTAATTACTGCAGAACAAAACTACTGGCAAGACTGGGAAATGCAGCCATTTCACTTTGGTCACTTAGCTGGCCGTGTTTTTTATTAACTGGAACATCAATATTAGTTGCTTTTATTAGTACAGTAGGACAAAAATGTCATAGAAGAGAATATTTGTACCAATCGAAGCAAATATTTGTAGCTCAGGGTTGAACTGTGGAGTCCTTGGTGCTCTTTGAGCCTTGTTGTTTTCCTGCAGACATTTCATTGCCAGACTGGGCAACATCTTCAGTGCGAACAGGGAGAGGGCCTTGCTCTGTTTATCTACAGTGGCTTGCCTTGCTTGTGTTGGTGGGTTGAACTGCAGAGTTCTGGTGCGCTCTGAGCTTGGTTGTTTGCTTGCAAACGTTTCATTACCCAACTAGGTAACATCATCATTGTGAGTGTGTGGGGGGTTTGCTCCCTGTTTATATGCAGTAGCTTGCCCTGCCTGTTTTGGTGGGGGTGTGGCTTCGTTCTTGATGGTTCCTTGATGAGAGTATTGATTTCTGCCTGATTGTCTGTCTGGTGTTGATCCCTGCTTATCTGAATGTTGGCCGCTGCAAGGGATGTGTTCTGGTCTTTTTGTTTCCTTCCTAGGCTTTTTATTCTCCTTGTAGGGTGTGTAAATGTGGTTTATCTCTATGTGCCTATGTAATATTTTTTCAACATTTTATCTAAAATGATCTCACCTATTAAACCCATCCCCAAACTGCCCAAATCCTGCCTTTCTTGTTTATTTCCTTCCTCTGCTTAGCAAAACAGTCTTGCTGGCTCGCTTGTTCACTTTCTTTCCTAGTAGAGGGAGCCTTGCAATGGGGCACACAGACACAGCCATCTCCTTAGCCACCTCCTTCCTGTTGTTAGGATTGTTTCATATAGTATACCAGTGTTGTTCAAACTTGGCAACTTTAAGATGTGTGGACTTCAACTCCCAGAATTCCCCAGCCAGCATATCTTAAAGTTGCCAAAAACACTGCACTAAAAAAAGGTTGCTCGTGAGACCTTCATCTGATCTCCCCAAACATTTTATCTCCCCAATCCCTCATTTACAATTTCTGTGATCAGACTGCAGTTTGGTTGGATTTCTCAAGTTGTTCTGTCTATAGAATAGATCTCTAGGCATTTGTCCTTCTTTCTTTTAAAAAATCATACGTGGTGCCTCCATTGTTATTTTAGTAATTTAAACCATATTGATTGTTTGTACAATATCAAATTTTAATCATTGGTACCTTCTTACAGGAGCTCAAGGTGGCGTATATAGCGCTCACTTCTCCTGTTTTCCCCGACAGCAGCCAGGCGAGGTAGGCTGAGCTGTACGAAAGTGTCTGGCCCAAAGTCTGGCAGGGAACATCTGTGCTGAGAATCTGGATCTCCCCACTCCTTATTACGAATCAATTAATCTCTTAATTAATTAGTGATTAATCCCTTAACCACTATAACACTCTGGCTCTATATATTGATATTTTATTGTTATTAGGTTAGTCATTGTTGTTGTAAAAGTAGTATTTCATTTTATCAGTTCCTTTTCAGTTAATACAGCAAAAAGACAAACTCCCTTTGCAATTTCTATGAAAGTCAAAATTTCAGACTTATGGCAGTCATGGGAGTAAGTTTGCTTACACCCAGATACCTAATTGTCCTTCAGAAACAATGAGGGCTTATTTAAAACAAATCTTGGCTGCCTCTCTATATACTTTTGCATGGCTTACAATTAACAGCAGAACAGTGCAAGTGTTAGCAATGCGTGCATTCTTGGTGTGTTTGTTCCTGAAAAATAAAAATAAAAGACAAGATTCTTTGTTTCAGTTTGGTTCTTACTTTACTGCAAAATTTGCTCAATCAGTTTTTTTAACATTAAACTTTAAAAGTTCAACCAGTCTGCAAGTCAAGGGAGCATTAGGTTTTCCCTTTCAAGTGAGAGTTGGGTTTTAGCCTAGGGCAGTGTTTCTCAACTTTGGCAACTTGAAGATGTATGGACTTCAACTCCCAGAATTCCCCAGCCAGCCTTGCTGGCTGGGGAATTCTGGAAGTTGAAGTCCACACATCTTCAAGCTGTCACGGTTGAGAAACACTGGCCTAGAGTGTTTGTGATAACTTAAGTGTGATAGTCCTGAAATATAAAAGTGAACAACTTTTTTACTGCAAGGCTGCCTGTGTTTCCAGCACAGTCCTCCAATCTGCATTAGGGCTATAATAGTGACCTATGCTGGATATTGTTGTAATATGGATGATCATCACACATGGGAAGTAGCCTACTAGTAGTGCAGGTCATCTCCCTGTTATTCTAATGCCACTACCTGCAATCCAGTGGCAGCTTCTTTCAAGCAGCCCCAAATTCCAAGCTACTTCCTCCTCTGCATCAGGAGGAACATGGATCTGTATGTTTGTCTCCCATGTTTGCTTTTCTATTCAGAGACAGACCACCATCATGCTTCCTGTGTCCCATGCCAATGCTGTGTGTAGACTGTGTGCTGAGGAGAATGAAACTGACCTGGAAAATCAGCAGGATATTACCCTTTCCATTTTGGAGCTTGCAAATTAACTGAGTAGTCAAGCCACAGAACTCATATCCCTCATCTCATTTTGCAACGTGAGGATAAGAGCAGTATTATTAAGATTATTTTAGTCCAGGCTATCCATCTGATTGGATGTTTTTATCTGTTTTTATGTTTTTTCTAGTTTTGTATGCTGCCCAGAGTCCATTGGAGTTGGGCAGCTAATAAATTCAAATAAATATATAACATTGCAGAGTTATAAACTTCTCTCTTCATTTCAGCCCTACCACCCACCTGTAATAGAATGATAACATAGCGAAACAGCAGTACCTCAACTTACGATCAACTTACGATCACAACTGGGACTAGAACTTCTGCTGCTAAGCGAGGTGGTCATTAAGTGAGTCATGCCCAATTTTACAACCTTTTTCACCATGGTTGTTAAGTGAATCACCATGGCCATTAAGTGAATCACATGGTCATTAAGCAAATCTGGTTTCCCCCTTTGATTTTGCTTTTCAGAAGCCAGCTGGGAAGGTTGCAAATGACAATCATGTGACCCTGAGACACTGCAACTGTGGTAAATACATGCCAGTTGCCAAGCACCTGAATTTTGATCACATGACTGCAGGCATGCTGCAATGGTTGTAAGTGCAAGGACCAGTCATAAATCACTTCTTTTCAGCGCCATTGTAACTTCAAACAGTCACTAAATGAATGGTTATAAGTCGAGGACTACCTGTATGTGGTTATGGTAAACTACTCAGATTCTGATCTGCAGTATTCCATCTCCACCCACACCATTCTGCTTAATTTGCCTCACTATGTTTTCTTTTTTCCCCATTTCAACCACTCACTTAATATTCAGTGCCACTGAGTTATCATAGAGCTAGTTTGTAGGAAGGAAGACTTATACTACTGCTTTTAGCCTCTTGATTTTTCAGCATGTGTGTAGTCCCTCCATATTTGTTGATGCTGTCCTGTGCATCGGTGAAGAAGTATGGCTACATCATCATGTGCTCAATGAACCACTGCTCTCACATTAGTATTACCACAGGTAATATTCAGACAACCAACCAACACTGAAACTAACAACACAAATATCAGAAACAAAACTAATCATCTCCAGCAAATGATTTGGCCCTCAAGGCCCATAGCAGAACAAACTCTAGGAGCAGCTATTATCAGAGCTAGAGGTTCTCCTGGTATGGAGGATAAATCATTTTCTAAAGTTCTATTTTGCTCCTTCTGGAGCAAAAATATGGTTTAGGTGCAGTTAGGAAAAAAGTTATGCGCTCAAACAACAGTAACTGCCGAAGTTTCTTAGAAGCTTCCGTATAAGGAACATTTGTTTGTGTTAACAAAAACTGCATAAAAATTACCAGTATTGATGATGCACATATTTTAGGTATGCATTCATGTGAATGAGATTATAGAAATGTGGGTATTCTCTGCTGAAATGTCAACTTTAATTGGTTTACTACATCTTGTATGCTGCCTCAGGTCTAGATTTTCGGACTGAGGATTCTGCAGTACAATCCTTACAAGATAGATAAATAATAAAAATGTATTTATGAAAAGGCAAACCAATATAATTGTGAAGCAACATCACCATCCAGCTAACAGAAATTTACTCCCCAAAGGCTCTGGGGAAAAGCAATGTTTTAACAGACTTCCTAAAAATTAACAAGGAATAAGCCAATTTAACTTTGGGGAGTGGGGAGAAATAGGCAAGTTTTTCTACAGAAAGTAGCTGTGATGGACAGTGTTCATGCCCAAACCTATAAATGCTCTGTCTACTGGAAGGTGGGTACTTGTAGCATGCTACCTCTGCTAGTTCATATCAGACATATTCTACCTGGAGTAGACAGTCTCAAAGTTACTGAGGTCCCAAGCTCTATAGTATAAAACCTTATGTTCTTCAGATCTTCCTATCAAATTGTTTATGTCTTATGAATGAGATTTTTGAGAAAGTGAGAGGCCTTAGTCACAGAGTAATGATCTACTTCACTTTATTATAGCAAAAAAGTCCATACAGAAAACTATGTGTATGTATGACTAAGCAAACTGATTTATTCCCACCAGAGGACTATGCAAAAGGAATTACAAGGCCTTGAATAAGCTGACCCACAATGTATTCTAATGATTCTCAAATTAACAGTTCAGTTGCAAAAAGGTTGTTTCTGAAAGTTGAAAAGTTGTTTCTTTAATTACTATTGACATTATTGGTGGCATTTATCTCTCTAGGGAGATGGTTAAATGTAATTCCTTTCTTACTTATTTCTCTGTTAACCTTGACCTAATATATAATTATTGAATGCAAGTAATTCTCTTTTCTGGGATAAGACATATAGGAGGGGTTTGATGGCTTGACAGATCTTAAATCTTCATAAAGAGGTTCATTAAAGTATTTATCTGTCTGTCTGTCTGTCTGTCTGTCTGTCTGTCTGTCTGTCTGTCTGTCTGTCTATCTATCTATCTATCTATCTATCTATCTATCTATCTATCTATCTATCTATCTATCTATCTTTTTTTCCCCGCCCATCTCGTATTACGACGACTCTGGGTGGCTTACATACAGTTAAAAATCACAGATTAAAATCATTAAAATAAATACAATATAAATATAAATACATAAATATAAAAATGCCAAATATAAAACTTTAAAGTAGCTTGTTATTTCCCCCCCGCTTTTCAACTGCTGTAATAACTTGGATTTACTGTCTTCAAGAAGGAATTCCTTGTCCTTGCCAAGTTGAATGGATATCTTCTTAGCTGCTAAATCTATCCATAGACTTCAGTGTTCTAACTTCAAAATTTATTTTTTACTAAAATTTGCTCTTGTTCTTTCTTATTGATTGGGGCATGATGGCAATGTGGGATTATACTCAGTAGATGGTTTGGACCCTAAAGAAATATGTGGAAGAAAAAAAACCTGTCTCCCTCCTGTTATCCCATTTATAACTCCCAGAGTACTCTGCAAAGTTTTGGTGGAAGATCAGAGAGAAAATGAGTGTCATACAGGTATGTAGAATTAATTGGCTCTTAAATTAATTTAGGGAGGTTTGTGAAGAAAAGTTTTCCATTTTCACCTGCTTCTAATGCCTGCCAGTGAAGGATGGTTTAGAAAAAAATCCTTTCATTAGTGGGAATAATTTCTATCTCTCTCTCCCTCTCTCTCTTCAAAATTTTGATTTATAAGGTCACCCCAACTCAAAACTGACTTTGGGTGTCATACCTTAAAACCAACACGACACCTTAAAAGAACAAAATAAACAGAAGGAAGATCAGGTATAAACACTGATCTGAAGGCTCCTTCAGGTTCAGGGTTGGGGCTGTCTGAACTTGCAGGGGGATGCCATTTTGGAGGGTAGGCACCACAACAGAGAAGGCCCACTTCCTAGATCCCATCAGATGATGTTGCTTACCAGAGGGGACACAAAGCATGCTCAGATCTCACAGGGCAGGCAGAAATCATGGGAGAGAATTGGTATCTCAGATAGCCAGGCCTTGTGCCATGAAGGGCTTTCTAGGTGGTATCCAACCCATTTAATTATTTAATTGTACCTAGAAGCTCACTGGTGACGAGTGCAACTCACATAGCAGAGGTGATACATAGGGGTGCCGAGGTGTGCCCAGAACTGTTTGTGCTGCTGCGTTCTGGACCATTCCCTGTACTGTAACAAGCTTCTCCTGGGGAGTGGGGGGAAGAACAGCCCAAACCAATTATCAAGATTTTGCTGTGAGTTGTTGCCAGCTGAATGTGCTCCTCTGTATTTCAGATGCAGGTGGATCAGTATAGAGCTACAGAGGCTCAGGGCTAAGAACGTTTTCTTCCATCTTGATTTGATAGAAGAAAATCAGCATCTTGACTGACTTGTCTTCCTTTAGTAGTAGTTTCTTTATCTAAAGCTGCTTATTCTAGAAACTAGATTTCCTTCTAATATAGAGAGAAGACTTTATTTCTAAAAGATGTAGCTTAACTGGAATGGCACATATTTCTACAAAAAAATATGGTGCTCCCTAGCTTTGGCACCCTAGTAGCCAAAAGCTGGCCCTGGTTTACTGTACATTAATGTAAGAAATTAATCTCTACAGAAGCATGAAGATATTATAACATTATTGTATATTAATACTGATGGAATTATGATATGCATGACAGTTATGCAATATGCTAGGTATTTGATAGATGATCAGCATGTATATGGGAACAGATGAAGAATAGATAAATTTAGTTCGTATCTTCACTTGGGAGTATTTTTTCACACAACAAACCATGCTGTACAAAGAATTTAAGAGTAGCTGGCCCCATCTGCTGCTCACATTAAGAACTACAAAGTATAAGCTTTATTGCTGTGTCCTTTTTGCTCCTAACCATGGCAAAAACACGCCCCAGCAGTCTCTGTTTTCTGCCATGCCGCCCCATGTCATGAGCGGTGCTGATTGGTGAAAAGAAGGAAAGTTGCCAGGTGCTGTGTCTGGGAGGGCCTTAGCCCTGGATTAACCATTAAGTAAAATAACCATCTCCTGCCAACCTAGCAGTTCGAAAACATGCCAATGTGAGTAGATTAATAGGTACCGCTTCGGCGGGCAGGTAACGGCATTCCGTGTAGTCATGCTGGCCACATGACCACGGAAGTGTCTACAGACAAACGCCGGCTCTTCGGCTTTGAAACGGAGATGAGCACCGCCCCCTAGAGTCGGACACGGCTGGGCTTAATGTCAAGGGAAACCTTTACCTTTACCTTAAAATAACCATGTGCTTAGGGCACCAAAGGAAAAGGGCACCCCGAGCTATCATGCCCTTACGTCTTTCACTGCAACACTTGAATTTAGTTTTCAATAAATTTTTGTTTTGCAATTTTTCCCTCATAACAATTGTATTAAAATGTGTTGAACATTTGCATTTTTTCAATTGCCCAAATTATAAGTAAATAATTTGCTTATATGGCTTCCTGCTATTTATTGTTACACAAATAAAAAAGTCTATATTTAATGAAGTTGTGAGATCTGGCCTGGGGGAATGGTCTGGAAGAAAACTGAATTTTTAATCTCTTATTTCACCTTCAGCACTTACTGAGTCTTAATGTCTTGTCAGTTAAGCAGTGGAAGGGCCCGGGGCACCATTGTTGGGCTGTACTTAGGGCATCAATTGGCCTTAATCCAGACTGACCAATAAATTTACAGATCTAAGACTGGGAGGAATGCCCTTGCAATGTTTTGTCTAATTGAAAGGATGGTTTTAGCATTTTTAAAGTGACTAATTAACTAAAATTAACTAATTTTAAAGTGACTAATTAATCCCATTAAGTGTGAATACAGTACACACAACCTTGGCATTCCATCATTTAAAAAGTGGAATTGGAGGTCAGGTTTTTCAGTTACATTTAATTCTTAGTTATGGGGAATATCTTTCTCTGGTTTGCCTCTTTCTATGTTCTTTCTTTCTTTCTTTTTTTGACACAGCTAGCTCAAAGCTGAAAGGACAGCTAGCAGCTGATGGTGCTGGTGGTGAACGGCGAATCCGATGTTGTAAGGATCAACACACCACTGGAACCTGGAATGTAAGATCTATGAGCCAGGGCAAATTGGATGTGGTTATTCGTGAGATGTCAAGATTAAAGATAGACATTTTGGGCATCAGCGAACTGAAATGGACTGGAATGGGCCACTTCACATCAAATGACCACCAGATCTACTACTGTGGACAAGAGGACCACAGAAGAAATGGAGTAGCCTTCATAATTAATAGTCAAGTGGCTAAAGCAGTGCTTGGATACAATCCAAAAAAGGATAGAATGATCTCAATTCAAATACAGGGCAAGCCATCTAACATCACAGTGATCCAAATATACGCCCCAACCACAGATGCTGAAGAAGCTGAAGTAGAGCAGTTCTATGAGGCTCTGCAGCACCTACTGGACAACACGCCTAAAAGAGATGTTATTTTCATCACGGGAGACTGGAATGCTAAGGTGGGCAGTCAAACGACACCTGGAATTACAGGTAAGCATGGCCTGGGAGAACAAAACAAAGCCGGACATAGGCTGATAGAATTTTGCCAAGACAACTCACTCTGCATAACAAACACTCTCTTCCAACAACCTAAGAGACGGCTTTATACATGGACTTCACCAGATGGACAACACCGAAATCAGATGGACTACATCCTTTGCAGCCAAAGGTGGCGGACATCTATACAGTCAGTAAAAACAAGACCTGGAGCTGACTGTAGTTCAGATTACGAACTTCTTCTTGCACAATTTAGGATCAGACTAAAGAGATTAGGGAAGACCCACAGATCAGCTAGATATGAGCTCACTAATATTCCTAAGGAATATGCAGTGGAGGTGAAGAATCGATTTAAGGGACTGGACTTAGTAAATAGGGTCCCGGAAGAACTCTGGACAGAAGTTCGCAACATTGTTCAGGAGGCAGCAACAAAATACATCCCAAAGACAGAGAAAACCAAGACGGCAAAATGGCTGTCTGCTGAGACACTAGAAGTAGCCCAAGAAAGAAGGAAAGCAAAAGGCAACAGCGATAGGGGGAGATATGCCCAATTACATGCAAAATTCCAGAGGTTAGCTAGAAGAGATAAGGAATTATTTTTAAACAAGCAATGCGCGGAAGTGGAAGAAGACAATAGAATAGGAAGGACAAGAGACCTCTTCCAGAAAATTAGAACCATCGGAGGAAAATTCCAGGCAAAAATGGGTATGATCAAAAACAAAGATGGCAAGGACCTAACAGAAAAGGAAGAGATCAAGAAAAGGTGGCAAGAATATACAGAAGACCTGTATAGGAAGGATAACAATATCGGGGATAGCTTTGATGGTGTGGTCAGTGAGCTAGAGCCAGACATCCTGAAGAATGAGGTTGAATGGGCCTTAAGAAGCATTGCTAATAACAAGGCAACAGGAGACGACGGCATCCCAGCTGAACTGTTCAAAACCTTGCAAGATGATGCTGTCAAGGTAATGCATGCTATGTGCCAGCAAATTTGGAAAACACAAGAATGGCCATCAGATTGGAAAAAATCAACTTACATCCCCATACCAAAAAAGGGAAACACTAAAGAATGTTCAAACTATCGAACAGTGGCACTCATTTCACATGCCAGTAAGGTAATGCTCAAGATCCTGCAAGGTAGGCTTCAGCAATTTATGGAGTGAGAATTGCCAGATGTACAAGCTGGGTTTAGAAAAGGCAGAGGAACTAGGGACCAAATTGCCAATATCCGCTGGATAATGGAAAAAGCCAGGGAGTTTCAGAAAAACATCTATTTCTGTTTTATTGACTATTCTAAAGCCTTTGACTGTGTGGACCATAACAAATTGTGGTGAGTTCTTAGCGGTATGGGGATACCAAGTCATCTTGTATGCCTCCTGAAGAATCTGTATAACGACCAAGTAGCAATAGTAAGAACAGACCATGGAACAACAGACTGGTTTAAGATTGGGAAAGGAGTACGGCAGGGCTGTATACTCTCACCCTACCTATTCAACTTGTATGCAGAACACATCATGCGACATGCTGGGCTTGAGGAATCCAAGGCTGGAGTTAAAATCGCTGGAAGAAACATTAACAATCTCAGATATGCAGATGATACCACTTTGATGGCTGAAAGCAAAGAGGAACTGAGGAGCCTTATGATGAAGGTGAAAGAAGAAAGTGCAAAAGCTGGCTTGCAGCCAAACCTCAAAAAAACCAAGATTATGGCAACCAGCTTGATTGATAACTGGCAAATAGAGGGAGAAAATGTAGAAGCAGTGAAAGACTTTGTATTCCTAGGTGCGAAGATTACTGCAGATGCTGACTGCAGTCAGGAAATCAGAAGACGCTTAATCCTTGGGAGAAGAGCAATGACAAATCTCAATAAAATAGTTAAGAGCAGAGACATCACACTGACAACAAAGGTCCGCATAGTTAAAGCAATGGTGTTCCCTGTAGTAACATATGGCTGCGAGAGCTGGACCATAAGGAAGGCTGAGAGAAGGAAGATAGATGCTTTTGAACTGTGGTGTTGGAGGAAAATTCTGAGAGTGCCTTGGACTGCCAGAAGATCAAACCAGTCCATCCTCCAGGAAATCAAGCCAGACTGCTCACTTGAGGGAATGATATTAAAGGCAAAACTGAAATACTTTGGCCACATAATGAGAAGACAGGACACCCTGGAGAAGATGCTGATGCTCGGGAGAGTGGAGGGCAAAAGGAAGAGGGGCCGACCAAGGGCAAGGTGGATGGATGATATTCTAGAGGTGACAGACTCATCCCTGGGGGAGCTGGGGGTGTTGACGACCGACAGGAAGTTCTGGCGTGGGCTGGTCCATGAAGTCACGAAGAGTCAGAAGCGACTAAACGAATAAACAACAACAAAGTTCTTTCACCCACCTTTCTCTTTCAAATGACGCTAGGAATTTCCCCCCTGCATTTGCAGTTTCACCAAAAGAAGTATCAGTATGGTACCTCCACTGATATTTCCCTTGTGCAGCCTCATCAGGCAAAATAGAAATCTGTTGATGTGCTATAACCACCCCATCCCCACCCCTACCCCATTTTAATTCAGGAAACATTTTAAGAACATTGCAGATCTCTCTGTCAAGGGCACTAATACAGCTGGACTGGACCAGCAGGAAACCCAAGGATCTCCAGATTACAGTAGCAGACATGTTTCCAGGAATGCCTTGAAGTTGTTTCTTCCCTCTTCATGTTATGCTAGTTTCGAAGATGAATACTTGGTGCTTTGCGGCAAGGGGTGTCAATGACATCTTACGAAGGACCTTTGTTAACATATTTCACACTGATTACCGTTTCCCTGTTTCTCTTTGTTATTGCTGTGTTACCACAAGCATTTATCTAAATTACTTCCTTGAAAGATCAAGGTGTCTATGTCTGTCAAGAAGTTTGAAAAAATTCTCAAGAGTTACAGACAATAAAAGATGCCTTCTTCGTGTTTTTCACTGGGATGTTTTGTTTCTCCAAAGTTCTATAGTTGGATTTAGCTGAAGTTCTTGTTTAACTTGGCTTAAAATGTGTTGAAGCAAGCTTGCCAAAAGGTTTAAGTTACTGGCACCTTATAACAAGTTTTGGCTTCTCCCAGACTCCTCTGGTGTCCCCCCTGCCCCCCAACATTTGTTGTGGCTTCAAGATTGTGCAATGGTACATCTATAATACAGACATAAGTGGAGCAGATGTGTACTTTATATTCATAGCATCTCGGCATCAAACAACATCCCCCAGTCTGGTGCTCTCTAAATGTGAGAGCCTAGCTCTCCAAATTACCAGTTGGCAAGGCCAAAGGCCATACTGACTGTCAGTAATGGAAGCTGTAATTGAATACATCTGGAAAATAACAAGTTAGGAAAGGCAGAATAATAACCATATTTAAAATGTGAGCATTCTTCTGCCACTCTGCATTATTGTGCTATCAGATCTGCAGAATTTATTCTTCATTAAGTGTATTGATGGGAGACAGTAATACTTTAAGGCTAATAAGGGGATTTGAATGTGATCACAGACAGCTCTGAGAAACTCAAGTAATTTGAAGAATCTCTGAAAGAACTCAAATGTTAAGAACCTCAAATAGCCTTTGTTACATCTCCTTCCATCCTGGCAGCCCATTATTCTCAACAAGAATGCCATCCCATTCTTGGTATCTCTGCAGAAATGATGGAAAGGGATGGCTTGCTTATGACACATGCTGCAGTCCTGGCTAGTGAGGAGTGCAGCATGTGTCATAAGCAAGCCATCCCTTTCTGCAATATCAATTCTTTCTAGAGCATCAGTGTGTCCTAAGTAAAATTACGCAGTAGAGTATGTCTTAAGGCGTTGCCATGAAAAGAAAAGCATTTCTGAAGCATTGTAACTCTCCTTAAAAGCAATGAAAAGGAATTGCATACAGGGGCTGAAAGCTATTTTTAGAGTTTAGAGTGGGGCATTGGGGAGATAGCCCATTTCTCCTATCTCCTGGTGATTCTATTAATAGTACTGGGAAAACAATAGTTTGGGATGACTGGGATGACAACGAAAGCAACAAACCTTTCTTTCTCGCAGCAATTCATTTCAGATCAGAAGCTTTGAGTTACACACAGTGAACACTTCAGGAGAAAATGAAAGATCTAAATGCAAAAAAAGGTTCCAAAATAGCCCTGTTTTATGCACCATGGGTTGCTTTGCAACATTTCCTGCCTTCCAGCTGAATAGAAGAAGAATATTGTTCTGGACAGCAATAGCCTAAGTCTTCCTTCTCTGCATGTAGCATTTATGATTCCTTCCTATAATTTACATAATCAAAACCATATAAATTGCTGCATGCTACATATTTTTAGAATGTTTACCTTTTGGCCCTTAGAATTAAGGCAGTCTGAGCCCCTAGATTTGTTCTATCAGAACTGAACACAACTTCCAAAAATCATAGGTTTGAATATAGAGACTCATAGCTCAAGCTTTAGCCATTTTCTTCTACTTTCTTCATATTTTAAATAAGAAGTGTTCCAAACTGAATGCGTCCTTCAAAAGGCAAATGTAGGAATAAGCTGATTTCTCAGCGTGCACACACACACACACACACACACTTATAAAGTTCTGGCTCCACTGTTAACTGATGGAGCAAAAACAAAGCCTGTGCAATCCATAGATTTTATAAATAGACATTATTTAAAAATTAATATGGTACTAGATAAGAAAGCTAATGGTATATGAAATAAGGCCTCTTGCAGCCAATATATTAAAGTACAGTATAGCAAAGAGAAGTTCTTGTATAAGAAAATTGATCTGCAGTCTTATCCATTAATAACTTTCTGCTTGCTTATCGTATCAGGAGCATTTGCTAATTCTACGCAATGTGTCACTCTAAAGCAAAACCACTTTGGAACCTCAAGAAACCTTTCCTACGTCAACACATCACTCTCAAAGCAAAGAAATAACCCATATTGCAGTAACAGGAAAAACAGCATTCACCTTAAACATGAACAGTGTTTCATACTGATAGAAGGCCGTAAAAAGTAATACTAACATTTTATGTCTTCAGACATGATCCTTAGCCTGAAATCAAAAATAAATCCATTGAAGTATTACATCTATAAAATGTATTGGTTCTATGCATACACAAGGAACAATTAAAGTATTAGCTTTTCAGAATAGCATGGGAAACATTCTATTCAAACTTTCTTCTCCTGTACAAGAGCTTTGCACCAGTTTGAAAACAGATCTAGACCTCTCTGATTGCACAACATGAATTATTTTTGAGAGCTGGGTCAAATGTGTTCAGCTCTGCTACAACTGTTTGCAAAAGGAGCAAAGATGTTATATCTTCTTTGAGCCACTATAGCTTTGAATAGCTTGTGAGCAGTTTTTTTCTACCATTGGTGGACTCTTGTTTGAAGTTGTTTCCCTGGGCTGAACTGTTGAGCTGTATCCAGAGGAGAGCATCCAGGACCGTAGGGTTTGGAAGGAAAGCTTAGGAAGAATGGTTGGAGGTGTGGCGTATGTATAATCTAGAGAAGAGAAGAATGTGGGGAGAATTAATAGCTGCCTTCAAGCATCTACAGGGCTGTCATGTTAAAAAAATGGAGAGGAATTATTCAGAGTTGTTCCAGAAAAAGGAACAAGGAATTTAAATAATAAGCAAGTAGATATTAATTGGATTATCAGAAAATATCCCTATAGTAAGGGTTGTTCAACAGTGGAACAGACTGCCTTAGAAAGTGATGGGCTCTTCTTCACTGGAAGTGCTTAAAGAGAAGCTGGATGGCTATTGTTCATGGGTCCTGTAGTACTGGATTCCTGCACTGGCCAGGGGTTTGGACTAGATTATCTCTAAGATTGCTTCTGGCCCTTATATTCTATGATTCTATGACTGCTGGTGGCTGGACACTGGTTGTACCCTAATTGTATTACAGGTAGTCCTCATTTAACAATGCTAATTGGGACCGGATTGTTAATGATGCGGTTGTAAGTCGAAAAAGCACATGGCTGTGCCACTTAGTGATGGAAGTTCTGGCAGTCCTATTGCTGTTGTTAAGCAAGGACCACATGGATTGTTAAGCAATGTATTGGTATGCCAGAATGACCTTGGGAGACTGGGTCCAGAAACACTGCCTAGGAAATGGTCAGATAAGAGATAGCATAGCCTGCAGCTGGATAGTGGGTGGGGCAAGAGACTCAAAAAGGACCCTCCCTAATTTCTCAGGGGTAAAGGAGATGCGAGAAGAATTGTACTTTTAGACTTGCAAGATTCTGTTAACGTAACCTTACAATAAAGGTTGTAGCCTTTACAATAAATTAGAATTAGCTGATCTGGTTGTGTTTCCTGTTTGGTCTACCTGGTAAGGCTGAAAAGTGAGGACCCCACATCATCATGACTTGACTTCTGACTTCCTGCTGGCTCCCCCATTGACTTTGCTTGTAGGAAGCTGGCAGGGAAGATTGCAAATCATGACCATGTGACCATGGTGTAATGATTGCCTATCCTAAAACACCATCAGACTCATGGACAGGGTTCATAAAGATATCTGATTTATTAAAGAATAGTATGCAGGATCACAAGGAAAGCTGAGAATGGAAAAAGTGCGCCAAATGCAAACTAAAAACCCCTCGGTACAAACGAGATCCCTCCCCCCGTAGAATCTTCCCAGGCTCACAATCCCAGGTGCTCCTAACGGCTCCTGATGGTACGCGGGAAAAGTCCTTGAGTAGACCACATAACCCAGACACATTCCACAGATACGGAACTTGGCACAATGTTTCACAGCAGCTCCCTCCCACCATAAACGCATGTCAGCACCATGGCATGTGAAAGGTTACGATGTACAGTGCACATTGAAACAGTGAACATGACATACCGCCCCCCCAAAAGAAAGAAAAGTCTAAGCGGCAGACTTCAAAGGGTAAGCTAAGTGGAAATGGTTAACTAAATCAGGAGCATTAACGTGGCGAGCAGGCACCCATTCAGGATGAGGAAAGTGTTTCCAGTGAATCAGGTACTGGAGGGAGCCCCGAAGCATGCGAGAATCAACGACCTCCTTCACTTCAAAGTGTTGTTGCCCGTCAATCATGATTGGAGCAGGAGGAGGGGGTTGGGGATGCCATTGGGAAGATTGGTGGATGAATGGAAAACATTCATCTCAGGTGATTAACTCTGTGAGTGATCCGCTGGGTGCCGGTTGCTTTGGTGCTCTCCCCTCTTCGGATCCCTTTCCCTCCGGGCTGGGACCCGAAGCTGAAGGTTCTGGGGTGAGGTTCCGTTCTTCGCTCCTGACCATTGACTCGGGCAACAAGCTAGTTGGCTCCTCGAGCCTCCCGGTCGTGGGTTTGGCTCTGGCCATCGTTAACTGTTTTCCCTCACAAGAAACTAGTCTTGGCAGGAGCTAACAGTACAACTTTGGTGATTCTCAGCTTTATGTAATGATTGCCTATCCTAAAACACCATCAGACTCATGAACAGGTTCATAAAGATATCTGATTTATTAAAGAATAGTATGCAGGATCACAAAGAAAGCTGAGAATGGAAAAAGTGCGCCAAATGCAAACTAAAAACCCCTCGGTACAAACAAGATCCCTCACCCTGTAGAATCTTCCCAGGCTCACAATCCCAGGTGCTCCTAACAGCTCCTGATGGTCCACGGGAAAAGTCCTTGAGCAGAGCACATAACCCAAACACATTCCACAGATACAGAACTTGGCACAATGTTTCACAGCAGCTCCCTCCCACCATAAACGCACGTCAGCGCCACGGCATGTGAAAGGTTACGATGTACAGTGCACATTGAAACAGTGAACATGACACATGGTATGCTGCGACAGCTGTAAGTATGAGCTCCATTCATAACTACCATTTGTTCAGTGCCTTCATAAGTTCTAACTGTCACTGAACAAGTGGTTGTTAAATGAGGACTACCTGTATTATATTGTATTACATTTTTTGGACTCTATTAGCTCACAGGCATGAATTCTGATTGGCTCATGGGGTTCTCTTTCTGTCTTAACCTTTCAAAGCCAGTAGTTATGAGAACCTCACAGGCTAACTTCATAGAGTCATCTGCAAGGGGCAGGGAGAGTATCAAAATAGTCGAAGTGGCAGCCACTTTTTTGACTACCCTAATACAGATGCCTCTGGAGTTTCACACTGCTTTGTGAGGGACTGGAAATACAGTAGTTTGAATTTGCCTTGAAAATAATTAGCTTACTGTAAATGTTATGCTAAAAATATCCTTTTCCTTACTGTGTTCAGAAAGAGGTTATATCTAGCTGATAGCCTCTCAACTCAGGTGTATGTAGACTTTTATTAACACAGATAGTTTCAGCTTGGATCCTGCACCATATCTTTTCCTGGTTTCTAAACACAAGAAATCAGGGTCTCAAATAGCTTAACTCAAAAGCCATATCATCATAGTTAAATAGTAATGTTAATCCATGTAGCAAGTACAAATACTCAGAAAGGAAGCTCAGTTTGGAAAGATGTGGCTCATGGAAACTTGTCAGCCTTGTGAGGTAGTCCAGACAAGAAGCACCCCCAGAAGTACTAGCTCTACTTTTATTGTAAAGGTAAAGGTAAAGGTTTCCCTTGACGTAAAGTCCAGTCGTGTCTGACTCCAGGGGGCGGTGCTCATCTCCGTTTCTAAGCCTTAGAGCCGGCGTTGTCCCTAGGGACACTTCCGGGTCATGTGGCCAGCATGACTCACGGAATGCTGTTACCTTCCCGCCGAAGCGGTACCAATTAATCTACTCACATTTGCGTGTTTTCGAACTGCTTGGTGTGCAGGAGCTGGGACTAGCAACGGGAGCTCACCCCGCCGCGCGGTTTCGAATCGCCGACCTTCCGATCGGCAGCTCAGCGGTTTAACCCGCAGCGCCACCGCGTCCCAAAATTATTGTAATTTTACATTAACAGAATCTTACAAACCTGAAAATACATCTCTCCCCCTTACCTTTATAGTCCAAGAAACTAGAGAGGGTCCCTTCTCGGATGTTTGCCATTCCCACATTCCTTCTGCAAGCTAAGCTGCCTCTTATCTGACTGTTGCCTGGTCTGCAGCTCTCCCTCTTGTTTCCCAAGGTCATTCCCACATAACATTACAGATCTGGAGTGAAGGGAGTGAAAGTCCTTGTGTTGTGGATGAGATTGATCTATTATCTACTACCTACCTACCTACCTAGTTTCCACAGTCATATGAAAGTATTGAGAGCTTAGTCCACGCCATCTGCTTAACAGAGTAGCAAAAATTGTCCAGAGAAAGCTCTAGCAATAAGGAGGAAGCTAAAACAGGACTAAGCAACAGTACAGACCTATTTTATTGATCCTATCTAAATAAGTAACTAGACTTAAGTAGGAAATGCATGCATTATCAATCCAGCTGCTCTTGGCTAACCGCGAATCTTCAGGGTTACCCATATCATTAGTCTGGCTAATGCAGAGCACAGAGACATAACAATTCTTGTGGTATCATATCATTCTGTGGCAGAACAAAGATACATTCTGATATTCAAGCCATTTAAAAGCTAATTCCAAGGATACTGTGCTTGGTTAGTGAGCATCAGAGAGAACTGCAAGTGTGTCCAGAAAGAAAAGGGGGTCTGTTTTATCCTATTGTTTCCTGTTATTGCAATATATTTCTTTTTTGATCTAAATGCCAAGCTGAATCATTAAGAATTATCACCAACCTTATAGGAAATAATTTTGTTTCATTCCTTTGGTAGGTAACTACCTGGAATGGCCCCCCCAAATATAATTTGTTGGCTTGTCAAAATCTGCAAGTAGCCCTATGCATGACATGACAGTCTTCCCCTACTTCTGCTGCTAGATGTGCTGGCTAGGAATTCTGGGAGTTGTTGTCCATCACACCTGGAAGGTACTGAGTTGGAGAAGGCTATATCAAGACAATATCACTGCACAGTATTGTCTGGAAAAAAAAAGAAGTATTGCACACAAACAAGTTTTAGGGAAGTCAGAAACCAGTCATCTTGCTTCTGATTCACGTGTGAATAAATGGATATTGATTTTTAGTCCTCCAATTTTCTCCAGTTTTTCAAGATGCTTGAATAATTCATGTAGACCAAGAACATATGAAATTATAGTTGTATTTCTCTAAGTTGCCTAATTAAAAGTCATCTTTGTGGGGGATTTTGGCCAATAAATATTCTTGATTGGGTTGTGGACAGAGAATTCAAGGCAAATTCAGATATAATCCTGCTGCATTAAGATGTTTGAGAGATGTTACTATTAATGTTTAGAAAGGCAGCTTCATAGGGAGTGATCATAATGAGCCTTGCAATCAGATTGCTAAGAGGACCCATTTTTGGTGATGGCCAAACTGCAAGAATCTACTGTATATAAAAAGAGCTCAAATCTCTCCATCAATGAAAAGACATACTTTATGGTGGACATTAGTCAAGCTTCAAGTCCCTGCAGCCAAAAGACTTCCCAAATTATTACCCAAGTGATGCCTTGGAGGATGGGGGACACACTATGGTTTATTACGCTGTTTCCTTTCATTGTTATTAAAATGAAAAGATAAAATGCACAAAGGTGTGTGCTTGGTCAGTGAACATTTGGAGCATTACATGGTTACAGATACTCATTTTATTATTTTTGCTTTTAAAATATTAGCCTTTCCTACAGCAAAATGTAGACGTGCTTACATCTCAAAGGAGAAGCAAATAGTTTTATCTCTGTCATCTTAAAATGCACAAATGCCCATGTGTGCTCTCTCTTTCTTATTGATAAATAGATATCGAGGATAGGTAGATGATAGAGATATAGAGATAGATAGACAGACAGACAGACAGACAGACAGATAGATGATAGATATACTGTAAATAGATAGATACATAGAGATAGATAGGTAAAGGTAAAGGTTTCCCTTGACGTAAAGTCCAGTCGAATCCGACTCTAGGGGGCGGTGCTCATCTCCGTTTCTAAGCCTTGGAGCCGGCGTTGTCATAGACACTTCCGGGTCATGTGGCCAGCATGACGACTCAGAACGCTGTTACCTTCCTGCCAAAGCGGTACCTATTGATCTACTCACATTTGCATGTTTTCGAACTGCTAGGTGAGCAGGAGCTGGGACGAGCAACGGGAGCTCACCCCGCCGCGCGGTTTCGAACCGCCGACCTTCCGATCGACAGCTCAGCAGTTTAACCCGCAGCGCCACCGCGTCCCTTTAGAGATAGATAGATTCAGAATTATTTGGGTTATTTGTTCTAACATCTCAGGACTGTAAAAGAAGAGTGGGAGAAAAGAAACATCAAACTAAAGTAATACATATTACCATGTAAAGGGTGATCCTTATAAAATACAGTATTTCTCTTCAACATCTACCATTATGTAGCTGTGTAGCACTGCTTGAATGATCAGATCTGCAACACTGCTGCTACTGAAAAATGATTAGAAAAAGTTCATTTAGAAAAAAAAATCTGGGGGGATGGGGGAGGTCATATTAGACGTTTTATAAATAATTTTTTAAAAACCCTTAACTATTCCAAGCAGAAGTACTCTGCTGGATGATGCAAGCTTAAGTTCTGCATATTATGAATGTTTTATAGAAAGGGTGCCTATGCAGCGATGCACAAGCAAGTGTACCAAAATAATGTTACTATGCTTGGCATTTTAATGCTACAGTACTGGCTATGTGTCTGTGTGAATACATGCATGTTCATATGTGCAAAATTCTTGTTAGTTTTTAAGTCATCTTGGAATCAGAGCAATTAAAGGATCATATATTTCTTAAACTGCATCCTGCAAGAGTCTCCATTTTATTGTCTGAACTGACATAATTTTCTTGTAACAAACATAGTAGTTCAAAGGAGTTCCTGGAGCCTCTCTAAAGACTGCCAGGGTTTTCCAGGAAATCATCACTAGGGATGTTTTTTCATTAATAAAGTGTCAGGGAACTTGTGGATTATCTTTGAAGGATAGTTCTATAAAAAAAAAATACTGCACTGTAAGAAATCTACTCATTTTTCCCCTTCTGATTAGGAATGGATGCAATTGTTATCTTTATCAGCACTGGATCAAAAAACCCTGTTTACCTACAAAGTAACACTACAAAGCTGCCTGACGCCACAATACTTTCCAAAATAATGTTGTATCGTATTCAATATTCAGCCACCGCATTCTGCCATTCCAAAAAAAAAAAGGAAGAATTGGTTATGGCTTGTCAGGGTCTCCTCATAACAAATCAAATAATCACTGTGTCATTTTTGTGGGAGAAAATAACTGATACATCTAAATGGAGTTTTATATTGGCTTTGGACAATATTTTATTTAAATATTTAAGTGAGCAATATGAAAGTGTTAGAACCAGTGTGTGATCTCTCTTATTTCATCTGGTTCTATGTCTACTCACTCAGAAGAAAGCTCACTGATTTCTGTGAATGTTACTTCCAGCAAGCATAAGACTACATTCCTGGTGTAATGGTATGTGGGAATGATCTTGGGAGACTGGGTCAGATAAGAGACAGCATAGTCTGCAGCTGGATAGTGGGAGGGCCAAGAGGCTCAGAAGGGACACTCCCTGATTTCTCGGGGTAAAGGAGATGGGAGGAGAACTGTACTATCAGACTTGCAAGGTTCTGTTAACGTAACCTTACAATAAAGTAGAACTGGCTGATCTGATCATGTTTCCTGTCTGGTCTATCTAATAAGGCTGACACCTGGGTACACTTTTGGGGAAATGCATGCTATTGAACTGGATGAATTCAATTGGGCTGTTGCTCATTCTCTATACAGTATAAAATATTTGCAGATCCTATGCATGTTGTTTATGAGTAATCATGCAAAAATCCACAAATACCTATGAAAAATCCTTGGAATGAGGATAAATATTTAATATTTAAATGCCAACAGATTATGACATTTCTAATTGCTTTAGAAAGATGGCAGTTGGTGTCTTTCCCATTAGAACAGAAATTATGTCAGTACACACTGTGAACAAAACATAAGACATAATCTATTTGATTTTTTTTTTCTTATGAAGATCATGGAAATAAATGAGCTGCACATTCCATGCATGTGAATGCATACAAATTTCCTGCTTATTTTGTATCAAACAATACCTTTCTGTTTAGAAAAGTGTAAGTATCACACTTGAATCAAAGTACAATATAACATTTCTGGTAATATTGAACTTCCATGCCAAAGGAAACTACTGAAGATGAGCAAAAACTACCTACAGGATGATTATATAAATAAAAGTATTTGAGAATAGGAAAGAAAATGTAAACATTTTATTTGGCAATTTTCAGATCAGTGAATAGTGGAAAATTACATTTGATTGGTTCTTTCCAACTCATTTAAGAAGAATGGAGCTTCGCTAGCTATTTACACAGTTGTTGCAAATAATAGTGAATGCTTTAATTGGTCTGTCTTTTAAAACTGCAATTTCCAACAGCACTAGACTTGACATTTATGGTTGAAGATATTTGTTGTAGCACTTTATTTTAACAATCTCAGCTGTTAAAGGCATTTTGCAGACTGGAAGTAAAGAGAATCATTGTCATGCATTTAGTTCATTAGGTCTCTATTGTTAATGGAAGAAGTCTCACAACAGACTCCATACTCTGTGCGTGTGTATAAATGTATGTATCATGCACTTAAATCAATTATGATGTGCTTATAAATCACTGTATTTCCTTTAAAGCTTGATGCAAAGAGAAAATCTTGTTTGTCAACAAAAACATGTGTGAAGGATCTTGGAGCTTGAATATTTAATTCTTGAAACTTCACAAACTTGCCTTTTCCGAAATCCCAGAAATAGACTTGAGTGAAAGAATAATCACTTCCAAGAATAGCATACTGATAATTCTTTATCTGAAGAGGCTGGAATACCATGGACCCCCTGGATGGCATTCTTTGTAAATCCAGAAATTTGGATCCTGTCCATTTCATTACTTTGGAATCCCCAATGAATCTTGTTAGACAAACATAAATATCTTCTTTCACCTTGAAGTGTTTGACAGCATAAACATCTTCCATATCTGGAATATCCACTGGGTCAGCAAAGTTTGTCCCTTTGTTCCACTGATACATGACCGGGTGTTGAGAACTACTTGAGATGATCAGGTGAGGCTTGGTGGCTATTTCAAGATACTCCACATCAGTGTCTCTGTACCATTCATGCAAAGACTGGTCAGAATAAAACCCATTTCCATTCCACTTGTAGATAGTGGTGATACCAGCTTTTGAACTATCTGCTATTGCAAAGTATGCATCCTTTACGATAGTGAACGTTTCAATGTCATTAGGCTTTCTGATCTTAAGGATCTCAATATCCTGAATTTTGATAAATTTATTTGTATGAATGTCTCTTTTGTATATATGGGAGCCACCAAAGAGTTGGGCAACGATGATGTATAAGCGATTCTCAACAATAATTGGCTTACAGACAACCACCGAAGTCCCTGCACAAAGATTGATAAAGTGTATCATCAACTGGCATTATGATAAGGCAATGCAATGTTCACAGAAATGAACTATTAATACCTGTGATGTTATCAAAATTCCTGAATGTCCCTTCCACATGGTCCCATTGCAGAAAGATACATTTTCCGATAAAAGGCTGAGCGATGACCACATATTCATCATTCATGTATGAGAAAGTGTCCACTGACAGGGACTGATATGGCAACTTTCGAAATACAACAAATTCTGAAAAAGTACATACTAAAAGTTGGTATTTGTTCCTTTGAATGTTATTTTTAAAAGTCAATTACTTGTTACAAGTATTTTTGTAAAATCTGTTTCTCCTGTTCAGATGACTTTCGTTGACTTCAGTCAACGAAAAAGATCAAAAGGTTTATTAACAAGAGAATAACATGCATGCCTGAATCTTAACCAATTCTAATTAGCCACTTTCCTACTGTGGTTGTTATGGTCCATCAAGTCACATCTGACTCCTGCTGAATACAAGGATAAGTCCCTGTAGTTTCCTTGGCAACGTTTTTGCAAGTGGCTTGCCAATACCTTCTTCTTAGTGCAGAGAGGGAGAGAGTGACCGGCCCAGAGTCACCCAGCTGGGTCCAATGCCTAAAGCAGGACTAGAATATCAGGCCTCCCAGACTCTAATTTAGCAGTTCACCCCCTAGACCAAACAGGCCCTTTCTCCAAACAGCACCCTGGGGCTCGAATTATTTTTATTTATTTATTCATCAAATTTTGCCACCACCCATCTCCCCCCAGAGGATTATGAATAAAGCAGTCACACTAATTTTCATAAAACGTGATTAGGGCCATAAAAGGACTCAGACCTATTACTGCAAATAAGATTTTATTTTATTTATTTATTTATCATATTTTTATCATCACCCATCTCCCCCACATGGGGGAGCCTGCCATTTTCAGTCAATATGGAATGAGAAATCTTGATCTTCTCCAAGCATGTGTGCAAATAAAACAGTTTGGGCCAGTTAGATCCTACACAGTAAAACAGTCCCATATACAGTAGTTGAGATTTCCTGCACACTTTTGCTCATTTAACTTCTCTAATATAAGGGATTTGTGGTGTGCCGCTGATTTCACACCAAACTACCATTTGCTTAACTATGGCTTTTTAAAATAAGTGACAGATAATCACACAAGAGGCTAAGCCAAAATCAATGGAATCTCATTAAGATTTAGTGAACCAGGCCACACCACTATTGTCTAAGCCAGTGTTTCTCAACCATGGCAACTTTAAACTGTGTGGGCTTCAACTCCCAGAATGCTGGCTGGAGAATTCTGGGAGCTGAAGTCCACACAGCTTAAAGTTTCCAAGGTTGAGAAACACTGGTCTAAGTTCATTCACCTTCAGAGAGGGATGGAAAGAAATCTCAGCACAACTATTTAAAGAAAGAGGACAGAGAAACCTCAGTCTGACATCTTAGAAAGCTGCTGCAAAGGAAGGCAGGCAATATTTTGGCTAGGCAAGTGAATAGATTAACCTGGTAGAAGACCATTTTCTCCATCCAAAGGCAATTCCCTTGCAGAACTAAACTTAATGAAAGAAATAGAAAACACCTTGAAGACTTACGGGTAATAATGCAATCAAATTCACTGGGAGAGAGGCTGTTGATTTTGCGTTTCTTATACTCTGGTGGACTTTCACAATAAATGTCTTCGACTGTTGCATTTGTTCTGCTTATCCATGCCATCAACCATTTCAATTTGCAATCACACTTAAAGGCATTTCCTCTCAGGTCCCTGGACAGAAACGAAAAAAGAAAAAGTATTAAGATTTAACCTATTAAGATTGAAAAATGTATTAAGATTTTAAAACATCACCATTTCTTTAAAAATACATAGGTTATCAGTTTATAATAGTTTAGATCACTATTGCATGAAAGGCAACACACTTTAAAGAAGAAACCTGACCTATATTTACAAAAAAAGCCCTAGATGGTTAAAAAAGCAACTGTGTACTAAACTTCCTAAGAGAGAGAAGTTGGGGGAAGCAAAAGTTCTAAACTGAATTAAGCATCCTTCTATTAAATTTCTGGATGCAGAGGCACCGCGTGGGTCAAGAGGGAACAAAGATGAAAGCAGCATCATACCATCATACTGCATGGTCTCCCAACCTTTGTATGTGAATGATGGTGTCACACCCATGTACAAAAGGGGTGGGACTTGTAGAATGACAATGCAATGCAGTTTTTGTTATTTGGATGAAAGCATCCAATCCTGCAGATGCCTCTGCCTGAATTATGTATGGAGAAAGTTGCTCTTTTTTCTGAAATCTTATTCCAGTCCAATAATGCCTCCAGAATTAAATTAAATTAGATCTGGAAAGAAATGCAGTTCTCTGATACAGCAAAAGAGTTTTGAGCATGCTCTCCTCTTTGCAAGTGTTTAAAATTACTTCTTTTAAATGATTTTAGGAAATTAATTCCTACATACAATAGTATTAACAATATAATCATACCTGAAAATATATTCAAATTAAAAATAGAAAAGAAAAAGGCTTGGAAAGTTATGTTACAACAGAATAACTCCAAAAACTTTGAGCACATGTGTCAAAAGCCTTTTCCTTGCCTCTGTCTCAAACTGACCAGCCAACCAACAGCAACTACAGGAATTCAAATGTCGACCAATAATACCTGTCAACAATCCATTGCCCCATATCAGGTGTAGATGTCTCTTTTCCACATTGTATTAGCATTCTTTAGCCAGTCCCCATACCCACCAGGTCCACAATTTTTGAGGTCTTGCTAGATTCCAAAGCCTAGAGTTATAGCCAAGAAGCAACATGTATTTTTTACACATAATGATAGTTCCAGAGTCATATGAGCAACCCTGTGTATTTCAGTTCAAATATGGCAATAATAGGGCATATCCAGATCATATGAATTTATATTCCAATTCCTAAGTTACATCTCCAACAGCAAGGCAATTGCAACTAACCCTTCATTAAACATTTGCTGAGGTGTCCAATAGGCAAAACTTTTCTTTTCTGTAGTAACCTCATTTTAAGACTACAGGAAACTTGTTTAAAGCAACTTTCCATGCGACATTCCAGTTCATTATTCCAGATGTCATGTAAATAATATCAATTTCATTAACTTTCTTTAAAAGCAAAAATACCTTCAAACGTTGCGGTTGCTCTTTCACGCTAAAATAAGAAAGAGCCAAAGTTCAGGAAATTAAATCCAACTGACTTCAATAGATGATACTTCAATGCATGTCCTTCCCATTAATAAACCTTGCTCATTTTATTTTCCTCAGTTGTTATCTAGATCTTGATAGACATTCTTTGCTTTGTGCAACCATAAATATGTTTCCAGATGCTACAGAACATGCCTGTTCTCCATGTAGTTTTATTTTATTGCACGTGTTTCAGCTTACTTTCTGCTGGAACATTGGGCTACTTTATTGAATGAGTGTCTGCCTCATTTTGGGACATTCCTTATAATCATTAAATTTCATCTAGTTATTTGGGGTGGATGTACATAACTTTATACTTTGATAACAGTGTTATTGGTGTGTTCTCATGTAGTTGTATCTTCACGAAAAAGAAGTGCAGGACTGGGCAATTGCATCTCTTGGAAAATATATACAGAAGGGAAGTCTGGTTATGCATAAAAAGAGCTAGTTTGGTGTAGTGGTTAGGGCACCAGGCTAGAACCTGAGAGACTGTGAATTCTAGTCCTGCCTTAGGCACAAAGCCAGCTGGGTGACCTTGGACCAGTCACTCTCAGCCCTAGGAAGCAGGCAATGGCAAAAACCTTCTGAAATCTTGCCAAGAAAACTGAAGAACTTGTCTAGGCAGTCACCAGGAGTCAACACTGCCTCAAAGGCGCACACACACAGACATAAAGTTATGCATAAAGGTTAGGTGGACAACTTGCTGCTTTAGAGCCAGATGCAGCTCTTGGCCTAATTTCCTTGGGAAAGAGAAAAGCAGGTGTTGGAAAGAGAAAATGAGGTGTCAAGGGGTCTTTCCTTACTTGTAATTACTTATAGCACAAATGTGCCTTCATCTCATATCTTGCCTACCTGTGAATGAAGCAGATTTAATTGGCCCTTGGCTGTTAAGTATATTAAGATTTTTTTCCCGTCTTATTCTAAAATTATCCAAGGGCAAATAGAGCCACTCTGGTGTAGTGGTGACTGCCTGGAGTAGTCCCTGCAGTTTTCGTGGCAGGATTTTGGAAGTGGTTTGCCCTTGCCTCCTTCCTAGGGCTGAGAGAGAGTGACTGGCCCAAGGTCACCCAGATGGCTTTGTGCCTAAGGCGGGACTAGAACTCAAATAAATGATTATTTGATCTTGTGTTAGAATAAGAGGGAAAATGTTCTTAATATACTTAACAGCCCAGGGCCAATTAAGTCTGCTTCATTCACAGGTAGGCAAGATATGAGATAAAGGCACATTTGTGCCATAAATAATTGCAAGAAAAAGAAATATGACTTTCCGTAAGAATTTTCTGATTCGCAAATACAAATTCTTCCAACAGTTCACCATGTGTTTCATGCCTCTCTACATCCAGTAAGCAAACAGGGGACTCCCTGGTAGAGCCTGGCTTCCTGATTTCACTGCAGCAGCTTTTATCGCTGCAGAGCAAATTGTTTAAGGCAGCTAGCTCTCTTGACAGTGGGAATGGTTGTGGCTAAATTAGCGCAGAGAGTACAGCTAATGCTCTCAGTTGAGACAGCTGGGAAATTCATTCCATTCCCATTCTATGAATGCTTACACAGATTGTAATTCCCAAGCATATGAAGTAGTTGTCTCTCTCTCTCCCCCCCACTCTCCCTTTCCATCTCTCTCTCTGGATTTTGCAGGGCAATTGGCAACTCTAAAAAGTGCACACAAAAATAAGCATAAGGAAAAGTGCCTATCAGATAAAGTACTCGCAAAAACACATTACTGTAGGGGACAATCTTGTTTTAGATGTTCTACAGCACCTTTCTGCAATCTGGCCCACTCTAGCGCATTTGGAAGTTGCCAGCTTGCAGAAAACTGCCTTGAGGAATGCTCCTAAATGGAAAAAAAAAATCTATCAGACAGATGAGATAATTGACGATAATGGTCTTAGTGGGCATGAAATGGATAACTTCAGGCCCATAGTATGAGCGGTTGTTCCATAATAATTATTGGTGAGCATTTTTCTTTCCATTCATAATGGGAATATTAAAAAGTTTTCTTACACATTCGTTAGTGAATCCAATCCTTTGAATATGTCTTTAGGTAGCATTTGGAGGTTATTGTTTGCAAGACTTCTGTAAAAAAAAGGAAGTGTATATAATTAGGGTTAGATCATCCTTCCATTATTTCTTTCCTGTTTGATAAATTACTTGGATGGCAAATAATTAACACATGCGTTGCTATGATGTGATTTACTATTATTATTAGTTGTAATAGCAATAGCACAAGTAGTAATGGTAATATTATTATGATTCAGAACACTTTATTTATTATACCATAAAGAGCACAATTCCTATTGAAATATTACATCCACACTTCCTATTGTTCTCAGCTTTTCCAGCTCTCTGCTGTCTTGCCAAACTCTTAACTATAATCCTTGTGTTTTTGTTGTGATTGTGAAGAATGTAAAAGATTTGATGTTACCTTACGCTTTCTCTGTCCCCAAATCCTACCTTGATAGCACTTCTACCTCTAGAAGCCTAGACTTTCACTTGCAATAGCTTTACAGCCATTGCTTGGCTAATAGGCATCTACGGCCCTCCCAAATTGTTTCCCACCCGCTGGATCCCCTTCTACCAGTGTAGGAGATTTCTATCCCATCATAACCTTCCTGGATATCCAGAGTCCGCTGGGGTTGGGCAGCCAATAAATTTACATACATACATACATACTTACAAGTGAATTAAGGATTTTAGCCCGCGGAAAGAAGAGTTGGAAAGTGATTTGATGTTGTTGTTTTCTATAAACCTGTAATTGGGTTATAAAGGCAACTGGTCAAAGCTGTGTCTCCATCTCAGGCACTCAACACACTCAAGAAATCTTGGACCATAAATATTTCAACTCACAAATATTCTAGATGAGGAAGGCCCATGAAAGCATCACTACTAATGATATCAAATGTGTTCGCTGTAAATAATCTGTAGAGAGAAATATCAGACAAAGAATAATGTGACATCCTCTTAGAAGACATAAACAGGTTTTTCATAGTGCTTGACTATTTTTAGAGATGAAGATTATATTTCTTGCCCTGCACAGGACCTAGCAAAATGGGAGAGAGGGAGAGAGGGAGAGTCTAGATTAGCATTCTCCAACCTGATATCCTCCAGGAGGTGTTAGAACTACATTTCCTAGAAGGTCCAGCCAGGTGATCTAGATCTTTAAGACATAAATTTACATAGGTGCATTATACAAAACAGTTTCATGGTATTGATTAAATATGTCATAATTTAAAGAACTGGAATTTCTGAGTTGTTTCCTACAACTCTGCAATGTCTCCTTCAAAGTCCTAAGGTTTGTCTTTACAAGACTGAATGCTCTGCAGTCAGAAATATCATCTCGCAATTATCTCTTTCTCTGATGTTTGAATGCAAATGGTGCAAATTTACATAATAGCTCCCAGTTGAGAGCTCCACCACTATTCTCAGCTGCATATGGAACTTTTGCAAGGATCAGCATTGCTATTCATCCCAACAAAGGGTACATATTTAGGCCCACATCCAAACACACAAAATTGTCTGGGGTTTTTTTTCCTTAAATGAACCATAAATCTACAGGTGTTTTTGATGAGAGTCAAACTACAGGTTAGATTATGTCTGTATGTATGCATATATTTAACCTTTAGAGAGCCAGTCTGCTGTAGTGGGTAAGACATCAGACTAGAAACTGGGAGACCATGAGTTCCAGTCCTGCCTTGGGCACAAAGTCAGCTGGGTGACCTTGGGCCAGTCACTCCCAGCCCTGGGAAGGAGGCAATGGCAAATCACTTCTGAAAAACCTTGCCAAGAAAACTGCAGGGACTTGTCCAGGCAGTCTCTGAGAATCGGACATGGTTGAACAGATTAAAAAAAAAATCCCATTTTTATTTTTGGTCAATTCAAGGTGTTGTACCATACATATCTAATGCCCTCTTTTCCTATTTTCTCCCCAACAACCCTGTGAGGTGGGTTGGGCTGAGAGAGGGTGACCTGCCCAAAGGCATCCAGTTGGCTTTTATCTCTAAGGGAGCACTAGAACTCAGGGGTTCTGGTCTCTATGTATATATCCTATACACAGAATAGGATATAGATTTTAGGATTGCTATTTTGGGCTGCAAAAATCCAGGCTACCACTAGAAGGCAGCAAAGAACTAAGAGGTCATACCATGGTCCTCCAGTTTTTTGCAGCTCTAATAGAATCTGCCCCTTGCCCTGCCTTGACTGGTTCTTTGAGGTTAAACCTTTGTTTTCCAGCAACTTTGGGCTCAAGAACTTAACTCTTTTTTTCCCTGTTTCTTTATATTTTATATCTTGTTGAAACCTAGTATTAAGTTTTATGTAAAAAAAAGAAAGAAAATTCCTCTCCCCACCAAACATGGAATTTAAATGAGAAAAAAATAATCCTATGGCACTAGTAGTATTTTTTTCCTTTTAAAACTCATGAAGGAGCGGGGAAGGAAATGCCTATGTTTATTTCATCGGCTTATAAGGTGCTCCAGTTGTGAATAACTCTGAGCAGGGTACAACCCACCTCTGTAAGTGGCTAAGGTGGGAAAATTTAATCCTCCCCAATTCATATGCTATCATGGGATCCTAC
Organism: Candoia aspera; assembly: GCF_035149785.1. NCBI lineage: Eukaryota > Metazoa > Chordata > Lepidosauria > Squamata > Candoiidae > Candoia > Candoia aspera. The sequence goes on along the minus strand of NC_086158.1, from coordinate 73,285,028 downwards.
ATACTTCTTGGAACTGTAGGAAAACTATCAAGAATATGGTGAGGCCAAATTAGAGATGCAGTTAATCACATTTAAGCAATGACCTATGTCTCTATGCCAGTGTTTCTCAACCATTGACTTTAAAATGTGTGGACTTCAACTCCCAGAATTCATCAGCCAGGCTGGGGAATTCTGGGAGTTGAAGTCCACACATCTTAAAGTTGATTGAGGTTGAGAAACACTGCCCTACAGAGCAGAAAAGGAATCTAACTTCACCCCACAAGGAAACATCAACTGGATTGGAGGGTTATTAACAGTTTCTATTTTTAGAAAATGCCCCATCTGCATGATATTTGCCCCTGAAAGAGCTGTCTGCAGTAAGCATGCTGCTTAGCTCCTTAAACCAATGTAAGTTACATGATCAATGGAGTAATATTTTAATGTTGCCTCTGTGCCACAACAGCTATTCTCTGACTCTTTATAATTAAACTTGATATATTAAAATTAAGTACTATTTTTTCCCTGATATTTGCTTTGCATTTCAGGGAAGTTTAAGCCAATTAAATGAAACAAGATATCCTATAAAGAGTTACTACATATATTAAGGTAAGCAAGACAAGCTTAACAGGAATGTCTTTACAAGTTAATTAAGACTGTAATCCGTACAATTTTTAAAAATAGGCTGAAATACTTAAGTCTGACTGAATTTCTATAAAGGAAATAGGGCTTTGCTCTAAGAAATGCAGTTTCAAAGCTTTTTATTTTAGTTTTTAATAGTTAAACATATATTTCCAAATACAAATTTTAAGGCTATGGGTTATACTTTTATTTACTCCAAAGTTCAGTGTGCATAATAGGACTCCTGGATTTAAAATATAGCAATAGAAATAGAAATAGCAGAGGCACTTTAATTTATTATTTTTAAATTTTCCTGAAGTATCAATCTTTATTATTTGAACAGTCATCTTATTAATGCCTTGTATTTTTTTCTACATCACTGAAAGGAAGTAAAACTTGGTCCCAGCCATCATCCAGATGCCCAAAAGCTACTAGAATTTCACTTCACTCTCTCCCTGCTTGGTGATTTTTATCCTAGTCACTTATTTTTTGTGGAATAGGAGTTTCATTAGATCTATCAATTCTTACGAATTGCAGTCATGGATATTCTTCAGGCAATCTGTTCTGCAACTTCCTCCTGCAGTGATGCTCTCAGAATTAAGATGACCTTTCACAAGATGTTCTAAAACAGTGATAGGCAATATTTTTTGTGGTGGTTGTGTGGCATTAAAAAAAGTATTTGACCCTGGAAGCATTCAGGGATTGTGGCATGTGCTGTCATCAGAATAAGTAGGGGACAAAATATTTGGGCAATTTGCGGGAGGGGCTAAGGGTTGAAACAGGCACCTTAAGCAGAAACTTCAAACACCCATTTTGTTCCTTGACCTCAATTGAAACATCATCCCAGTTTGAGAAGTGGGATGAGTTTTTGAAAGAGGTGACAGGAGTGCCATAAATAAGGCTCAGACACTCATTTTACCCCCAATAACCTCCAGAAATGGACTAGACATTTTGCTTCCCCATCCCAATGGAGCCTGGAAGACTTCAGGTTGTCACCTCTGTCCTAGGAGCTTTCTCACCATTTTTGCTCTTCATTCTGTAACCTTTCTTTTTCATTGCTCCCTCATTCGGTCTATCTCTGTTCTCCTTCCTTCCCATTTCTTCACTGGCTATTAGCACTTTTTCCTTCTCTCTTTGAAGTTCTAGAAGAGTGAAAAACTATAGTGTAGGGCAGAAGTGGAGTCACACCTGGCTTACTGATTGCCCAGAGGGCCTTTGGATCCCCAGGGGCTTCTTAAAAACCCACTGGAGAAGAGAAGCCACCTATGATCCCCATCTTTGAAATGTTAAGAGGAAGAGCCAGAGAAGGAAAGATGCTGCTCCCTGATAATAAAATGGAGGATGGTGGTATAGAAACAAAGAGAATATTGTGGAGGATGTGGGTAAGATCAACAGTAAGGTATCTGTTGAAAGTTTTGATTTTCAAGTTACTATGGCTCCTAATTTTGGAGGTCCTTCTCCCCAGTTTTGAAGCCTTGGATGTGCATTTAGTGGATTAGCTGTTGCAATGCTCTTGTCCTTTTGTGTGTCTGTTTCCTAATCGTGGCTTACTGTGGACCAGGTTGTGCCTCGTAGTAAGTTCAGGCTAACGTCAGTAGTTGTAGCCTTGCCATGGGGGGGTGAGGGGATTCTTGAAAACCCTTTGAACTCCTTCACACTTGGGGTTTCAAGTGTACTTTAGACTCAGTCAGGAAGTACAAACTAACTACAAATGTCAACTTTGGTCACATTTTTTTTTGTGTTGCTGGCATCTCCCTTAGGGTAGCACCACCTGTCTTCCTCTGTTAGAACTGTCATCGGTCTTCTCAAGCTAGTGCCCTCCTGAGATCTTGGACTATAACTTTCATTAGCCAACATGAGGATGCCAGTTGGAGAAATATGGGAGTTGTAGTCCGTCACAGCTGGAAGATGCCAGGTCAAAGAATGCTGTTCTGTGCTGTATATTCCTTGGGAATTAGACTCCACTTTTTAGCCTTGCTGCTACATTTTCAATATTCTGACAATTCTTTTTTTAAAAATTATTCTTGGGAAGTGGCAGCAATATTTCACCAATGCAGAAACGATAACATCAAAAGGCAAAAATAGAAATGTACTCTTCAAAAGCCCACCTGTCCTTCACTAACGATCTTATTTTCCAAAGGTCACAAGGAACTAGTATTTTGCACTGAACAGACAGAATATGAATCAGAAATAATGTGGCATCATCTCTACAAACAGGAATAAAGTGAAATAATTGGCATATTTATTCTGTGGTGCCCTAGGATTTCAGTGGTTAAGGATTACAGATATCAGGAAATCTGTGTTTCTCAAGTTGCCAAATGAGGTTCTGGTCCAAAATTTACATCTATATATTATAGGTATGATTTATATTTACTTACATTAAAATGTACCATTTCCATCTATAAAATGGTCATAACAAAGCCTGCTGAGATGGCCCACCTGGCATGCTCTGGGTTCCTCATGACTAAATAGCAAAGTTACCATGTGCCTTCCCCTTTATGGAGAAACAACAATGGTCATCATCCTTTTTTCCCAGCACGATGAGGTGTGATTCTTGCCTCATTCCTATTATGTTCTTCTTATTCTGAAAAAGGTCTGGGAGAAACTGTATAGTTCCCATGGTAACTATATTTACTCATTTGTTTGGGATTCAAACCCCAGCTGAGTTTGCATTCCTTCTGATCAGCTCCCAGTCACAAGGTGAGAAAGGAAAAGACATCACCTCACTGCATCTGAATTGGACAGATACAGTGAGCAGTCAGAGATAACGCTTAATGCTAAAGCAAAATTATGCCCTAGGCCAATTCATATGGTCCAGTGTATGTGAGCCTGACTGTGTATCTAAGGTTCTTTTTAAAAAGGAAGTGGTATTTCTTGACAAGTCTCTGAATCACATCTGTCTTGATTTACGGACCATATTTTGCCACAGAACTTGGGGTTTTTCTTCTGGACCAAATGATGCTAACCAAAGAAATACTTCTGAGCTGGGTTTATTGCAGCAACAGCCTTCAATTCTCACAGAGACCACTGTTTTAGTGCAAGGGGGAGGAAAACCGAACCTCTATGACCCACCCCTCAAAATATGAAGCACCTATCTAAATCATCAGTATGACACTTGCTTGTAAAATTGCCCCATTAAAATCCATGTTTCCATTCTGAGAGAAGCAAGTCTGTTTAGTCAGCCACAACTCTAACATTCATCAGCAGCTAACTCTGGAAGTGTAGAGAAATTAATTATGATGACTCCTTATCCAGCCTCGGAAATACAGTACAAAATACAGTGGTACACCCTATGGGAACATGGTGTCATCCCCCTAACCAGAATTAGCTCATAATCAATTCACATTACCAAATAAACACCCTGTAAGAGTGATAGAGTAAAAGACCCTAACAAGCACTAAAGGAACAGATCAATACAGTGAAGAAAACAACAACAATAATAATCTGCTAGGTGTGACACACCTTTAATTACTTCCACTGGAAACGCTCCGTGCATTTTGTTATATAATAGTTCTGCACTAACTCTTCCATATAAAACAAGTACTTAAAGCCCGTTAGCAGAGCGCTTTTAAAGACACGCGTTTCATAACAAGCAATCACGATATAAATCGTTCTTACAGAAGTTGCAGAGAGGGCGAGAAGATGAAACTCCTTTCTGGGATTTTCGTGAAAGCAGATCTCACAAAGGATCTGGAAGAGGAGGCGAGGCGGGGTGGGGGGAGGAAAGAAAACAGACCAGAGGTTAACAGGACAGATGCTCGCTGGGGAATCATTTGGCCACCTCGCTCTGGCTGGTTACCCGAGTGTCAATTTCGAAAAGGACAATTTCCAACAGGGGGGAAAGGGCTGTTGCAAGCTGGCCACCGCTCAGAGCCAGGCGGCGGCGCCTCGGGAGAAACGCGCCGAGAGACCCAACTTCTAGCCTCTCCATCACCCTCCCTCCTCCCCCATCCCGGCGGCTCTTCAGTCCTGGCGGGTCTCACGCCTGCCGGCGGGAACTTCCACCCCAGCCCGTCTCCGCGGCCCACCGACAAGCCCCCGCTGCTTACAGCCCCTTACAGGGAGGTAACGTCAGGCGGCACGCTGCGCGGGATCGCTCGGGCGTTTTCACAGAGCGCGTTATCTTTGGTACAGGTGCACGAAGCCGGACAGGCGGCCTTTCCCGGTCGGCTCCCTCCGGTCAGCAACAGGGCGGAGAAAAGGCACAGGAAAACTGCCGCGGGTCTTCCAACGGGGTGCCGGCTGGCCTGGCCCATCCTTTGGATCCACGCTGGTTCCAGCCAGTTGGAAGGAGGAGGACGAGAGCAAGAAGCGCAGCCCAAATCATGAACAGGCGGGCGGGAGCCTCCGCGCTTCACCGGGCCGAGGAAGACCCGCGCGAGGAGCCCGAGCGAGACGGCTTCCCCTCCATCCCTGCTCCGGCTCCCGCGCTCTCGCTCTCCCCGTCGCCAGCCCTCCTCTGCCCTTCCTTTCCCCGCTCGGAACCTGTCGGGGCGCTGGAAGCCTGCAGCCGCTCAGCCGTCGGTTCTTTCGGGACTCGCTAGGCAGCCGAGTGGCGCGAGAGGGACCTGCGGGGAAACGGGGGAGGAGGAGGAGGGCGGGGGGATCCAACCAGCGGGGGAGGCGAAAGAGCAAAAAAAAGGGAGAAGGAAAAGAAAGAGAGAGGCTCGCATCCCCGCGAAACACCGACGCGCAGGCGGCGGCGAGGCGCGCGCGGCTACCGCTCGAGGTTGCAAAGTGTGACGCACGCAGCGCAACGGAGCCGAGGCACGGCTTTCACTTTTTTGGGGGAGGCCCTCTTCTCGCGGCCAAAAATAGGACCACCTTATGCTTGGCTGGTGGCGGCTGCGTGGGCGGGCGGTGGGGGTGGAGGGTGCCTCCGTGGGAGGAGGGAGGCAGGCAGGATGGGAGGGAAGGAGGGAGGGAGGATCTCTCCACCCGCGTCAATTTTCCCTGCGGGAATCGGGCTTTGCATTTGCCGAGCAACAGCAGAAGGGAAGAAGTCAGTCTGCGTGGAGGAAAGAAAGCGAGGGAAAACATCCAAAAGGCGAGGGGGGGGCGGGGGGGGCGGGGGCGGGCGGCAAACCCCCCAGTTCGTGTAGGTGTGAGGCCTGTGATTTCATTGCACAGGCTGGCTCTGCAAAACAAACGGACACCGCAGGCACAAACACGCAGCCTCTTACCAACCAGCCGCGTCTGCAAGCGACAGAACAAAAACCCATCCAGTAAAACGCTTTTCATCTTCTCCCCGTCCTTAAGTCCTTTCTTAATCTGCAATGGTTGGGCTTCGAAGCATTGTAATCTGGGCTGTGTCTTTTGGAAACCTGTTTATAGAGTGCCTAAGTAGAAAGCAAGGAAAGAGCTCCAGCCGAAGTGTAGCCATAATGCTCTGGGAGCTTGGGGTTTATTTGTGACCTATGAACCATTTCAGGCTCCCCCAGTATCCTCAATCTGAATCTGACACATAACGAACTGTTGCATCGCAGTGAAGGCCAATTTCTCCTTGTAAATAATTATTTAAGAGAGCTTTAAAACTCCAGCTAAACCTAGCATGTTCAATGTGCTAGGGAGCTCCCTATGCATCTGGCAAAGATTTAACATAGGGCACCTCCACACATCTCTTTGCACTTCAGCTCCATATTTCTGTGATCCCCCATCATTGCCTGTCAATTTATTTCTGGCTCAGCTGTGATGTACCCAAAATTGCAAAAAGAAAAAGAAAGCAATGGTTCTGTTTGCTTCAGCTTTGCCAAATCCCCAGCCCCTTCTTATAGAGGTTCAGCAGCTGCAGGCAATACTGTAGCCATGCTGGCTTGGGAATTCTGGGAGTTGAAGTCCACCCATCTTCAAGTTGCCATGGTTGAGAAACACTGCTGTAGAGTGATAATACCTTAGCAGCTTGGCATCTCCCCAGCAGCAACCTAGCAACTGCTCAAGGGGGAGGGGAATCATCAGGCACATACCCACAACATGACCTAAAGGTGTGGACAGGAGGGGGCCAGCACTGATTGAATGCTGTTCATTGCACTCTCCTACTGGACGGTTGAAAGGAAGGACTGGTTGGCTCACACAGTTCTCAGAATTTCTGTGTCAGTGGCAGTGAAAACGATCTGTTGACTTTAAACTGCTTTGGGGAGATGCAGTATGGTGTGCGCTCTCATGCTGGTGGTGTGGAAGTATCCATAGAAGGGTGGTGGTGGTATCATGCTGGTGGTGTGGAAGTATCCATAGAAGGGTGGTGGTGGTATCATGCTGGTGGTGTGGAAGTATCCACCAAAACAGGCTATGATGTTCATATGACCCACTGAATCACAAACTAGCCAACCACATTTTAGCCAACATTCGTAGATGTTTGGCAAACACATCTTAATGTGTAACTTGAATCTAGTCTACCTCCCCACTTGTGGTTTACCATGACTCCATCATGTCCTGACAATCTACCCCTTTCCCTTGGTTGCACAGCACAGGGCCGCAACAAGGGGGGCAAGTGGGGCATGTGCCCTGGGCGCTGTGCGGGGGGCGCCAAAATGAGTGCTGGGGGTGCCAAAATGAGTGCTGGGGTGGCGTCAAAATGGGTGCAGAATCCATGTTTGCCCCGGGTGACACAGACCCTAGTTGTGGGCCTGGCACAGCATTGGCCTCATTTCATTCCCAGCCCAGGATAAAACAGTCTTAAGTCATCCCTAAGTGTATTGGTATAAAAGCAGGGTAGTCTTTTCTTCCTGAAGCCATTATTATGATGAGGAGAGGACAGCAAAGCTAGAAGAAAAACAAGTCTTGCCTATAATGTTCAGGCCCACTTGCAAATCAAGACAACACCATTCAGCAGTGATCAGAATGCTCACAACAGGTAGCGTAAAGATTGGCAGTGGGGAATAACGATTTCTACTCCAGCAGTACTTTGTGTCAACGCTAAGGGAGGAAACCTATTCCTTTCTTCTGTTTGCCTTTTCAAAATCAAATTCAGAGAAAGGAGGGGTATTTTTCTCTCTCAATAATGCTCTGCTTCTAATTTTAGCCTTTCACAATTGCTTTTCCTTGGAGGAAAAAGAAACACCAGGGATTTGGATAAATCAAGGGAGTACTTATTACATCTTCAGCAAAGGATTGTTACCTTGTTGTGGTGCTGGAGCTTGAGCACCTCAATGATGCCATGAGCTAAACCATGAAGGGCCACCCAAGACGGGAAGGTCATGACAGAGAGGTCAGACTAAATGCGATCCCTGGGGAAGGTAATGGCAACCCACCCCAGTATTCTTGCCATGAAAACTAAATGGATCAGTACAACCAGAGATATGTCGGTATACCATCGGAAGATGATACCCCCAGGTCGGAAGATGGTCAAAATGCTACTGGGGAGGAACAGAGGATGAGTTCAACTAGCCCCAGACGTGATGACGCAGCTAGCTCAAAGCCGAAAGGACGGCTAGCGGCCGACGGTGCTGGTGGTGAACGGCGAATCCGATGTTCTAAGGATCAACACACCACTGGAACCTGGAATGTAAGATCTATGAGCCAGGGCAAATTGGATGTGGTTATTCGTGAGATGTCAAGATTAGAGATAGAGATTTTGGGCGTCAGTGAACTGAAATGGACTGGAATGGGCCATTTCACATCAAATGACCACCAGATCTACTACTGTGGACAAGAGGACCACAGAAGAAATGGAGTAGCCTTCATAATTAATAGTCAAGTGGCTAAAGCAGTGCTTGGATACAATCCCAAAAACGATAGAATGATCTCAATTCGAATTCAGGGCAAGCCATCTAACATCACAGTGATCCAAATATACGCCCCAACCACAGATGCTGAAGAAGCTGAAGTAGAGCAGTTCTGTGAGGCTCTGCAGCACCTACTGGACAACATGGCTGAAAGAGATGTTATTTTCATCACAGGAGACTGGAATGCTAAGGTGGGCAGTCAAACGACACCTGGAATTACAGGTAAGCATGGCCTGGGAGAACAAAACAAAGCAGGACATAGGCTGATAGAATTTTGCTAAGACAACTCACTCTGCATAACAAACACTCTCTTCCAACAACCTAAGAGACGGCTTTATACATGGACTTCACCAGATGGACAACACCGAAATCAGATGGACTACATCCTTTGCAGCCAAAGGTGGCAGACATCTATACAGTCGGTAAAAACAAGACCTGGAGCTGACTGTAGTTCAGATCACGAACTTCTTCTTGCACAATTTAGGATCAGACTAAAGAGATTAGGGAAGACCCACAGATCAGCTAGATATGAGCTCACGAATATTCCTAAGGAATATGCAGTGGAGGTGAAGAATCGATTTAAGGGACTGGACTTAGTAGATAGGGTCCCGGAAGAACTCTGGACAGAAGTTCGCAACATTGTTCAGGAGGCAGCAACAAAATACATCCCAAAGACAGAGAAAACCAAGAAGGCAAAATGGCTGTCTGCTGAGACACTAGAAGTAGCCCAAGAAAGAAGGAAAGCAAAAGGCAACAGCGATAGGGGGAGATATGCCCAATTAAATGCAAAATTCCAGAGGTTAGCCAGAAGAGATAAGGAATTATTTTTAAACAAGCAATGCACGGAAGTGGAAGAAGACAATAGAATAGGAAGGACAAGAGACCTCTTCCAGAAAATTAGAACCATCGGAGGAAAATTCCAGGCAAAAATGGGTATGATCAAAAACAAAGATGGCAAGGACCTAACACAAAAGGAAGAGATCAAGAAAAGGTGGCAAGAATATACAGAAAACCTGTATAGGAAGGATAATATCGGGGATAGCTTTGATGGTGTGGTCAGTGAGCTAGAGCCAGACATCCTGAAGAGTGAGGTTGAGTGGGCCTTAAGAAGCATTGCTAATAACAAGGCAGCAGGAGATGATGGCATCCCAGCTGAACTGTTCAAAATCTTGCAAGATGGTGCTGTCAAGGTAATGCATGCTATATGCCAGCAAATTTGGAAAACACAAGAATGGCCATCAGACTGGAAAAAATCAACTTATATCCCCATACCAAAAAAGGGAAACATTAAAGAATGTTCAAACTATCGAACAGTGGCACTCATTTCACATGCCAGTAAGGTAATGCTCAAGATCCTGCAAGGGAGACTTCAGCAATTCATGGAGCGAGAATTGCCAGATGTACAAGCTGGGTTTAGAAAAGGCAGAGGAACTAGGGGCCAAATTGCCAATATCCGCTGGATAATGGAAAAAGCCAGGGAGTTTCAGAAAAACATTTATTCCTGTTTTATTGACTATTCTAAAGCCTTTGACTGTATGGACCATAACAAACTGTGGCAAGTTCTTAGCGGTATGGGGATACCAAGTCATCTTGTATGCCTCCTGAAGAATCTGTAAAACGACCAAGTAGCAACACTAAGAACAGACCACGGAACAACGGACTGGTTTAAGATTGGGAAAGGAGTATGGCAGGGCTGTATACTCTCACCCTACCTATTCAACTTGTACGCAGAGCACATCATGCGACATGCTGGGCTTGAGGAATCCAAGGCTGGAGTTAAAATCGCTGGAAGAAACATTAACAATCTCAGATATGCAGATGATACCACTTTGATGGCTGAAAGCAAAGAGGAACTGAGGAGCCTTATGATGAAGGTGAAAGAAGAAAGTGCAAAAGCTGGCTTGCAGCCAAACCTCAAAAAAACCAAGATTATGGCAACCAGCTTGATTGATAACTGGCAAATAGAGGGAGAAAATGTAGAAGCAGTGAAAGACTTTGTATTTCTAGGTGCGAAGATTACTGCAGATGCTGACTGCAATCAGGAAATCAGAAGACGCTTAATCCTTGGGAGAAGAGCAATGACAAATCTCGATAAAATAGTTAAGAGCAGAGACATCACACTGACAACAAAGGTCCACATAGTTAAAGCAATGGTGTTCCCCATAGTAACATATGGCTGTGAGAGCTGGACCATAAGGAAGGCTGAGCGAAGGAAGATTGATGCTTTTGAACTGTGGTGTTGGAGGAAAATTCTGAGAGTGCCTTGGACGGCCAGAAGATCAAACCAGTCCATACTCCAGGAAATAAAGCCAGACTGCTCACTTGAGAGAACGATATTAAAGGCAAAACTGAAATACTTTGGCCACATAATGAGAAGACAGGACACCCTGGAGAAGATGCTGATGCTAGGGAGAGTGGAGGGCAAAAAGAAGAGGGGCCAACCAAGGGCAAGGTGGATGGATGATATTCTAGAGGTGACAGACTCATTCCTGGGGGAGCTGGGGGTGTTGACGACCGACAGGAAGCTCTGGCATGAGCTGGTCCATGAAGTCACGAAGAGTCGGAAGCGTCTAAATGAATAAACAACAACAAACTTACTACATTTGTGGCCGTTCCCCACTATTGTGTTAAAAAGACATGTACTTTGTGTGCTCCTAATTTTATCCTCCTATGGATGCCCTTTGTTAAAAAAAAACAGGTTAAGAGGAAATATTTGTTATTGACTACTATTTAACTACTCAGATGGTGCTGTAACTAACCCTGTGTCCCTGATACAACTAATGTGGGCATAATAACATATTCTTTGTTTATCACCACACCAGTCCCATTCTATTGTTATCGATTTTTGTTTTATTTATTGTTAAATAAGAATTTACTGTTAAATAAATGTCATTGTTTTAAATTATATACACCTTGGGGTAGAACCTTGTATGTGGTGACTTTACAAAGCCCCATGCAAAGTGATAGGTGATGATGGTGATGATGATGATATACAGTGGATTTGCACTAGGGTTTTTCTCACTACCTTGTAAAGAATGCTTTCATATTGAATATCAGATACATGATCGGTTAAACCTTTTGTTTAACTTAAATTGTTCAGATGCCCAGAACTCCATAACTAATGAAAAACTTATCAGTTGAATTTGTTTTGTTTATAAGAACAAAGTTTTTAGGTGCAACAAGGATTCAGAATTTTAAGGGAGCAAAGATTTTGAGAGGAATATGCATCATCAAAAGTTAGATAATTAAGGAAACATTGACCCAATTAATCTGAAAAGCTAACATCTGTAGACTCTCATGCAGAGACCTCATAAGGAGGTGTGTCTTGATCAGCCTGTGCTGGCCAGAGGTAATGTTATAAGAAAGAACAGAAACTCACTTTAAAAAGGAAAAATGTCCCATCAACACTAAATGGCCAGTAAACCTTGGTGACACAATGCATTATGGTGAGAAGAGCAGGGGCATCCATGGGGATAGGGTTCAAAATGTCAAGATGGCATCCATGACTGCATGGTTGAAGCACCATCCTTCTTTTATATGCTTTGTGTTGGGCTTTGATCATGTGGTCATGGACACCATCTTAACTTGTTTCACCAACCCCTCTGTAGCACCTGTCCTATAATGATGAGCAAATCCAATGAAGTCAGTACAGAGAACTAAGGCCTGGTCCACAGCATTGCTTGAATTACACAAGCCCCCTCTTCCATCAGTGAAAATATTTTTCATATACTCACACAATTCAAATGAACATAGTAAGAATCAATTTTAAAAACTGATAGCACAAGTCAACAATAAGACTTTTTCAATGTCTATTTCCTAAGCAATCTCCAAGAATGCTTCTACCAAACCTTAGTTCAGGCAACTGTCCATGGAATGTGTAGTGGTTCCAACAACATCCTCTTCTGGGTCTAACCTTCCCCACCCCCTTTTCTCTCTTTCTTTCTCTTTATTCTGATCAGAAGAAAGTCCATTAAAGAAAAAAAGATGGAATACTTGCATAGTATATTTTTGATTGGTAGAATTAGGAGTCAATTACGTAGTTCACAGTAACACTCATCATGAGATATTTACAAGTTTTCCACATTTAGTGTCCCCTATGCATGTGTGTTAGTATGTACAAGAACACACACGTCTTTGTCTTTATTATATACCTTTTGTGTTTATGCTTGAGAGAACAAAATGTCTTTGTTCATATTTTCCGCCCTGGAACTTCAGAGTTGAAAAGATGGCTTCTACAATCAGGTTTAACCACAAGTCTAATGTTGCAAGTTGTTATTTTTATTGTAGGACGTAACATTTGATCTTGTATCATCATTTCTGCTGAGTAGTATTCTATTTTAGCATCAATCTGATTATACAGTTTTATGAGTTGTGTGAATTTGTGGCTTATTCAAGCTTTAGTTTTGGAAATCTGATGAAATGGTAGAAATCTTCAGCTTCAATATGCATAAATTTTCTATTAATACTAGTGTAAAGGTACCTGGTTGATTTTCTTGAAACAGGTTTGATTATGCTCAACATTCTCCAGTTTGGTCACAACTGTAGCAGTTTCCTCATCCTATTCTAGATAAAAGACACAACTCCTAGCTCAAACCAAAAAAGGATTCACACATAGCATTGATATGTCCAATGCCTGGGTAGATCAGATTGAAGATCTGTTCCAATGTGCTTAGATCCAGATGTGACTTTTATGGCTCAATGAGCAGGATATTATGGCTGTTTCCCCAAATTATACCTTTACCCCAAAGAGATCACATTTGTAATCTTCCTCCACCATATAGTTGAAAGTGCTCTAAAGCATTGTCTAATTTTGGAATCTAACCTTACAGACTTAGTTATCACTTTACATCATGCAAGAACAGTTGTCTTCAGAGTTTATTTAGTAAAGAGAGATCATTGTTCACAGAAGTCACATCTTTAAATTCATATGACCTGTCTCTTGACCTAACTCTGTTCAAAACTTTGCAAGACTGTGTGATTTACATTATGGAGCCAGTGAACGACAGTATAATTATTATAGGCTGGGCTGCCCCAGTAGCCAATATCTGGTAGATATAGAGGTGAAATCATCTTCATATGGAGGTGACAGACAATAACATAATTCAGTTATGGTACATCAGGTGGTGACTGTCATGGTAAGTAAAGGTAAAGGTTTCCCTCGACGTAAAGTCCAGTCGTGTCCGACTCTAGGGGGCGGTGCTCATCTCCGTTTCTAAGCCTTGGAGCCGGCGTTGTCCGTAAGGACCCGTCTGTGGTCATGTGGCCGGCATGACGACACAGAACGCCGTTACCTTCCCGCCGAAGCGGTACCTATTAATCTACTCACATTTGCATGCTTTCAAACTGCTAGGTGAGCAGGAGCTGGGACTAGCAATGGGAGCTCACCCCGTCGTGCAGATTCGAACCGCCGACCTTCCGAACAGCAAGCTCAGCAGCGCAGCGGTTTAACCCGCAGCGCCACCGCGTCCCTTATGACTGTCATGGTACATAACAGAAAAACAAGAAAAAAATAAATCAATTGTCTTTCAAAAAAATGTACTCCAAATTAAAAATGCAGTCGGAAGAATGATCTGAAATTCCAAGAACTGAACAGTCAAGATAATATGACAGGAACTGGAACAGATTAGAATAGATTTGTTTATAGCAAATTGACTGAAACTTGGCCAGAAGTTTTTATAATCAGAATTCTCTGGCTATTTCTCTGTTCCGGCAGTTTTTCAGATGCAAGATAACATTTGTGTGTTTTCAGCAAGTCTGTTTACACTCAACCTTCTGGTGAAGGCAGAGGCTTCACTGCAGATCTTTTACAAACTCTTCTGCATTCTTGGGAATTCAGGAGAGAACTAGCACCTCAAAAAAGCACCTGAGCTGCTGGTCTATGACTTTGTCCATTTAAGAATAGATAGATGTGAACCCATGAATAAAACCCAGTATAGAAAGTGATGTGAACCTCCAATATTTGAATTAGGCTAGGCTACAAGTTGCCCACTTCTCCCCTAACAAAACTCCTTTTTGATCAGAACCGGCCATTTTGGTATTAGAAGAACAGAATCAATAGCATCCTACCTCCTTCCCAAGTAAGGAGCTATCATTCCCAAGACAAGCAACAGAGGCAGCAAATACGCAATATTGAGAAATAAAATGACTTGCCATTTGTTGTACTTTGATGACATCTAAACTCAGTTGCCTGAAGTGGTTGAATCTGCCTAAGGATAATACAAAGATTTCTTTGCATGATGCCAAGTGAGGCAGAGAAGGACATTTCTTGTATTGCCCATTGATCAAATGCCTTCTTAGTAACCAGTTCAAACTCCTACATTCTCTTCTTTGGCTGGTAGTTTCAGATGGCGCTGCAGAGGCTCAAAAAGTATATGCATGGGGATTGCTTCTAGATTGAGCCAAACTCTACCATAGGAATCTATGGGTGGATTAGGGCAAGAGATCCTTATGTTTTTGGATCACTGGCACATTTGGAATTTTGAGAGCATGTCATAAGCACATTTACAGAATGACTGTCATGGTGGGTCTAGCCAAAATACTCTGCTACCAGGAAGAAAACCCATCTCCCAAAATATTCTACTACATCTGTTGATTTCACTTTTCTTCTGAGCTGGCATGCATACTTCCAAGCAAAATTTGGACTGTAGCAACCTATTGTTTTTATTTTCTACTGAGGCCTTCAGGTAACATCTGGGGCCCAGAAGCATTCTTGGAAGCAAGACGCTGCCAGGACTCTTGAGAGTGATGCTTTATTTGTGGCATGCCAGCTTTGTATGTATTTCTTTGTAATTAATAAGAAGGGAGGTGTTGGAGGGTAACCCAGGGATTAGGGTAAAAAAAGTTGTCGAGTTTTTGTTTTGTAGAAAGGCGAGCTACGCAGGATTCCCACAGAGCACTGAAAAGCTGGGACTGGACCGATCAGCCCCTTCTGCTGTTGTGGGTGAAGGCCAGCCAATGGACCTCATCAGACACCTGAGAGGTAACCTCAGAATAATAGTGCACCTGAGCATCTAGTGCAGGATTCTTGAAATGAATCGGAATTTTATACCCCGAACGTGCTATATTTGATTTTTTTCCCCCTGTCTGCATTTTACACTTAGCTTTCCTCACTGTGACAGCTAGGTAGCCACTGTAACCTGGCAACCAGAAGAATGCAATCATGTAAATTCTGCAAATCCTATTAAGATTTAGGCTGCCACCTCTCTTTATGAATGTGAGCATTTGCTTTTCGAGGAGCAAATTTTGGCAAGCACATCTCGGTTGCTTTCCCCCTCCCCTCAGCTGCACTATATCTTGAAACATCCATTAGAAATAAAAAGAGAGTAAGATATACTATTTATCCCTTAGAGAAATAGGCTTGCTTCTCTCTGCATTTCAGTTAAACCTCTTTTGCCCAGAAGACAGCCCAAGAACAAAAATATGTAATATCTACACCAGGGGCAGATTTCCAATTTTCCATTCACTTCTGGCCCTAGTCCATCTGAATGTATAGGAGGGGAAGTGGGACTATCCATTCGGGAAGTGTTGAGTAAGCTCTGTGCTAAATCAAAGACAATTGTATTCTTTTATCTGTGTATTTGTTAAACTTACCTCCTGCTTTTCCTTTGGTTGTTCAGATCGGTGTCCTTCCTCGTCCCCCACATCAGTTCAGTTGGGCTGACAGAAATTGACAAGACTAACCCCAGATCTCTCAGGGCCTCCCCAGGGCCTGCACAATTCTTTAACCATCACACCACCCTGGTTTTCTTGAACAGCCATGCTGCCGACGTTTGAAATCCTTTTTTTTTATTATTATTATTAAGAACTTTATTCAATTTCAACATATATGTTACAATACAATATAAAAAATATGGAAAAGCAAGAAAAGATTCTTTTCTTTTATAGTTTCCAGCGTTTGAAATCCTTAAAGCCAGGAGAAGGTGCTTTAAGGTGAGACAGCTGAGAAACTGGGTAGTGAAATACTGGCTTGTTGCTACAAACCAGCAGTAGATGGACAGAGTTACCCGTCTCCAAGTTCCTCCTTCCCAACCAACAGAGTTCAAGGTAGGAATGTTTTTCGAGGCCGAAGGCAGAGAGCCAATGAAAAGCTGCCGTTCTGCCAGACCTTCTGCTTCCCCTAAGCTTCCTATCAAGCTGACATATGGCTTTTCATTTACTGCCTTTAGAATATACTTATTCCAAACTGAAAAGAAAACATAGGAGGCCACTTTCCTATCCCAGCTCATATTGTTCGAAGTTCAGGCCCTTTCTCAGCTCACTGAAGTTATACTTCTGTTTCAGCAACAAAGAATCACTGTGCTTACATTATTTAAAATACATTTAGTTAGTTCCTATTTGTCAGTTGCCGTAAGCCTTAAGTTAAATTATGAATAGCATCTTGTAGACATTAGAAGATTCTGATCAATTATATCTGTCACTTATTTGTATTTTATTTATTTATTTATATATTTTGGCTAGATTGCCATGCTCTTTGGAATTAGCCTTTATGTACGTACAAAATTGTTTTTGGCAGCTGATTCTGAATACCTGCCAACTGAACTATTTACCATACTTGAAGAGGGAATAGGCGTACTAAAGCAAGAAAACCAATCAAACACTATCCTTATACATATATGAAAGTTTAGAGTAACTTCATTAAGATTTCCTAGGACTTTCAATAGATGTTTAAAACTTTGCTGATTTGTCATTTGTTTTTTACATATTTACATCCATATATACCCATTACATTATTCCCTTTCATGGTAAGTTATGATATGCAGAGTGCAGAAAAGGAGCAAAACGTAGAAAGCTAAAGAAAATTAAAAACATGAGAAAATTAAAAAAAGGAAACGGTGCTAAAAAGAATTTACAGCAACACCATTCACTATAACTCTCCAGGCCTCACTGTTCGTGCTTCTACTACAGCAGGGGTGTCCAACCTTTTGGCTTCCCTGGGCCATATTGAGTGAAGAGGAATTGTCTTGGGCCACACATAAAGTATATAGTATAGTTAATGTGTATAAGTAATAAAACTTCATTTATTTTTAAAATATTTTTATTATAATTTTTTTTTAAAAAGGCAACATAAAACTAGTGGGATATTTTACCTTTTTTTTGTGGAACTGTTGCATCAGTGTCTGGCTTGATGATAGTGGATGCAATTCTCAGTGAGTTCTCAAGGTGCTCTCAGAAATTTGAATTCTAATTTTATTCTTCGTGTGCTTCATCCTTGAAAATAGTTGCTCACAAATGTACGTGCTGCCAAAAAGCGATGTCATGAATAAGGCGTGATTGTGAAGTGAGGGATATTTTTCTCCGGGAAGATAGGTCTTATAAAAGTCCAGTAGAGACATGATCAAATTTTTCTTTGAGTTGAATGTCTGATTGCAACTCTATGCATTCCATTTGAAAATTCGGAGGTAATGTAGTTATGTTGACTGAAAATAGAGTCAAAAATATATCAAAACATTGATGATTTTTCTGGAAATCTTGAAACCTGTTCTCAAATTCCTGTATCAAACCAAAAAGCAAGGCTGCATATTTCTCGCTGTTCACAGGACTGTGTTTAGCCAATGTATTAAAATGTATAAAATTATTTTCTGTAACTTGAGCTTCCCATACTTTAAGTTTCATTTCAAATGCTGTTATGGTTTGAAACATTGCAGTGATAAGTTGTTTTCACCTTGAAGACGGATGTTTATCTCATTTAAATGAGCAGTCAAATCCACCAAAAATGCTAAATCTGTGAGCGATTTTTCATCTTCAAGTTCTGGCACAAATTTTCTTTTTGATTCCATAAACGGCTTGATTTCATTCTGCAAATCCTAAAATCTTTTCAGCATTTTACCCTGACTTAGCCACCGTACTTCAGAAAAGTAAATGATGTCCCCATAATCAGCATCCATACTTTTAAGGAATTCCTGGAATTGGCGATGATTCAATCCCTTGGCCCTTATGAAATTCACTGCTTTGATGACAATTTGCATGACATTATCCATTTTTAAAGCTTTCGTGCATAAATTTTCTTGATGTAGAATGCAGTGATACTTCATCAAATGTGAGTTGCCAGCAGCACTTGCATCGTCTTCTATCAATTTTGTAAGTCCCTTACTTTTACCAACCATTGCTGGGGCGCCATCTGTAGATATACCAGATATGTTGACAATGGTTAAAGAAAATTGCTTTAATGTCATTTTTACTGCTTCGTACAAACAAAGAGATTTAGTTATATCTTTTAATGGCACCAAAGAAGCTATTTCTTCAGTGACATTATATTCGTTATCGATACCTCTAATAAAAATGGGAAGCTGAGCTGTATCTGTAGCATCAGTACTTTCATCCATCGCCAAAGGATAAAATTTGAAAATAGCAGCTTTACTCTTCAAACCTCTTTTGATAGATTTTCCTATTTCTTCAATTCACCTGGCTATAGTCTGGTGAGACAAACTGATTTTTGAAAAATCACTTTTTTTATCAGGACAAATTATATCTGCCACACTTTCCATACATTGCTTAATTAACTCACCATTGGTACATGGTTTTGATTTTTTTGCAATCAGATTTGCTACCAAATAACTAGCTTTTATAATAGAGTCCTTTTGAGTTGTGACTATTTTTAAAAAAATTGTTGAGATGACAGATTTTTTTTCAGTTCCACTAATTTGTCTTTACAACAAATTCCTTGATATGCTTCGAATTTGGCAGCATGTTTTTTCTTATAATGCCTTTTCAAATTGTAGTCTTTGAAAGCTGACACATTTTCCGTACAAATTAAGCATAGTGCCTTAGTATTTGTCTCGACAAAAAAGTACTCATCTGTCCATTTTTCATTGAATACTCTTCCTTTATCTGCAATTTTTCTTTTCTTTTTTGGGTTCTGTTTTCTGTTGAAACAACGTTGAAGCCATGCTGGAATAAATTTATTTAGGAATAAATATACTTTTTAAGAAATAACACAACAAGCCCATCGTAAATTGTTAGGAAGGCAAATAAACAAAGCAAAGTTTAATAATCAAATAAGAAAACTTACATGTCTACATAATAATAATAACTATAAACACTTGTCACCACAGAACACGTGTAGGTAAGTTGAAATATTATATATAACGCCAAGTCGCCACAAGCTGATGTGTGTAGCAGGCGGTGACAGCGTTAGCACTGCACTGCCCCCTCCCCTACACAGCGTTCCATTGTTTCTACCTACACAGTCTGCGATCAAGCACTGCGCGATGAAGTCACCAAAAAAATTACAAAATAATGTAAAAAGTTTACAATTTTGGGGGGCTGCATTACTAGCTGTTCAGGGCCGCATGCAGCCCATGGGCCGCGGGTTGGACACACCTGTACTATAGTATGTCCATACATTGACTCATATATTATGTTTAATAAACTGTTCACCTGTGCCTTTTTCAGGATCCCATCAACTCCATCCAACCACAACTTTCTCAGTCTTCCCTTTTCTCTTGACCCACTCACTCGTCATATATTTTATTTTGCAATTTGACCCTCATTCTTTCTATATAACCAACATTCCATCTCCCCTTGGATTTTATATTTATTATCTTATTTATGTTTTAAAACTATGACTGAGGCTTAGATGTTTTTATTATCTTTTTTATTGTAAATCGCCCAGAGTCCCCCATTGGGGGAGAGGGACAGTAATATAAATCTAATAAATAAATAAATACTTCTTTTGTACTTGTTACTTACTTTTGTATTCAATCTGCATTTATCCAGCACCACTTCAGTCCTGACCCCGTCTCTTCTTGTTTTATTACACTTCTCTTAGTACTCCACTCTTGTTGCATTCACCTTACTATTATGTTTTTTCCTGGCATGCCTGAAGGAGAATTTTAGGGACCAGGCTAAAAGCCACACACCCAAATACATCTTCCAGAGGAAACAAACCATTGTATCAACTATATAGTGTCAAATTAGGCAACTATGCCAGGGAAACTAAAATGGTCAGCTCAGCCATAAAACATTTAGAAGGTCAAGGAACGTTGATAATCTAGGAAAGGATACTGGGAGCTGAGCAAAGCTCTGGGAAAGCCAAAGAAAGTCAACTCCCTGGACAGAACTCTAGACTGCCTGAAAACATAGAAGGGAAGATAGGTATGTGAGGGATTTTCTATCTGAATCACAGTTCACACAGAAACTGAAGCTGCATCAGACATTAAGAGTATGATGAGAAATGAGAAGTTGTACTAAGACTTGGTAGAAACTGATCTTTACCTTGCATAGAGTTCATGATTACAGATTACAGTTATGACCTGATTGCTGTGTTATTTGGCAAGTCTGACTTTGGAAAGGGGACTTTGAAACCAGAAATTCCTTGAAGAACCTCAACTAGGATTATGAGTTCACATTCTTTTGTGAACAATACTTTTACGGCAAACATCAGATTCAGTTTAACTGAGGCTCTGTTTAATCTCAGCCACTATAAGCAAAATCCCTTTTAAACTCCAGTAAGTTTTGCTGAGATTGCCAAGAACCAGGGCCAGAAAAAAATATTTCTACTTTTTGTGGTCCCTAATTATCTATATAGGAATAGTAAATTACTGCTAAAGTTTAAATTAGATGTTTTTATGGAAGATCCTCACTGTAAAAATCCCAGGAACTAAACATCTATCTTTGTTATGTTATGTACTGTAAACTGCCAAATATAGAACAGCTAAAACATTTTTAAAAAAATATTATTATTTAGGGCAAAACTTTATTATATCAACCTGATCTGAAATTATCTTAAGACAGAACACACAGCTTTAACAAATCAGAGAGTAGAGATACCTCTGAATCCAAGATGGATAATTCTCTAGCAAGATAAAAAACCAGAAAGACTTAGCGTTAGGGAAATTTGGAATAGCCAGTTTGGAGTCACAAATCTAGGCACCAGGAAGAAATGGCAGGAAGCGACCACAGAAAAGAGATAGCAGGAAACAGATACAACTCCCATTTAGCAGTTATCCAGATTTTTGGAGCCCAGATATGCTAGACTTATTTCTTGTGGTGCACATTTGAAATCAGCAGAAGACAATCTGGTATCCTCCATAAATTTTGAACTACACTTCCCACAAAAATCTGGAGAGCCTTATATGACCCTACCCCATCTAAATGCAAACAGATCTGAAACATTCAATTAGTCTGCTCCAGGTGACTGATGGACCCAGTAGAGTTTCAGTGGGAGCTTGGGGTTATCCCTCAGGGACTGGTGGATGATTCACCCAAGGCCTTGGTCTCTGCCTCGAACAACAGGGCAGCAGGGGCTTTGAATTGGACTGCACCCATGCGACCTTGCTTTTCTTGTGGATCCCAAAATTCCCCTTGGTTTACTGAGGAGTTGAGGGAGATGAAACAGATGAAGGGATGCCTAGAGCACTGCTGGATTAGAAAGAGTGAACCCAACTGAACAGAAGTTAGAGACACTATTAGGACCTACCTTGTGGTGGTAAAGGCAGCAAAACGCCAATATTTCTCCACCCTTATTGCAACCTCAAATACTAGCCTTGTGGCCCTGTTCAAGGTAACCTGTGCTCTCCTGAGAAGGACTCATGTACAAGGACCCCTGGTATTGCCACATTAATTATCCACACTTTCTTCTTTATTATTATTATATAGGTAGTCCTTGTTTAGCAACTGTCTCATTTAGTGACCATTCACAGTTATGACAGTGATGAAAAAGTAACTTTATGACCAATCCTCGCATTTACAATCTTTGAGGTCTATAAAGCAAAGGAAAGCTGAAGTAAGATTGTAAACTCAACTGCAGTTTCATTTAGCACCCACTTTGCTTAATGACGGAGTTGCCAGTCCCAATTGTGGCTGCTAAATGATTTATTATGACCATCCACATCAAAAGATTTTGGATGGCTTGCAACATCAAAATATACCATTGAAACAATTAAAAATTGTTGAATGCAAGAAGTAATCACAGCTCCTAACAGGTTTGGTACAGCTTGGAGGCCCTCTTTATTTAAATATTTATTTATTTATTTTTATCCCAGCCTTATTATTTTTATAAATAACTCAGGGCAGCAAACATATCTAATACTCCTTCCTCCTCCTATTTTCCCCACAACAACAACCCTGTGAGGTGAGTAGGGCTGAGAGAGAGTGACTGGCCCAAGGTCACCCAGCCAGCTTTCAGGCCTAAGGCGGGACTAGAACTCTCCTACTACACCTGATTGGCTCTTGGGCTGAAAGAGAGTGAATGGCCCAAAGTCACCCAACCAGCTTTCATGCCTAAGGCAGGACTAGAACTCACAGCCTCCTGGTTTCTAGCCCATTGCCTTAACCACTAGACCAAACTAGACAAAAACTAGAACAAATTAGACCAAAGATTTCTTTTGTACATGCTTGCTATGTGAACAAAGTACCTTGGTGAATAATATGTACATC
The DNA here is from genome assembly GCF_035149785.1 of Candoia aspera. NCBI lineage: Eukaryota > Metazoa > Chordata > Lepidosauria > Squamata > Candoiidae > Candoia > Candoia aspera. The sequence continues at coordinate 73,262,334 of NC_086158.1, read as the reverse complement.
CCTATAAGGTGTATATTGGTATGCTTGTATTAATTACAGTGTAATTTCCCATTTAGTGTAAGTTAAACCCTAATATAGCTGTTTATCTGGCAGTAGGTTTTGGCTGGGATTTCCAGCTATTAAAATTGCAACATCAATTCTGCAAATAATTATCTTGCTGAACAAAACTGAGATGCTCATAATCTCACATTTTTTACAAGTGTCCTGCCAGGAGTAACAAAACAGATTCCAGGATTCAGTCAGGCAACCAACATGCTGCTGGAGACAAGATGCAGATGATGTCATTGATTAACAGCTCTGATTATATAAAGCAGTAGCACTGACATATCATGGAGAAGAGAGAAATAGAAACCTTGATTCCCTTTTTGGCTGCTGGGAATCCCAAACAGGAATGGACAAACTCTGGTGTTTTGTTTTTGTTTTTGTTTTTTTGGCTCAGATCTGCAGAACTTGGCCCGTGGAGATGTTCAAAGCAAACTCCATCTGTTTCTCTCTTTTAATACACTCAAGCTTCCTCAACCCGCTGGAGTGTGAGATCATATGCCACCCTTCCTTTTGGGAGATTCTCACTAGCAGCTTGGATCCTTCGATATGTGATGATATCAGTGCAGAAAAGGAGACAGGTTGCAGCTATTCTATAAAAATTTGGCTTTCCTAATACATAAAAAGCTATCAAGCACAGAAAATACATGCAGTCTATAGAGCTTTCCCAACAATATCACCATCTTGTCTCTCCTTGAGATGTCAATAGTCTTTGGCAATTCTGTATTCCTATTCCACTATATCTGATCAAGCTGAAGTAACAATAATATGAACCTTCTAGATCAATGTTTTTCAATCTTGGCAACTTGAAGATATGTGGACTTCAACTCCCAGAATTCCCTAGCCAGCATGCTCATCTGGGAATTCTGGGAGCTGAAGTCCACACATCTTAAAGTTGCCAAGGTTGAGAAACTTTGTTCTAGGTCCTAAATACAGACAATAACTGAAAACTATCCCAAATATAAGGAGTTTGGAATAATAGTTCTTATAACTAAGAAACAGTAGTTGAGGCTGCTACTTTAATACTGTTTGATGATAGAGAGAGATAGTGATAGAAAGGGACGGAGATAGAGATGGAGAGAGATAATTATATATATACACACACACACACACACACACACACACACACACACACACAGAGAGTCACATAGATATACATATAGATACACCAGCTTGCTAAGTAGTTATGGACACAGATAGTTCTGTATGCATAGTCCTGAAATGCCAGTACAGGCAAGAAAGGTACATATTTCCCATTGTTATTGCTGATTTTTTCTTCGGTTTTTATTGGTTGTTACCCTGTATGCCCCTAGTGTTGTTTTGGCAAATGAGGCACCTAATAAATAAATAATGCCACACCTCAGGAGTAATACAACGCTCAGCCAAAAAATCTGCAAATGAGACTATCTGAATCTGGTGAAGTAAGAGGGTAGTATGAGTTATTTACACAGAGACTGTATAATCCAACAAGATCGTGCAGGTTGTCTAGCTGCTCCCTCCCCCACCCATTTATAACTGTATCCTGTTGGTAAATTACAACTGCAGTGTTGGGGGCCAGTGGTAAAATTATGGCTGTATAGCACCACACTCTTGATAGCTGAAGAGGAATATAAAGATCACTGAAGGGTATCAAGCTTTTTCTTTTATTTTCTTCTATTCTAATGCTTTCTTCCAAAAAATACAAATTGCTTTTGACATCTGGAAAATTTCAAATTTAGTAACATTAACTTCATTGCCTTGTCAGCTACCACATGTTTGCCATGAGCCTCATTAAATCTTGATAGCCCCGGCTTAGTTCCTAGCCATCCCTTGGAATAGCTGCATGAGGTTCAATTATTTCCAACCGTTTAATCCCACTTGACAGTTTCTTTTACAACACTGAGATTTGATTATTTTTAAAAAGCGTCTTTATCTTCCATAAAAATGAGATGAAGAATATTTCTATGGCAGAAAATGTTTGGTGAAGGACAAAGACATCCACAGCCTATTTACTATTTTAATACGTTTTATTTGTATTATGCTTTTCCATGCACCTGAATACTCTAGAAGTCCACACTTGCTCTGGTTTGTGTTCAAGATCCCTACTCTTACCAAAAGCCAGCGCTAAAACGGGGGAAGCAGCCTGCCTTTTGATTTACAGCCCATCCCATCCCATCCCATCCCAAGGGCGGGGTCGATTCGAGGGCAAAAAGAAAACAAATTAGCACTGAGTGAAATTTATATCCCACTTACACTCTCCCCCTCCCTTTTCCTTGAGCTCCAGACCAAACGCAAACAAGAAGTCCACGTTTTATGGCGCCTTTCTCCCAAAATTAGGGATCGCCAAGAAATCGATCATTAGGCTCGGCTTCTGGGGGCTGCAAAAGCGGGGCTCTGCCACGCTCGGCAAGGGTTTCCCCTCTTCCCATTTCCCCGGCTTAAAGGAGCACGAGCGGGTCCGCTCGCCTCCTCCCCCAGCTCGGGGAGCGCAGGCTGAAGAATGAGCGAAGCAGGCGGCCACTTCGCTGCCCGGCTCCTTTCCTTTCCGCCGCAGTTTCCAACGGGGCCGTTCTTGCTGCGGGACGCCGCCGCGGAGGAGCGTCGAGGCGCATCGGGGCTTCCTCTCAAGCCGCGAACGAGGCCGCGCCGGGGGAGGCGGACCGGCACGGAGGTCCCATGGAGCCCCCCGAGACGAAGTTGCCGAGGGCTGTAAGTAGCGGCCTCCTCTCCGGAGGTAGAGAGCTGTATGGGCGGCGCTGCGCTGGGGTGCTCCGGCAGGGAAAACCCTCTCGGGCGTCCGGGCTGGGTGCGTTTGCTGAATGTTTGATCGCATTTAAAAATTGGGTTATAGGCTCGACGGTGAATTGCCGCGATGGTCCAGACGACATCGGGGTTCGCATTTCTTGCATCAGAAGGTCGAGTGTGAGAGTTTTACCCCCACAACGTTAATCGCGCTGTTAAAACGTTATATCATAATTGTACTGTAAAGTCTACCAGGGCAAGGGGTAGAAATGTTGTTTGTGTTGGGATGTCACAACGTTCGTTCGAATGGAGCTTAGTGGATGACAGCGGGTCAGCCTCTGCTTCTTATCAATAATCTATCCACCGAGGTGGTTGTGAATAAACTCATGTAATCAAATAAGTGCGTTTGATTTTACAAGGGTTCCACTTCTTAGGCCATCATAGTGTCATTTCTGTCTTTCTAGGCCTAAGCAGACCTAAGGATGGACCAAAACTATTTAAAGACAATGCATTTAAACTTTGCAAGTGGCATGGCCTTTATTTCTTCAGATTACAGCTCACCTCTCAAAAAAGTTTATGAAGTGCATTCATCTGAACACAATTATGCTGCACATATTTATTTATTTAATCAAATTTATATAGCTGTCCATCTCCATATATGAGATTCTAAGCAGCTCACAAACAGTTAAAAACAATATAAAGACAGCAAAAACAATACAACAGGGTAAAACAATAAAAACAATATGAACCATAAAACCATATCACAGAATTCAAAATGTACAGCCAAGGTGGACGCATCCATCCGTAACGATCAATTCTGTCACTGCACAGGCTCTACCATATTTGAACCTCTCCTCTTCTGTTTATTTTATGCCAAAGTAAGATAAAGCCTCATCATGTTCAGGGAATCTCCCAACGGCTTGCTCCCCAAAATATACCTTCCATGCAGGGAGTGAATCTCAGAAAGCAAGTACTGTAACTAGAGTAAAGGTTAAGCCTCACATTTGCAATCTGGATCATACTGCATATATTACAATTGTGCATCTTAATCCTAATAAATTCTTCTCCAAGCTTTGTGCTAAAAGTGGAAAGAGGTGTGCTTGTCTGGGAACATTGGGGACACAATTTGCATAATTTAGCACATCAGCATTCAACCAAACACAGGACTACAGTGATATGAAATAATAATTATTATTCACAACAGCATGAAATCACAGCCGCCAGTTCTTTAGCTGGTGTTAGCCTTCCAGTGTGGCCTTTTGTAATTGACAGATGGAAATTTTATCGATGCACAGATTAAGTTCCATCCAAGTTTTTTTGGAATGGCACCTGGTGTGCTGATAACCACTGGGACCATCACTGCCAGTTTATGCCATAATCTTTCAGCTTTGATGTTCAGATCATGATATTTTATGATCTTCTCCGATTCTTCGTCTTCTGTTCTCCTATCCCCTGGTATTGCCACATCAATTATCCACACTTTCTTCTTTTCAACCACAGGTGAATCTGGTGTGTTATGTACCAAGTCTTTATCAATTTGTATTTGGAAATCCTAATTTTTTTAAACCTCGTTTTCAACTACTTGTTCAACTACACATTCCCACCAATTTTTCATTACTGGCAAATGATAATTTTTACAGATGTTCCAGTGAATCATTTTGGCAACTGTATTTGTTTATAGTGCTATTCCTCCCAAAGAGTTCTGCCCTATGTATTATCATTTTACTGTTATTTTACTGTTATTTTAATTTTTTTATTTCAATTTTTAAAATAGAGTTGATAGACTGCCCTCCATCAAAAGTGGTTTAATGCCAGTTATAGTTTTTACAGTCACTTTAACTGTAAATAACTATTTTCTCTGATATTGTATTCATAACCACTATAGCAGATAAGAAATAACTTGTATGCATAATTTGAAAGGGTGAGGTCCATCTTTGCAGTATGTTACATGCATGATGATATGACTCATTAGAGAATGTTTATAGCTAGTAAATTTGTGTTTCCCATCATAAATCTATCCGAGCATCATAAATGTTGCAGATAAAGTGTCACATTGGTAGTTCATATTGTTGGTTGAAAACCTGTTCTGATGTAAATTGCAAGAGGAACACATTTTTTTATCAGAGAAATAAACTTCATTTTCAGAGCTGGAAAATTCAACAGAGAGCACTTCCATGTTCTTCTTTAGCTGTCAAGCTTCCAAAACCTCTGCTGGAAACTGGTTGCCAATTCCATTTACTCTGATATCACCCTTGTATTCTAAGCACTTCAGCTTGGAATAACTATCATGCCTGTTTTGTACTGTCAGTCACAAATGTCAGTGATTAGAAATGCCACTTTCACCCGTAAACCTGCATCGATAGTTGGGAAAAATTATATACCAGTTACTATTGTTTGAGGAATGTATGGCATTTTTGAAATCACTTTTGAAACTTAAATCACAGAAAATGACATTGGTAGAAGGAAGAAGGTTCCTTTTCTCATGAACAAAACTGAAGTTGGATGCTAAAGTATTTGTAAGAAAAGGATATTATGCAATCCTTAAAAACATCCTATTTAATACATTCCATATTTTCATGCTGAATTTTTTCCCCTTGTGAACTTAAATCAGGGTCACATTCCTCACTAAGGAAATGCTATGGTTGCTTGGGTGAAGGAGAAAATTGGAAATAGATTGTAGAATCCTGGCCTTTGGTGCCTTGCTGTCTGGTGTATAGCATGGAATTGTGTTTTTTATACTTTCCTAAATCAGGCTAAAGTAGAACATTGTCAGTTACACTTTTGATTTAGAGGGTTTTGCTGAACAAGCATGGGTCAGTCACACAACTGTTAGAGCCTTGAGCAAAGACCTGAAAAAGTCAAGGGTGGACTTCTGAAATTGTTCCCAGTACACAGAGTACATTTGAGCATGCAGTTTGTCATGGGCAAAAATATGAGTGATTGTCGGCTCTTTGTAGGTAGCTAAGACTAGCTGACTTCAGAGTTGTTTTACATCTCGTTTTGAGTGGGTGGCCACGTTGTAGAAATCTGCAACCATTGCAGCAGTCTCACACTTTCTTTTCTACCTCCCTGCTCTGGAAGAGATGAGGAGGGAGGGGGAGAAACAAGTGACCCTCTGTTAGTCTACTCCAGTGTTTCTCAACCGTGGCAACTTTAAGATGTGTGGACTTCAACTCTGGGGAATTCTGGGAGTTGAAGTCCACACATCTTAAAGTTGCCAAGGTTGAGAAACACTGGTATACTCTATAATCCCTCCTCTCATATGATCTCCCTGAAAAGGGAGAAGGATATACAGAGATACATAGCCACTGCTGCTGTAACGTTCTCTGCTGTTTTGCATATTGAAGTTTATGATTGCAGATAGTGGATTTTTGCATATCTGAGAAGAGGGCTATTGAGAAATCTGCTGATGTTCCCCATTGCTCAGACCAAGTTTTTGTTTATGAAGCCAGTAGTCAATCTTTTTGTCATTTCATTTGTTTTAGCAAAATATGTTTCTGGTTATTTCAGTCTGGAAATTGCCTTTTGAAGCCAGTGTCTTGTAATCCATAAATTTACAAAAAGCCATGTTGTACATTTTTCCCCCAGATCCTTGGCCATGGAGACTATGATTCTGACTTTAGTGATGATGAAACAGGGGAGAAATCTCGCCAACAGAAAAATAGGTAACATATTGCTCTAGTAGCATTATAATTTGTATGTGTGCAGATGGCAGATTTTCTTTTTTTCTTGACCTTGAGCTGAGTATCTTGTCTCAAAAGTACTGTTGCATCCATTTAGTGCATTCCTTGTAGTTCTGAGCTTCAGCTCTGAAGAGGCAGACCACCACTGAAGGTTGGCTAGCCATCCCTTGCTATGTCAAACTACTGAACAAGAAATCAGAGTAGTCCAGGCCAGGTGGCCACAGGAAGTTGAGGGAAAGGGTGCCATCTGGAAGGAAATGAAGTGTTACTGCTGCTTATTACTTCTTACCAACCTGTCTTTATGGGAAATGATTGATTGATTACGTACCATCAAGTTGTTTTCAACTCCTAGGGACCACATAGATAGATTTTCTCCATGAATGGGAAACGAATTGTAATGCAGTCCTATGCTCATTTGTTGGGAGCAAGGTTATAAATATGTACATTCGTTTATGCTGATTTTTTAAATTAAAGTAACACTAGTATTGAACATGGCATTCAAGAGCATTATCTCAGTTGCTTAGAAAATAGACAGAGGGGGGATGTACAAAAATGGTGAAACGTGAAAATTAAAAAAAAGGGATCTAAACCAGCTCCTCCTGAATAAATATGATAGTTTCATTCTGAACAACCTTTTTAAGGTGTCAGTGGAATTTCATTTGCCCCATGGGGTAAAAAAAAACAGAGCTAGGCAGTGCTTTGGATTCAGGAACACAAGGGCAGAAACAAGGCACTTTTCTGTTGCTCTTTAAAGTAGCCAGTTGGCTTAAAGAGTTGCAGATAAGTACTACATTCTTATTCCTGGACCCTCTGAAATGCCTTTTCTGTCTCTGAAGAGGCTGCTACACCTCTTAGAATGATCCCTATGGGGATTTGAACATAGTGGCAAATATTTCAAGCAGTCTTCCCAGCCTAATTCCCTCTATTTGTTAAGCTGCAATTCTCGTGGTCCTCAGTCAGCACATGAAATAAACAATAAACAAATAATCTAGAGGTTGGTATCTAGAAATCTTAGGATCAGATCTGGCCATTTGAAGAACACCACTTGGTCTCAGTTGCTAATCAAGAAGGAAAAAAGTGTAAAAATAGAAAGAAGTAGCCATTTACAGTGGAATTTTCTTAAACTCACTAGAGCATTTGAGTCTTGATTCTGATTGATTGATTGATTGATTCTTGTATACCCATTGCTGGTGTAATTGAGTCTATCCACTTTGCTGCTTATTGTCTTCTTCTCTTTCCTTTCATCTTTCTCATCATTAGGAGCTTCTCCAGAGCTAGGGCTTTGCATAATGTGTCCAAAGTATGATCATTTGACTCTGGTCATTTGTGTCTCGTGTGGGAACTCTGGGTTGATTTGTTTGATGATCCATTTGTTTCTTGTCTTGGCTGTCCATAGTATTCTCAGGCATCTTCTCCAGCACCAAAGTTCAAAAGCATCCATACTCTTTCTATCCTGCTTCTTCAAAGTCCAACTTTTGCTTTCACAGAGTGTCAGGGAAAACCATAGTCTGCACAATTCCTATCTTTGTAGGTATATGCATCCTGGCATCTGAATATGTCTTCCAAGGAAGCTATGATTCTAGTTATTATTTAAATATTTTACAAATACTGTATGCACATAGTATTCAAGAGAGAAATTTTAAAAATTACCATAAATTCAATATATAAGAAATACTTTCATTTTTCTTCTCCATTCTACATGTCAACCAGCGAAGATACGTTACTCAGAAAGCCCTTCCAGAAGGAAAAGCAGAGCAAGGTGGCCCACAGACAGGTGGCAGTGGATGAATGGGACAGGTACTTTGCCACACCAGTGTAACTTTGCCAGACTTGCATTAAGCACCTGCATTGTTGGAATAACATTTTCTTTTTTCTAGGGAAGAAGCCCGAAATAGACGATTCCATTTAATAGCAATGGATGCTGTATCCTTCATTATTTTAATTAAAAGCAAAAATACTGAAAAAAATATATGTCTGAACAAAATGCTCTCAAGAGTTTTTTGCATATGGTTTCATTTTTGTCTTTGTGGTTTTCTTCTTCAAGTATGTTTTAAATTATATTTCTTAAGGCAGAGTTCGGGCATGGACAACTTCTGATGATCTTGATCTTTGTGGGAAGGAAGGAGAAAAAGGGATATCTAGTTAGACTGGTGTTTCTTTTTAAATGAAAGTAGATAGTAAGGAAACTGAACTGGTGTACAAGAAACTTACACTAGAAAATTGTCAGAGATCAGTCTGGAAGATTAATAGGATCCATTTTCATAGCTATGACTTCAATATATCAAAATATGAAAATGTAATTTAATAAGGAGAAAACTGCTCTTTCTCTTTGCTGTTCACCTACGCAGGTATACATCCACCTTATTTAATTATTTTTCTCAGCTGTTCCTTCCCTTTTGTGTACAGTCATAGGGCTGTGCTTTCCAATTGTTCGTTACCATGAGCAGTTGAAAGAAGGTCTGGAATTGTAACCGCCTCCATTTTGGAGGCTAAAAGTAATACTTGTACTGTATGAGCCATGATTAATGTCTATGCATCTCTCTGTGTGTGTATACAAATATATACACTCAAATTTATATAACTTCGTAGTGCTTCAATTTTGATTTAGATCTTGATCTTTGATTCAAGATTCCCAGAAATTTGCAGCACCTGTCAGCAATTCTTGTAGTGAGGTGGGTGGCTATATGAATTGGTTTAACAAATAAATAAAATAATACTAAATAAATAATTCTTTAAAACAGTCATGAGGGTTTCCCAGGACCTGATGACTGCTGCAGGGGACCTTCAGGTCTGAAGTGGGTCTTGCATCATCCTCTTCCTCATCTGTCAAATGTTATAACTGTGTGTAACCTAATCGTCATTGACAATAAGCATCACTTTAGAATTTCCCTCTTTCACAATTGGTTGTATTGCGGAAATGGTTTTGGATTAGTTTCTATGAATTGATCTTAAGGTGAAGTTGTTACTAGGCAGTCATTGAAAAGAAACACTGCTGATTTCCCTAATTCTGTCAGTATGCAAGACATAAGAAGTTTGTAAATGATTACATTTTATACTATGGTGGTAAGAAAGAAGACTTCAAACGTTCAGGGTAAGTACGGCCTTATTTATAGTAGTCTGTTTCCAAAAGATATAAAGGCTGAAATCATCAATAATTGAAGTCAAATAGAATTGAAATTAATTTGGCATATGTAAATATTTATAAGATTAAATTATGCATGAGTAAATTTTGGATAATTAAAGACTCCTTTCTATTTTATACTTACCTTGTTTCATGCTGAATAGATTGATGGCAAAAATACAGTAAGTTCATATGTAAATAAATGCACACTTTTCATATATGGAGATTATAGATTCTGTAAGAAATAGTAATGCTTAAACTAGCTCTCAGCAGAGCATTTCTATTTCATGTTTGAGAGTTCGGTGTGCAAACTATGAATGCTTTTAATTATGCCTGTTGGCTAATTCAAAACTAAAACTAGAAAGCTGTGTATCAATAGAATATGATTGAATTGGATCCTATGTTTCTGAATTAAAAAACACACTTGAACATATAATAGATCAACTGTATTATCTAGATTAAATGTGGATAGTATTTATCCATAAATACTATATTTACGAAAATCAACATTAGTAAGTTATAAAAGAACCTGAGAACTGTTATCTTGTAACTTTTTCTGAGTCTAGAGAAAGTTTCAGAAACATTTTGATGTAGTGTAAGGTAGTCTCCAGGGAGGGGACTTTTTGATTAGGAGATCCTTTTTTAAAAAAAATATAGATGTGCTGAAGAAGTTTGCAAAAACTGCAAAAGAATGAACAGCTTTTATTACTAGTGTTAATTAAAAACAACCATTGGATAATTAGACCCAAACTTTTCTTTTTAACAGAGAAAATGATAAGACTGACCTTGATGTTATAAGGGAGAACCACAGGTTCTTGTGGAGAGAAGAAGATGAAGTTGACATGAACTGGTAACTTGAGCTTTGAGCTTTTATTTATTTCTCCATTAGGGCAGAAAGATTCACACAACCTCCTTGGTCTGGCACAAGGGCAGCCCATTAGCCCCTTCCCAAGCACATGTCTGCTTGCCTCCCCCATATCTCAGTATCCTGTGACAGCCCAAGGTTGGCTTAAGATGTGGCAATCTGAAAGTGGTGTTTTCCCTTACGTCCTGCCTCATATGCTGCGTCCAGGTGATGTAGGGCACACCGTTGTGCATTGGGGAAGCAGTCTGAAATGATGTGGTCGGTGCCTGCAATCTTGTGACTCCAGTTGGTTATCCTGATTTCCTGTGGGATTACTTCCTTCAGTCTAATCCCTGACCTCTTTGCTCACCCTTCTCAGTCTTCTTTTGGCTGTAAGGCAGATCAGATCAGATCAAATCAAATCTTATTATGGTCATAGACCAGCATAAAGGCAAATCAGTATTTCCACTTTTGCGTGTCATTTTTTTTAATGGGTTGGTGAACTGGAGCACCCGGCCTTGAAACTGAGCAGCCCATGCCAGTTAATGCATGCAATTGAAAGGACTTAGCTCTTGGGCTTCTGTGGCCTACGCTCCCTTCCCAGTGCTGCTGCTCCTACAGAGAAAGCTCTGGCTTCTTGTCTCCCCTCATCACACTATGTTCTTAGGATATTTTACAGATAGCCAAGCTCCTTTCTCAAACTCTTAATGTTCAGCAGCACTTATCCAATGGCTTCATTTCAGCTGCACAAATCCCAGTGGCCACTAGATGGCAGCCAAGAGATATTTGAAAAAAAAAATCTGTTGCAGTCTAGCAGTCAGCAGGTTAAATAGTCAACCGGTTGACCCATAATTCCAAGGAAGAAGAAGAATAAAACTAAAATTAATAGGTCAGTGTTCAACAGAAAAGAAACACATTGCAGTGGGTTGAGTAACCATAATATTGTGCATGCTAGATGGAAGAGGCCTTTCATGTACTGAATTGCATGGGATGGGGCTGGAATTTCAGCTGATGGAGACAGAAATCATGGCCCTTAGAATGTTTCCTGTTAAAGCTGTATAAATTGCAGTGTAGCATAGACCCATGCCAGGTATATGATAAAGGAGCACTGTGGGGTCAGCAAGATTTAGGGTGGCATGAATGGGATGGGAGCATGTCAAAGTTGTGTGGATGTGGCCTCTGACTCACATTTTAATTCTTTAATCTCCTTTACAGATTATCATTATTATCTTTATTATTATCTTTATCTTTATTATTATCTTTATCTTTATTATTATCATTATTATTATTATTATTATTATTATTATTATTATTATTATTATTATTTTGGTGCCTTCGAGTCAGTCTTGCCTCCTGGTAACTGCCTGGACAAGTCACTGCAGTTTTCTTGGCAAGATCTCGGAAGTGGTTTGCCCTTGCCTCCTTCTTAGGGCTGAGAGAGAGTGACTAGCCTAGGGTCACCCAGCTGCCTTTGCGCCCAAGGCGGTACTAGAACTCATGGTCTCTCAGTTCCTAACCTGATGCCTTAACCACTATACCAGACTGGGACTCTTTTTTCACAGAAGATAGTTTCAGACATTTAGGAAGTGAAATACTACGCTCTGTAGCAAAGCATGCTCATGATAATAAGTCAATTAATAGGAAGCTAATTGAACAATAAATGCCAACCATTTCTTAAATTTTCTGATGCAACTAATACTTAATGGCAAATAGGTAAAGGTAAAGGTTTCCCTTGACGTAAAGTCCAGTCGAATCTGACTCTAGGGGGCGGTGCTCATCTCCGTTTCTAAGCCTTGGAGCCGGCGTTGTCCCTAGGGACACTTCCGGGTCATGTGGCCAGCATGACGACTCGGAACGCCGTTACCTTCCCGCCGAAGCGGTACCAATTCATCTACTCACATTTGCATGTTTTCGAACTGCTTGGTGAGCAGGAGCTGGGACGAGCAACGGGAGCTCACCCCGCTGCGCGGTTTCGAACCGCCGACCTTCCGATCGGCAGCTCAGCGGTTTAACCCGCAGCGCCACCGCGTCCCTTCAATGGCAAATAACCTTTGAGTATTTCTGCCTTTTCATTGCTGAAAGTGGAATACACTTCCTCTTTTTGTCCCTGTGTATTTTTTTGTCTGTTTAATCAATAATTCTGTCTTTCAGGGAGAAGAGGTTGAGCAAGAAATACTATGATAAATTATTCAAAGAATACTGTATAGCAGATCTGAGAAAATACAAAGAGAACAAGGTAATTTTTAGGTTCTGGCCAAAGGTTGTTTTTTTTTAATTAGTCCATGGCTGAAGGTTCTTTAGCAAATCGGTACAGGGAATGGGACATATATAGGGTTGATTTACAAATCCGTTATTGTTTACGGCCTATGCGTGAGAGTTAGATATTTAAGGAAGCTTAACATATATTTGCATGTAGAGATTTTGTTTGGATAACAAAGCCGTGTTGATCAATTTATTCCCAATGGCTTTTGCAGAACCATAGGAGATGTTTTGGTGCAATTGTTTTGTTTATGAGTAGGTAATATGCTTGCATCTGGCAAACCCATGCTTTCTTTGTATGAGCACCTTTGGAGCAGACCATGCAGCACATGATTCAGTTTCCAAAAGGGGCTCCATAGATTCCTTGTGGTGTCCTAAAGAAAAGTCACAATGCCACAATTCTCTCCCACAGATGATTCTGCAGCAGTTAGGATTCAGAAAGATGAGCAAATACAATGATTGTCAAGATACTTTGAAATACAGCATTCGTTTGGTCCAGCATACTTCTTAAGTACAAAACTAAAGAGCAGAATGACATGCCTTCATTCCTCTCTTTCATCCTCTTGGACTCGCAATCAGCATAGAGACTTAAAGTTAGCCTTTGGCACAGATGAAAATAGACATAGCACTGCTATGAATTTTAATGGCCACAACGCTTCCTGGCATTTGATGGTTTTTGGAAAACCCTTCCAGTGTGATGGATGATTAAAAGGAAATAAAGCTGGATGGCCAGCCTGTTGAATCTAGGTCAATATACTGTATTGGAATTGCCAACTTTCTTTTCAGTGCTCTATAGAATCTTTCTTTTCAAGGAGATTTGGGGAAAAAATGCCTTTGAGTGAAGGTATGCATAGTAAATGTATTCCTGGCAGAGCTTTCCACTGTGGTGTAGAAAGGGAGGGAAGGAAGGATAAAAATGGGTGATCGCTGGAGACCGCATACTCAGTAATTGTAATGGTCTGTGGGAATATGCTTGAGAGACAGGAGGAGGATCAGCTGCCGCCAGGGCAACAGTTGGATAAGAGACATCTCAGCCCATGGAAGGAACGGGGGTATGGAAAGCGTCTCAGAAGGGACCCTCCCTAGGTCCCTGGAAAGTAAAGGCAAGGGGGGAGAGATGTGCTTTCACACTTGCAAGATTCAATTATTGTAACTATAAAATAAAGGTAGTGTTAATCCAGTACTCATGGTTTTGGTTTCTTGTTGGGACTGTCTTGAAGGACTGACAGTAATACTTCTATAGACAATTTGTGGTTTCAAGGAGCCGATCCAGAAGGATGCTTCCCATAAGTAAATTGCACAGACCTATTACCCTGTATTTTCCCTACCTTAGACTTCCTTGCAGATAATGACCCAACAGCTAGCTGGCAATTGACCAGAATTTAAAGTGGTCCACATGAGCTTTCCCCCATCTCCTTTTGAGTAGAGTCTTGTGAAGGATAGCCTCCGGAGCTACACTGCCCTTCAGCAGTGGCTGTGCCTCTGGCCTGATTCACTACCTCACCAGAAACCCAAGCAGTCCGGGCAGAGACCGCATCTCCTTGGCCTGAGTCTCCAAAGGCTATTATTAATAGTGCTGAGTCTTATAGGATTGGGAGGGGAGTGGTTCTGCTGTTCCTCTAAGACAGCCAAAGTTCCAGGATCTGGACAGTGCTGGACCTTGACAGTCTCCTCCCCCCCCCTTTTTTTTTCTTAAGAAGGTCTATTTTCTCTGTCTCCACAAAATATTACCAAAAGCAGATGCAGATTTTTTTCACATATAGACTATATAATGTGATATCAAGTCTTAAAAGATCTTACTTATTTTATTTATTTTATTTTATTTTATTTATTTTTATGCTTATGTTGCAGCTCCTCAAATACCCAAAAATCATTTTGAAAAAAAAAAGGTATCATCAATATATTTTATCAAAGTTCTTTTCTATATCCAGTGAGGTAACTACAGCAGAACTTGTGCAGCATTAGTTAAAATTTCAAGATTTACTAATAATCTCAAATTGTCAGATCCTTATCTACAACAAATAAATCTTGCTTGATCATATTATATCAAGTTTGCTTAGTACCATCTGGAGTTGTTTAGCAAGATTGACAGATAATATTTTAACATCCACATTCGTTAATGAATTAGGCTTGTGGTTTGTTTAATATGAAAAAGCTCTATATGGTAGGAGTTCATAAAGAGAATCTGGTAAAGTTCCAGATTCAAAGACAAGCTAATAAAAATGGAAAAGTTTAGGGCCAAAATTTCTTTATGTGCTTTATAGGATTTATTTTTTTTAAAAATCTAGCTCTGGTATTCTAACCCTAGTCCTCATAAATAGCGTGTTTAATTTCTTCCATAAGATATTATCAGAAAATAGCTCTTTATATTGTATATTGCCTATCCAAACATGGAAAATTCAGCTGATTTAAAAAAAAGTCTAATAAAATATATGAATAACTGTAAAATATCTGCTACAAAACACGTTTTATATTCGCTGTTACCATTCTTGATCTCCTGTACCCCATTCCATATCAATATATTAAACCATGTTACCTTCATTTTCATAATTGATAATTACTGTACATTACATTTACTCTAATAAAATGTAATTTCTTCTAAAGGCTACTTTTTCCTTCAGTGAAAAAGACAGGTTTTTTTAAAAAGTCGTTTTATACATTATGCTACTATTCCTATTGCTACTATCTCTTGATGGGGTAATAATTTTTTTCCTGGTTGTTAGCAAGGAGAATATATGCCACAATTTAAAACTATGTGCCACGATTAATATTTCATACTAATTTATCTAACTCTTCTGCAAAAGCATCCCACAGAAGGACAGAAAATTCCACCAGTGCTGTCCGTTATCTAATTTCTTTAATAAAATCAATGGCCTTTGCCTTCAGTGTTTGTGGAAACAGCATTATTTAATATCACTTAACAAATCAATGACTAGAAATATGATATCACATCAAATAAATTGCTACCATGTAGTGGAAATCAAGTTTCTGTGTGTTTGATCAATTTGTAAATGCAAAATACTTACTGTGCATTTGTAAAATCTTTCCAACAGTTTGGATTTAGATGGAGACATGAGCAAGAAGTTGTATCAGGAAAAGGCAAGTTTTCTTCTTGTTACCTTTTTGAGCCTTGGAACCTAACTTAGATGAACAGAGTTCTGTTTATGGAATGGGTTTTTCTCACCTATCGCTTTAGCCTCTTCCAGCCCCGAAATCTGATGCTTTGAAGGCTGAAGATCCACAGGTAAAAATGGTATTCATCTTTAAGTTTGTTGGCCCTTACTAACACCAGGCATTGATCTAGAACAGTGTTTCTCAACTTTGGCAACTTTAAGCTGTGTGGACTTCAACTCCCAGAATTCCCTATCCAGCATGCTGGCTGGGGATTTCTGGGAGTTGAAGTCCACACAGCTTAAAGTTGCCAAAGTTGAGAAACACTGATCTAGCATCTTCACCTTACCTGATTACACAAAGATCTATTTATAGTTTACCAGTTACATTGTTGATTTCATGCCACAAAGCTTATTGCTGTTAATTGTACAGTAGCCTTCTAATATACCATAGGAATTTATTGCTACTATTTTATAAATCGTAATTTTAATGACCTCAGGCTTGCTTCGCTAACATTGTCGTAGTCATCAAACATCACTGTCATAGAGCAATAATATAGTTTACCACTAAGAGGCATAAGCATTCAAGATTGTTGTAAGATGCAGTTGTATTTTTGTTGAATATATTTTTGCAGTTTCCTTTTGTGTATGTCTTCATGTGTGTTTAGGGGGAGGGAGGGAGAGAGAGAAGCATTCTCAAATCAGACAAATATAATGATTTTGCATACAGTTTACTGTATCTCAGTTTGTGGCAGAAGAGAAATTTATCTGTTCAACTATGAAAACAAATACATGTGTACCTGTTTAAAGACTATTTTTATCTAGAATATGTTTGTACAATGATCTTACATTAATGAAAATAGTTGTATTAATAACATTATAATATGACATGACTCTATTACAATTTTAACTATTTGCCACCATTTAATTAAGCAACCATTTTATTTTTCATTTCAGTTGTAATTATTTTGGTATTAAATAATTTTTGCTAGCCTAAATATATGTTCTAAAACCTCACTCTGAGATCTGTCCAAGAGCTCTTGTTATTGAGTGGATTAAATGATAATAAACTTATAAATGATATCCAGTATTGTTAGAAAATTAAGTTCACATGATTGATACATTAATTCATCGATCTAAATAGTCTCCATTTTGATAGGAGTCTCATTTTAATAACAAATGAAAACCAATGGAACTTTTCCATTATTAAGTATTCAGTTTTTTTGTTTGTTCTCCAAATTATAGATGGCCAAACAGATGTTATTTAGCTAGGAAAAGTGTGTATCTTTGGCACTTCAAATTATTACTTTCTCATGGGCTAAATGTGCAATTTTGACTACATAGTGATGTGCAATTTGGCTAGTTTTGCCTACTTAAAGAAGGTAAAATGTAATGTGTTCTATTCAAAGAAGAGGTAGATGGGGGATTGCGTTATATTCTGTTGTAGTGTTGGCCTCAAGGTCATTTCATGCATTTCCCATTTGAGCAGTAGCCTGCATCTCACTGTCTGTGGTCAAAACCAATACACACTGTCCAACTGACAACAGTGTTACCATAATCACACACAACAGTATACTAATGCACACTCAGTTTATTTCTGCCAACAACTAATCCTGGCTTGTTTAAAGCAACAAGCAATGTTCATGTGTTCTGAGCAGCCTGAGAGGAAATCAAAATAGGACACAAAAACCAAGTATTTTTGTAGTTGCCAAATCCCGAAACTTATTTATATGTCTAGTTGTGGGTTATTGGTTACTGTGCTGAAGTGATACTCCATGTTACGTTGCATAATTATAGGTGAAAGTTAATCAGTTCTGGGATGTTAGCCAAGCTGATCAGGAGAAAATGCCTTCATACATTCCCACCTCAAAAATGTAGCTAGCCAATCCCATAAGTAAATCCCCTCTGCTGAATTTCCCCGAAGTTGCTTATACAGCAGCAGCTGAAGCTATCGATAGAATTAGGAAGACTGTATTTTTCTAAAAATCACTTGGTTCAGTGATTGCCAATAAATATATAAGGCTTATTTTACTTCGTATGTATTCGGCTTGCTTATAGCTTTTCGTATTAGTGTGGGCTTGCTATTTGTAAATAAAACAACTTATTTGCTGTTGATTATTAAAATAAATTATTCCTTCGTAGTTATTGTTGTTGGTAGATATTCAAAACCCAGGACTTTGTTTCAGTTTTTTTTTCTTTTTAACAAGAACTTAATGCATGTGGTTTGGTGGAAAAAATGACTGAGTTCTGTATCTTTCGGTGTAAGCTTTAGGATTACAATTAGTTTTATGCCACAGAATGGAAGTATCTGAGGATACTGTCAATCCAGCTTAAGCAGAACAGTCTGAGGTTAATCTTTCAAAAACAGTATTGGAGGTGAACCTCTTAATACAAATTGGCATCACTCCGAAGGCATCCAGATGAATCCCTCCAAGAGGCTGCGTATTGCCTCTAATTTATGTAGCGTTAAATGCAGAACAACATCTAAAAAATCCAATATGAAATGTGTTACATAGCAGGACTTGATTGAATGGTGCTGCCACGTTATGCTCACTTTATCACTGCAGCAAAGCCTTTCCTACACTCAACACAGTACGGCAGTCTGCTTTTGGGGATGCTTAGAGAAGCTTTTCAAGGTAGTTCAGAATATGGCAGGAAGGAAATTCTCAGGATCATCTAGATCAGTGATTCTCCACCTGTTACATGTTATGCTTCATCAGACATTCGGTCAGAGAATCTGAATTCCACCACGATAGAAACAAGAAGGGCACTTTTTTTCTGAGAAGGACATAGACGCAGATAATTCACTTACTTTGCGTTATTTCCTGCATTGGACCTGATGATCTAAATAGCCCCTTCCAAGATGATAAGTTCTATAATTTGATGTAAGTGTGAAGAATATAGAAACTATAATAAGATCGTTTAGATCAATTTATACTGCTGTAGCTTTAAAATACTAAGTAAAATGATGTCTTGAGTAACTAAATGGCAAAGCAAAAGGTGAGCCTAAGAAGAGACCTGTGTTTTACAAGTTATTTGCTGCTTTGCAATAAGGGTCAAGAAGTCCAAAGGCAATTGGAGAAACAGGGGGATGGGAGAATGTTCACTAAAATACAGAGGCAATGAGAACTCAGCGATTACAGACAGAAATGACTGAGAACAAAAAATCTTGAGACAGGAGTAGTGATGATTTGGAAGGAGAAAGCAGCTTCTTTGGAAGTTTCTTTTCCTTTTTGCTGCTTTGCAGGAAAGATTGAGACACAACAATAAAAGAAATGACGAGGTACAGCTTTCCATGCTTCTTGTCTCTGTTCGCAAAGACTTTTTGGAAGCTACTCAAATGAATGAACATGCAGAACCAGATGTTTCCTCAGCTCAAGCCACAATAGTTGAGAGTCCATTTCAAGATGAGCAGCTGAGAGATCTTGTGCCATGTTGCTAACCACACATCTTTACTTAGGTTACTTCTCTATCCCCACATCCAGCTGGTTGAGAAGCACTGATCTAGATCATGGACATAAGTGCCTGTTTGTTTCTTTGTTTAATTTCTATCCCATCTTTATTATTTTTATAAATAACTCAAGGTGGTGAACATACCTAATACTCCTTCCTCCTCCTATTTTCCCCATAACAACAACCCTGTGAGGTGAGTTGGGCTGAGAGAGAGCAACTGGCCCAAGGTCACCCAGCCAGCTTTCATGCCTAAGGTGGGACTAGAACTCTTAGTCTCCTGGTTCCTAGCCTGGTGCCTTAACCACTAGACCAAACTGGCTCTCAGACTGGCCTGTTCCTGCAGATAGAATGCTAAATTATTTTGTGTATGTTTCAGATTACTAATTTCAGGTTAAAATTCCAGATTACGAATTACTGGTAAACATATTTATGGTAATTTAGGACTATTCTGTTTCCCTAAGCAAATAATCATGGAGAATTTAAGAGTGCTTTCGGATAAGACTTGTTTTGTATAAAATATCCCCCTTCCCCATTCACAGTAATTCTAATCTTCATAGAAAAATATCTGTTAAAGTGAAAAAGATAAATGAGTTGACAATGTATTCTTATTTGTAGTGCTGGAAACTATCTGGAAACCCCTGTGAAACAGCCTCATCACCTTTTTTTTTTATAACTAACTGTAAATAATATAATGCTTTTCTAATTTTTTTCCCTTTCCCTGTCTATGCAAAATACCAAAGAGATTAGACCTAATGTGTACCATATGAATATGTTAATTTTTTTCTCTCCATTATCAATGTTTTGTCGCACTCAACAAATATAATGGTAGTAGTATCCTTAAAAATGGAAATCTCAGCAAATTATTTACTTGTGAAATATCATGTACAAATTCTTACGACTTTGATAATTTAGTGTTCTGATCAATTTCTCTCCAGGACAGTTTTCTTGTGGAAGCAAACATTGTAATGAAAAAGAAGGCTTAAAGAGCTGGGAAGTGAATTTTGGTTATGTTGAACATGGCAAAAAGAAAAATGCACTTGTTAAATTAAGTAAGTCTATCATGTAGCCAATATTTATATCCTTTTTAATGGATCTTACTGTTTGAGTTGTTAAATGTGTAGAAAAATACAGTAGATGTTTTAAAAATATTGGTAAAAGGAAATTTAAGTACTAAATTTCCAAAAGAAAGTGCAGTTAAGTCCATTGATAATCCATGGTAGATTGACAGTTAATTTCTGGGGAGCATTGGTTGTTCCCTCCCCTCACCCCGGTGGCCCAACCTATGTCTTTTTCCTGATCTATGGAAGAGTTGGAGAATGCAGGACATCAGGGAGGTTGACCAGCGAACTGACTTTTAGCCATCACATAGACCCAAGCAGATATACAACCATTCTGACCAATGATGGCACAAGAACCTTCAATCCATTTTATAAATTAGTGTTAGGGAATCTTTTTTTCCTATTGAGATTTGCTTTATTTGTTTGTTTGTTTGTTTATGTGTTTATTTTAATTGATATGGCCACCCATCTCACACAAGTGACTCGGGATGGCATACGAAGGTAAAAACGTCAATATAATCATAAAAATGGCAATACAGAACAAAAAAAATAAAATTAAAAGAATTGCAGCCAAGAATGAACATCCATAATGGTAACAAGAATGCACAGGCTCACCTGACCTCTCATGGCTGGGAGTTCTCTTTTTTTGATACTGTTCAGGCCTTCATTTCTGCAATGGATTTGGCCAGAAGCAAGTGGATTGGAAAGAGTCAAAAGATGTGATTTTGATCTTTGTCCTTATGCAATGAAGGGTCCTCTTCCTGTCCCTCCACTTGAGCAAAGTTCCTCTGTCAACTTTGTAGTTGAGAAGACATCAAGAAAGAGTAAATAATATTAATAACCTACTGTAGGTAGTGAAGGGCATGAGCTGACTTTGTATGGAAATCCGCGTTAAAGATACAAAGACTTCACTGTAAAGCAAAACGGTTTTCTCTCTCCCAATATTTTTATTATTTTATTATTTTATGTAATTTTTATATTATATATTACATAATATATTATATTTATTATTATATTATATTACTTTATTAGCTATGCTGATAAAAATCATGGAATTACCCCTGCAACATTAAGAATATTATAACATGAAACTACCTCATAAAGAATCGTTCCATAGATAAGAGAGCATACTATTTGGAAATTTATAAATAGTCACCTGGTAGCTCAGTCCTTCTACTATAATATGTTTTAAACCTAATGCCATTATTAATGAAGTCTCATCTTAAATGTTCATGTAAGGTGATTCCAGAATTTTTTTGAATGAATTTAGGCTTTTTCAGGTGGAAGTTATCATAATCTGACTCAAAGGAGCTTGTGCTACACCAAACCTGATACCTGTTTCAAAACTAGTAAATGTTTGGTTTACATACATGCACTCTTTGGATTGCAATAACCTGTTATAAGATTCCTTTGTAGATTAAAAGCTCAGCTCCATGGGTGCATATTTAAAAGTAATCCCCATTCAAGAGTTCTTATCTTGAAAAGCAATCCAAATTTTGTTTATTTCTGCTTTTTTAGCTGACATATTACAGGCTATAGAGGGATGCGGTGGCGCTGCGGGTTAAACCGCTGAGCCTGCCGATCGGAAGGTCGGCGGTTCGAATCCACGTGACGGGGTGAGCTCCCATTGCTAGTCCCAGCTCCTGCCAGTAGATCAATAGGTACTGCTTCGGCGGGCAGGTAACAGCGTTCCGTTTAGTCATGCCGGCCACATGACCACGGAAGTGTCTACGGACAAACGCCGGCTCTTCGGCTTTGAAACGGAGATGAGCACCGCCCCCTAGAGTTGGACACGACTGGCCTTAATGTCAAGGGAAACTTTTACCTTTACTATTACAGGCTATAATTAATATTGAGTTATTTAGTTAGCCTATAGAAGTGCAAAGTGAAACTTTATAACTGGCAATCCTCAAGTATTAAAAGAACATTTGTGTGTGCGTATGTGTGCCTTTAAGTCAGTGTTGACTCCTGGCAACCGCCTGGACAAGTCCCTGCACTTTTCTTGGCAAGATTTTCAGAAGTGGTTTGCCCTGGCCACCTTCCTAGGGCTGAGAGAAAGGCCCAAGGTCCCCCAGCTGGCTTCGTGCCTGAGGCAGGACTAGAACTCACAGTCTCAAACATCGCAACGGCGATCATGACACCCAGTTTCTGTGCCAGTGCTTTTAACTACTACACCAAATGGGCTCTCAAAATCATATTAATTTTTAATTATTTATGCATTTAATGACAATTGGTATCCTGCCTATTTGAGCAACTGTAGGTGGTTTACAATCTGTGTGTGTGTGTGTATCTAATCTTTTTTTCTTTTTTTAAAGGACTCTGTCCAGAATGCTCTTACAAATTAAATTTTCATCACAGGTAATACACCATTCAATGAATTATTATTATTATTTACTATTTAAAATATATTTCCAGATGTGTTTGATTACAGCTCCCATAATCCTCAGCCAGTATGGCCAGAGAAGTGTAATCTCACAGCTGTAAAATGCCACATTGGCCAAGCCTGTTTTGTATTGCTTACCTGTTTGTTATTGCTGCATATTCTAAGGAAAATTATTAGAGAATTTACCTAAAAGATAAACAGAACTGTTATTTGTATTGGCTTATTACTTGAGCGGTATTACTGATTTAACAAATCATACTACATAATACAAATATTATACTCCATTCATTAATATTAAGAAGCAAATTGGTATCTTTAATACGAATTGTGTTTTTATTTACTTTATTTATGTCTCTTAATCTTAATAATTATAAATATTTGTGATATGTTACTGCTGATCTGATAGTAAATGAACAACTTTGTGTGCATGTGTAAAATCTAAACTCTTTCAAAACTTATTATATTCCCACCGTTCGTTGGTAGGGTTTTGTCTTTAGCAGAAAAGCAATTATAGCTATGGCATTTGGGAGGGAAACTGTGTGTATGTAGCCACCGCTTGCTCATGAAGTAGAAATACACAAGTACATAAGTTTGCCTTTATGTGTATAGCCTCTAATTGTATAAGGGCAATTGTGTGGTTAGTAAGAATTCAGTCTTTTTTTCCAAGGTGTTACCTCCAGCTGTGATAGAAACTTCTGGAGGGCACCAAGGCCCTATTTCCTACCCAAAAGGCTAAGTGCTAGCATTTCCAGACTTTTTTGAGATTAAAATTCAGTAAATTCTGGTTTAGAATCAGTGCGGCATATTTCAATTCAGCTGAAATCTGATACTTTTTGAAGGCAGAGGATTGGGTCAGATTTGTTTCTATTACAAGCACAGATAAGTGTATATTCTTTATTCTAAATTCGTGCAGGCTAGAAATAAAGTTTGATCAGTTTAAAAATTTCATCTTTAAATTATCTACAGACGATTGATTTATTATATGCATATATGTTTGTAAACTCTTATAATTCTAACCCATTTTTTTTAACGTTTTCAAAGCTGGGTGGACATATTATTTATTTCTTCTTATAAAGGAAAAAGGAGATCAAACCGGGAAGCCAGCAAGGCAGCAAAGGACAAGGCTCCAGAGTTTTAATGTGTAAAAAGTCAATATCTTCACCAGACAGGCACAAGGCAAAGAAAAAAAAGATCCACGAAGGTAAAAAGAAAATCTCAGAGTTAAGGTTACCTTTAGATTCACGATTAACTAAATAACAGATGCATTTTACCTTTTGGAAAATGGCGATTTCTGGCTGTGTGAGACTGCAGTTTACACTTAGATATAAGACAACAGGTGCACTGTAGGTGGTGGAATGGAAACTGATTATTTCTAAAATGGCTTTTTTTAGATCAGAAGACACTAGAAGGATCCAACAAAACTGATGAAGGTTAGTATTTTAATTTTTAAAAAAGCATTGTATGAGATCATTTCTGTTTGCTACCGAAACTTGTAGAAACTTCTAATATGAAAAGTGGAAAAAAGAAATGGATGATCTGGAGGAAAAAAGTCATAGAGCTTGAAGGAAGCAATGTACTGTATTACCTCAAAATCCAATTGGGAGCCAGGCTGATTTCTGAGATCTAAACAAAATGTGCAATAATTGTGTATCATCAAAGTTTCAGCCTGAATACCTTAAAAATGCAGCTCTCTTCTATAATATAACAAACTCCTGAAGTGAAAATAACTGAAATGTGGACCTGTTTTTAAAAGTAAATAAGAGGCTGTTATTTACTTAGGTTTTGCATCATAGTCACTTTGGAAAGAATCATGTAAGAAGAAAAAGAACACTTAAGAATTTATTATGACATAGTTACTCCACTCAGTCCAGCATGTGTTTATTTGTACGTTACACACATCTTACTGATCTTACATGTTTCTGACTCTACGTTGGGTTATGATCCTAGAAGTATGAGGAAGATCTCAACTAAAGTTCTTAAACTTACTTTACTGTCTTTACCGTCCAAGACCAAACAACAATTTACAAATTCATCAAATGTACACTATACAAATAGCAGACCCTAATTTACATCACACAGAAAGAAGACAGCTTCTGAAAGCCAATGCCAATGACAGTTACACTGTCTTGGAGATATTGACAGATTGGTCACTAAGCAGTATGGCCATAACCTCCCAGCCCCAAAACAAGTAAAGGATCTAGTGGTAGGTACTGTTAGCTCCATACACCATTGAGCATAAAATGGAGTGGCACGCATAAAGCAGACTGAATTTCAGAATCTGAACATGAGCAGCCATGGCATTCATAAGGGAAATTAGGGTATCTGCCTCTTGCCATCCTGATGGGTAATATGTCGTATCACACCAGTGTGAAGAGTCTCATGTGGGTGACATAATAAGATATTATGAAAATATTTGGGAATTGTACAAGGCAAAGGAACAAAAGTTGTGAGAGACTGGCTACATCTGTTGAATTTCCTAAATTGATCCCGGATAAAGTAACTTTTTAGCCCCATCAGGAGCATTGGAAGTGTCTGTCACCATCATACGTTCAGACAAAGTGATTGAATAAGAATTTGTGAATAAATACATTTATAATTTTTATAGCCAGGAGTGCTGCCAGTCTAGCCAGTGCACATCATGGCTGAAAAATGGTAGCGCACAGACTTGTTTTATCAGAAAATGTTCTACACAAAATGACTATACAGTACATCTGCTAAGGTGACATTGTAATTCATTTTTTTAAGTTGCAACATAATATGTATGGGAAACTACATGTTGTATGCAAGTGCACTCCATTGAGAGCAATACAGTGTGCTAAGTGTATCATCTGAACCTAAGTGTAGATGCCGATGGTTCTTCTTGGCGTGCAGAAAAATTATATTTGTGCTTAGGGATCCAGATTGGAGTATTAAATGGTTATACCGCAGTTTTTTCTTGTTGAAAAATTATATTGCGTTTTTAGCTGAGGAGACAAATACATATTTACACTTGTATTAGTTTTGATGAAGTCAATTCTGTCCATAAAATCTTGCCTGAATCTGGGAAAAACCTACCCTTATTGTAAAGGGCTGATTTGGTCAAAAGAGGCATGATAAGTATAATTCAAAATGTGGTAAAGCCACAACACTAGAGTATAGATTGTGGGTGTGCGCATCTGCACCTTCAAGCTACCCTTGACTCTTGGTGGCTATATGGGTAGGTCCCTGAGTTTTCTTGGCAACATTTTTGGAAGTGGTTTGCCATTGCCTCCTTCCTAGGGCTGAGAGAGTGGCTGGCCCAAGTTCACCCAGCTGGCTTTGTGCCAAAGGAGGGACTAAATTCATGCTCTGTGTTTCTAACCAGTGCCTTTTACCACTACACTAAACCCCTCTTAATATAAAAACATAATTGCAGTGTATCCATGAACATGGGGTTTTTTTATGTTTCTGATTTGTCACCATTAAAACTAATAATCCCAGTGGTTAGTGATCAGGAATATCTGCTTAACTGAATTATGTATGAATTATTTCCCATTTTATTTTCAGTGCTGTATGTTTTTTTTAATTGTTAAAGAAGTCTAGTTTAAAATGTGAAAATGCCCTTAAAATCATTTTATTTTAAACACTGTTATCTTGTTTAACAGACTCAGATAGTGATCAGGAAGATGGTCCCTCGGAGGCAGATTTCTGGAAGGGTCCGCCACAGGACACAGAAGAAAAAACAAGGTCTGTCCTGTGACCTGCTTCAAAGTTTTATCTAAAGAGAAACAGAATCCCAATTAATAAGTAAAAGCTTTCTAAAAAATAAATATATTTGGCTCTTTAAGGTA
Organism: Candoia aspera; assembly: GCF_035149785.1. NCBI lineage: Eukaryota > Metazoa > Chordata > Lepidosauria > Squamata > Candoiidae > Candoia > Candoia aspera. The sequence goes on along the minus strand of NC_086158.1, from coordinate 73,235,851 downwards.
CTGTTGCTTGAGCAAGTAACGTTACTAGTCTCTGTAAATGTGGGAAAAGTCAGCCTAACCATAAATTATTTTCATTTAAATTGGACTGACTTAATACTAATAAAAACTCAGCAGAAATGAGAATTAATTTCCACTGAATTCATAGATATTTTCCTTGCAGTCAGAAGGATGCAGACCTAATTACAGCAATGTAAAGATGAAGTGTGAAAAATGAGTAGGCCTAAGATGGTGATTAGGCTTCAGAGAAGAACTAGTTCTGAAGGAAACGAGGCACTTAGCTTGAGCGTGTGCAAAATAAAACTGAACCCTGAGGCCCCTCTTATCTAATTACTCATTGCACCTGGAAGATTGAGTGGGTTAGTTCCTTATCCTCAGTTTGATCTGTGTGAGATTCCTTTACTGTATTTCCTTCTCCACAATTCTAGAAAATTCAAAAGAACAAAAGTCTCCAGCAAACTCCTTCCTCACTCTTTAATCTCAAGAGGAGGAGAAATGTTCTTGCTCAGGAATATAACCAACCTCCTACTTAGCCTTACCTTACTAGAGGTAGAAAGGATGGCTTGCAGGTCAGTTGTGAATGCATTCTGACCTAATAAGGAACTCCAGAAGCTTGCATTGCCTAATCAAATAAATTTTGTCAGCACACCCTTGCTGGTACATCTATAAAATATGGAACTTTTGCTGTAGAGCATTCTGTGCATGTATAAATAAAAATTGCTATGTTCTTGCTCTGATTCTTAATATAATTTATGTTACTTATTTCCTCTATTTTATAGGGAGGAAGAATTTGATGAGTACTTTCAAGACTTGTTTCTCTGAAATGAGATCTACAAATCTGAAACTCGTTTCTTCATATCCATCAAAATCTGTAAATAAAAAGCAAGTTTTCACATTTCATTCAATATGTTTTTACTTGTATAGGAGATAGGAATTATCCTGTGTGTCTCTTTCACATCCGCCCATAACTGTTAGTATATATTAAAAAAAATGGTGGTAGTTTTTGTTTTTGTTTTTTGTTTATAACGCCAATGTTTAAAAACTGTAGTAAGATATAATTCGTAGTTTGCTAAGATTCAGCATTACCTGTGATGAAAAGGTAGTCAGTTTAAAAAAGCTAACGTTAGCCAAAAAGGCAAAGGGGGAAAAAAACACGCAGGAACATTTGAGTTTTGCCTTAATTCTGTTAATTAATCTGGGGGAGAGAACAGTTCCAGGGTTAGATGCAGATCTTCTGTAAAAGTCAATCATCCTGAAGAACTTAGACCGTGGCCCCAAACTCTTCAGCTCATTGACCCTTTCATGAAGTTTCAGATTGTTCATCGACCCCCAAACAATTATAATATGAAAATAATAAATGCTACTTTAACTAATAGTACTATATATAATAACAACAACAACAATATAGTAAGAATACTGGATAGTCCCATCGACCCTTGGGGGTCAGTATTGACCACTTTGGGGAACCCCAATCTAGACCACTGAGTATCCTCAATGGCCTAGCAATGGTTTATCTTGTCTCTGTAAATACCTTTTTCTGCCAGTATCCACCATATTTTCAATTCCCTTTTCCTCAGGTGAATAGACTTTGTTTCTTTTGATCTCCTCCTCTGGCTTCTCAGCAGTTCTGCATTGATTACCATTGTATTGGCAATCAGTCACTTGAGCTTGCCATTAAAGGGAGATGACTAATACTGCTGGACAGCACTTCAGTCTTGAAGGCAAAATGATGTTTCGCAGGAGGCGAGGGCAATTGCATAGTCCGTGTCCACAGCTTCTTGACACAGCTGCATTTTTCCTGGAATTTTTCAGCTGCTCTCTGCAGCTGCAGCATAATCCGTGGACAGATGTGACTTATGTGACTTCCAGGGGAGGTATGGCGAACTGAAGATGTCTCCGCGAAAACGGAGCTGATGACCGCGGCAAAGACCAAGGGGTACTTTGCTTGCGCTAACACACATTGTGAAGCCCCTCTTTTGAATGCTTTGCACAGCCCCAGTGCTTGCATCTTGAGCAAAGTGAGATCAAGTGTTTTTGTTACAACTGAAATTGATATATGGCACATCTGCAAACATACAGTAGTATTCAAAGTTATATGACTATCACTTTAAAAACAGTTGACTACGCCATCTAATCAGATTCCTGATGTTTTTTAAGTTATTTGTTCATAATATGTTCATGAACACGCTTGTTTCATAATGCACAGCTTGGGTGAATGTTCAGACATCTCTCTCAGTGTAGAGAAAAACAGAGATAAGGTTGGCAAAGGTATGCAAGAACTCTTAGCAGATAAACGAGGCAGTAAATGACACTTTAGCTGTGGAAAGGGAGGGAGAGTGAGAAATAGACTGAGAAAAACTTCGCTTTGATTCCGTATGGTGTAAAAGGGGGCAGAGAGAAACCCTGGCAGATGGTTGACATTCTGTTAGCATACCCTACAACAGCAAAGTAGTGTTGTGGAGTTTGCTTCCTCACCCAGCTTCTCAAAGGACTGACTCTCAAACAGCTACCTAAAATAATTGTGTTTTTCATGGATCTTGCATACAGAAGTAAGGGTGAAATAAGGCTAAACAAGGTTGTCCTCAAATGGCAAAGAAAGTCTTCTTTGAGGGCTTCTTTACATAAGAAGATGGATTTAAAGGTTAATTCTTCATCATGTTGCAAGATGGCAGTCAAATCCAATAAGTGGCACACAGTTTACATCTGTGCAACTGGTCTCTCAAGAGTTTTAGAGGAGCTGTTTGCTACAGTATAGTTGCTCTTCCAAGCCCTGTTAAACATCCATCTGTTTTGGATGCCTAACTTTCTTGTAGAAATGTGTAATGTAGTTACTGAAATAAATTTCCCTATGCTGATATAAAGTACATGATGAAAAGCAAATTTCCTCTTGTACCTATATTTAGTGAAGAAGAAAATAGGTATTTATATCGTTTCTACATTTTAAAAGTCTGCATATACAGTAATATTTTGCCCACCAGTCGGTGATGTCAGCCACCTAGAGTCATTAGGTGAGACAGCTTACAAGTAAAGAAATGAATGAACGAATGAAATAATCAAGTATAGAACAACAACAACAACAATGAATTAATAGAGCACTCTATAATCTGGTTACCCATGGCCATTATCTCTAAAAGATAAAGGAAATATCTAGTTGCCCTTCATGAAAGGAGGAAATATTTCCAGCTTCATTCTAAAGGGCATGTTCTATATTTTGAGATAGAAAAACAAAATGGTAGACTTGTTAGATACTACCATGGTTGGGTAGTATTGTCATTATTGCAGCCTTGTTTATCTTGGGAGACCTGGTGCACAGCAGTTCTTAATGAAAATCTCTCCATTGCCCTGTTGTCTTAAACTGCGTCTGAAAAAATCCATCCATATAGATTGGATGGTGAATCTAATCAATATGGAGACATAAAAAATCTATTATTGAATTGCATGGCCTTAGATTTCATGGGAAGCCAGGTAATAAAGGTTAACAGTTTTTTCCCATTCTTTCTAGTTTTGGGAAAGCCAGATAATTATTGAAAAACTGCCACTTTGTGATTTTTCCATTTGAACTGTTTTAAACACCCTTACTGTGGAAATAATGTATAATTACTATCAAAGAGACAATTCTATAGAATGGACATAATTCACTTACCTGGGTAAATACAACATCTGTAGGCTTAACTGGAAATCGCCCAAAACAAAGCTTCTTTTTGGTAAAAGGAAAAGAAGAAAAACATTGCTCACCTGAGTTAAATCTAGAAGATAAGTTACAATGAGCAACATTCCAGGCGTCTAGATTTAGACAAAATACTTAAGATAGGGTTAAGTGAAGTTTTGTTTTGATTTTCCATTGAGTGAGCACTCCTTATTCAAGGAGTTGACTGCATAGTAGGAAGGCAGATCTCTTCAATGCCCCATTTGGATGCTGGTCACCGTATCTTTCTTAAATAAGGGAAGTGCTGGCATCAGTATTGAATAGAAAAAATGCACTGCAGTGATTCCTATGTTGCAAAAGAATGTGAGTGACAGAATGTAGAGTTCATGTGCAAATAGAGCTTCCATTACTTTCTGGAGATGTGACAGATCCACATATCCAAAGTCATGATCCTAGGATTCATCACCTCCATTGAAAAGAGTAGAGTGTTTCTTAGAGATGGGACAGCACAATGTCAGCACTAGAATTCTTGTGCTTGTTTAAAACATGACTGGATTTATATATATTTATGAAGTAAGCCTGTTTGTAGCCATAAGTGTATGCTAAAAATGGAGTTTTCAAAATGGCATGAGCTATAACTTTATTGGTAATGGTCAAGGTTAAGAATGTAAATTATTCCAGATGAAGGAACTAGACATAATATGAAACTTATTGCTGTGCATTAGTAATTACAGGGCTACAAGTTGTGCAATACAGAGTTTATCATATGAAATTAACTGAAAATCATGTAAAATGATAGTTTCCTGAAAGTTTACCATTTTTAATACATTAAATAAAAACAGTGTTAATTTGGAACAGCAGCAACCAAGAAATGAGTCCATAACCACTTTTAACAAAGTAATCTCAGGTTATCCATTTCTTTAAAATGTTTCACTTTCCTTTGGTGGAAATGTTCCACTTTCATTCTTTTAGTACTAGCAGATTGAACAGTTTATGCTCCATTATATATACAGAAATCCTTGAGCTCACTGGAGATTTCTTGACTGTAGCAGCAATGTGGTTCTTGATTATTTTTTTTTAGTGCTCTTGCATTTAATTATACAATTCTACATGTCTTTGATTTGCCTTCTGTTGTTTCTCCACTTCCAACTTCTCCTGGTAATAAAATGCAGAAAATAAGTATAAATTAAGAAGTATGTGTATTTTAATTTTTGAAGTGCTTTATGGGTGAATACTTTAGGATGAGAAGAACAACTATCTAGTCATTTGAAAGCTCCACACATTTTCACTGTTGAAAACACTGAATGCACTCTTGTGCATTTTTTCATTATAACCATTATATTCATCAGATGTATAGAACATAATGCAACGTTTCTCAGAGGACATTTTGGGACATAAAATTAAGTCATAGGACAATATATTGGTACTTGACCAATATAAGCTTTTCTCTTATTTTTAGTGATTCGAAATGATTCCACATGTATTTGTTAATGATTTTTTTTTCTTATGATAGAATAAATAGTTCTTTTCTGGTTTAGTTACATTAACATTACCAACATTAGAATTAAAACTTAAATTTGAAAACTGGATCATCATGTTACTGGGTTATTTTTGTTCCCTTTCATCCTGAAATGTTGAAGTATAATTAACAGTATAATATTTACTTCAATTTTGAGAAGCTTTATTATTTTTGTTCTGAACTTTCCACTGTAATGGTTCATCAACTGTATTTTATTTTTAAAGAGTATGCATTGCATAACATAATTACACTGAACAGCAAGAAGCTCTACATGACTGGTTTCACTCTATTTGAGACTTGTCAGATGTGGGTAGCCTGTTGTTGTTCTGTGGGGTTCAAACCCTTTGCCAGGAATTGAACCCGTGGACTTTTGCACTTTAGATAATTACAGTATGTACATGGCATTAACTTTAGGAGCTGTCTGGAATGTGCTGCTCAGTGGTTGAAGGAAGGAATATTTGGAAGCTATCAGAATGGTATATACCTGCCTTTCTCAGTTGGAATTCCACGAAAAATTGTGGGGGGAAAAGTTCAGTGGCGAGTCCCATGCAATGCTAGTACTTAGTGTGCTGGAATTTCTACATTCTGCAACTCAGCTGCCAGCCTATGGTTTTGCTAGAGGTTCCATGAAACAGTTGAAAAACAACAACAACTCAAAACTTTGTGTTGGGTGGGAAGGGGGAACCAAACAGAGTAAGCTAAGAAGCTGGCCAAAATAAACCAATCCACAGAAAAATACTGTTCTCTACTCAAGACAGCATTGACAGTTATTATTGGATTATTATATCTAAAACTTAACTGATCACTCTAACATACTGTGAGCTGAGATACAATAATTTTAATGTAGGAGTTCCCTGCAACCTGAACATTATTTTAAGGGTTTCTCCTAGATAAAAGGTTGAGAACAGCTGGCATATCCAGCCCATCTTCCCTTAAGCTGTCAGAGCAGTGAGATATCTTTATAATTGTAAAGCATAGTGGCCCAAAGATATATAATATTTGATGTAAGTAGTGCCATATTGGAACTCCAGTGACAGACTCCATGGTAGTTACATAATTGTTCTATATTTCACAGTTACCTCAGTGATGCAGTTTGATAACCCTACATGCAGAAATATATAGGAACTAGATAATCATCATACCATCCCTTTGATTTGCTCTGTATTTAAATATCCTGATTTTTTTTTAGTTTATATGTAGTTGCCTTACTGTTTCACTGTTATAGTGGAAGATTATAATGCTAAACTGTAAGTCTTACACACAGTTCTGTGTATATTTTATAGAATATTTGAAATATATTTCCCAAAAATTTCTTAAAAACATCTTGAAAAATCAGGATGTCCATGTATTCTGATCTGCTTTTTAAAGACATTCCATTAAAACATATTTAATTTGAAAAATTAGATTTATTAAGAATATTATAATGTAAGCATTTCTGATTGGTTTTAGTTTTGAATGTGAAAGAGAGAAGGAGATTGGCAGAGAATGAAGAACACCCATTACCGACATTCTTTCTAAATTGGTGAGCAACATTAATAGAAAAACAGAATCCATCATGTAAAGGCAGTTATGAAAAAATTGCCATCATAATTCAGACAGATTCAGATAAAGCTATGTGAGAACTTTAAAATTATCTTTAAAATATGAATTTCAGGTCAGCCCATGGAATTGATTAGGAGTAGTTTTAGAGGAGACAGAAGATGGTACTTCATCACAAAATGCACAATTAATTTATGAAATTAAATACCACTAGGTGTAATGACTTTGCCTCTTGCTTATGTAACTTTGAAGTTAGACAACTATCCATGTAGTCATTAATTTTATCAATCACTATTAATATAGTAGACATATATACTCCTGGGAACTTTTTTCACAATTGGAAGAGAGAATGTACAAATTCGTCATCTTCTCTGAAAGTCTTAATTCTTTCTGGCAACTGGCAAGCCTGCTTTTTTCAAAGGCATTGAATATCCTCAAGACCAGACACTGGTGCTCTCCAAAAGGGGAGGGGGGACACAAAAATAATAGTTTGTGCAACTTTCAGTTGCTATTCTTTAATAAGGCAGCATAATTATAGACCCTAATTTAACACTAATTATGTATCAGCAAAGTGAAAACATATAATTGGAGATTATGACCAGGGAAATGCATTTAATGCACTTCGGAACACGCCTTCCACTCATAGCAAAATGAGATGTAAGTGAATTGATGATTTCTCACCTGCAGCTAATTTATGCTTTCCATTCCAAAGTGAACAAATATGGCTACTAATGGGAATGCCTTGGTTGGATTGGGGCCATTGGACTTTTTATGAGTGCCATTAACAGTCTGAGAAATGTCCAATCGAATTACAGCTATTATTACAGATATAACAGCATTTTCAGGATAATCTTGGTTGTGGCCTCAACTGCAAGATATAGCAAGAAAATGTACTGAAAAACTATAGTAGAGAAATAGCACAAATCTGAGTTGATTCAGTAACTCCATTCTCATAATATCTGTACTGTTGTCATAACCTGGGTTCCAAAAGCTTAAATCCAGACTAATTTAGAGTTTTAAGTTTTGAACCTTAGAAAGTTGGCTGGTTCAAAATTGTTAACAGGTAACACTTTCCATCTATGATTTATTTAAAACATGGTCTTGATAAAAATACAGTAGTTCAAATTTGGTATTCTTGATTTCTGTACTTCTGATTTTTCTGCATTCTTTTCTAATTTGCTGCTTTACTGTCCCACTAAGTATACTACATTAGGACTGCAATCATACTTCCATTCAGATGGATTCAGCCCAAAGTAAATGTTTGTGTGTGAGTGTGAATCCCTCCCTCCCTCCGCTGAAGGTATTGTCTGGAATCTAGAACAGCCTTTGAAACAAAGGGCTGTAATCAATTGGGATCAGGAGAGAAAAGGAATTTTGGCTCATTTCCTGCTTTATTGCTCCATATTGTTCCAGAGTCCTCTGGAATTATGCTGCCTTATTAAAGAATAGCAACTGAAAGTTGCATAAACTATTATTTTTGCCCCCCTCCCTTTTTGGAGACCACCAGTGTCCGGTCTTGAGGATATTCAATGCCTTTGAAAAAAGCAGAGATCTAAACCAGCCAAAGTCTCCTCTTCAGTTACTGGAGTCCTGGGATATCTGGATTTTGCCCATTCTGTTTTGTCGTCATTTACAACCAATCCCTAAGGAATAGCTGGGTTAATCTGTTGCAGTGAAGAACTGATGGAATGTACGGCAGTACATGCAGACCATAAAGTGATATCAATTAAAACTACATTTGGTACCTTAAATTCCAAGCTCAGCAAAACTTCTCAATGTTACAGAAATGTTTATATGTACCAATGGATTGCCTCAGCAACATATTTCTACATGCCTAACCTTTCTTGACCTCTTCTTCTTGCTTTTTCTTTTCTTCAATAGCTTTTATCTTCTCGTCATAAATTTCAGCTTGTGATTTCCATTCCATTCGATTGTTTTGAAGGCCATCAAACATAGGTGTAATTTCTTTATGGAACCTTGAGAATTCCTAAAGAAATAGTGTAGCTCCATATATTGACTATTGACCATTAAAACAGAAGATTAGCAGTAGCAATACAGGCATTATTATACATAGAACAATCTTTGCTGGATAACAGAGGATTGAAAATCTTATCAGCCCAATATCTTTTCTTCAGGGACTCATTTCTTACATATATTCCACAAGGAAACCTCTCTACCTGCAGGTTTTGCTATAGCGCTTGGAGTTATTTCCTTTATTTTAGTTCACTCTTTTTGGTACTATTTCCTTTTTTTGTGGATTCTGACATACAATGCTAGAATGAGGCTAACGTTTCTAGCAGAGAAATACAGGAGATACTTTAATTAATATGCCTCTCTATTGCCCCTTTGTCTCAACCTGCATCAAATACTGGACTTACCAGTCAAGAGGAAAGTGTGGGTTTGGAAATTGGGAATGTATTCCTAAATATCTGATTCTGTTTTTAATGTATGCATATAAGATCATGGTTTTACTGAATGTTATGCATGCAGTTTGACACCTTGATTGGAAAAGACAGTACAACTTGTAGGAAATACTTCAGCAGACTCAACATTTCAGGGCTTGCACAATCATATGAGGTTATACGTATAACTTATTTGCTTGATCATTTATAATTTCTTTTCATCAAAAATAGCTCTCAGTGCAGATTTAACTCTTATATTTCTTATTTCTATATAATAAAATATATAGAAAAAATGGAATAATATGAAGTTCAACTTACCTTATACACAAAGGTACATACAAAATCAATGAAACCAACTTGAAGCTTGGGTAATTCATCCCTCTTGCTCCTATCCATCAAAGGCTAGAAAGGATTGAAGAATGTAATTAGTGGGTATGTAACCGGATCAACTATTTTTAAGATTGAAACAATGCTGCATAACATAATAAACTACTTACAATTGGCTGTTGCTGTAAGACAGTTCGTTCAAGATCACCTTGCTCCCAGAATTCATTTGCAACCATGAAGGCAACCTGAGAATGAATAATAACTTATTTTAAGTTTTTGCAATAATTGTCAGCCATAAGAGTAATCAGTCATGTCCATCAAAGCATGTATGCATTTTCCCATCAGATTCAGTCTGTCACATCTGACATCTCCTAGTAGGATGGATTTGGACAGTTACTTGTGGTTATTTGCACATCCTCAACCTTCTAAGATCAACACTTGCCTATTAAATGTTAAATATTACATATAAGTAATTACCATCAGTACACAAAATCCTTACTGTAAAATGTTTTTAAAGCTGCCATAGAAGAAAGCTTGCAAGCAGAATTAACATGGGACTGAATTGCTTTTAAACAAGTATTTGGTTTAAAATTAATCATGCTTTTGTTTTAAATGTATATATTGGGGGGAAGGGCACATGGGAACTGACCTTGGCTTTGCTAACTACTAGGTCAGCATGTAGTGTTGGAAAACTAGGGAAAGCTCTCTTTAAAATTCTTAATAAAAGGAAGTGACCAGGAGCATAATTCTGGGTATATTTTAATGTAGCCAAATTTGGTATATTTGATTTTCCCATGTAAAAGGATACTGTAGAAAAGGGCAGAGAAAAGTATCTCTTCTATGAAAGAATGCTAACACTTAAGAACATTTCTTTTATTTTTAGAAAATGTTAAAAAGAAGAAAGAGAAAACATACTTATAAAAGTGATAATAAATTGGTAAAAATGGGTGGAGACTATTTGTTAAGAAGAACATTGGGATGTAAATCTAAATAATGTGTTACTTGTTTCCACTGCTAGAAATGGGGGTCATCATGTAAATGACTAGATGATTGTCAAGTGGGTTCCAGAGTCATAAGTGATGTGGTCTTCTCAACACAGTTCACTGCAAGTCATAGTTACGATCAATGGCCTGAAAGGGGAATTGGACATGACAGGTAGAAAAATGGCCACAGACAGGCCTGAGTGGTAATTAATAGGGACAATAAAGCCAAGGAAGAGATCTTCTTAACAATGGGCTTAGCAGAATCTTTGATTATCAGTGTTGCAAACAGACTCCTTAGATGATCTCAGATGACTGAAACCTCAGCACAGGCAGATCTTGAAAAGTTTGGGTGTGAACTCCCCATCTCTGAGCTCAACTAAAATTTGCCACTTATTTGTAATTTTCAACTGACCAAAAAAAAAGGGGGGGGGAATAATAAAATATACAAAGAGTAATATGATCCCTGTATTAAGTCCATTAAATGAATGAGCTTGAATTGTATTACACCAAATTAGGTTTTGATCTTACCATGCTACTTTCTGAATGCGGCTGCCAGCATTCAGAGTCCAATATGACCTTTAGCCTGAAACAGATGGTGTACCCTGGGCTAGATGGAGCTTTGGTCTGATCTGGAAGGACTACTCTTAAGGGATTGTGGCTTCCTTAAAAACAAATATTGAATTTCTCCTTTGTTACATTATATTCAAATTGCTTTGCAAATACAGCAAATAGATTAGAAGTATAAATAAAATTCTAAGTTCTGCTTGATTCATATGGTGCCCACCTTACTTTGTACCTCCCAAGGTTTAGTGATGGCAGAAAGGTCACAACCAGTCATCATCATCGCCCTTTAAATAAAAATAATAGATTTAGATAGGAAAAAAAATCAGTATATTCCATGTTGCAGGAAGAGTAAAACTAAATTGACCTACATGATTACTTCTTTTTTGGTTGGGTCCATAGATACATATTTAATCGCGTCATTGTCATCTTGTATTTTTTCAGTGGCATCCACTATTTTTTGAAACATAGTTCTTTTCCTGTGAAAAATAATATCTTCTGTAATATATATGTCATATTTTTGAGGGTCTGCTTCAACATCCAGTATTGTGTGAATCTTAGCTTTGCCCTCCCCTCCAGTTCCCTGAGTACGGTCTGTATCTGCTCTAGACAGTCCCCAACCCCATGGGCTATGTTTGAGAGATGTGTAGTTAAGTTAGAAACTCCTGATAGATGGAGGTCAATCAACAGAATTACACCACTGAATCTGATTCATAGATTACAAGAGCCCAGTCCAACAGGGCTCCTGAAATTAGATCCAGGAATTAGTTGACAAAGCAGAAAGGAATAATGTTTATCACGCTGTATCTTAAGCATAGTAATGCCCTGATATTTGAACTCTACTAGATGAATCTTGCTAAGATACCTTATTGACTCTCAGTATCATATTTACTTCAGGTAATAATGTATATACATAAAGTACATTGGAATGCAATAGTTTTTATGATGCATAGATATGCAAAAGTTCAAATTTGACATAGTCACAGATTTCTTCAATTGTTGATGTTTGTATTATTTAATTTTGCTTTAATGCTGATTAAAACCACAAAAGTGCAAAATAAGCTTCTTAAAATTATAATATGACAAAATGCAGCAATTTAAATGTGCATAAGAAGATTTTGTTGTTTTATAAACAGGAAATAAAGGACTTACTTGAAATACAGAGCCAAGTCAGTCGCTATGATTGCAACTTCAAATATATGTAAAACAGCTTCATACTGGCGTTTATTTAGATTTTGGAAGATGTTTAAACTCTGCAGAATGAAGATTTTTTGCTAGTCAATACTGCTTCCAAAATAGAAAATAGCATTACCTACATGTATTAATGCTGCTGTTTTGCAATAGCTAGTAGAAATACATTCTGTATCAAATAAATGAAAATAAACACAGACCTCATCTTGTAGCAGTGTTTTACTGTACTCTAGATGGTGCCGTTCTAAAATGGAAGAGCCATGGAGCCTTGCCAGTGGAGCTGCTGACCTGGTAAAACATTATATAGTTTAAAATACCTCAGTTTTTCCCCCCCGAATCTTGGTTTTGCACATTTTAGAACAGTGGAGACAAGCTGTGGAGCATAGGCAACACCCTGTTTGCATACCTAGAATACCCCTGGAGTATCAGGTCCAAACTACTTGGCTTGGTTTCTATTTGAGGAGATCAGGGGCAAAATAGATGCATTAAGCCTTGTTTAAGATACCTATTTTATTTCTTAAAATGCATGGAAGCCTAACACAAAATCAAGTGATCTGCTCCACTTTGTTAGATTTCGAGGAACAAAATGGGTGCTTTCAGCTCTGCAAAGCTTATGACTTGTATTTTGCCCCTTCACTTCCCATGATCCTCATGTGGCAAAAAATGTTACCCATTCTTCAAAGGCCATTTACATCCCTCAAAGGCTGTCTATGTATTTATTAATCTTAAACTTGCTACCTGTAAATCCCCCACTTATGGTGTAGAGTTTGTCATGCTAATTTGCTTCTTATCAGTGAAGTCAGAACAACAAATCTTCCTGCTAGTCAGTCTCTGATCTCAGAAGGTGTCAAGGCTGACTTTTGAGCTCAGCATGGGCAGTTGCCAAAAGCTCAGGAGAGTTCAGCAATTGACATTGGAGACCCCAGAGACAAAATTCTTGGGCCAGCAGTGACTGTTAGATTAGCCATGGTCTGTTTTCTACCACTCGCAACCTCTGAAACGTAATGGATGTATCAGATTATAGAACAGTCTTTATACCGAGTTGTTTTCATTTATTTATTTTCAATTCACATTCAATTCAATTCAGAAAAGTCCCCTTAAAAATTATCATCCTCAACATGATTATTATGTATACCTCTCTTACTTTTAGAGGAGCTCAGAGAAGTTTAAAGGGGGTGGGAGGAGAGATAAATAAAACCATCACACTCCTTATGGACTTTTTGCTGAAAAAAGAGAAAAATGAACTTGTGATTTATGGGTTTGATTATCAGAAAAGGTAGACTACGGAAAGAAGGAAATTTAAGTTGTAACTTTAGAGAGATGGGGTAAAATATCAACGTACTTGTAACTCCTGTTAAGAAGACTGGAAGCTGCTTCTTTATAGCTTGTCTTTCCACTTTTTTTCATTTACTTACTACTTTTCTTTATTTTCCTTTTCTCCTTCAAAATTTATATTGTTTTTATTCTTTTAAAAAAATAGTTAATAAAAATTATATCTATCATCTATCGCAAGAAAACTAATGGTGTTTTCATTCTTTGAAACAAACATGAAATAAAGTAATCTAAAAATCATCCAATCTTGGACTAGTTATCCCATAAATGCCTGGGTGGATGGGTGTCTCATCAGCTGTTTTCTGAAAGAAGAAAATGTGATTGCCGGCCAAGCATCTTTCAGGAAAGAGTCCTATGATGTGGGTGTTGCTGCGGAGATGCTGTGCTCCTGACTATCACAAAGCTGAAACCCAGGGCTTTTCCAGCTGAATGAGTTGCATGACTTGGCTGAGACTAGGCAGAGAACTCCCCAGCTATACCACTGTCCCACCAGAAGTAGTACTATCTTATCCAAGCAAGTTAGCTTCCTAATTCCATCTATCCATATACCTCTTGTCTTATACAGGTTCAGCTTCAGTTCTGGGGGCCTCATCCAGGCCATCACTGCATCCAGGCAACTGTCAAACACCTGCACAGCCTTTCCTGATTTGAGTGGAAAGGACAGATGGAGCTAAGAATCATCAGCATATTGATGACACTAAACTCCAAATCTCAGGTTGTACAGATGTAGATACTGAGTAACAAAGGGAGAGAACTGAATTCAGTAGGATCTACAAATCGGGTGACATGGGCCAAGCAAAAATCTATTGCCACACCCTAGGGCAGTTCTGCAGGTAAGGATGGAAGTACTGTAAGAGTGCCCTCCAGCTACACCCCCCTGGACAGTCCAACAACATCCCCTGCTCAGTGGTCTCAAAGGCCACTGGGAGATCAAGGAGGATCAGCACCTAGTCTTGCCTCAATATTCAGCACTCATTGTGTCTCCCTCCCAGTAGAAGTTATTGATCAGGGCAGCCAAATCTGTTTCTGTGCTACCCCCAGGTCTGAACAAAACATTTAAAAGTAGCCATCACAGTACTACAATAGCAGGCAACAAATATAATAGGACAACGTATATCCGTTTTTGACAGTTCATTTTCAGAAATGGGAGTGATTATGTCTGTGCCAGGAGAGGCTTTGAATCAGCAAGTCTGCTCATCATCCCCATCCCACCTTAAAGAGAAAAGTCATGCAAGAGTTTGTACTTCCTGACCATCAATTGCTGCAGAATCTAAGTAGAATCTCTACATTTAGTAGCTGTGAATCTCCATGGTTAGTAGTATACTAACCATGCCATATTGAGTAGCTTTTGCTGTAGAGCTCAACTGGACAGAACTATTGGAACTTGCTTGTGAACTTCCCAGGGGCATCCAGTTGGTCACTGTGGTAAAAATGGTAAAGATAGTTCAACTCTTGGTGACAATATGGACACAACCAAACCGTTGTTTTCACAATGGCATGGAAATGGGTTGTCATTGCTTTTTTCTGGGCTGTTTTTTTTTAAATTCTCAGTTTAGCTTATGCTTCTGGTGTATCTGCTAGTCTCCATACAAGTATAACCAGACCTAACTCTGTTTAGCTTCCAAGTCCAACAAGAAACCAGGATATTGAAGCATGTAGATCTCTGGTTCCACCTTGAAGAGACTCTTACATTTGAGTTCTCATGGTTTACATGTTCTTTATAGTCAAGGAAACAAAAGAATGCTAGTTTAAGCATGAAATATTTTATAGTGACATGAAATAACATGTTATTTATTTAATAACCAAAGATAAACAAAATGTACCACTCACTTCATTTGATACAAGTTGTTGGTTCCTCTGTGATCAATATCATGGCAGAAAGCTGCAGCTACCAGAGCAAAGGCTTCTAGGTCAGTGTAATATTTCTTTAACCTACCGGTCTATAAAAAGAGATGCTTTTTTAACATTTCATATCTATATTTATATATCAAAATGAAAAGCAGATTATGGCTTAGATCCAATGTAACAACTGATACCATTAAAAGAGCAAACATGGTCTGTCCGACATTAAATCCATGCCGCCAGTTGTGGTAAGTGATGTCGCGATACCCTTTTCTGATTGTATACATCCATCTTGTGAGTACCTGTGACAAATAGAGACATTCCATTTTCTACTATTAAGTCTTGTGAACACTGTATAAGATAACCATCTCACTGTGATCATTAAAGCTGTTAAGGTGAGGGGGGATAGATGAACTTTCAGACCTGCAAAATCGATGTCAGCCTTGCAAGGCAGTCCAGACAAGAAGCACACCCAGGAATTCTAGCTCTATCTTTATTGTAAGGTTACATTAACAGACTCTTGCAACGCTGAAAGTACATTTCAGCATTGAAAGTACATTTCAGAGATTTTCTGAAAGTAATTTCAGAGTTGCAAGATTCTGTTAATGTAACCTTACAATAAAGACAGAGCTAGTATTCCTGGGTGTGCTTCTTGTCTACACTACCTTGCAAGGCTGACATCAATTTTGCAGGTCAGAAAGTACATCTCTCTCCCCCCACCCACCTCTTCACTTCACAGTCCAAGAAACTAGAGAGGATCCCTTCTGAGACATTTGCCACACCCCATTCCTTCTGCAGGCTCAGCTGCCTCTTATCTGACCATTGCCTAG
Organism: Candoia aspera; assembly: GCF_035149785.1. Taxonomy (NCBI): domain Eukaryota; kingdom Metazoa; phylum Chordata; class Lepidosauria; order Squamata; family Candoiidae; genus Candoia; species Candoia aspera. The sequence goes on along the minus strand of NC_086158.1, from coordinate 73,219,682 downwards.
TCTGTGACTCTTCCTCTTGTCTCCCAAGGTCATTCCCATATGCCACTATGAGTCCAAGCAGGAGGTGACCAACATGAATTACCATGGGTATAGCCTCCCAATCCAGGCATGGGTGCAAGATGGATTTGTGCAGGAACCCCCTGGTCACAGTTGCCAGCTGTTCTTCAAGCAGGAGCCAAAAGCCCAAGAGAAGCCCCAAAACTGTATACCAGTTCTGTCTGGGTGATTGTTACAGCATCCAAAATTAAAGATGGAAGGCCTCCAGATCCAGGGGGCACTTTACTCCACACCCTTAGACTTGCTAGGGTTAAGCCAGACTCCCCACAGTCTCCAGACACTAGGAAAGGACCTTGATGACATCACTTGTTCAGCCTGGAGTAAAGATGTATAGCAAATTATCATCTGCATACTGATGATACTTAACCTCACGCCAATAGATGATATCAATCAGTGGATTTGTGTAAATGTTAAATAGGAGTGGAGAGAGTGTAGAACCATGATGGAGTTCATAAAATCTCTCCCCTCCTACCAACAACAACTGGAACCTGTTCCAGAGGAAGGAGGAGAATGCCCTGCCCCTCACTCCCAACCCCTAAAGTCAGCCCAGAAGGAAACCCTGATTGATGGCATTGAAGACCACTGAGGAATCAAGGAGGGCCAGAATGGATGCACGATCTCATCCTGATCCTACTAAACAGCATCAACTAATATGATCAATAAACAGGACTGCCAGCTGGCTTTCTGTGGATACAAGAAGAGTGGAAAAATAATTAGATTTTGCCATTCTTATTGCCACAAGGTAACCCTTTATAAAAGCTCAATTGGATTCACTCTTTGTCCTCTTCTGCAGCACTCTAGGTGTCTCTTCTACTTCATCTCCCAAAATGCCTTTGAAAACTAGGGGCTTTCCAGATCCACATGCAGTAGGCGTCTCCCCAGGCACAATCTCATCTAGGGCCATCTCATCTCCTCATTCCAGGGAGTGACTAACACTGCAGTTGAATCATGCATCAGAGCCTTAGGAGTAACTCCCAATTCCCTCTGAAGCCCAGTAGGGTCCATCAGTGGGTCCTTTTTATGTCATGTTTGGAACTTGCTTTCTGGTACATTTGTCCCTAAGGCAAGCCATTGCTATCATGAAATAACTATCAGTTTGCAAAGCTGACATGTCATAGATTTCACACTGAACCATCTTTACTAAAATAAGGCAAAATGAATCTGACCTCTACTGGCACCTTGAACTTTTCTACAACATTTATCTGAAAGAACAATTGTATCCCACACTTGATCAAGTCATGATCTGTAACAGGGAAGTCACTGAAGTGAAATTCATAAAGCTCAGCATTCTTTGGATCAGGCAATTCCTCTGTCTGTTGAAGGAAAAAAACAAGATACCCTCAGTTTGACAGGTAAAAGATATTTTGATTAGGAAGGAACCTTTTTCAGCTTTTTTTGTTAATGGGAATACTGCCTTGCCAACAGCTTGGAATCAACACATTGCATATGCAGAATTCTCATGTTTCAAGACGCATGTCTAATAAAAACTAACCTATTCAATAATTATGAATTATTTTTCCAAAGAAAATATTTTTATGGCAGTGTAATATAATGCTTCCTAGTAGTTTGTGTGAGATACAACTTTTATTTAAGATAATCTGATCTATACTGATAGTTTCTGTAGGATGAAGATACATGTTACAGCAGACTGGCTCAATCTGTGCCCCTTCAGACTAAATTTGGCTCATCAAATATGCCCTGTTTGTGCATGGACATGGCATTCATCCTTTAGCCCCGTGGTTTGCAATTTCAGGCAAAGAAGCAGAGTGGAAAATTATGACTACCCTCCTATGGAAGTTATTCTGCATCACAGAAAAGGGCTCCCTAATCCATTCTCTTCCTACAGTCACCAGTCTGATGCTTTAAGAAGCCTGACGAGCAGGTATTAATAGTACTTTCCAGGTCATGCTCCCCAGCTGTCAAAATGTTGCCAACTCTGAGAATACCATAATTCAAATAAATAGAAAAGAGATTTATAAAAATGTATTCCCTTTCCTCCAATTCATGGGCATCCAGCAGAGGGAAACAAGAGGGTATAAAGTGAGGAAACATATATCACAATGCAAACTCTGCCCCTTTGATACATGAGTCATGATGTCACAAACATGAGCATAAGACACTGAGCTCACTTGGTGTTGTCACAGTTGGTTCTTGAATAATATAAGGAAGTCAGCATCCCGGGAACTGTATACTTCTTGTTCTGACAAGACCTCTGGATTCAACAAATGCTATTGCTCCAGTTGGTTTTGTGAATGGAAGGAGTGACCTTCTCTCAATGAATGGCCACTCTGGAATCAACTTAATCATTCAGCTCACAGTGACATTGAAACATTTAAATATCCACCTTTGTGCAGGATGGATCCTAAGCTTATGGGGTTTTACTATATAGGCTGTGCAATCTGAGCAATATAAGTCCTGTGACTCTCCAAAATATTGTTAGAGAGGATGGTCCAATATGAGTAATTGAGACATGCTCTGAACCCAATACTCAACTAGACTAGAATATTGCTCTGAATACCATGCAATCATGGAAGGGGCAGAGGGAACCAAACACCTACATGCTATAAAGTCTAATTTGTAAAGGCAGCAATAGTAACCATTTATTGCAATAGAAGAATCCCTAGGTGCTATTACAGGTAATTGGTAACATTAGGAATTTTAAATGTTTCTTACTTAATTATGGTATATTTGTGAATTATATACATTTTATAGCCCAAAGAAGAGGAAGTGCATTGAAATGGGATGCTAGTCAGAGAGGGAACAGGATAAAACAGTACATTATGTAGCAAGAGAGATGGCCCTCTAGTAAAATGGGAGTTCTGTATATAGAAGATTAGATGGAGAAAGAACCCGGTGGCTAGGAAGGCAGATCATAAGCTATGAATGTATGTATACATGTATGTGTGTGGGGGTGTATGGGGGTGTGTATGTATCTTCTTACCTACCTATCCTGAGCCCAAGCATTAAAAGTCAGAAAAGTGCTTTAACTGGGGCCTGGTAGTAGATTGGAGATTGGGAATTACTGCAATGATGAACCATCAGCATCTTATGTTAATAACATCTGATTCCAGTTCAAAGTCAAACAATCAGTCCACTTAACAATTTTTGAACTGTTCTCAGAAGCATCCCCTACCCCAAAGTACATTTCAGTTGTAAAGTTACTTTCAGTTGGAAGTTACTCTAACATGGATTAGTGAGGCTGTAATGGTATGTGGGGAAGATCTTGGGAGACGGGGCAAAGAGATGCTGCCTAGGGAATGATCAGATAAGAGACAGCATAGCCTGTAGCTGGATAGTAGGCGGGGCAAGAGGCTCAGAAGGGACCCTCCCTAATCTCTCTGGCTGTAAAGGACGGTGGGAGAATTGTACTTTCAGACTTGCAAGATTCTGTCAATGTAGCTTTACAATAAAGTAGAATTAGCTTATCTGGTTGTGTTTGCTGTCTGGTCTACCTGGTAAGGCTGACATCAGTCTTGCAAGTCTGAAAGTACAATTCTCCCACTGTCTGCTTTATAGCCTGAGAAACTAGGGACGGTCCCTTCTGAGCCTCTTGCCCTGCCCACTATCCAGCTGCAGGCTATGCTGTCCCTTATCTGACTGTTCACTAGGCAGCATCTCTTCAACCAATCTCCCAAGGTCTTTCCCACATACCATTACAGAGGCCAACTATTTCTATCCAGGAAGAATTATAGCTGGTGAATCTGGCTGGTATAAGATATTCCATGCTACAGTGGCTTAAGGAGCACCCTTGTCCTTTTAAGCCAATCCAAAACAGTATGAATATGACCCATCCAGGCTGAAAAGCAGCCTGCTAATCTGCCATATCTGGAATGATTCTCAGTTTATTCCTTTTCACCTAATCTGTTACAAGTTCAAGCACTGGTTTAATATCTCTGCTACTTCAGCTGATGGAAAACAGAAGTTATGTTTGGTGTAATCAGCATACAGAGAATACCTCATTTGATTCTCAGGATAACCTCACTTCCCTCAGTGGTTTTGTATGGATAACTTTATATGGCTAACAGAATGGAGTAATTGGACGTTTATGGCAACCCAAAGCATAAATAGTACATCAAATAGGGATTCCTCAGTGATCTGGAACTGATCTTCCAACTAGCATGAAAAAAGGTTCCACAAATTCCAATACCAGGCACCTTCCTCAGAAAGACCCACAACCAGCAGTATCAAAAAAGTCACACTTCTTCTCATCTGAGCCAATTGATGTGCCTAAACCAAATCTGTCACATTTTACAGCAACTAATCATTCACCAAGGAAACTCTAGTTTAGCAGTGGATATATTGGGTGGATGTATCTAGTTTAGCAGTGGATATATTAGGTGAAAATTCCAGCTACAAACATCAAAGCCAAGTTCTTGTTTTGCTTTGCAATTGCATTTCCTGCTATTTATTTTGATGCTAGGTCTGGGCCTCAAATCAGTCCCTCTCATAAAAATGGCATTCCTACGGTGAGGCACCTGCTTTATTCCATTTGAGAGCTAGGATTGCAAACTTTGTTATAGATAAGAACCTTTATATGTGGCAGTGCACAGTAGATTGCTGTATGAAGGATCTTCCCATACATTCCACAGATTTCTTACTATGATTCATACCACTTCTTAAACATGAGAAAGGAAGAATGAAAAAATAATCTAATGCATTAAAATTTAAATTTTAACAATCTAAAATGAAGAATACTTGGGGACAGAAAAGTTCTAATGACATTTGTTTGCTTACTCTTTCTCAAGACAGAACTAGGTGTAATAGAAGGCAGCTGGTACAAATGGCATCCTGATGAGCCATGTGATTATGCATTTATTTATTTATTTATTTATTTATTTATAAGATTTGTATGGCTGCCCATCTTAAAGTACAACTATAGGGGGCTCACAACAGCATGGCCCTGGAAATTTTACATATCATCTTAGAAATACATGATGAGAAGGGAAAGAACTCAACATGAAGATTCCATTTTCACTGGAAAGTCTATATATATATTCTTGAAATACAGAAGTCTTTCACGAGTATTTATAATCAATCTCAAATACGTGTCACAGAGCAAAATGTGCAATAAGAGCTAGAGAAGCAAGCTGCTAAGGACTCATTGTAATGGTTGCAAAGGAAGCAGGTTGTAATGGTTGTAAAGGAAGCAGGTCCACCCAATTGTCTTGTTGATAATTGACGAACGTCCGTAAATATTGTTCCAGTGTTGAATTAACAGCTTCAGTAGATCCATCCGTCTCTGGATGCCACGCAGTGGAGAGGGCTTGTTTGGTGCCAAGCAGTTTTAAAAATGACCTCCAAAACTGTGACGTAAATTGTGAGCCCCTGTCGCTCACCAAATGGGCGGGGATCCCGTGGAGCCGGTACACGTGTACGAGGAAGAGGCGTGCCAGCTGTTGCGCGGTGGGGATGGAAGCGCATGGGATAAAATGCGCTTGTTTGGAGAAAAAGTCCTTTACTACCCAAATGACTGTTTTTCGTTGACTGGGTGGGAGGTCCACAATAAAATCCATGGATATGTCCTGCCATGGGTAGGCAGGGGTGGCCACAGGTTGCAGAAAGCCTTGAGGCTTGCCAGGTTTGCGCTTGGTTGTTGCGCACACAGGACAAGCGGCCACATAAGTTTTAAGGTCCCTTAGAAGAGTTGGCCACCAGAATTGACGTCTGATGAGGTGAAGGGTTTTAAGGTACCCAAAATGTCCGGCCAACTTATTGTCATGGCAGCGCTGGAGGATCGTCTTTCGTAAAGCCTCAGGGACATACAGACGATCGTTTCGCCAGGCAAAGTCTTCAGTAAAAGTTACAGTGTTTAAATTCGCTTGTAACCAAGTGTCAGATTTCAGGTGGAAAAGCAACTGTTGTTTCAAGTCTGATGGAATTGGCAGACACGCCGGACAGGAGGGAGGCGGAGCAGTCTGGCGTTGAGCCTGTCGCGCTCGCGTCTGACTGCGTGTCACAGCTGCCAAACTCAATTGCTTTTCAGTCCATACAGTACCCTGTACCGTTGGCCCAGGGCCAGCATCTTGGGGTCTGCGTGATAAGGCATCTGCTAAAAAGTTTTTCCTGCCTGGTATAAATTTGAGTGTGAAATCAAAGCGAGTGAAAAATTCAGCCCATCGAAGTTGTTTGGGGCTGAGTTTTCGACTGGTGCTTAATGCTTCTAAGTTCTTATGATCAGTCCACACCTCGAAAGGGTGGGAAGCCCCTTCCAGTAAGTGACACCATGTTTCCAAGGCTGTTTTGACAGCAAACGCCTCTTTTTCCCAAACATGCCACCTTCTCTCTGTTTCTGTGAACTTGCGAGAGAGGTAAGCACAGGGTTTTAGAGTGCCAGGTTGGTCTGCTTGCAGCAGAATTGCTCCAATGGAGTAGTCGGAGGCGTCCACCTGCACTACAAAAGGCTTAGTTGGGTTAGGATGCTGCAAAATAGGTTCAGTGGTGAAAATCTGTTTGAGCGCATCGAACGCTTGTTGGCAGGCTGGGGTCCATTTAAGGAGTGCGCCTGGGTTCTTGGAGCGCCGCATATCCCCTTGAGCTTTAGTTTTTAGTAGTTCAGTTAGGGGAAGGGTGGTTTCAGCGAAATTTTGGGCAAATGCCCTGTAAAAATTGGCGAATCCAAGGAAACTTTGTAATTGCTGCCTGGTACGGGGAGGTTCCCATGCCACAATGGCTTCAACCTTGGCAGGGTCCGTCTCAATGCCCTCTGCTGAAATTCTATACCCTAAGTAATCAATCTGTGATTGATGGAAGGCACACTTGGACAGTTTCGCATACAACTCTGCTTTCCTCAGTTTAGCAAGCACTTGACGCACCAAGTGAATATGTTCTGTCATGGTTTCAGTATAAATTAACACATCATCCAAATACACTAAAACCCCTTTGAATAGGTGGTCATGCAAGACCTCATTGATAAGTTGCATAAAAACCCCAGGTGCCCCAGACAGACCAAAAGGCAACACTTTGTATTGGAAAGCCCCAAGAGGACAGTTGAACGCGGTTTTCCACTCATCCCCCTCCCTTATGCGAATGCGAAAGTAAGCTTCCCTTAAATCTAACTTCGAGAAGATTTTGCCCTTGGCCAGATGTGATAACATATCTTTGATGAGGGGCAAAGGATATTTATTTAATATTGATACTGCATTGAGCCCGCGGAAATCGGTACATAGCCTCAAAGACCCATCCTTTTTTGGTCTAAAGAGGACAGGTGCCCACACCGGAGAATTTGCCGGCTCAATGAAACCCCTAGCTAGATTTTTATCAATGAATTCCCTCAGCGTGGCCAGCTCTTTAGGAGACATGGGATAGATTTTTGGGTGAGGTAATTTCACATTGGGCAGAAATTCAATGGCACGGTCTGTCTTTCGGTGCGGTGGTAAGCGATCTGCTTCCTTCTCTCCAAACACATCTGCCAGATCTTGGTATTGCTTAGGCAGTCCTTCTAGGGGTTGAAGTGTCTGTACAGTAGTGGTAGCCACCTGTCCACCCTCAATGTCCTCCAACAAGTCCTTTTCTGGTGCTTTATAAAACCCATCAGCAAATGTTACAGTTCTATGCAACCAGTTGATAAAAGGATTTTGTTGTACGAACCAAGGCATTCCCAATATAACCAAAGGACCCCCCACTGGAGCTATGACAAAAGGCAATTTCTCCCAATGGGTACCCATTTGCAAAGCTACAAGTCCTGTAGAGTGGGTAACCGCTTTTCCCCCAGCCATAGTTTCATCCAATTGCGTGAAGATCATTGGTCATTGCAAAGGAAACGTGGGCAGTTCTAGGGCGGCTACAACATCAGGGTGCATTAGTGAACGTGAACAGCCCGAATCTAGCATAGCCCAGACTTCGACAGTTTTGGTTCTAGATCCCAATTTCACTTTGACAGTCAGTGTAGGAAAATTCCCACTCACCGAATCGTGGTCGCGCCCTGTTTCTTCCACCTGCCCAACGGCGCCCTTCAGAGCAGGTGGTAGCCTTTTCCCGCCGGCTGGTCGAAATGCAATTCCTCCTCCTCTTCTCCAAATAGGAGTTCTGCAGGGTCGACTTCTGCGCAGGCAGCTCTCATCTTACGCGGTAATGCTGGCGATTTTCCCAGCGCTTTCACCGGCCGCTCCTCCGGTCTGCGTCTTGGGCACGAAGTGGCACGATGCCCTTCTTTCCCGCATCTTAGGCACTGACCTTTCGCAAATCGTCGTTCCCTTTCCACCTCCCAACTTTTCGTTTTCAGGCGGCTTGAAAATCCAGGGGCACGAGCCCCCCTACTAACTCTGGTTTGCCTCAGTTCTTTGCTATGGGCGAACGTTTGTAGAGCGTTTTCCGCGCTGCCCGCCAACTGAATCCACCCATACAACGTTTTGGGGTCGTCCCGACACAAAGCCCACCGGAGGACCTCTATCTCTAGTCCCTGTTTAAACATTTCCACTAAAGTCGACTGGGACCAATCCTCCACCTTTCCCACCAGGGCTTTAAATTCCAAAGTGTAGTCTGCGACGGAGAGGGTTCCTTGATAAAGTTTTTTCAAGGCGTTTTTCGCTCTCTCTTGGGCCAAGGGGTCTTCGAAGTGCTGCTTTAGTGCCCACAGAAACTCATCAAAGTCCTCTAACTCCATGGCTTCTGCTTGGCATAACTGCACATACCAATCCGCTGCCCTCCCCTTCAACTTGTTGGCAATAAAATTAATTTTGCCCTGCTCCAAACGAAAGCATCGCCCCCAATCATCCATGTAATGTCTAGCATTGGTAATGAAGAAAGAGAGCATGGTAGGGTCGCCATCAAACTTTACCCCAAACGGTGGAAAGGTTCTCATCGGCTCCGCCGGCTGCGATGGCTCCGCAAACGTCAATGCGCGTCGAGCCCCCAGTGGTGGCCGCTCCCTCGTTGCTCTCGACTCCCTTCCCCTCGATTGTCGGGAAGCCCAAGTCCTACTTCTTCCCCTGAGTGACGGGGACCTCTCTCTCGGGTAAGCCAGCTGAGAGGGGTCTTCTTCCCAATCTTCCGGTAGAGACCCCTGGGAATATCCTTCAGGAGGGTCACTATCATGTCCATTTTGTCCTCTATTGCCTTCATGCGGGCAGAGGTGACGGGCTCTTCTAGGGGTCTAGTGGTCACCACCACCCTCGGTGATAAGGGGATTTCATGTTCCCAGGATGGCTGTGGTGATTCCCTCCCCGTTCTTGCTTCCACCTCGGGTTGAAGTTCACCCCTTGTGGCACCCTGCACCACCAACAATAGTTCATCCAATTGGGCATCCCGCTTCTCTCGACGGGCTGCCCTTTGGGCTCGCGAGGTCGGAGCTACCAGGGTCTTTGTCGAGTCCGGCTCCTCTTCGCTCCCCTCACTCTCGCGTAGTTGAGGTTCTGTCATCGCTAGCGCTCCCCGTTACCCACACTTTGGATGGGGCTAGCGGAAGATGTTTTAAATGATTCTCAGCTTTATGTAATGGTTGCCTAATCCCAAATACTCAGTCTCACAAGCCCGGGCTTAAAGATAACTGATTTATTAAAGGAATAGTATGCAAATACAGAGAAAGCTGAGAATGAGCAAAAGCGCGTCAAATACAAACTTAATAGCCTTGCCTCCACCCCAGTCCTGCCCCGAGCGCTCGTTAGCAACCACCCCCTCCCAGGTGCTAGCAACCATTACATCTGCCTGGGAAAGCAACCTTGAACAGAGTTGCAAACCCAAACATACATTCCAAAGGAGCAAAATAAGGAGCACAGCAATAACGGAAAATACCAGCAAACGGTCAAGCATGTAAGACATGGAAGAACGGTTTGACATGTGAAACGTTACGATGTTAACAACACATTGAAACGGTGAACATGACACTCATCCTACCATTTATTATTATTATTATTATTATTAATAATAATAATAATAATGATATAAATCAATGGTTAAAAGTGCATCCTCCCATTGGGGATGTGAAGGTACAGAAATGTAGCCAGTTCCTTGGTAGTTATAGATAAGACAGGTAGAAGAAATTAAACATGTACATGCTACTCAGCTCTCCAAATGTAGCAGCTCTGACTACATTTCCCTGTAATGAAACCTGTTACGTCCGAGCTAATTGTTTCTGGTGTGTAAAACTCTCAGTCCAAACATCTATCCCTTAACTAAGTCAAGTGAAATCAAAAGTTGAACAAATAAAATTTAAAACACCTAGCTGGTAAATAAACCACCAAGAATATTTCTACAATATGGAACTATGTCTGTGTAGACTTAAAGCTGACATTTAGGAAAACATTTGGTTACTTACTAGAGTTTTAATAAGCTCTTTCTCATCACAGTCTTCAATATTATCTTGATTCAGTTTTTCTTTGCATTTCTTAAAGTAAGGAGCAAATGAAAGAAACAATTAAGTTCAATTCATCTAACAATAAGATCCACACTTCCACACAGGATGTGTAATGAACACTCACCAGTATGGTTTTAATTTCTTCAGTTGTTGCTTTTGTGTGATACATGAGCATTTCCTGAGCAATGTCTTTCCGATTTTCAAGCTTATTCATTTTGTCATATGTGTCAGTATTTAAAACTGACCATCCAAGGAACTGTGTAAGCATCTAAATTGACACAAAGAAATAGAACTATTTAGGGTTTTCAGTGTGGCTTATCCAACATATTTCAAGTTTTGGAAAGACACATATCCAACAATACTTTTAAGCTTTTGTTTAGGATTTTTTAAAAACCCATCCAAAGATGTTGAATGATGTAGTTGCAAATTTAAGCATATTGATGGCTTGAATTCAGAAATGCCCATCTGTGCAGTCCTGTGATTGCTTTGCATACTGTCATGCCATTCCTGGGATTCTACTGGCCCAGATCTGCAGAAATAACTAGAGCATGGGAAAAGATATGTAGGGAATATCATGCCTAATATACTCAGCAAAAAGCCATTTAGAGCTAGAAAAGCTAATAACCAGTAATGGCGGGGGGGGGGGATCAAGATGGCAGTCGCAATTATCAAAGCCTCACCCCTTTTGTGTATGTCTGATGTTGACACACCTACAAAAGGGGTGGGCCCTTGATTGCACAGTCATGATTACCATCTTGACTTTTTTGACACCCCCCCCGGATGATCCTGATAAGAACAGCACTTTGCATTTAGCTCAAAAACAAATGAGTGCAGCCAGTGCAATTCAATCGAAACAGGTGAAACTTGCCACTATGGTTCCCCACAAGCTATCCTACAGCAGGGGCAGGACGGAGGGGCTGTGGCCCATGTGGTGGACCTCCAATGATCTCTTAATGATGGATAGTGAGGTTGTGGATGGTACACTGACCTTCATGCCACTTTTACCTATGTACCATAAACTACTGTATTCCACCACCTTTCCTGTCATTGTTTATGGCAGTGAAGTGTACCTAAGGATATAGTCAAGACATCTACTTCTTGCTTGCAATTTAAGCCACAGTTTCTAAATCCTATTTAAGGAGAGCAGCAGAGATGATCAGACAGAAACATGATATCAGATAGAAACATGAAACTAATATACATACTTACTAGCTTACACTAGAAATGTCTTCCTCCAGTGCCTCACTGTAAGCTAATAAAGTCAACCAACTTTGAACTTACTTCAGTAATCTGCTCATCATATTCATCGAAGGGTTTGCCATCTTTCCTGTTGTAAAATGTAGCTATACCTACAATTTCTTCTTTTTTGTTTACAATAGGTAAGGATAAGACATTTTTTATGGTCCAGCCTGTCTCATCAAAAGCTTCTTTCTAAACAAAAGCAAAAGGAAAGGCAATGCTATGAAAGTATTTATGGAGACCAGCATAGTATGCATGGTGCACATCTGTAGGATAAATACGGTCAGACTATATAAAATAAGAGTTAATGTATTTATTTATTTGCTTCCTTGCTGAGCCAATAAAAATGGTATTACCTGAAAAGTGAAATATTCATCTGCTGGTGCATTCATCATATTACAAATCTAGGGGGAGAAAATAAGCAATAAAGATTAGTTCCTACATTTAAATACTGGAATTCATCATCACTAACCAAGTGCAGGTGCTGGGAAAGGTTGGTTCCTATTGCTACCTTTCAAAAGGCATCATATTCTTTTTCCATCTTTCCCTTCTCAACAGTTGTTTATTAATTAGCTTGTGATATGAAAAAAGTTAGAAGTAGTAGTGAGAACTGTAGGGAACATTGAAAGGGATCAAATGACCACATTGTTCCTACAAAATTCAGTGAAGGAGGCAGTGTGCTTTTCCAGAGGAAAAAAAATCATTTGGAATTGTCTATTTTTGGGGTGCTTTCTGAAAGTGGATAATGATACTTGAAAAATAATAGTATATCATAATGGTTAAGTCTACCTTTTAGCCCAAATAAATTTTCAAGACCCTGGTGTCCTCCAGATTGTTTGGACTAAACTGTAGGAATTCTTTGCCAGCATGGCCAAACCCTAACCCTAATGTCCCAAGATTGCTAATCACTCACAAAACACACTATCTAGAACAGGGGTTCCTAAAACTTTTGCCATCATACCTCCCTTTAGTGTAATCTCAATGTACACACCTCCCCTAAAAATCCAAACATCAAAATGAAGAATGAAAACAATATAATGAAACTTTGGGAAAGGTGGATTTATTGTAACAATGCACAACTAAAAGGTTCTCCACAGCTCCCCTGGACTCAGTCTGCACCTGCCCAAGGGAAGTACACCTCACATTTTGGGAAACTGTGATCTAGAAGCTAGAGCAGGAAGGCTGTAGTTCAGTGGTAGAACCTCTGCAGCTTTAGGCATAATCCACAGCTTTACAAGTAGGGCTGAGAGAAGCTCTAGAACCCTGAACTACTGTCATTCCGTGTGGAGAACATCAAGCTCGATAGACAAATGATATGTTTTTGTGCCCCAGAATATAGTTAATTTGATCATAGTCAAACAGCCTAAGTACACATAAATAAAAGAAAATCGCAAGTAATTGCATCAGAAAGTTGCTGCTTCCCATTTACTAGATAGTGAAATAAAAACAATTGGTTCAAATGTGCACATGTAGATTTGCGCACAAAACACACGTATCTAGCACATAGGCCTAGAGGAAAGTAACATCTGGAACTTACAAATCCATTTACAGCAACATATGTTGGTAAGCCACTCGCAAGACACCAGTGATCTGCAGGAGGTGTCCTTAAGAAAGAAAATGAGATAAAAACCATCTTTTTGTATTTTATCATGAACTCCTACAGCTATTTACTATCTGAGCACCTAATAATAAGCACTTACGGAATTACTTGGATTTGTTCTTCTCCATGTAGAATATAATCAATTATCTTATAAAAGTTAACTTCCTAAACATAAGGAGAAAAAGCAACACAATCATCTTAAACGTACCAGCATTCCACAAATTGTAATGTGGATGGATGAAGTATGTCCACTTACCCGACCATCAGGGGTCTTTGGTCCTTTGTAAGGCTCTACTTCTCCCAGTTTAATTGGCCATTCATCATAAAATTCCTGGAAATAACTACGTATTATTGAAGGGGCTCCTGAATAAAAGAAGCTTTTAAAAACCCGGTGCCCTCCATATATATTGGACTTCAATTCTCATCCTCAGCCAGTAGATAGGAGAACATCTGTTTCTGATAGGCTGCATCGCTCCTAGAAAACTCAACCAGATATAAGCTCAATACCACTGAGCAGCATCCACAGGAGAGGACAAGATAGATGGAATACACTGTGAGAACAACCTTGGGAGACAGAAGGAAGAGCTGCAGCCAGGGCAATGGTCAGACAAGAGATATCTCAGCCCACAGAAGGAATGGAGGTGGAGAAAGCATCTCAGAGGGGACCCTCCCTAGTTCTCTGGAAAGTAAAGGCAGGGGAGGGGGAAAATGCTGTTACTGTAACCTTACAATAAAGGTTGTGTTAGTACTCATGGTTTTGGTTTCCTGTCTGGATTACCTCAAAGGGCTGACAATAGCCTCTGTGACTGTGAAATGGAAACCCTTGTGCACTGTACACCCAATGCTTGTAAGAAGAGGGCAGGGCTTCTCTCATACCATAGGGTCTGTTTTTGAACCTCCTTATCTGAACATTTGGACCAGGTTGTAGGCACTTAGTATGGTTAGAACAACATGGACAGGCAAGCTTTGCCTCACACATTAGGTTTCTGAAAGAGAAGTAACATTTCCATTTCAAACACATGGTATCTGAAGAGACAAGCTATATCGATTGTAATAGAATTTGTTTTCAAAGATAATTTGTTTTATTTTATTTATTTTATTTATTTTCTATCCTGCCTTTATTATTTTTATAAATAACTCAAGGCGGTGAATATACCTAGTACTCTTTCCTCCTCCTGTTTTCCCCACAACAACAACCCTGTGAGGTGAGTTGGGCTGAGAGATAGTGGCTGGCCCAAGGTCACCCAGCCAGCTTTCATGCCTAAGGCAGAACTAGAACTCTCATACCATGCCTGATTGGCTCTTGGGCTGAGAGAGGGGGACTGGCCCAAGGTCACCCAGCTGTTTTTCATGCCTAAGGCGGGACTAGAATTCTCCTACTACCCCTGATTGGCTCTTGGGCTGAGAGAGGGGGACTGGCCCAAGGTCACTCAGTCAGCTTTCAGGCCTATGGCGGGACTAGAACTCACAGCCTCCTGGTTTCTAGCCTGTTGCCTTAACCACTAGACCAAACTGGCTCATGCTTTGGATTTTAATTTTTTGTTTATGGCTCAGTTATAATTTGTATATAAAAAGTGACTTTCCTTCAAAGTAAGGAATGAGAAGGAGTTAAAATGTTTTCTAGTGGTAAATAAAATTATACTGACCTTCTCTTTGGTCATGTCCAGCAGACCAATGGAATATCTTTCGCAATTTAAATATTGTCGAATAGTGTACATGGCTTTGTGAAACTGTCGCTCAATATCTGTAAGTTCTTCAAATACTTTGTTGGCAGACCATAAAAGTATCTATTGAAGAGAGGGCAGGGTGGGATGGGGGAATAATATTTTAAAATGTGGTTGATGAGAGAGAGAACAGACATGATACTTCTGTCCAAACGTTCAAGATATTTGTGACATTATCTGGTGAGCCTATGACATATTAGGTTATCTGGAACTAACATAGTTACCAAATATAATCAATGGCAGCATAACATGTCTTCTTGGCAGGAGAAAAAAATAAAACTGAGCTATCAGTACAAAATAATTGCATTTAACTGACTACTAAAGTAGGTAACAAATAATAATTTACCTGGCTCTTTCTAGATTCAATGTTATACAGGTATGCAGTGTGGTGTTGTTTTAAAGCAAGTGAAAGAAAATGAACATATTTACTAAAGACCTGCAATGAAAAAATAGAAATACATGTACAATAAATTCTTGGACCCTATCTAGACCAGTGTTTCTCACCTTTGGTGACTTTAAAATGTGTGGACTTTAACTCCCAGAATTCCCCAGCCAGCCATGCTGGGAGTTAAAGTCCACACATTTTAAAGTTGTCAAGGCTGAGAAACACTGAACTAGACCAAATTTAAGCATTTACAGTTCCATTAGATTCTGCAGAAGAGTTAACCTCATGGTTGCCTGGCTTTTACTGGAAGAATTTGGCCTTAAGACAGAAGACAATCAGGGCTATGGGCCAGATGAGGGCCTCCCAAGCCTATTTTTTTCCAGTCCTCAGTGACTCAAGGTCATCACTCAAATTAGGGTTTTCAGAAGCCCAACCTTTTCTTCTTTTTTTCATGACTCAAGCCCTAAAATGCAAGTTAAATCTTGAGGGAATATTGCTTTACATGTCTAGTTTTAACATCAGAAAACAGTAGGGTGAAAAAGTTGGTCCTGCTAACTCTAGTGCTGTCACACATCATGCCAACCCAGCCCTTGAAATTTACTAGCAATAAATAGTAAAATACTAAAATAATGGTAAGATAGTAAATACAATAATAATCAAAAGTAAATAAAATGCATCCTCTAATAAAAAAAAGTGTTCCTATCTTGAAAGTTATTTGACATTGGCTGGTTTATGTGCTAAATCATCACTTGCCACCAGAATTGTAGGGAGCAGGGATGTCCATAGTGAAATCATAATTCAAGATGGCAGCCATTATTGCTGGATTGAAGCCCCCTTCTTTTTTATGTGCATCACGGGCACAAGATATTTAAAAAGGCAGGGCTTCAATCACACTGCTGAAGCCATCCTCATGGCTTTTTGGATGCTCCCCTGTTCTCCCTCGCAGACACCTCTGGGAGGCAGGTGGCATCTAAATATATTTGGCTGAAATACACCTCTTTCTGTTTAAAGTTTCAGCTCCAATGTGCATAAGAGATCCCTGGAGCCCATGTTAAGTTTCACCAATGCTAAAATGTTAGATGATCTTAGGCTGCTCACTGAAAGATGTGTGATTAAGCAAAGCAATGTGTTTTCTTGAAAAGCAGACAATACTTACATCTTCATCCTCTTTAGAGAACTCAGGGGCATTTTGTTTATTAAGTGCCATGAAAACAGCGAGAACTTCCTTGCCTTGCGCAACAGGAATAGTGAGCATATTGATGGTGGTATAGCCAGTTTGCTTATCCACAAAGTCAGAAAAGTGATTATTCTGAAACAAACAGGAGCATTTAGTTCACTTTTCAGGTGTGACTATGGATAATCCAGATGACATTTTTAATCTGCAAAGAACTGGATAGTTTCTGCTTGTCTCGACACTCCTGAGAGATAGGTCACATTTATCCTTTAACACGGAGAAGTGTATTTCCTCACCAAATAGCCATTTTTTTAACCCTAAACCAGAAGGAAATTATTAAATGATTTATTAGCCTTAGTGAAGTTCTAGTTTACACATTGAGGTCCCTGTTACAGAAGGTCAAAAAAGTCAATGCAGGTAACAAAAGGGGCTTCAACTGTGCAGTTACGGCCACTGTCTTGACTTTTTTGATACATTTTCCTCTCCTTCCAAGGTTCCATTGAGGGAACTTTCTTCTGAAATGCAATTGATTAGGTCAGGAGGGATAGTATGAGAAACCACTATTTGCTCTTCCGAGTTGGAACTTCTTAAACAGAAAGGATTACGATATGTTGAGTTTAATATATATGAGGGCTACCAGATCAGATTTGCAAAGATCTAGAATTTTCTGTATCTCTTTGCTGCCATCAAATTGTCATCCAGAGTTTTGCAATCCAGTTCCTGTAATTCTGCATGTAGTAAAAGTGGAATTGCTGCAAGTCTCCTGTTCAGAAAGGGGAGATTTCAATGTTAGTTTTGTTAAAAAGTGATCATTGTTGGTTTTCAGCATTCTCCAATCATGCTGCTTTGTGTTCTCCACCTGATTGAATTACCATTCCTGGTCTGTAAAAATCCACATGGCCACTGAGAGATATAGAAAATTCATTTGAGTGGAAGTTTGCAGTCCACACATGGTATCCCATACTAGGAAGTACCAAGTCAATTTGCAATGTCAGTTTTCTCATAGAAGTGGAGATTAGGAGATACAGTTATTTCTGAAGTGTTTATTTCTGGATTTCCAAATTGAGCAGATGGGAAGAGACCAAACAAACACACAGCAGGAACTCCTGGGTCCAAAGCTTAGTTGATTCTGGAGAAGAGTGGCACTATCTCTGGAGAGCTTCCTAAGGTGATTTGTGTTAGCTCTAGAACAGTGTTTCTCAACCTTGGTAGCTTGAAGATGTGTGAACTTCAACTCCCAGAATTCCCTAGCCAGCCTTGCTGGCTGGGGAACTTTGGGAGTTGAAGTCCACACATCTTCAAGCTACCAAGGTTGAGAAACACTGTTCTAGAAGTTTAATCTTACTGTTTGGCTGGCTAATTTCATGTTAAAGAAACCATTTTTCATCATCTCCCACTGAAATTAGATATTGCATTCTTATGAGCCAGAAAGAACATACTTTTTAAACTATTAACGTCTAGTGCATAAGTATATATAATCTTTGGGGGTGAATACTTCTTTGCTTCTTGCATAATGGATTTGGAAAGGCTTTTGTTGTTCTAAGAATTTGATAAGGAGTTAAAACTAAGGGTGCTTCCACATCAGCAGTATTTCCATCTTGCAATTTCCAGTTCCTCACAAAGGGAAACCATCTGATGACCGTTTTCACTTCCGCCTGTCTCAGAAATGAAGAGAACACCATAAGCCAATCAGAACTCATCTTGTTTCCCTCCAACTGATTAATAGGAGCATGTAGAGAACATCATCCAATCATTGTTTTGCTCCAAGCTACCACTGGCTGTAGAATATGTCCACTCATCCTACTCCCAGAAATAATGGAAACTGAATTAAATTGCTGGTGCCCCTTCTGTATTTTTAACAGTTAATAGTGTAATCCTCCATGGTATAAGAAATGCATGAAAATGCTCTGTGCTTAGCCAGACATATCTTTCTTTGTGTCTTTGCATATGAACTACATAGGGATTACTCTTTAAAAAATAACCCTAAAAGTGATTTCAGCCAAGCAGTTCCTAATCAAATTTATTTCCAGTAATGATGCTGATTAAGAGCCAGTGGGAGTTTTGACTGAAGAATGAAATATTTGAGATGGGACATTGTCATCGTCATCATCATCATCATCATCAAAATTATAAAAGTGACAACAGCTCAGAAATGCAGGAGTATGTTCAGAAAAACAAACAATGAGAAATCATATCAACAGGAAGGGATCAGTGATTGGTTCAAACAAAATTTTGAACCAAATTTTGAATTTAAAAATGTAGTCTGAAAAATTACGTTCAAAATCTGTATAAAGTTGAGGACTGGGCATGCAGACAGTGGTGGTACAATAATGTTCATAGGTTATATTAGTTACTAACTCCTCTTTCTTGCTTTTGTTAGGATCAAACAATCCAATTCCTTACATCTAATTCAAAAGATATACACCTTCTGCAGAAGAATCTATAAAACACAGTCAAAATTCATAGGAAATGTCCCCAGGATGATGTCCTTTAAATTGGAAGGTACAGAAACAGAATAGAAAAATCATGGTTTATCAATAATATTTTCATGAAAGTGCTTTATAAGAAGTAAAAATGCAAAACTAGTAGGCTGCATTAATTGACAAATTAATTCTATTCAGGATTAGTTTTAGGTGTGCCTGGCTAAACGGATCAGATTGGTAGTGAGTTCATAAGTGGTACGGGGTTGAAATAGCTGCACCACCACCACAAAAAAAGATCAGAAATAGATGCCAGGAGTTCTGCAATAAATCTATTCCAGACACACAGAGCAGACTTAGTATGAAAATTAAAGCAGTTTATAAGGTGACAGACTTTGGGTGCAATTTAAGATTATACCCAGGAAGCAGACTGTGTCCCTGGTTCAGTGTTTCTCAACCTTGGCAACTTTCAGAAATGTGGACTTCAACTCCCAGAATTCCCCAGCCAGCATCACTGTACCGCCCTACAGTAGATCCTTGCTTAATGCTATGCTTCCTATTTATTTCAGTGGGCTTCCACAAGAGAAAGTTCTTAATGGATTATGCCCCTGGTTTTAAAAATAATGGGAAGAGAACATGCCAGACAACCTAGAATTAGACTAATTGAGCGACAGGCCCACTGTGGTTTGTTTTAGCCAAACATCTCTCTCCAGCACAAAAGTCAACCCATTTGCTGTATGGGAAATATCAAGCAATATTTGATGTATTGCCTGTTGCTATCAACAAGGGAGCTTGATGGATAATCCTTTTAAATTCATAAAGTAGATTACAGGAGAATAGACCAAGGAGATTAAGAACAACGTTATCTCATTGGACTTAGCACTGTACTTCTAATATTCATGACAGAGGGAATCCCCTCAAAGGAAAATAGATTGATCTCAAATTATACAGAAATCAATATCTGCATGTTGTTCAATAAATAAGCCTAATTTCAGCCCAGTTTGAAACATGTGAAATGAAAATGTCCTTAACTTTGATTCATGCTAAGGAGGGGCGTTAGGTAGGAACTTGGCCATCAACTAGCTCAGGTACAGATTTGCTTTAGAAATAACAGTCCTTCCCTCTTCTGTCTATAGTTTAAATTGTGCTCTAGATCAAGCTCTTTTAAGGGGTGCTGAAACATATGAATTGTTAAGTACTTTTCTATTTGGAAAATTGATTTATGTTGTGCCAGCCATTTCAGAGACTGTCTGTAGTTCTATGCCCCTAACTTAAAGAAGTATTTTTACACAACTCAAGAGCATAAAATGACTTTATCCTTTCTCCAAATCCAGAAAAGGCTCTACTCACCTTCTTTACATCCGGTATGTTAAATGATTTCTTTGTATGAGCAGTCCAACCTACTATCCCAATGTCCAAAGGAAAAACAATTTCTCTTTCAGGAGGTACCAAGTTGTCCTCATATTTGGAAGTAGGGGTGATATCTAAGAGTCTGCTAGCTAACTCTGGAATACCATTGCGGGAACGGCAAATAAACATGCTACACCTGTCTGCTGCTAGTAACTGTGCCAACCTTTGCAGGATTTTATGTGCAGTCTTTTCCATACTGGTTGCATCTTCCTGGATTTCCAAAAGCAATTCCAAAAGTATCTCACATTCTTCTAGCTTGGTCATCTCTTTGAAGGAGACTCCCTCCTTCACACCCTCAGAGTTGACTCTGAAGAGGTTTCTTATCGCTTCTGGACGAAGTTTTCTATCATAAAACTCCTTGGCAAATTGTGGGTTGTTCTCCAGATATTTTGCAACATCTTCTTTATTTATCTCACCCATCCTGCTTGGCTTCTCTTTGGCAGATTATTGTTGAAATTTTTTACTCGTGCATCACCACGGAAGCCCAGCAAAAGTCTGATTTTGCTTCTAATGGGAAAAAGGTATGTTGTTCATTCTCTACCTCCAGCAAGCATAGACCTGTAGATTTCTTCTGTGGGCTTTCCAACCTTCTAAAACCCTTGAGGTATGACAGCAGTCCAGTAGCTTAGTGCCTTCTTAGTGAAGGATCCAGTGACTGCTAATTAAAGAGATGTCAGGACACTAAACCCTTCAGCGCTCTTAACTCATCTATTCTAAGTCAGACATTTAGCATGATAAACCAATCTAGCAGTTCCTACATAGTGCACAATATAGGATATGTATCTATAATTGTGTGTGTGTGTGTGTGTGTGTATTTCCCTTGTTTTGCTTGCTCTTTCTTTTATTAATTTTCACACACAGGATTTGCATTGACAATCTTTCCCTTCCTGGAGATCTGCAGAAAAGTCTTTTACAAGCTTGCATTCATACACATTGACCCTTTTCAGTATAAATGATACAATACTTAGATTTTGGATACACGAAGCAAGATAGGATGTTTCTAAAGGGCTGACACTGCTTTCTTCATGGAAGTAAGT
Source organism: Candoia aspera (assembly GCF_035149785.1). Taxonomy (NCBI): domain Eukaryota; kingdom Metazoa; phylum Chordata; class Lepidosauria; order Squamata; family Candoiidae; genus Candoia; species Candoia aspera. The sequence continues at coordinate 73,198,345 of NC_086158.1, read as the reverse complement.
GCATAGTACGAAAAAGCATAGCTGCTGTTCATTAAAATGACACTAGTATACCAAATTAGAGAGCCAGTTGGGTGCAGTGGCTAAGACATCAGGCTAGAAACTGGGAGACCATGAGTTCTAGTCCCACCTTGAGCTTGAAGCCAGTTGGTTGTCCTTGGAACCAGTCACTCTCTCAGTCCTGGGAAGAAGGCACTGGCAAACAACTTTTGAAAAATTTTGCCAAGAAAACTGCAGGGACTAGTCCAGGCAGTTGCCAGGAGTCAGTGCTGACTCGAAGGCACTAAAACAAAAAACAAAAAACAACCAAATATAGGGGAAGGCGACAAGGACAAGGGGGCATCAACAGAGGAGGGCTGACATGAAGGCTTATCAGTGGGCGTCACATGTCCTCAGAGACCCACACATGAAAAGAAATGCAACTGGTGGCTGCTTTCCCAGGACAGTGGGAGGGGTAAGGACAGAATACCAGGCGATCCCTGGGGCCAAAGCAGAGAAAGGGGTTGAAACCTGGAAAGAGGTTTCTTAAGCTGACTTCATTTCCAGCCCATTTACGCACAGGAGTCAAGCTGCTTAAGGCCACCGTGCAAAAAAGCCTTAGGAGTTATGCATGTTTACTGAGATCTAAGTCTCTCAGAATGTAATAATACCAATTTCAAATACTTATTTGTTTATTTAACACATATCTGTAGTGCCTTTTGCCAAAGATATTTCAGGGCAGTTTACAGTAAAAAAACAAAAACAAAAAAATAAATCAATGCAATCCATTTCAAAAAAATAGAAATAAATTACCCATAAGTAACAGCAAAGGAAACAAATCAGCACATTAAGTGAACATCAGTTGTGAAGAAATGTTTAATTAACATGGCATGATAAAAGGAACGATAGCAATTCACTCTTAAGGAGAAGATGCAAGTTCGTGTGTTTGATTCTGTTTCCAGGGGAGATACGATAGCCCGTCACCATCATCATCATGATTAAATTTGAATTTTAAAGATGTGATGAACTAAATAGATTCTGTGACAGTGTTATTATTTATAAGCCATTCTGGCATACACAGAGCTTATTATTTTAATACGTATTTGCTTTTCTCTTTGATGTTTGTGGTTACTATAGCAAATATAACTATTTATGGAATCATTCTTAGTGATGCCTCAGCCTTGAGCTTCTATAGTACGTGGATAGTACTAAGAAGGATAACAGATGAGCATGTAATTATTTAAATAGCTTCAATGCCAGGGAAATGCCAGAGGTATTTAAGAGGTTCTAGTTGTTCATCCAGTATTTACATTTACGTGTAACCATAGTGATAGCAACTAGTTCTCCCACTTATCCTCAATTGTTAAGTTTTTTTAAAGAAGGAGACAAAGGGCTGGTTTTGTATTGCTATCAGTGCAACCTTTGACAAGATATTTAAGGTTAAATTGATCAACCAAGAAGTACTGAATACCTCATGCACTGCCTTTTCAGCATCTGATGTTTGAAAAGCAATAGCTTCTTAACTTTCCTTTTGCATCTTATGTTTTATGCTGTATGAATGTTTATATTTTGAATGAAGAAAAGAACCAGCTTTTTATAAAAGGAATGATAGAAATCCAGAGCATTGAAGGAGGATCTGTAATTACAATTTAAATGCTCAAACTGGATCAACTTATAATAGAATGTTATTTCTGATAAAATTTGTAGTGACTGACCAGGTCAGGTTTTGCCAGATATTGATATTTAGATAGAAAAATCTGAAACTGTGGTATAAACTTCACATTCAGTTGAAATTATGGTGCTATATTATATTCCAAATACAGGTTGCTGTTTTTTTTAAAAAAAAATAGCTGCATTTAAATTGCAATGAGCAGCAAGTAAAGATTTCCATAGTTAAGCACTGTCACTTTTTTAACAGCTACAGACCCAGTATACACATACAGGCAATCCTCACTTAACAACAGTAACTGGGACTGGAATTTCCATCACTAAGCGAAGCACAACATAAAGCCCAATGTCACATGACCACATTGCTTAGCGATGGCAATCCTAGCACTCCTCATTGCTGTTGTTAAGCGAGGATTGTGGGTTGTTAAGCAAGTCCCAGGTGGCTTGCAACAAGCCGGCAGGCAGGTAAGGCATGGCACAAGTGCAGCAGGGCCAGGGGTGGCTGGTGCCGAGCGGGGGAGGTATGAGCAACTTACTGGAGCAACTTGTGACCTTTCTTGCTGGCTTCCCCATTGACTTTGCTTGTGGGAAGCCAGCGGGGAAGGTTTCAAATGGTGATCACGTGTCTGTGGGACACTGCAACTGTCATAAGTGCGAGCTTGTTGCCAAGTGCCCAGATTGTGATCATATGACCGTGGGGTGCTGGGATGGTCTGAACTTTGAAGACTGGTCATAAGTACCACTTGTTCAGCATCGTTGTAACTTTGAATGGTCACTGAATGAGTGGTTGTTAACCACAGACTACCTGTATAAGATCCTGCATATCAGAAGTCAAGTAGCTTCTGTAAGAAAAGTTACCCTGAAAAAAAAATAGCTTTGAACTTTCTACATGGTCATTCAATGCATCTGCAAACTAATGGTTAAAGCTAAGCTTTAATGTGATTTGTTTCATTCTGACTTAGCTTACTGTTTGAACACCGCCACTGGGAATACTCAACAATGGCTAAAATGGCTAAATGTGATGCGTGCATAAAGACATATCAGCTTGTTCAAGAAACCATGATTAAAACAAATCATGGCACCACATGTTGAATGAGTCAACTATAAAGAGTTCTGGCACGTTTTTCAAGAAGTTAAATCAGCTTTCCTCATCTTGGTACTGTTCTTTAAACTTATTTGATTCAGCTTATCATTGGTACTTAACTCATGATAAGTTATCAAAAATATATAATGGGGTAACGAATGTTTGTTGGGAATGTTCTCTTGGTGAAGGAACTTTTTATCATCTTTGGTGGACCTTTGAGAAGGCTAAAACATTTTGGGATCGAACATGTGTTAATATTCAGAAGATTCTTAAAGTAGACTTACAAAAGAAACCAGAACAGTTTCTCTTGGGATTGATGGAAAAACCGCTTAAGAAACAACATGGGGCTTTGCTTTTATATATGATTACAGCAGCAAGACTTATATATGCACAAAGATGGAAAGACTCACAAATCCCAACAGTGGAGGAATAGATGATCAAACTGATGGAACTGGCCCAAATGGCTAAGCTAATAGCATTGATAAGAGAAAATACCGTGTCTGGATTTGTTTCTACTTGGCAACCACTTTTAGATTATGCACTTCTATAGTTTTTTCTTTTTTCTTTAGTTCTGTACTCTGTCTTACCTATATATTTTTATTTTAGCTATACTTTGAAAATTAATGAAGTCCTTTTTTAAAAAAAATAAACTTACGTTGATTCAGCTTAAACACTGATCTGAGCAACATACAGTCATGTATGTTTTTTCCTGTCCAGTGTCTAGGACTTTTAATGAAGGAAGGAGGGAGGAATTGATTAACTACATAATCTGGATACTTTTGTTTGCAGCACCTTTCCACCATTATCCCTGGAGTCATCTTTCCATCTGTTGGGGAAGAAATATGGAGCCTCATCTAGTTGCAGCTTGTTCTGTGCTGTTATCCTGTTCAGCTTAAACTGCATGCTTAAAGAATATTTAACAGGCTCTTTTAAATGATTGTAGACATGTTGAAACTTCAGAATAAATATTGACTGTGAGGAAATGCCAATTGTTTGAAAAGGAGAAAAAAAATCCTTTTATATAATAATGAAAGAACAATAGGGGAGGGGGTAATACATTCTGAAGACTTTGATTTGCTTATATCCATGACCACCATCTATATCTGACATGCTTTTTAATGTCCTTCTTGTGTCTGTCAGCTAAAACCAAAAGCAGTATTCTGATTTTACCCATTAATCTCCATAACAATGGACACAGTCTTGGAAGTATGACATATCAAGGGCTGGTAACATGGCATTCCTCACATATTGTTTGTAACAAAAATGTTCAAAACAAAATCCATATATTCCACACATAACAATATAATCCATTTTAACCTCTCAGGATTCTTTTATTGTGTTACCACCTCAGCTTGCTGTATGTGTAGAGCAAACCATAGTATTGGGGTTATACCTTCTAAAGGCTGCTGCTGTGTGACCTCACAGGTGATGGGAGATAACCTCAGTGTATCAAATTAAGGAAGATCCATACACATGGATCTTTATTAATGCTACAGCCAAGTTCAGTTTGTATAACGGCTTTGGCAGATTATCCATATTGATATGACTGCTTCAATTAGACCCTTTATAAGAGCATGTTGCAATGACAGTTGTTTTGTTCAGGAGAATGACCTCAGTTGTTCTTGAATAACCCCTTCACACTGACACCAAACTTTGAGCTGCCATAGGAAGAGGTGTGTGTAGGAGGCACAGACCATGGGCAAAAGCTGCCTTATATGATTGTGCGTGTTCTGCTGATGGCTTCTTAGCATAGATTATACTTGTTGCCCAGGTATAAATACTTTAGCAAGCTTCAGACATTATGGCATACATGTTGTGCCTACCCTAGGCTTTTGCTAGAAGCCACAATGTCTAATGCATCATGATGCCATTGCACAATGTGAGTTATATAATTTGTGTCAGTGGCATCTTGGTGTCATGACTTGCATGAGTTACTTCCCTGCCCCACTCTATCCCACCCCCCAGCCCCACCCCCACCCCCCGCATGGATGCCCATGAAATGGTTCAGAGGGGTTTGGGGATGGAAACACTAGGCATATGGAAGTGTCCTTGATTTGGGGTTTCCTGGAGGAATTACTGAATTATTGGATGTGAAATATTTTGAACATTCAAAAAAAGCACTTTATTAATGCTACAGCCAAGTTCAGTTTATATAACGGCTTTGGCAGATTATCCATATTGATATGACTGCTTCAATTAGACCCTTCATAAGAGCATGTTGACAACAGAAGTGAACTCTCAAAAATCAATTGTTCTCCAGAACTAAGTATCTCATTGCTGACATATTTTATGTGATTGGCAGTTCATGCCTAGGGAGGCCATCTCCTGCTCTGTCTCACATATAAGAGACCCATTCTCCCTTTAAAAATAAGATAGCTAGGCTGGGCCATGGGGGTAAGCAACCCACTCTCCACACTAGAGCAAAAGATATTGCTGTACTATGGATGTTGGGTTTCTTCCTGCCATAATTCCATTTAAAAAAATCTTAAAACATTCAGAGAGGCTCAAAGAATCAATGACAACATTAAATGAATGAGAATCCTTTTGGCCTTAACAATGATATCATGAAATGTTGTTAACCATGCCAAATAGAGCATGCAAACAAAAACAGTTCTTGCTGTGTGAATCCTGCTTTCTTGGCTTGGCTTTTACTCAGATGGTGTTATACAAGCTGAAGAGACCTCCATTGGTCTAGAACCCAGGGAGGAGTATGTGCTATCCCCCCTACCTAGCCGGTGGCTGGAGATCAAAGATCACCACTGTTTGCTCCCCCAGCCTCCTGCTGCAGAGTTATGCAAGATCTGTGTTAGAAGAGCTTGGCCAGCAGCTGGAATCAATCAAGTGCTTGTCTCTGCTCACCTCCCCCTCCCAATGTTACTACTTACAAAAGAACTGCTCCCCCATCCTCACCCAAGGTTATAAAGCTTGTGTCTAGCCTCTCTTCCTGTTTGCTGTAGAACTTAGTTGCTGGGTCTGCATTTCTTTTCCACAGACAAGTATCTTCCTTAGCTAATTGAGCCTCCTTCTCTGGTGATTATGATTTGGTGGAAGAAGACCTCAGGCATAAAGTCCCAATCCTACCCTGATTCAGAAAGATCCTTTTAGAAGAACTCTCGGACCTTGTTTAGGGGCTTTATGAGAACTCATGTTTCATCTGCCACATGCCTAAAAGAGTCTATTCTTCATCCTTCCTTCAAGTTACATGGGACAGCCTTCTGTTTCTTCCCTGTTATGATTGGTATTTGATTTTTGTTGCAGGCACATAGGAGCAAGATGTCATGCAGAAGTCCAACCCTTGCCTGGTTGATGCTGGTGGTGGTCCTGGCATTATTGGACAGCAGATGTCAGGCTCAGCGGGACTGCCAAGTGAGCAGCTTCAGGGTTCAGGAAAACTTTGATAAATATCGAGTAAGTATTCTGTCCTCATCTTTTCCTTTCTCTAGGTATTCTACTTTGCTCCCTTACAGCCCATTCCTGCATTTCTTTGCTGCTCTCCACTGTCCAAATGTTTCTTAGTTACATAAAAGAATCTCAGCTAGCTTCTCTTCCAAGTAGCCATTTTTCTTAATGCCCTCAGTTCCTTCCCTAAAATCTACCTTGTCCATGAAACTTTTGTCACCTTAATTGTCATGCCCTACAGCAGGACTAGGAAACCCATGGAATTCTGAATGTTGCTGAACTACAATTCTGTGCAGTCTGTAAACACCTGGAGGGCCATAAAGTCCCTATCCTTGAATATATAACCAAAACTAAATATAAGCCAGATATTGCTTCCCTCCTCATCTACTGCTTCTCTGATTGCCAAATCTAAAACAGTAGAATCCTTTAGGCAGATGCATGCCATCTTCTACACTAAAACGTCATGCATTATACTGGTGCTAAATGTTATTAATAATAACTAATAATAACTGAAGGTTATTAATATTGCATGAAGCTAATTCATGGTTAACACTATTTGCAGCAGATAAAAGCAGTTGGTTATGTTCATTGCCAGCAAACTGTTCAGCTCCTCCCATTTATTTTCAGAAATAAATTTTAAAAGTATAGCTGCGTCGCTTTCTTAGAGAAATCACTTTGTGAATTGAATGACATATCTTTACATTTCAAGTGAGATCAATAACCTGGTTTTACCTGAATTTCTTCCTTGGAGTATTATGTTGTTCAGTCAAATACAGCCTATATATGTAGATATTTCAGCTGTAGAGGTAATCTTCTATTATAAAGCCTAGTTCTCAAGTTTTCTTATTGACAGAGACACTTTTTTGATTGGGGGGGGGGAAGAATTAGCACCACTTCATCATCCAAATCATTTACCTGTTAAACTCCACAAGACATCCAGTTAATTTCTACCTTACTCTTGACAGAGATGGCAGGAAAAGGAAATGCTTTCTAGCTTACTTCCAATGGATAGCAATTTTTTGATGCTGATCTTAATTTTGCCTTGACTTCAACTGTATTGTTTTTACTCTTACATTTTGTAATATGTCTTTTCCAATGCTGTAAGCTGCTTTGAGTACTGTATAAAGGTGGGATGAAACCTAACGAATGAATAAATAAAAATAATATATAAGTAAGAAACATAAAGCTACTTTATGTATGGAAGAGCACATTTCATGAAATATAAAGCTCAGATCTTTAGGGCTCTGAACAGCAACAGCCATAATATATTTTAGTCTTCAACTTCTAAGGTTGCAGAGAATACTTCAGCCTTGAATTTTTATGGGAAAGGGACATTTCAGAAATGACATTGGACATTTCTTACTGGTAGGCAATTTTCCATGCCATTTTTTTCAGTGTAGTAAGGAAAGTCAACATTAGATACATAAGGAAAAGCTATGGATACGCTGGATCTAGTGTTTTCCTTCAACTATTGGCTCCTAACCAATCTGCATCATCCCTGGAATGGTGTGTATTTATTCCTCCCCACTCATTCCATAATAACGTAAGAACTACCTGGTAAATAAAACAAAGGTTAATTATTAATTTTTGCAAGTTATTGTATATGGTAGAGTCCACTGTTTATGACTGTGAAACCTCTCTTTCAAAGTTTAATCAAAATGTGTACCCCTGTCCTCAGAAGTCCCCAGATGCAGCTTGTAAGTGGCAATCACCAACTTAATGTGGAATTTTATTTTTGTGGCCAATGTTCAAGACAGATGAACCCTAGCTGCAATTGAAACTTTCTCCATTGGTGTTTCATCTCATACTGCATTTTCCTGACCTATTCCTCTAGACGGGTCTGCCAAGGACTTTCTTTCTCTTTTTGGCAGTACGCTGGCACCTGGTATGCCATAGCCAAGAAAGACCCTGAAGGATTGTTTCTTCAGGATAACGTGGTGGCCCACTTTACTGTGGATGAGAATGAGAAGATGATTGCCACTGCCAGAGGCCAAGTAGTGCTCTTCGGGTGAGTCATGAGGCCCAGCCCTTTTGGGCTTCCTTCATAGAAGGCCCAGCCCTATCATTAGGGGGGGTCAGGTGGCTATCTTAGCTCAGCAGCCTTAGGACATCAAGCTGGTAGCTTTTAGCATTTATTACTATTGCAATAAAGGAGGAGGACAGGGGAAATTCAGTGGTGGTGGTGGTGGTGGTGGTGGGTGGTGGTTGAGGTTCCCTCTTATGCCAAAAAATCAGGTCTGGCCTTGACTACTGTGCACTTGGAAGGTGCAACGCAAGAAGAAATATTGTTATTTCTTAAGCCAGAAAATGGCGTGATCCAGCCTCTCACAGTTTTTGCCTCTCTTCTAGCTGCTCACATTCTTTTCTTCCTGATTGGTAAGCACAAGTAGCTACAGATTTACAAGGATGACCTTAAATCCACCTCTCCTTCTTTTCAGTAACTGGGTCATATGTGCTGATATGATTGGCTCCTTCACCGAGACAGAGGATCCTGCCAAGTTCAAAATGAAATATTGGGGTGTGGCCTCCTATCTTCAGAAAGGAAGTGAGTGTGCCAGGAGGACAGCTAGCTACCCAATGCCCTTGTACCTTTGAAAGTTTGGAGCCCAAAGTTCAATAAATCTAGAAAACACCAGGTTGGGGGATAATGTTTTGTATCTAGTCTCTCTTTTTTTATGAAGAGATCTTGGTCAAATCTATAAACATCAAGTAGATGAGAGCAGGAGAAGAAAATCTCCCACAATGAAGCTACAGCTATATTTAAGGAAGTTGCTCAGAATAGACTGACATAATTACCATTTGGATAATTTTGTTCCTTAGGGTGCTGAAAATCTGGTTTTAGCCAGATTTTGACATCTCCAGAAAGACACATGGAATTGCCTGCTTTTTTTTTTTGTCCTTTTTTTTTTTTGCTAGAACAGGCCAGCTCCAGAAGGCATCAGATATTACTGGAAAGACTATTTGTATCTAGCTTTTTTTCACCGAACCTTCAACAGATATTCAACCTTTGCTCTGCCACGAGATCAAAACAGGCTGCTTCCTAAAGACACTGGAGTCCAAAGGCTGTTGTCCTGTCTGGGTCATGTTAAACACTGAATTTGGCACATCCCTTGAATTGCATCTTATCAAAAGCTGGCTCCACAGGATGTCTCTTTTAGAAAGGAAGCTCTTAAAAGTTCTTACCCCTCCTGTTATTTGATAACTTTGAAGATAATGTGCTCCCAGTGTTGATTCCTTTGTAAATTTCAGGACTTTTATCACTTAAGCCTGGCCATCTCACTGATTTTAACCTTTTGGCTTCTTCAACACCAAAATACCATTAGCAGCATTTCTGAAAATCGTTCTCATCATGTGTTCACCAGTTTGACTTGCCATTTGCCCCTGAAATAATGATGTTTCTAAATTTAATTCTATTCATATTTCATTTTTATACATAAAGTGTCAAACATGTATGTAAGCAACTAAATTGCCTGCATGCTTAAACATTTCAGAATCAGTTCTAATCAATTGGCACTTTCTAATACAATGATAAATGTCACCTCTGATAAAAGCATATATTTTCAGTACATGAAAGGCAATAAAGCACATTTTACGCTCTTAAGCAGATGCCTACAAATCAGGTTTTGTTCACAGAGAAAGTGTTTGTAAAACAGCTTTTAAAGTGAAGAACAATGGATCAATCAGTGATCCTGAACTGATGGGCTTGGTGTAATAAAAAATAAAGTGACACTGAATTTTTGTTATGCTTTATCCTAGATGATGATCACTGGGTTGTGGCCACAGATTATGATACATATGCTCTACACTACTCCTGCCGTAATGTTACTGAAGATGGGACTTGTGGTGATAGCTACTCTTTTTTGTTTTCCCGGAATCCGTATGGACTACCACCTGAAGCACAAAGAATTGTCAGGCAAAAGCAGGTGGAACTCTGCCTAGAGAAACAATACAGGCTTATTGTACATGATGGTAAGAAATATTTCACTAGTATTTTATAGGACAGCTGGCTCAGGATGGGATAGATTAAGAACAAGAGAGAGAACTGCTAATTCTAGTGCAGTTAGAATTCTTAGTGGCACACAGATGCCACAATTACCCTAAGATCCTTCATAAAAACACTTGGGGCAGAGAGACTGGAAGAAAATAGCAACAGGAGGAAAGATGGAGAATGGATTCTGTATCTCCTGGAGTGGCAAATCTTAAGTTCATAACATAAAATATTTGTCCTGATCGGTGTTTCTCAACCTCAGCAACTTTAAGATGTGTGGATTTCAACTCCCAGAATCCACCAGACAACATTTTAAATTTGCTGAGGTTGAGAAGTACTGGCCTAGATCATCACATGCTTTAAGAATAACTTTCACCAACCTGATGCCTCCCAGATACGTTGGGGCTGTTTCTCTTTGAATTCTAACCAGTATGACCTTATGGCAGGGAAAGTTGTAAGTCTAACACATCTGTTACATCTGCTTTAGACTATATTCATGACAAACCCTAATACATAAAGATTAAGAGGTGCATCTGATGAAATGCTGTAAGCATTTTTGAGGATTATCATCCCAGTTCTAGCACCTTATTATACTATATTATGAGAAACCAATTCCCTTTATTTTGTAATGCCATTCTGGAAATTTTACCAGATATTTTTTTTCTCATTTTCTTTTTTAGGATTCTGCCCATAAGAACAATGCACTTCAAGGAAAGTGGGGAAGCACATTCTCTATAGTTATAAAGTTTTAAAATGTACTGTTTTGAGGGAAGTCCTTCAAATGGATTCATTTGGATTTCAAGTATATTTATCTGAATTACGTCTTTTATCCTTCCACCAGTCAATAAACTGAAATCAGTGTAATAGCACAATGATTGTGTTGTGAACACGTATTTATGCATTTCAGGTACATAATTAGTCTGTTGTATTAACAAACCATTATTTAATTTGCAACATTTAAAATTATAAATCCAAACTGTAGTAGTGTATTATGTGTTATGTTCCTTCTTATTCTAGAAATGATCCACAAATATTACTGCGCTGGCACAACCGCACCTCATGGCCAGTGACACTAGACCCTCACCTTGAACAACTGCACTAATTTTTCTTGGGGATGGGGGAGCTGCAATGTAAGATATGATTGTAATTTATGCCTACGTTGTTCCTTTTTGCAACATACGTTTCCATTTTTCTTGTATGTATGCCATTGAGTATTTTTTTCTCTTTTTCATAAAGTTTATACGAACATGATTTGTCAGGGTCAGTTGAACTAGGATAGAAATGTGGGAAGCTCCTTTACACTGAGTCGGATGCTGGACCCAGAGGCATCTTCAGCAAGCCGTTGTTTTGTCAAACCAATGAAACCTACATCATGGTCATCAGGATGCAAACACTACTCCTAATGTATTTGTGGGTGATGTCTCATTACAAGTACAAAAAAGCTGAAATTTGCATTGCACCATTGAGATGCGCGTTTATCATTTGCCTTCCCCCCACCCCATGGCCATAGCTTGTTGGCTGGGGAATTCTGGGAGTTGAAGTTCACACATCTTAAGAGTTGCTAAAGTTGAGAAACCCTGGCTTAATATATAGAATCCTGGAAGTAGAATAAGTCAAAATTGTAGCACTGATTTATTAGTGGATTCGTTAAAGTGGAGTCTCTGAGAGTTGTTGAACTTTTTTGAACTCTTTTTGCCAGAATGCGAGACCAAATTGCCAACCGTTTCCCATACCAGGCTGACACTGAAACATCCATCTGCTCATCATGACTATGAGATACTCCTGTATCTTTCTCACCCCAAGATCCCTCTTATGTTTATGTTCTCTGCATTCACCTCTCTAGATAATTCTCACATTAGCCTGAGATCTTCTTGCTCCTAACAGAGTTAATTCCAGGTAACACTGACAGTTCAAGGGTTCAGAAGACCAAGAGGCCAAGTCTAAGGAGACAGTGTGGGATTTGCTTTTAAACTGGAAATTTCAACTGAATATTCATAGGAATCATATCTATCAGATTATGATTCTAAGGGTGAGGGCTAGCCAAATACAGATATATGATTTTAAGTCAGGGATAATTAATTAGTCCTTTCTACTGGTGTAGGCTTTCACAGCCAGTGCCAATCAAGTGATGAGATTTTGGGCTGGATAGCCATGGTCTAGGTTGCTGGTGTCTTGACATTTCACTGTCACCTGTGGCTGGCATCTTCAGAGACAGAGTGGGCTGCTTTGTAGTGTACTTCTCAGCAGCTCACAACTGAACAACGACTGACTGGGCTCTTTTATTTGAACCTGGCAAGCTGATCTCTGATTGGTCCATGTCACAGGAGTCCAAGAAATCTGGTTCCTGATTGGTTTCTCCTCCAGGTAGACTTCTGAATGGTCTATTTTAAAGAAATCCCAAGAGAACTGGCTCCTGGTTGTCCGGTCTTTGAGCCAGGCTGCTGATTAGTTCCTACACAAATAGACCAATCAGAAGTTTCTCTGCACAAAGAACCAACCAGCAGTCTGACTCAAGGACAGGCCAATTAGGAACTGGTCCTCTCATTCTCTAGAGCTACCAATAAAAAAAATCTGTGGCCATAAATCTAAGACATCACCTCCTAGAGCAGTGTTTCCCAACCTTGGCAACTTTAAGATGTGTGGATTTCAACTTCCCAGCATGCTGGCTGGGGAATACTGGGAGTTGAAGTCCACACAACTTAAAGTTGTCAAGGTTGAGAAACACTATTCTAGAGGAATACTGACATATTAAAAGTGGTACAGTCCTACTTAAATGGTGAAATCTCCTAGCAGCTGGCACTTTATCTATACTTGCTCTTATGAACCCAACAGTCCCATGTGAACCTGTTGCAATGTCACAGATGTACGCAAGGAGATTTGAAGATCCTGAAGAAATCATAATTTTAATTAGTTTATGATGGTACAATATGGAGCTGCTCTCAGCTAAACTGTTTTAATGCATGTTTATTGCTATCAGATTTAATCATCCTTGTTTCTTGCCAAGGTAAATGAAACCACAACCTTCTCTACAAATCAATTGCTTTCTCCAGTTCTGAAAAATGGATGACACTCTTCTTATGAGGAATACCACATGCTTATCTGGTGATAACAGTTACTGTGAAATGTCTCTCATTCTGTTGCTTCACGGAAGTGTCTGTTGTAGTCTCCTTTCCCCTAAGAGGATCTCGGCAACAGAAAAAGATTTGCCTCCAACCATGTCTAAATTGGACTATATTATATAAAACTGGATTGACGATTGAATTAGAAAATGTAAAAGCCATTATCCAGAAGAAAACAAAAGATGCAATGTTCACATCTGGTTTGAACTTATGTACTAAAATGAGGAAAATGGTGATGATGATCGGGCTCCACATGACAAAGAAGGAAATCATCAGGAGAAAAAGAGTCCGAAACAATTTGAAATCTTGCTGGGAAATGCGAATGTGATGCCTCTCAGAGTAGGCCATGCCCACCTGCAGGCGTCTCCTTGAGGCCTTGGCAATCTGCAATTGCAAGATAGAATATTTTTTCAGTGATTCTGCGATGGAGAGTAAACCCCGTGAATGACATTTCTCCCCTTTGATAAGGTTTGAAAAATGATATCACAAATTTCATGTTTAGGGGTTTTTACTCTTTTTAAAATCTATATATATTTTTAAGACTGCCTGCAAGCTCACAGAACTTTCTTGAGGTGAGCCCAAGGTGACAAAAAGGGGAAAGGATTGGCCCAGGATAAAGGATAGAAGCTGACTGGACCGATAACTACAGTAAATTGTATTTTACTAAAGTTGATGGGAAAGCACCCTCTTTCATACTTAGGACAGCAGATCATTTAAGAACATGTAAGGTAGTACAACCACAACTGAGAAAATGCCAGTGAGGCACCAAAGAATAGCTGGAGTGGTGGTCTTGCCATTGCTGGCTCTCAATTTCTGCTGCCTGAAAGACCAGTCTTACTCTTTCTGTTTCCTATTACACTGAAGCTCAAATTATTGTTCCTGACAAATCTTGATGGAATGTGTAACAGCAAAGAATTCAGCTCCTATTAATGCAGCCATGGCAATAATATTTGTTTGTTTGTTTGTTTCTCAAATTTGTATAGCCACTCATCTCACAGAAAAGTGATCCTGGGTGGCTTACAACAATCCAATAAAAACAACATATACATAAACAATCAGTATAAAAAATATAAAAATCAATATTAAAAGATAAATATGATTAAAAAATGAATATACAAACCCTAGGCAGGAAATAATAAGGATAGCTAACTCAGCAGTGGAGCCATCTACAGTAAGCATGTCTCCAGCTCCTTGGGAGCCCCAGGCCTGGTGACATAACCAGGTCTTGAGGGATTTCCGGAAGGCCAAAAGGGATGGAGCTAATCTAATATCGGAGGGAGGAATTTAAATATGTATTATCCTACCTATCAAACTTGTATCAACATAGTATTATGGTTCACAAAGGTTTATTCAGCACAGCAAACTTTACACCCAGCCTCTGATATTGACGAAGTCAATATGAAAGAATTGAAACATACTATATCAACAAAAAGATGATCTGGATTTATATATTTAATTAGGAGTGTACCCTCTGAATTTATGGCAGTCTGATAGGGTGACCACATCTGGGCTGCAAACATCAAGGTGACCATAGCTGACAGCAAATTGTTAGCTTTCTGCATCTCTGCTGCCATCTATTGGCTGTCTGGATTTCTGCCAATCATATATGGTAGCCCTATTAAAGAGATCCATTCCTTTATGATGCAGTGCTAGCTTCTGGTCATAACATTTTCAGGCAGAAAGAATATGAAAACTTCCATTCTAAACATCTGGGCATGAAGTCCCAAACATCTGGAGAATGTTTCTGACTGCCTAAAAAATATTTGATATGATGGAAAAGGGAGAGGAGGTTTCTACTCAATATTACAACTACTAAAGATGCTGTGCATTAGAAACAGGAAAACTGTGATGTTCCATGAGTTGCTGAACTACACTCCTAGCAAATCCAATCAGGGTGGTCTCTCATTTGGCCACTCCTTTATTACTCTGTGTTGGACATCAGAATGGAAGCTCCTAAAGACATGGTTTTAAATAACTCACTTTACATTAAAAAAAAATCCACTTGGAGCATTTGGGAAAAGAAGTAGCTTAGTTACAACAGCCTTCTTTAAGCTGTTGCCTTATAGACATGTTGGAACCTCAGCAGTTCTAACTGGATCTAAGAGGTCAAGCATATAGCAACTATTAAGTCAGCTGCTCTGATTGCCAGTCTGCTTTGGACTTAATTTAAGATGCTGAATATGACCTTTGAAGCCCAAATGTTGGCTACCAGATCCAGGCTTTCAGAAGACCAGGAAATGATAGCAGAGAGCTAGTGTTTTCTGCTAGGCTGGTCTGACCGCAATAAATATTTGATTTGTTTTCTATATCTTTTTGCTGCCATCTACTGGCTATCTGCAGTTTTGCAACCCATATCTGGTAGCCCTGCTGAACGGCTTGGAATCAGACTACAGGTTAAAAGACTGCCTGCTTACCCATATATCTACCTGGCCTATAAATACTGATGGAGAAGCTTCATTTCAAATTCTCACTTCCTATGTAGCAGGCTTTTCCAGTGGCTAGAATTCCCTGATTGCCTGAAACATATCTAACTCCTGCTCTCTCAGCTTCCAGGTCAAAGCTGAACACTTGACTTTTCCCAGATTTAGCTAATGTTTTCTCCATTCTGATATACCGATTTTTATGTTATAAGACCATATGTTGCATTTTTTTTACATTATAGTTTTAAATGTCTGCTGTATTTTTTAGTTCCGTTTTAATTAGCTTGTTAGATTGAACAAACCAAAGTAACTCCCATTTATAACCTTGGAATTCATTATTGTGAGATGTGGAGCTGGCTACCAGCTTGGTTGGCTTCAGAAAGGGGTTCTGATCATTCACGGAAGTCAGGGGGATCAGTGGCTATTAGCCTTGAAGGCAACGTGACTGCCTCTGAAGACCATCTGCTCTGAGATCAGTGGGATTCCTTGTGCAGTTGGTTGGTCACTGTGAGAACAGACTGCTGGACTTAGATGAGCCAGGGATCCGACCCAGCAAGGCACTGCTTATGTCCTTATGTTTATTTATTTATTTAATTTTATTTTCTATCCCACCTTTATTATTATTATAAACGACTCAAGGCAGCGAATGTACCTAACACTCCTTTCTCCTCCTATTTCCCCTGCAACAACAACCCTGTGAGGTGAGTTGGGCTGAGAGAGAAAGACTGGTCCAAGGTCACCCAGCCGGCTTTCGTGCCTAAGGTGGGACTAGAACTCTCAGGCTCCTGGTTTCTAGCCCGTTGCCTTAATACTAAAAGGTCAGTTGTGTGTTGCTTTTTTTATTACCAACTTCCTTCAGTATATTCTTGTGGTCTGCTATTATTGTCTATAAAAGCGTTTCTCAACCTCAGCAACTTGAACAGGTATGGACTTCAACTTCCAGAATTCCCCAGCCAGCATACTGACTGGGGAATTCTGGGACTTTAAGTCCATACCTGCTCAACTTGCTGAGGTTGAGAAACACTGGTCTATAAAAATGAAAATCCATTTGAAATATCACTATCTGAGTTTTAATAGTTGGCAACTCTTAGCATTTATTTAAAAAAACGAAAGTAGGAAAATACCTGTAAAATCTTTGAATAACTAATTACAATGACCAATCCTGGTATAAGGAAGATCACGGTGGCAAAGGACACATCCCAAGCGATTTCTCCTGCAATGCTGGGCCAAACCAAGGTGCAAATATACACTTCCTGTAAGCAAAGAACAAAACCTCCGTAAGCACTTCGTTTGGACATTGGCTTTCACCATCATGTTTCAGAGAAACGCATCTGACTGTTCCGCATGAGAGAATTACTAACCAAATATAAGCTACGGAAATAGCCAACAATTAAAATATTTATCATTGTAAAGTCTAGTACATGTCCAGATAAAGGTGTATAAACCCATTGAATTTGGAAAGCAAAAATGAAATCAAGCTATTACATCAGTGTAATTGAACAGCTTGGCAAACATCAGAATCCAGTGTTTTCCTTACCTCAGTATTTGTACATTAATAACAACTGCAGGTTATAACTGAAAGGTTACATATACTATTCCCTGACAATTATGTTTCCTGTTTCTTCTTATGGTCTACACATCCATCTTGCATTTTGATAGGGAAGCCTGTTTCTTTATGCAGGCACACCAAATCTTGAATAGAAATTAGGCTACCGTATCTGGCTGCAAAAGTCTAGACAAGCACTTGATGGCAACAAAGAGAAACAGAAAACTCTAATACTTTGTTGCCATAAAGTGGTTTCTCATCTGGTTGTTGCATGTCAGATATGGTATAGCAGGCAGGAATATTGTTCAAGCACAGGAAAACAAAGAGTTTTATAACATCTGGCTATCAATTCATCAAATATACTGCATATTTTTCTATACAGCATATTTTGCTATAGTTACCAGAGTTGAAAAACATTGACAGAAAGTTTTTTAAAAAGTGTAGTTTGGTACTGCTGAACTACAGCTCCCAGCAAGCCCAGCCAGGTCAGCTAGTGATGAAGAATACTGGGATTTGTGATTCAGTAACATCCATAGAATCACTGCAAGTGACAGCATTCATGGGCAATGTAACCCATCATTTCAGAGAAGTCTGTTCAGTACCAACAAGTTGAGTATAAGTCCATGCAGACCAGTTCTACCTGATGGGTTCCTCCAGCCAGCTTTACCCATCTAAACAACTCATGAATCAAAACCATATTACCATATTACCTAAACCTGGGTTCATCATTCATTACACTCTTTACAAGCCAGATCTGCAAATCATGATTTTCCTTGATTTACAAATCCAGTCTAGTTTGACAGCCAGAAATCAGAAACCTGGGGTCAACAGCTAACTCACGGTTAGTTTAATTGGCTGTAGAAGTGGAAATAACCATGAAGGTACAAATCAGCTGCATACAATAGTATGCATACTGCAAAAACCTAGATGAGCCCTAGATGTCAGCAGAGAGACACAGAACACCCTCAAAGCTCTGACTCTGCTACCATTTGCTGGTCATCTACGATGGCCCTTTTCTAATAAAGCTCAGTCAAAGCAAGCCAGGGATTTGAGAGAGGAGTTTTCCTTGTCCAACCTTTTATACCACACTGAGTTATGGCCCTACATGTATAAGACACTTTTATCATACTGTGCCTTTATTCCTCTCTATGCCTCTTTGGAGGGTTTAACTAGCAAAGTTAGTTTGGGATCATGAAAATTTTCAGTTTTAATCTAACATAAAATCAAGGAATGGACCTAAAAAGTAAAAACTGCTTTTACTTTTTATCAGGCCTAAAAAGTAGGAGCTATGGGGGAAGATTTATCATATAAAATAGAACTAAAAATAGCTTCACTATAGTCATCTTGTTTTAATGGTTAAGAAAACCCATTCTGATGCCCGGGGGACGTTCTTACTCTGTTATCTGGGAATGGTTCGAGCCTGTTGAGCCCGAGGAAGTGGACAGGATCCTCCGGACTGTAAACGGTACCACTTGTCAACTAGATCCATGCCCCTCCTAGCTGGTGAAGGCAGCTCGGGAGGGGACATGTGGTTGGGTCCAAGCAGTGGTAAATACTTCCTTGAGAGAGGGGGTATTCCCAGCAGCCTTCAAAGAGGCACTGGTGTGCCCCCTCCTCAAGAAACCATCGCTGGACCCTAGCGTATTGGACAACTTTCGCCCAGTCTCCCACCTCCCCTTTTTGGGGAAAGTGGTTGAGAAAGTGGTGGCGCTGCAGCTCCAGAGGATCCTGGATGAAACAGATTATCTAGACCCCTTTCAGTCAGGTTTCAGGCCCGGTTATGGGATGGAAATGGCATTGGTCGCACTTATGGATGATCTTTGGCGGGAGCGGGATGGAGGCAGTGCATCCATTCTGGCTCTTCTTGACCTCTCAGCGGCTTTCGATACCATTGACCATGGTATCCTTTTTGGGTCAGCTCAGGGAGTTGGGGGTGGGCAGCACAGTTCTGCGCTGTTTCACCTCCTTCCTCCAGGGACGGTCCCAGTCAGTGATAATAGGGGAGGAGAGGTCGGCCCCACAGCCCCTTCTTTGTGGGGTGCCACAGGGATCAGTACTCTCCCCTCTACTTTTTAACATCTACATGAAACCGCTGGGCGAGATCATCCGTCACCATGGGATGAGGTATCATCAGTATGCTGATGACACTCAATTGTATATCTCCATCCCTGCTGAAGTAAGTGATGCTGTGACCACCCTTTCCGAGTGCCTGGGAGCTGTGGGGGCCTGGATGGGGAGCAACAGGCTTCAACTGAACCCTAGTAAGACAGACCGGCTGTGGATTAATGGCACCTCACATGACAGGAATTCGTCATCTTTAGTGCTGGATGGGGTTGCACTGCCCCGGACAGAGCCGGTGCGTAACTTGGGGGTCTTCTTGGACTCACGACTCCTGCTCGAAGAGGTGGCAGTCGTGGCCAGGAGGGCCTTTGCTCAACTCTGTGTTGTGCGCCAGTTACGCCTGTTCCTGAACCAAGAGGCCCTTCGAACAGTCACTCATGCCCCGGTCATCTCCCAGATAGACTACTGTAATGCGCTCTACATGGGGCTACCCTTGAAGAGTATCCGGAAGCTTCAGCTGCAGCTGCGCAGACAATCTTGGGTGTTCCAAGATTTGCACACATAACACCTTTGTTGCGTGAGCTGCACTGGGTCCCAGTTTGCTTCCGGGTCCAATTCAAGGTGTTGGTTATTACCTTTAAAGCCCTACATGGCATGGGACCAGGATATCTGAGGGACCGTCTCATCCCTATTACATCGACCCGCCCCACCTGGTCATGCAGGGTGGGCATGTTATGGACCCCGTCTATAAGAGAATTTCATCTAACGGGGTCTTGGAAGCGTGCCTTCTCTGCTGTAGCTCCCGCCCTTTGGAACATCCTTCCCCCAGAGGTCCAACAGGCCCCTTCACTCCTGGACTTCTGAAAACGACTAAAGACCTGGTTTTGTCAGCAGGCTTGGCATGGGAGAGGGTATAGTTATACCTGGGGCTGGCTAGTGCACTAAGTGATTTTGAGGGGCGTCCTACACTCATGGACTGATTAAAATCACTTGCCACTTAGATTTTACTATATTCTTATTTTATTGTATTGTTATACTGAAATGGTTTTAAGTTTTAACTGCATTTTATTGTAAACTGCCCAGAGTTCCCCATGAGGGGGAGATGGGCAGTGAATAAATTTATAAATAAATAAATATAAATAAACAAATTCTATTATTCCCTATTGCATGTGAAAGTTCCTTACTGTCAAATAATATTGGTAAATACAACATAAAAGTGTTTTGTCCTGGGTTTTTTTTTGCAGATAAAACAAAAACGGGAATATTGGCCCCCAAAGGAAAAATGAAATGATGCCAACTGTTGACATCTATTAGTATAAAGCAGATATACTGAAACCAATTGATCAAATTAGTTAGGAACGTCAATTTGTCTGCTCTAAACATGATGAAGTCTGGATCCCACCACTCATGCAGAGCAAAAAGTCCTTCTATGTTTTCTTCCTTAATATAAAATCAGTTCCAATTTGCATCTTGGGGTATTTCTGTATACAGGAATATATAAGGACCCTTACATTTTTATTCTACTTCAAAAAACTTACTTTCCCAAACTTCACACTTCTCAGTATCTAGCTGAGGTGGCTACCTTTGGATGCCTGGAGATGACATTTAAAGTGTTTTAAAGGGAGAACAGTGAATTTGGGGAGGCTATTTGCTTCTGATCAGCATTAAGCCTATTTGCAAAGCTGGGTGACAGCTGGTCACATTAAGCTAATCAGGACTGGACCTAGTTAGTCCCTGAATGGAAGGCCACCAAGAAGTTGCAGAACCATGTTTAACAACGTGGTTGATGAGAGCTCCAGGAACTTAAAACAGTGAGATTCAGAGGTTGAAGACTGTCCACCTTAGTCTTGCTTTTCCTGAGTACATGCTTATCCATCACCTTGAAGGATCTTCCTAAACCTAACTCTAGACAACATATTCAAGTTTCCTCCAGTTGTACGCCATGCACCAATTATCAAGTCAAACAGAGACTTTTCTCTTCCTTGCCTTTATTTGCTCACTCAGTGCAAGTTGATCAAGATACCTTGCATAACTCAAAATCACTAAATCAAAGCCTACGCAATCTCTTTCATACACCTACACTATGTACTCTTAGTAATGTAAAGTACTCCATGAACCTGGTAATAAGCAGCTAATGTCAGTTGCACTTTGGGGTGAACAAAACTGAGCTCTCCAATTTGCAATGCCACATTTTATTTTTTTGGTCAACGTGTAATATTTTGCTTGGATCTAACAAGAAACAGAGGGCACCTATTAGCTGTGGATGATCTTCCCAACTGTCACACTGAAATACAGGAACAGATCTTTGAATTCAGCTACTTCAGACCCTGGAGATAAACTGGAATCTCTAAGATGGGAAAAGATGGAAGGAAGATGGTTGGAGTTAAGTAATTGACAAGGGTACTTTCAAATCATAGGGAATGATTCACCAGAGGTTTTCCAATCACAGTAACTTGAGAAAGGCATTTGTCTGTGGTTATCTAGTGCTAGCCAAAAACAATAATTATAGCATTTACCTGTCTTAGAAAAAAATATAGAAAGGTACCTAGCTTCAAACCCTCTGAGCCTATATTGTGTAATTTGGCAGGTATTGACATTTTTGTAGATATTGTTTACCAAACAAACAAACAATAAATAGATTTAAAAATGGACTGGGGCAGGGAATTATCTTTCTGCATTCAACTGTAAGACTCCTGGAACACAGCAGTATTTGTCTTCTCAGGAGAAGCAGCTATGCCTGCAAATGTAATCCAGTTCTCCCCTAAACTAACAGGTACAGACAAGGCTGCTTGTAAAAAAAGCAGAATTTAACAGATTACCCCCAAACCTCCAGCACATATTTCCCAGAACCTAGACAAGTTTTATCCCCTCAGAAGCAAGTAGTGGGTCTACAAACTTCATCCCCTTATAGTAGAAAATAAAAATTGATTTCTAAAATTTATTTTAGAAATTACTGAGATTTTCAGTGTGGTTCCTCATCCTCCACCTTGTTATACTGTTCAAAATCAATCTCTGGAATTTTCATTGCAGGGAAATCTATAAGTTAAAATGCAGTCATCCCTACCTCCTGATCTAGCAAGAAACAGATGATTTGCATGTTCACTGGGGGTAAGAAACCTTTACCAGCAAGGTAAACATATAGTTTCCCCCCAAAGGGTCAGACATGACTCGGTGCTTGCACAGGGGACCTTTCACCTTTCACAAACATGTAGTAGACTACCTTCAAAAACAGGGAGAATTTTATTCCTCTTTCAGAAGCCCAAGTATCCCATGGAGAAGATAAAGGAGATAGTGCAAAATACCCAGAAAAGGAACAAAAAGGTGGAACAGAAGAACATCCTTTCTCTCTGCCACAGGCCTTCTGCATTTCCATGATAAACGGAAGCTGATGAACCTCCTTGCATATCTAATACAGAAACTCAGGCTGGTGATGAATAGACCAACTGATCCATGCTTCCATCTCCTGTTTATTTCTTTGCTGCACATGAAGGCACAAGATAACTTTACCTTCTATACATTCAGCAAAGAAACACAATAAGCTGGCAGTGGATGGATAGAGATCATCCCTCTACCAAGCAGAATGCCTGGTTTCTATGCTCAACACATAGACATCTGGCAAAGTCTAAGACAGACACATGGCAGGTTGGTGCTGTAGGGACAGAGCGATCCAGGCAAAGCAGCTTGAGACCCCAATTTAGTTGTACCGTGTTCTCAAAGTACATCCTGAGCATTCAGCATCCTGAAGTCTGTTGAATGTTCTTGCTCATCAGAATCTTTTGGATTTTGTGCAAAATCATATGTAATACAGAATGCGACGTGCAGCCTTATTCTAAAAATGGTAGAATGATTTGACATTAGAGTCATTGAGTCAGCCTTGTGATCCACAACACAGGATGAAACTACAGCACATATGACAGATGGCCCCTTAGCCTCTGCTTAAATATCTCCAGAGATGGAAAAAGAGTGACTTCAATGGGCCTTAATTCCAAGTGAAATATGCTAAGCTCCACTCTGAGCCATTTGAACCTTGCTATTTAGTAATCTGGCTACAGCCTGACCTAACACAGGGAGATCCCAGTTCTAATCCACTCTGCCCTGAAGTTCACTTGGTTATCTTGACTAGTCACTAACCTAACTGATGCTTGGAGAAACCAGAGGGGAGCGAGAAAAACAGCACTATAGAAAACCCGAAATAAATGCTGGAGTGTTAAGTATGTAGTGCTTAGGACTTGGGCAGTAAAGTTGTGCGTTTGTACCCCTGCCACCATATCTCTTGCCACATCCCAGTTCTGTGGACGCTGGTTGGTCGCGGGCGCCGGCCACCACCGGGATCGGGATCGACTCACCTTGCCCCTGGTGGGCAGCGGCTGGACTCTGAAGTAGAGGCTGAGCGGGAGGGCGGCCAGGGCGGAGAAGGCCCAAATGAGCAGCAGGCAGGCGGCCACCACGCGGCCCTTCCAGGGCTTGGAGGGCTTGAACCGGACGATGCTGACCACGCGCTCCAGGCTGACGGCGGCCAGCGAGAGGATGGTGACGCTGCCGCTGAGGCTCACCATGTAGAAGAGCAGGTGGCAGACCGCTTCGCCCAGGGTCCAGCTCTCGGTCCAGCGCACCACCGCGATGAGCGGAATGGCGCTGACGAAGAGCAGGTCGGCGCAGAAGAGGTTGAGAACCAGGCAGCTGGCGGCGCCCGGCCGGCCCTTGCGGCGCACCACCAGCCGGAGGGCGTCCGCGTTGGCCACCAAGGCGAGCGCGAAAATCGACGCCAGCACGGCCGTCTCCACGACGCTCAGCCCCACGCGGACGGCGGCGTCCTTGAAGTCCGAGAAGAAGGGGAAGAGCGTGTCGTTCCCGCCAGCCCCAGCTCCGGGCATGGGGATGCGGGCGCCCGCGGCATCAGGCGGGCGAGCCGGCTGAAGGAGCAGCAGCTCTCTTGTCAGCCCAGTCAGCTCCACACCCCAGGCCGGACGCAGGCCCACTTCGCCGCCTCGTCCCTTACGAGCGAATTTGGCTCGGACTGAACACCTTGGTAGCTCGCGGCGGTGTTAGCAACAAGGAAGTGGCGGGAGGCGGAGGAGAGCCAGCGGTGCTGTCCCGCCACGGGGAGGGGAAGCGGGGTCTTTACGAGGAGTAAGTGGCACCGACCAGCCGGCGTCGCTGCCTTCCGTCTGCCGTCCACCAGCTGTAGCAGCCCTCAAAGCAGGTCCTCCTCCTCCCCCCGCCCCCCCCCATGGGACTAATAGGCAGGCGACGAACGGTGACCGTCGAAAGGGAGCGAAGGCGAAACTGCGTCTGCGTGGCGTTAGCCAAAATGGGAAAGCCCAGCGGAGTTACCGAGTCCCCCGGAAAGTGAAAAGGGACGTAAGGGAGGAACTAATCTCACGTAGGGAGAACAGGGAAAGAGGGAAGTTATTTTAGAGAGGTTGACAGGAGAATGAGAGGACCTGCCATGGGGCCAAGTGGGAATTCAGTGCGATCAAGGGACAGGGCGCCGAGGAACCCTGAGAAGAGGGGAATCGAGAAGGGAATATCCTAAGCCCCATTTAGAAGGGAGCATTATTTAGTGCAGTGGGATTTAGTCCTAGGCGAGAATGCAGAAGATTGGGGCCCTAAAAGGTGGCTTGGTTGTGTGTGCTGCAGGAGGGGAAGGTGCCACTTTTCCGAATGCAGGAGGAGGAGGGCCCCTTCAGGTAATCTGTGGGTTTGCTTTGATGTGGCCCCTGTAGACTGTCCACCATACAGTTATCCCTTCAATTACTTACTCTGAAGTGATTGCCTATTTATGCCCCACCACTTAATTGGTTCCTACTGACTTCCCATGTCTTTCCAATCACAACTGAAATCATGCCCATTTGCTGCCAACTACCTTCAGCAATCAGTCATTTTATCCCCCTCTCCCATTAAGTGTCTGGACAGCTATGCTGGAAATTAACTAGACGACATGTATTATTCCATTTATCTATGCATACTGTTTTTCATTGACTCCAAAATTGCTATCTCCCCTTGACTCCCATGATGGAGAGTTGTTCTTGCTGGACCACCATCTCTTTCTTGAAAGGAGTAGGGTCTGTTATATGTTGGGCACCTCCAAACAAAACTCAAATATTGTGCTTAGGAAAAATATCAGGTCTGAACAGTCATTCAGATTACTTTTAGAGCCAATTTAGTCTAGTGGTTAAGGCAACTGGGCTAGAAACCAGGAGACTGTGAGTTCTAGTCCTGCCTTAGGCATGAAAGCCGGCTGGGTGACCTTGGGCCAGTCACTCTATCTCAGCCCAACTCACCTCACAGGGTGGTGGTTGTGGGGAAAAGAGGAGGAGGAAGGAGTATTAGGTATGTTCACCGCCTTTTTATAAATAACTCATTTATAAAAAAATAATAAAGGCAGGATAGAAAATAAAATAAAATAAAATAAAATAAATAAATAAATAAATATTACAAATCACCTACAGGTAGTCCTTGCTTCATGACCATTTGTTTAATGATGGTTCAGAGATACGACGGAGCTAAAAAGTTATTTATGACCCATCTTCAAAGTTATAACCATCGCACCACCCCCTGGTCACGTGATTGTGATTTGGGCACTTGGCAACCAACTTGCACTTATGACGTTGCAGTTTCCTGCAGTCAGGTGATTGCGATTTTGGACCTTCCCAGCCAGCTTCTGACAAGCCAAATCAATAGGGAACCATTGATTCGCTTAACAACCATGGTGATTCACTTAATGACTATGGTAAAAATGGTCATAAAATCCGGTCTAGTCATGTGATGTCTGTGTTGGATTTCGCGGTGCCAGTGGTTCTCAGGAAGGAGGGAGCACATTCCAAGGAGGTAGAGGAGATAAGCGGAGGCACAGTCCAGGAGGCAGTGGTGGGAAAACAAAGAGGCTCAGGATAGCCCCGCCCTAGAGCCTCCCAGGTTATTTCCCCTTAGGTTAGGTAGAGTAGCTTTAGTCTGGCAAGATTCTGTCTGTTTGGTGTGAGCAAGTAAAGAACTGGAGTTTGAATGGACTGACTCTTCATTGTCCTTGGGCTGGGCCTGACAATGCCTCGTTTAATGACTGCATTGCTTAGCAACTGGAATTCTAGTCCCAATTGTGGTCATTAAGCGAGGACTACCTGTATTTAAAATCCAGATGAACAGAAACATTCTAGCTATCAAGCTTTCCAGCAATATCATTTAATTCTTAGTGCAATCCAGCTGTCTTGCTATGCAGTTTGGAATGGTGAAATGAGATTGAGACCCTAAATTCATCTATTCCCTAAATTCACTTAACATTCTATTTCCATGAAAATTATGTAGAGCTCAAAAACCAAACAAGGGATTTTTCTGCATGCTGATATAGAAACTGGTATGTTTGCATGATTGTCACAAAATGTTTTTCTCATATATAATATTAGAGAGCCCTAACATCAAAATAACAAGAACAAGTGATCTAGAGAAGTGGCAGTTAGTTTCTATATCCTAAGGAGTTACTCTGTTCTGTCATTTGTGGACTGGAATTGTCCTTTTATTGAACGCAACCTTCAGTGATTAAACTTCCATTCTGTGTGTCTTTATCATAACAGGTTGACATAGCATTCACCATTTAAACAGGTATATTGTGCTGTTTAATGTTTGCAAAGGACTTTTCATTATTGAATTTGTGATGTTGATTTTTAGTCACTGCATAAGAGCTTACTCATAAAGTGGTTAAGATTAAAAGTTTAGTTTCAAGAAACAGAAAACGAAACACTATCTTTTTAATACTGGAATAATACTGGGACACAGACAGTCTATGAAGACCAGTATTATCTACATCCTTTTCTAATCTGGCACCCTCTGGAAGTTTTGGACCACATTCCCATCCCCCAGTCAGATCAATAGTTTTGCTGACAGGAATTGCTAGGAGTTGTATCCAACACGTCTAGAAGGTATTGGATTAAGTAAGTACTTTCATTGATAGTAGATCTCTAAGGTTCAGATTAGGAATTTTGTGGCCTCCAGATATTGCTGAAGTACACATCTGAGCAGCCAATGAAGCTAGTAGTAGAGGCTGCTGGGAGATATTGTCAGCATCCCTCAACATCCCTTATTGGCTGTAACTGCTGGGAGCGGAAGGGATGAAGGTTCCCCATCACTGTGGGTGAACAGAAACATTATTCACACACTCCAGCAGCCCAGCCATAAACGTATCTACTCATATGTACACCGTATGTAGTTCAACAGAATCACTGCCCATCATAGATGGGCAAATGATGGTGTTTGGCTTATTTTCAGCCCCCAAACTTTTCTATCTAATTTGTAGCTGGAGATTAAGAACCTGGGGGAGAGAAAGGAGCAGCCCTGAGTAACTATGAGCCTGCATCCTCCAACAATTTACCAAGAAAGAAAGGAGGGATGGAGGGAAGGAAGGAAGGAAAGAAAAAGATTCTTATCTCTGGTTTAACATATCTTTTTATCCATTGCTTGAAGTTTTCTTGAAGCCTTGAAAACATTATGTTCTGTTTTTATATTCTTTACTGATGAATGTTGACATACCATCTCTAAATATTTGTGAAGTGACATGGGCATTATTAGTTTGTATAGGGAGACCGGGTGGTTTTCAGGTGCTCCCAACTGACCAGTTACGGTCAAGGGATTGTTTATTGCATTTCTTGTGCCCAAGTATGTATTCCTGTATTTGTAGATGGCAAATAAAAATAGGTTAGCTCAGTTCTTTTTGTTACGTTAAAGCAAACAGATGGCAGAGGTTTTATACAGAGAAGCAGATGGATTGCAGTTGACATGGTGACTGAGGTAGGCCGGCAGTGTTTGAAAATAGTTGTGCAGGAATAGAGTTCACTCACACAGGAGGAAAAATAATTTTGCCACCTCCTACAGTTGCTTCATAGAAACTGTATATTTTTCTTCAACCCACACTTTGATGGAAACATGTGAAGTTCAACCAAAAGTCTGGAGGATTGCATATTCATGTGATTAATAATTTGTTAACAGAGCAGGCTTTGACTTACCAAAATACAAAACATTCATTAATTATAGCCTGCCTTTGGCAGGTTAATTTGTATTTCTAAAGAACAAGTGTTTCAGCTACATAAGTTTAATTGGAAGATGAGTCACTTTTTTTCTTATCATTTGATTATATTCCACTTTTCTTCAAAGTCCTTCCATTGTTTCTTTGAATGTGTAATTGCTGAAGGAGTAAGGAAGTTTGCTTTTAAAGCCTAACACTGACAGTTTTGAGGACTCCAGTTTAACTAAACTGGGCAAGGACTCATTTTAGTACAGTAATTCACTGTTTGGGTGAGGGAAAAACATTACTACAAACAGGTTCAACTTGATTTGAGAGTCTGTAGTAGATAAACTTAAACGTGTTGATGGGTGGAAAGCTCTGAGAGATGCATTCAATTATGTGTTTTTAAAATGTAATGAGCAATAAATTTATGACACTCAATTGGCCAGTCAAGCTGAATCAAGAATTACTAGGAGAATGACTTCAGTATTAAGATAGGTACGTTTATGTTACTGCCCTACTTAATCTTCCCATTAAGGATTAAATGATTTCCCATGATGATGTATTTTTGTTCTAAAAATGTATATGCCTAAAGCAGACATATCCTGAGGATATCTTACTTATAAAAAAATAGAGTAATGAAAGACACTGAAATCGTGCACTGAAATCATGAGTAGTAGTTAAAAGGCTCTGCTTGCCCCAGGAAAGATATTCAAATATGCAGGAGGAAAGAAATTGTCAGGCAATTTAATGGAACAATGAATAGCTGCTTCTGCAAGAATGCAGGGAGGGCTTTTGGAGTAACAGCAGAACTGTCTTTGTAACTTGGAAGCTAATGGCACTGTTTAAGGACGTGAAAAGTTTTTGCCGGTGCCTGCTTCTAATCACAGTAGCTGCTTTTTCAACACCCATTTTTGTATGCTTCAAAATACTCCTTCTGGAGATGGCCAAGTTATTATTGCCTATGAGAGCAGCAGTATCTGTAGCAAACCATGATAATACCAAAATGATATGCACAGTGACATCACACAAATGCCGTGATTATGTACTCATACCTCAATGTCTAATACAAATACGTAAGTCACGGCTTTCGAGTGATGAGACCATGCATATTTTATTGTTCAACTCCATTTCCCTCATCTTTGCAGATGCCCATGTATGGGTGACCTCAGGGGCTGAGAGGCTCCATTTCACTGCTGATGCTTGGTTCTCTCCTGACAAAGCCAGATGGATGTGCACTTTCAGATTGTAAGTCTGATCCTTCAGGGAGGGGATTATCCTGCATCCAGAAGAGCTGAACACCATCTCTTTGAACAGACTATTGTTTCATTAAGAGTACTTTTATCTTGTTTGAATTCAACATCAAGTTTATTTACCCTCATCCAGCACATTACTGATTTCTGACCCAAATTAGTACTTGTGTTGTAGTATCTGTCAAGAAGAAATGGAGATAAGTTAGCAAACTGAGGACTCAAGTATAATCCTTCAAACTCAGCATTTTCATGTAAGGGCTGAAAAGCATGAGGAAGACAGAACTGAATACTGCTGGTCAATACAAGGTTTTGACATTATATTCTGAGATTGCCTGTCTCTCCCCCCTCCCCCTTCCCAATAGAGCAGGCCCCTGAAAGATCATGTCCTGAATACCTGGTCTAGGAAGCCTACCTAGAAAAACTAACAAACTATGAAATCAACAACTGCTGAGAAGTCCACAAGTAATCAATGTGGTCTTGCTTCCCCAATCCATTTCTAAAATACATTACCCATTATGACCTATGTGGACAATTCACGAACATCAAACATTCTTTGCTTTCCAGGAAGATCTGCCCATTTTTCCTGCCTTCAGATGATTAACCACCAGGTGGCAATGGCAACATTGTTTTCCTATCAATACCGTAACAGCATGAGAACAGTGTTCACAGGATCATCCTCCCTCACAGTTCAGCAGAGAAATAGGAAACATGTCTATCTGGATCACCATGGATTAAAATTAAACCTCCCCCAACCCAGTCTTCCTTGCCCTGGAATCTTGGGAGGGAAGGTTAAATTCTGACTATCTTCAAGCAATGCCTGAAAACAAGACTGTGGGGGTATCTTATAAAATATAAACAGGAGGGATATAAAACCCTCCTGTTTCCTAGCAAGACCAGTGCAGAGGGGAAAAGGTATGAGAAGTTGAAAAAGAATGGATTTTTATGTGACAGAAAATAAGTATATGCATATAGTGTGTCCTCACCACTAACATGACCAACTCAGTCAAGTTAATTATCAACCTTTTGAAGTTATACTATAATAAAATTGTACTTAAGATGACACAAAACTAATTTTGTCACATTATATTGTCATGGCTACAAATATGTGAAGCTTTAAACATGTTTTTATAACCAGAAATGGTATGACTCAACATCTGGAATAATATGATAGAGACAACAATAAAGTGTCCAGAACCAAGGCACATTGTAAACCATCAGCAACTGTACTTCTACACATCAAGCTTCAAAATACTGCAGAGGAACAAGCTTGGGCGTGCTGTGAATGAGATTTAGTATCTAGATTAAAATACTAAAGCAAGTTATACTAATAGTTATATCAGTTGTTGCTCAAGGGGCAATGTAAAGGGAACAATTCACAGGGAAGATAAAAATGAACATGTTGTCATAACAGTTACTTGTATAAAATATGGAACAGTTAAGTGATGGCATTGTTAGAATTCAAAGAACGGAGATGTTACGAAAGACAAGGAAACAATTGACTGTACCCAGATAGATACAAAATTTATGATGACCATCTATCAAAGACTACTAGATAAAACCATAATAATTATTAACATTCTAATCTTCCAGGTGCAACATCAGTTTGCTGTTTGCCATATATGCATAGAAGAAGCATAAGGAGTCAAACTTGAGGGTGTTTTTGCTTTTCTGTTCAGAAACAAATAAAACTAGTAAAGCAGTGATGTTTCCCTTCTTGAAATCTACCTAATGAGACCACTTTAAATTAAGATTGGTAGCACAGGAGTCCTTTCATAGTGCAGACGAAGCAGATCTTCCTATGTGAACATTACAACTCTCCACTGTAGACATGTTCTAGTCCTATTATTTAGACAGGGAAACAAATAGCGCCATATAGAGGGCCATGCAGAATTCTTAAGCAACTCTAGCACTATTCATCCAAAGTACATTAAACAGGGCCTTGGCAACTTTCATATCCTCATGAATTGGGGAGTCGGGGATAATTGCAGAGTTTGGTCTTCCCTGATGTAAGACTTACTCTCCTATCTGGACTTGGGCAGTGCCCTAATTCCCTGTTTCTACGTTTCTCATCTAGCATTTCCTCTTATTACTAATTCATCAGCAAATGAAACTACCTCCATTTACCCTTATCTGCCATGTCTGTTCTGTCAAACCCCCAAATATTTCCTCAACATTTGGAAAACAGTACATAGTTAATTAAGGCAATTGCATGATTTAGTGTTTTCCTGACTTACATTATTAATGGTTGGCAATTTCTCTGGAAAAAATATTTTGGACACAATAACCATGCCAGTCTTGGGCCTATTGTCCCAACATTACAGTTGTCATCATCACTGAAAAACCTGAGACCTCTGGCTAACAACACTGAGGCATAGCAAGATGGCAGGCTGCTGGTTTGTAGAACAATTTTCTGATTTGCTTGAAGTCATTATAAGGTATACTAGTCATAAAGCTGAGTGACCTCTTACAGTTGCTGATCTCAGAGATCTAACTTCTTCTCAGGGAGAACTTCTTCTTATACTATTTTCCTGAATCAATTCCATTCCAAATTGTGTCTTTTCAAGGGAAAATAAATTAGGAACAATTATTGGTTCCCATTATGATAGAATGTCTCCTAAGTGATTTATGAATAAACCTACCAGCCATGTGGCCTTCCTGATTAATAGGGAACTCAAAATATGTTACCAGGTTATAACAACTTAAGCCATATTATTAAATCAGTTTTTATTGGAAAGTACCACTATATATTTATTGAAGTGGCATTCTATTCTAATGCATATCACACTCTGTTCCATGAGATGAGCGTAGCTTTTCCAGATACTAATAGGCACATTCTTATGTGGTTGATGTAATCATGGAGTAATTTGGGAGGAAAATAAGCCACACAAGCAGTATTAACAAAATCTATGCATCATAACTAATCCAAAAAACTATGTGATGCATCTTGATTTTTATGGACAGATACTGATGACATGTTTGGTAAAGTACAAAGAGCAAAAATTAGTTTCAGGTGTAAAAGTTATGTCTTAATTTATGATAGACTCTACTAAAGAAACTATAATGGGCAGGGTGATTCTGGAAAGTGAATGGGACTGCATTACACACACACAAAGATTTTCTAGCTTTTTCCTGAATTTGGGGGAGGATTTTTAAAATTATGTTAGCCTATTTGGGAATTTTGAGAGCCAGTTTGGTGAACTGCTTAAAGGTGCAAGGCTAGAAAGCAAGAGAGTGTGAAGTCTAATCCCACCTTAGATACAAAGCCAGCTGGGTGATCTTGGGCCAGTCACTCTCCCTCAGCCCTAGGAAGAAGGCAGTGGCAAACCACTTCCAAAAAAATGTTGCCAGGAAAACTCCAGGGACTTGCCCAGGCAGTGCCAGGAATCAAGACTGACTCCAAGGCACACACCCCTCCCCCCACAAAGGCACCAGTGACATCAATTTTCAGAAATTGTGGATAAAGAAAAAAGCTTCAGAAAAATTGAATTAAATGGCTACATATCGCTGTATCACACGTTGTCTACCTTTATGATATATGAATTTCAAATCTCAGGCCTGGAAATCTTTCTCCTCTCCACTAGAATTATCTGGTGGAACTCACAGAAAAACATATTCTGCGTAGCAGATGACAAATACGGAACAGAGTATAGTTTCGGGTGTGATGATGACTCTGATGCTCATGGTTACTCCGTAGCACAGAGAGAACTAAGACCCAAGACCACTTTCTC
This sequence comes from Candoia aspera, assembly GCF_035149785.1. NCBI lineage: Eukaryota > Metazoa > Chordata > Lepidosauria > Squamata > Candoiidae > Candoia > Candoia aspera. Next base: position 73,165,111 of record NC_086158.1, on the reverse strand, counting down.
CTTTTTTAATTTATCCATATCTCCTTGACATACAAGATACTTTCTACCCAATTACTTATCTGATTGCCCATGATTTTGGTAGCAGTAATTATTTTCAGATTGATGTGAAATATCTGTGTGGTGGTTACTTAGAAAATGTTGCCCTTACCTAGTTTAGTAGTAGTGTTATAAGACATAAAGAAGGGGATATAATCCAATCCAATTTTAGGAAGCAACGACTGCAGCCTATATCACGCTAAAGAAATAGCACAGTAGAGGTCAGAAGCAAAGGAGCAGCACAGGAGATACAGTAAGAAGTAGTAACAAACAACTGCATGTACAGCCATTCCTGATATTTAAAAAAGACATATATAGGACTTCCGATGGGGACATGGCGGACTGAACAGCTGTGCCTGCGGGTTTAGCGGGCGGAGCTGACAACGCAGCAATTTTTGGGGGGCTCAGGCAGGTTTTCCTGAAGCCCAGGAGTGTTCTACAGATAAAGGAAAACACCTGGAATCACCCCATCTGTCCTCTGGATGGCTGCTTGCAGCCAGAAGATCGCAAACAGTGTTTCGCATTCGACTAGTAAGAGCTAGCTGGGAGGCAGGGCTGTCATCATTTTCCAAGCCACGCTGTAGCCTGAAAGGGACACTAAGACCGGCCACCCCATTTCTAAATCACTAAGTTTATGGGTTTTCTAAAATATGCGTAACCCAAGAGACGCTTTCTACAGCGAGGAGAAACTTGTTCTCTTGGTGCTTATCATTATTCTTGGGATTACTTTTTAAAAACTAGTTTTTAAGTTTTGGACTTCATTCTCCTTCCAAATATAAAGGAGGATTGAGAGTAAAGAACTGTCTTCCTGTTATTATTTTTGTACTAAATTTGAAGATATTAGCATTTTCCTACACGTTGAATCGGCTGATTTGAACCTTCAGCTTTCTGTTTCTACTTTCCCTTGGGAACTGCCTGCTTATCACACTCTTACTTTGTGTAAACACACTCTGGAACTTTTCCATATCTTCGGCCTTTGCTGGTTAAGCTCTAGGGGGCGCCATAATCTACTGCGTGAGACATAGAAGATTTTAAACAGATTTTTTTCTGACTTCCACCAAGATTTTAAACAGATTATTTCTGACTCCTATCAAGCTTTTATGCAAGATATTAAGGACATCGTGGAAAATATGAGGTCTGAAATGTGTCATTTTGTTGGGGATGTCATGTATGAAACTAAGGAATTTAACAGTGATAGAAATGTTTTTTCTAAGAGTGAGATTGGGCTTTCTATTGAGATGCTGGATAAAGATTGGATAGTGGAGTTGGAGAAATTTAAGAGAAAGAGGGATCTGCAAGCAACAAGTGGAACTGATTTTCTGGTGGAATGCTATGAAAAAGAAGGGGTCATTATGTATGGGAGGTTTTCTGAAGAGAAGTTGGAATTTTTGAGGGGGGCAGTTGGGTTGTTCGATTTTCCTAAGAAAAAAGTTCTGTGCACATTGTGGGGATATGTAAATGCTCTGGTTTATTTTGAAGTGGGATAAGGGTTAAGGAATGTTTATCTCGATTGTTTTTAGGGTTTGGTTGATGTTATTTGTCTTTAAGGATTTGAATTAAGATTAGGGTAAAAATGCTTTGGTTTTGGGTTTAAGATTATTAAAATTGTACTATTAAGAATAATGGCAGACAATTTATGTGCTTTTTAGTTTGATTTTTATTGTAGTAGACAGAAATGTATAGAATAGTAGGAAGGGAATAATTAAATAAGTGCTATCTTATGGGGGGCAGTTGTTTAGGAGGTTCATATGAATTTTTTCTTTATTTGAATGTAAGGGGAGGGAGTATCTGTATTTAATGAGTTTTATCGGAAGATGAGACCCCCAGGTTGGAAGATGGTCAAAATGCTACTGGGGAGGAACAGAGGATGAGTTCAACTAGCCCCAGACGTGATGACGCAGCTAGCTCAAAGCCGAAAGGACGGTTAGCGGCCGACGGTGCTGGTGGTGAATGGCGAATCCAATGTTCTAAGGATCAACACACCACTGGAACCTGGAATGTAAGATCTATGAGCCAGGGCAAATTGGATGTGGTTATTGGTGAGATGTCAAGATTAAAGATAGACATTCTGGGCGTCAGCGAACTGGACTGGAATGGGCCACTTCACATCAAATGACCACCAGATCTACTACTGTAGACAAGAGGACCACAGAAGAAATGGAGTAGCCTTCATAATTAATAGTCAAGTGGCTAAAGCAGTGCTTGGATACAATCCAAAAAATGATAGAATGATCTCAATTCGAATTCAGGGCAAGCCATCTAACATCACAGTGATCCAAATATACGCCCCAACCACAGATGCTGAAGAAGCTGAAGTAGAGCAGTTCTATGAGGATCTGCAGCACCTACTGGACAACATGCCTAAAAGAGATGTTATTTTCATCACGGGAGACTGGAATGCTAAGGTGGGCAGTCAAATGACACCTGGAATTACAGGTAAGCATGGCCTGGGAGAACAAAATGAAGCAGGACATAGGCTGATAGAATTTTGCCAAGACAACTCACTCTGCATAACAAACACTCTCTTCCAACAACCTAAGAGAGCGCTTTATACATGGACTTCACCAGATGGACACCAAAATCAGATGGACTACATCCTTTGCAGCCAAAGGTGGCGGACATCTATACAGTCGGTAAAAACAAGACCTGGAGCTGACTGTAGTTCTGATCATGAACTTCTTCTTGCACAATTTAGGATCAGACTAAAGAGATTAGGGAAGACCCACAGATCAGCTAGATATGAGCTCACTAATATCCCTCAGGAATATGCAGTGGAGGTAAAGAATCGATTTAAGGGACTGGACTTAGTAGATAGGGTCCCGGAAGAACTCTGGACAGAAGTTCGCAACATTGTTCAGGAGGCAGCAACAAAATACATCCCAAAGACAGAGAAAACCAAGAAGGCAAAGTGGCTGTCTGCTGAGACACTAGAAGTAGCCCAAGAAAGAAGGAAAGCAGAAGTCAACAGTGATAGGGGGAGATATGCCAAATTAAATGCAAAATTTCAGAGGTTAGCCAGAAGAGATAAGGAATTATTTTTAAACAAGCAATGTGCGGAAGTGGAAGAAGACAATAGAATAGGAAGGACAAGAGACCTCTTCCAGAAAATTAGAAACATTGGAGGTAAATTCCAGGCAAAAATGGGTATGATCAAAAACAAAGATGGCAAGGACCTAACAGAAGAAGAAGAGATCAAGAAAAGGTGGCAAGAATATACGGAAGATCTGTATAGGAAGGATAACAATATCGGGGATAGCTTTGATGGTGTGGTCAGTGAGCTAGAGCCAGACATCCTGAAGAGTGAGGTTGAATGGGCCTTAAGCATTGCTAATAACAAGGCAGCAGGAGACGACGGCATCCCAGCTGAACTGTTCAAAATCTTGCGAGATGATGCTGTCAAGGTAATGCATGCTATATGCCAGCAAATTTGGAAAACACAGGAATGGCCATCAGATTGGAAAAAATCAACTTACATCCCCATACCAAAAAAGGGAAACACTAAAGAATGTTCAAACTATCGAACAGTGGCACTCATTTCACATGCCAGTAAGGTAATGCTCAAGGTCCTGCAAGGTAGACTTCAGCAATTCATGGAGCGAGAATTGCCAGATGTACAAGCTGGGTTTAGAAAAGGCAGAGGAACTAGAGACCAAATTGCCAATATCTGCTGGATAATGGAAAAAGCCAGGGAGTTTCAGAAAAACATCTATTTCTGTTTTATTGACTATTCTAAAGCCTTTGACTGTGTGGACCATAACAAATTGTGGCAAGTTCTTAGCGGTATGGGGATACCAAGTCATCTTGTCTGCCTCCTGAAGAATCTGTATAACGACCAAGTAGCAACAGTAAGAACAGACCACGGAACAACGGACTGGTTTAAGATTGGGAAAGGAGTACGGTAGGGCTGTATACTCTCACCCTACCTATTCAACTTGTACGCAGAACACATCATGCGACATGCTGGGCTTGAGGAATCCAAGGCTGGAGTTAAAATCGCTGGAAGAAACATTAACAATCTCAGATATGCAGATGATACCACTTTGATGGCTGAAAGCGAAGAGGAACTGAGGAGCCTTATGATGAAGGTGAAAGAAGAAAGTGCAAAAGCTGGCTTGCAACTAAACCTCAAAAAAACCAAGATTATGGCAACCAGCTTGATCGATAACTGGCAAATAGAGGGAGAAAATGTAGAAGCAGTGAAAGACTTTGTATTTCTAGGTGCAAAGATTACTGCAGATGCTGACTGCAGTCAGGAAATCAGAAGACACTTAATCCTTGGGAGAAGAGCAATGACAAATCTCGATAAAATAGTTAAGAGCAGAGACATCACACTGACAACAAAGGTCCGCATTGTTAAAGCAATGGTGTTCCCCATAGTAACATATGGCTGCGAGAGCTGGACCATAAGGAAGGCTGAGAGAAGGAAGATCGATGCTTTGGAACTGTGGTGTTGGAGGAAAATTCTGAGAGTGCCTTGGACTGCAAGAAGATCAAACCAGTCCATCCTCCAGGAAATAAAGCCAGACTGCTCACTTGAGGGAATATTAAAGGCAAAACTGAAATACTTTGGCCACACAATGAGAAGACAGGACACCCTGGAGAAGATGCTGATGCTGGGAAGAGTGGAGGGCAAAAGGAAGAGGGGCCGACCAAGGGCAAGGTGGATGGATGATATTCTAGAGGTGACGGACTTGTCCCTGGGGGAGCTGGGGGTGTTGACGACCGACAGGAAGCTCTGGCGTGTGCTGGTCCATGAAGTCACGAAGAGTCGGAAGCGACTGAATGAATAAACAACAAAATAATGTGCCAAAGTGGAATGATTTATAGAAATAATGTGGTTGTGGTTTAATATAGAGTAAGAGATTGATTATGGAAAATTTTTGTATATCCTTGCTGTTAAAAGTTGGAAGTCACATCTTTTTGTAACTTTGAAAAAAAAAATTTTTTCTCGTTTTTTCACATTTTTTAGTTTTTCTTTTTTTCTTTGTAGTTTTTTTTTTTTGCTTTTACCTTTGCTTTGAAACTCAATAAAATTCTTATAAAAATAAAAAAGACATATGTAGAGTATTGCTGGAATAGCCAATTCCATTTTATTATTTTAAAAAGCATTTCCTTATACAGGCTCCCTGATAAGTTATATCCCTAAGCTTTCAGCTCAGGGATAACAAGTGCAAATGAGAGTGTATCTCAAACCAAATGGATGCCATAATCAAGACACACCCTGATGTTCTGAATCGGGGACTTGCTTTCTTTTTACAAAGAAAAGTTCAGTGGAAATTAGAAGTTGGGCTACTTTATATATTTTTTTTTCTCTTACACCCAACTGTCTCCATGCGTTCCCTCATGTGGACTATATGCTTACAGCTCATTGGATATTAAAACATTTTCCTTTTTGCAGTTGTTAGAGGGTCTCGATAAACTGAAATGACCAAATGCATTTCTGGAGGCAAGGCAAAGAATCACATGTTAATCTGGTAAAGTAAAAGTGGCAATAATTGAACATTTGCATGATGCATTAGCCTACAGAAAGTAAGGTAACTTTCTTGCCCGAGAGTGCAAATACAATCAGTAGTTCGGACTTCAAGATACCATGCTCAGAGTTGTTTACTGCCCAGTCCTTCATAAACATTAAATTACAGCACAAAAGTTTTAGTTGAAACACGAACTGTAGTCCTTTAGCATCTTCATGAGTTGTTTTTAAAAAGCTATTATTTTCAGTTAAATTACATGGGTGTATTGAGATGTAGCTACAGGCTTCCTCTAGGACTTAAACTGCACAGAAATCAATATGAGCTAATAGTTCCCTATGCTGGCTTGTAGGATATTGGGTTTTACATCTGGGGCACTCCAGGAAACTTTCATCCAGAAGACTTGTACGTTTGGGTGAAGAACGTTTCTCTTGTATTATCAACTTGTCTTCGAAAGCAGACTGGAAGTTGTCTAAGTCTTCTAAACATTCACCACGTTCTGGAAGCTTCTGGAAAAAAAACTGTTGCATTTAAACATGACAGTATATAATTTATAATGCACGCCAACTGTATTTCTTTAGGGGTCAAAATATCTAAATATAATTGAATTAAAAAGGGGTATCTGACTGGAATATAAGAATCTAGTGATGTGTAAAGGAAAAAAAGACACTCAGGTTTCATATCAAGAGAAGTCCGTCTGACTCTTCTGATATATCTACCATGTTTTTAAATTCTCCACAAGATGCTGTTTTAAAAGCAAAGGTCCTCGGAGTAGTCTATACAGCATCAAATAATCAGAAGTTGGGACAGGCCATGCACAACTGCACACCTGGCAAATAAAATACACATTCAGCAAAAATTGCAGCTCAGTATACATGCTATATGTGGAAAGGGAAAGTATGTATTAGGGCTGTGCAGAGATCCAGATTTGAAGGGCAAAATGAGATTCAGAACCACATTCTGCCTTTCCCCAAGGCTGAGCAGCTATTATATATCAGAAGAAGACTCATTTGGGTTATGGTGTTCCTGACAGACGCTACAAGTACACCCATATGTGCTCCAAATCTCATTTTGCCCTTCAAACTGGATCTCTGCACAGCTCCAGTAAAGATTCAGTCTTTAATTAATCCAGCAGTACTTACTGAGGGCTCAAGACGAGTAATTTGGTCTCTTGCCTTCCGCAGTTCCTTAAGGACTTTGTTCAACTGGTGTTGCAGGTTCTGGCGATCTAGCTTTTCATTCTCAAAGTCTGATGTGCATGACTGGATCTAGAAGAAAAGAAGCAGATGAACAATGAGGTGGCCTCCTAACTAAATGCTTTTTTCGTATTTGATAATTAAGTGTTCCATTTAAACTTCTGTCTATACACAAACAAAATAAATTGTACTTTTTTATAGATAAAAGGGAAGAATAGTTCGATAAAAGAAGTAGAGACAGACTACAAGGGGATACAATTAATCCTGAATGAATTCTAAATTCATATTCTGTTCAGAACTTAAATATGAGCAGTCACTATGACAAATTACATTAATATTATGATTTCTGGGCAACAGAAATGTACACTATCCATTTCCAACTTAGGACAATTTTTTGATATTAAAATGAATATTATAGTTGTGGATATTAGTCACAAAGAACTTTTCTATGTGCTTCAAAATAGCAGGGAGCATAATTTAGTACCTGTTGTTCCAAAGCTGCTATTCTTGTCTGTTCTTCTTGCTGTTTTAGCAAAGACCTGTGGAGCACTTCAATCTATAGAACATGAGCAGAAGATTATGTTACAATCAGTACATAAAAAGCTTCCAAATAATAGATACAAGACATTATCATGGGTTTATTTTGCTCTTCCTCTGCTACATTTTACTTCTACTGCAATGAAAAAAGTGACAGCATGAAGCGTTTTCTTAATTCTTGTTCCTCCCAATTCCTTCTCATCTGATCCAGCTATATTGGTCTAAATACAGAGGTAGCCTTCAGTAGCAGTCCTAGATAAGATGGCTGTCTCAGTACAAATGCTGTCTCTCCATACTATACCACCTCTGACAAAATTTAAAGCAACATTAAATGGATATATTTAGAGCAGAAGGTTGAAGGTGCAAATGCTACTAACACAATTCCCTTCCACTTGATATTTTCTTTCACCCCCTGCCCAAATCAATGTTGAGATATACACACAGGTTGCTACTGGCTGTTAGCCACATCAGCAGAATTTTTTTTAAGGGCTTTCATTTTCAGAGTAGACAGACACAACTAATCCTAACCCAACCTTCCACCATCCAAATGGGATGAACCTGCAACTCCCTGAATCCCCAGTTTGCAGGATCAATTTGGGAAATCGGTTATAAAGCGCTTGTGCGGCAGCCCACAGACCTGAGACGAGAGGGCCTGGCTGCGCTTCTTTTCTTCATCCAGCTTTTTCCTGGCCACTTCATTTTCATGTGTAAGTCTTTGCAAGATTTGCCCTTTGATGTGGTTTTCATCCTGAAGAGTCTTAATATCAGCTTGCTTCTGCAGCTTCAGTAGGCCATTCACATTTATTGCCTCTTGCTTAATCTCATCATACTTCCTTTGCAATTCACTAAGATCAACATGCAGCTGGGACACAATCTGCCTTTCTGCTTCCAGATTCCTTTCAGCTGTTGCCAACATCTGTTCATAATATCTCTGCTTGTCTTCTTTTAGGATTCCACCAGAGGGCAAAGGGACATGGAGCAGAACAGAAAAGACATCCATGAAAATATTAAGTAAACCAGCAAATTGCACCTTAGATGTAAGAATTGAATTATGGCATCATCATATCTCACATGTTGGCATCTTCTCATAGCAAGCCCAGAAACCATAATCACAGGAGCTTCTTGGGCTTTTCAAATTTAGCATCCATACTATAATATTACTCTATTCAGTTACTTCAAATGACCGAATTTTGAGATATACTGTTTGGGGATGTTATCTTGTATTCTTGTTTCTTGCCTTACAGAATGTTAAAAGTGAAAATAAAATAAAAACAAATTCAAAAATCTGAATATGAAAATTTAACTCAAAAAAACGGAAGGATACTTCATAGGTACTAGCAACTTTAAGCACTGTTATTTTGTAATATATTCTAACATTAACACAAATTATTTTACAGTACTTTAAAGGATTAAGAATATCAATTTATCTGCTATTTATTTAGTACTTTACTTCTAAATCAATATGGTTTTGCATGACAATCTGCTTTATATTTTTTTTAGGAAATACAGGTGGTATAAAATGGGAAACTTGAATTAAATTGTATTCTGATGTAGATACTTCTTATAGCTTTCCATATGGCATTTTATATTACTGAAATTCTACAACCCTCCAAGGGTACAATAGTGCTTGATGTACAGATAGTCCTCACTTAATGACCACAATTGAGACTGGAATTTTGGTTTCTAAGCAAAGCGGTCATTAAGCAAATCCACCCTGATTCTACCTTTTTTCTGGTGGTAAACGAACCACGTGGTTGTTAAGCAAATCTGTCATGAGTAAGGATGGCGAGCAGGGGGCTCCCATCCAGGCTGTAAAGCGCATGCATAGTACTGAGGAATTAGGTAGCCATTCAAAGAGACACAGATCGGGCCCGCCTTAGCCTTTGGGGTTTATATGTCTGGGTTTTTCCCACGCTTCTTCAGTTTGTTAGGATTTTCTGTTTATGTAGCAGTAGTAAAACACTAGAGACCTATTCCTTGTATCAGCGTGGTTCCTGGCTGTTAGGACAAAATCACGCGGTTCCCCATTGATTTTGCTTGCCAGAAGAGGGCCAGGAAGGTCTAAAATGGTGATCATGTGACCACAGGATGCTGCAGTGGTTATAAATGCAAACTGGTTGCCAAGGTCCCAAATTGTGATCATGTGACCTCAGGGACACTGTGACAGTCATAAGTGTGAGCACCAGTTGTAAGTCAGGGTTTTCAGCACTGTCCTAAGTCAAAACCATCACTAAACAAATGGTCATTAAATGAGGACTACCTGTACTTCATTTAGTGTTCAAATCCCCAGTAAGGTTCATTTAGTGACCTTAAAAACCAGCAAACACATATAGATTAGTCCTATAAGCTTTTAAAATATCCTTCTGAATATGTCAGTGATGAAGATCAATTTTGACAGTTTCTTCCATACCACCGTTCCATCTCTGAAGTTACTACAACTTTTCTAGCTCTCGTGGAAAGTCATACTTATATGTTACTTTTGACTATTGAGAGTCCTTCCCTTACTAATTACACATAATCATGAAAATAGATTTGTATGATGTATCTTGGAAATTGTAGTAAAAGTACAGGCTGCAAACCCTGGCCCACATTCAGTGACATCCATCTTTCTACCATCATTCAAGAGGGAGAGAGATCTTAGGCATGTAGGTGCAGACAGATGCTCTAACCCCTTCCTCTCCTGTATACGATAAAACTTGTTCTTTTAAAAACTAGTGGTAGAACCTGGGAAAACAGAGCCAGTAGTTGTATGGCAAGGTGGAGAGAAGAAAACTACCACTGTTCTTCTCTAGTCTCTGATTAAAGTGGTATTTCCAGGAAAAATCTTGGAGCAGGGGAGCATGTTTCCAGAGACAACTACTCTCTATAGGAATAGGAAAAAAACATTAGTGGGAGATATTACATTCGAATTGTGATCCTTATGTTTCTGTGCTTAAGTTTAATATTCTATCTTTCTGGACAATGATAGGGAATTGGATGCTTAATGTCAGCCCTTTTTCATCCATACCTTAGACTGGTCAAGAACATATTAAATTTATTTAGAATATTTTTGTACTCTATGCTATTAAATTGTAGCATTTCCCATTTCAAAAAGGAAGTCACACCGTTTGTACTAGACTAGCAGCATATTGTGACGTTTAACCAATGACCAGAAATGTCCTTAATTGTTCCTCTTAATACAGTTTTTGTTTATGACTTGCTACATTGATTTATTACCCAAAAAGGAAGAGGAAGAGTTGAAACCTCTGGCTGTATTCCTCTACACTACACAGCCAGGAAGTTGTTCTACAGAAATTACGTCAGGTTTTCCTCATTTTTATCTTTTCATATATCGGGATGACAGCACAGGGCTGCGGTAACCCAATCTTTCTGGTCGACTGGGGTTAGGGGGAAAGATGCCAAGCACCCCTGGAAAATAAGTGATAGCAACATTAACTACCAAGGAGCTACATCAAGGTAGGAGAGGTCAGGCTGGGAAAACACCATGGTATTCTGGGAGAAGTTTGGAAACTTCAGCCTTTCACCTTACTGGTTCAGCCCTGCCACTACAAGGTTCTATAGGTGGGATAAGTGGACCTAGAGGACAGCTCAGTGCAATTTTTTTTCTTTAGTTTTCACAACACACACATCTCCCCCCTCCCCCCAAAACAGTGTTGTTGGTGTCTAATATACAGGCTGGCCTGTGACCAGTAGGCAGGTAATTTTTTCCTTTTTCCTAAATTATTTTAGCCCATACTATGAAGAGATTTCTACACAATAACATTTTTATTTCTAGCTTTCAGGTTTGATGGGATAGCTAGATTCACATGAGGGAATAGAGCTCCCCTGGATGCTATTGAGAAGTGGGAGGAGAAGGAGAAGGGGATGGTGATGATTTAGGAATTGGAATTAGAAAAGCAGGAATCCTCAGGAGCAATTTAGAAGAGGTCAGGAGAGAGCAAGGGGAGAGTCAGAACCTGTTCAAGATCTGAGAGAAGGCAGAATGAACCCCAGTCCTCTCAACAAGGCTCAGAACTCCAGGTTCATTAAAATAACTATTGTGTCATGAGTATTTCCAAAAGATCATAGGGAGAGATGCAAGCCCCAGAGATGGCTAGCTGTGCCTAACAAGTTTTGTAAGTATATCTTAAGCTTGGCACATGACCATCCAAATGGATATATAGGATAGCTATAAACAAAGGAAAACTATGGACTGGATATGGCTGGGATGCGACTGAATATGTCAGATCACAATGATACTTGGCAGAGGGTGAGGAACAGCAAGGACATTACCTGTCTTAGAAATTCCATCCCAGAAAGTGACAGTAGACTTTGTGGGGCCTATCCAACCCAACCCAAGACACCTTGGTGGAAACAATATGTAAAAACTCTTGCAGACTATGCCACTAGAAGGCCTGAGGCAGCAGCTCTAAACTGGATTTATGCTAAGAGTGTAAGCCAGGCATTCTTGCACATATTTGCATTACAGATGTCATGTAGTCCAATCTCTGCTCAGTTCAGAATCTGCAATGTAAGATGAATTACAACATTCCTAGCTAAAGATTTCTGAACCTCTGCTTGAATACTTGCAGTGAAGAAGAGATATTCTCCTGTACTGAAGGAAAGTTTACTGCCCTAGAAGGCAGCCTGTTTCACAACTGAACAGCTCTCGACAGTGGAAATTTCTCCTAATCTTCAGCCAAAATATCCTTGGAATTTCCATCCACTAGTTCTACTCCTGTCTTCTGGAGTAGCAGATACAAAGTTGTTGCATTGTCTAATAACTTTCTTACAATGTCTGAAAGTTGTATAACCTGCAAAATCACAGCAATGCCAGTATCCCTCATGGCATACAGATGCTAACAAATGTAAATACTAATAGCTATTCAGGCACAAAACAACTACTTAACAGCAGAAGAATTTGCAGAAGCAAACTAACTGTAAAACTTGATATCAAGAAGTCTTGCCTGCATCTCTGTTCTATGGGAGTTGTTCTCAGAAATAATGTAGACTCAATTTGAATGATAGCATTTTTAAATCAACATCTAAAAAGCAAGTTGTATATGCCAGACCCAATCAACAAATCCTCTTCTCCTATCTATACAATTGGGAGTCTGGAATCTAAACAATTTTCTCCCCCTCCCCTCCCAAAACTACAGCAGCACAAATATAGATGTCAGAAGAGCTGTTCTTACAGATGTAATGTGTAGAGCAATACAGGGAAATCTGATCAATATAAGTTAACTTTTGTGGCTCTGTGAAGTTTGAAGAATATTCAGTCAATACCTTCTGCCCTAGCTTCTTTTGCTTGCTGTTGGTTAACAGTTTCTAGCTGCTGCTCCAGTTCAAAAATCCTTGCTAAGAGATTCTGAACATAAGCCTCCCGTTGCTGGTCATATATTAGCCACTGCTGGTTTTTCTCTAAAGCCTGTAAAGAGATTTGAAAGTTAGTAAAACAGACTTCTACGGAAAAAAACCCAACTAATTTTATATCCCCATTTCCAGAAAATCAGATATTTCAAATGCACCCTATTTGCAAGGCCTCTTTTGCATGACTCCTGGTAACACTACATTTCAGTAGAGTACAGCAGAAGCAAACATTTAACCAGTGAAAAATTATCTCTGTACTTTTTCTTCATTATCGGCACACTCTGCTATTGGAAATGACGATATATTGATGTGGTCCAATATACAGTGATACCTAACCACGATAGTGTTTGAGATCCACTTTCAAATTTAACTTGAAAAGAAGCAGATTGAATTAGATTAGATGATTTCCAAGTAAATATGCATAGGATTGGATATTATTTACCTTAATTTTTAATAGAACCCAATAAAATGAACGGTGCAATCCTATGCATCTTTACTCAAAAGACAGTTCCAAATTAAATCAGCAAGGTTTCATGCAGACGTCACATGATTTCCCAGTACATTTGACTCATGTTGTCCCTTTGCTTGTTCAAACCATGAGTCACATAAAGGTGGGACAGTGGCAATGAGCCTGAAGAAGCAGAACAAACTCATTTATCACAGGCTCCAAATCCTGCTTATGCGCAGGCCACATTTAGAACCAACCGTGGCCTATTGCCTGCCAAATTCTTTCTCATTCAATTGTTCTACCACCTTTTGGATGGATTGGGCACCTGTACCAGTGCAATCGTACACACATACAAGAGTTGTTAGTACAAGAAAGTATAAGGAAAGAAGGAAGGAAGGAAGGAAGGAAGGAAGGAAGGAAGGAAGGAAGGAAGGAAGGAAGGAAGGGCTGCTCGAGGGAAGGAAAAGAAGCAAAAAAGAGAGATGGCTTGAGGGAGAGTCAAAAAAGAAACACTCAGAGCTACTATTGCTCATTTTGGTCACAATAGCCATTTCTTTTCCAGAAGAGTGACCTGGCAACAGAGATTATGAGAGGGAGGGGGGGCAGGTGTGGAGGTAGGGATTTTGCCCGTTATTTGAAGAAGAACACAAAAAGATTGGGTAAAGGAGATGGAGAAGGGATTTTGCAGGGGTGGGGTGGTGGTTGCCAGTGGAGTTGAGGGGAAAGAGAACCTTCCTTTCTGAGGTAAAAAGCCACAGGGATTTTAGGAAAGAAATAAATTGTTAACATTACCAAGAAGGAAAGTGGAGAATACCATACAAGAGAGTAAATACAGAAACCACTGGAGAGAGAATTGCAAGAAATTGGCAATAGAGTAGGAGCACAAAATTAAGAAGGAAAACAGAAGATGACAGCAAATACTAAGAAAGGCATGCAGGAGAGGAAAACGGATTCAATCCTCACTTTGAGCCTCTGGAGAAGAACTTCCGTGTGAAATATAACAGCTGAGCAATGAGACTTCCAGAACTAATAACTATACTCAAATTGAAAAATGCGAACTATAGAAATCCGTTGCCGTGTGTCCATTCAGAAGCCAACTAGATTAGCAGAATGCAAACTTCAACATGAAGCACTCCTGTCCGGTAACAAATGTCACTGAAATAACGGGATTTCCATCTGAGTAAGCACAACAAGCTCCAAGATTCTGTTAACATCAGGGATTAAAACAAGAAACTGAACAAGAATGGTAACCATTTCTCCATCCAGAGGACTGCATTTCCAGAGCAAGCTCATGGAATTTTTAATGTGTAACTTCAAAAAGCTCTACAAGAGAAACCAGCTCAATTTCTAAAGGTCGGTTGACCTGTAAGTTTTATGGTCAAACATACGTGGCAGATACATGCTTTCTTTGGTGGATCATAGTCACTCAGTGGCAGAAATCTTAAAGCCTCCCTCACAACTAGCCATTCCATTAGATATGTGATTCCAATATAGTTTTAAGGTTGTCCTCCAAGTATACTTAGCCCCATGGAGTGTTTTTATATCTTCCCAAAGTCCATAGCTTAACATTTAAAAAGTTTATAATTTTCATTCCTTTACATATAGAATTTAGGGCCAAAGTACACAAAGCCTTCAATATGTGGCTGCCCTATATATTTTATTTTCTGTAATATAGGAGTGTAGCAGCTGAGTTGGTGGAAGGTAAACTTAATTCTTAAGGACAAATTTTACACATATTTCTATGGCGCCAATGGAAATTTATACAATTTCTCATTGGCACCATACTCATTTACTCATGGATTGTGTGACTTTTTGTTCATAATTAGAGGCCTGGGGACAAAGGATGTCCCCCACTCCCCATTTTTGTTTGTGTGTGTGTGTGTGTGTCTTTGAGTAAGTGTTGACTCCTGCTGACTGCCTGGACTAGTTCCTGCAGTTTTCTTGGCAAGAGTTCAGCAATGGTTTGCCTTTGCCTTCTTCCTAGAGCTGAGGGGAGTGACTGGCTCAAGGTCACCCAATTAGTTTTGTGCCTATGGTAGTTCTCCCAGTTTCCTGGTTTCTAGCCTGATGCCTTAACCACCACACCAAACTGGCTCTCACTTTGTACCATGCTTTGATCCTAATCTTAATCAGGCCACTGTACTTGCTATAGAGAAAATAAAACCAGAGCAGCTGTCCACAGGGTATGAAGGTATCTTGCAGTTTGTCGTCTTGTGACATTAGCTTTGGTTAGAAACCTGAACCTAAAGGACTGATCCACTTCCAAAAAAGGATATGATCAGGATATGACCCCTTTACTTTCAGACCCTTCTGAGCTTTAGTATACAAAGACAACCCTACAAGGAAAAGCAAAAGTTTAAAGCTAGTATTTTCAGTGCCCAGACCGAGATCTCTGCCCAGCCCTGCCTTATTGGATGGTGTGTCAGGAAGTGTAAATACAAATAAGTTAGAGAACTTTAAACAAAGACTGAAGTGTAGTTTTCTTTAAGGTCAAGAAACCTTTGGAAGAATAGGGTAAATATTTACATGCCATCTGTAATCTCTTGTAAAGTATGCCTGTGTTGAATAATTCCATATTGAGAGGTCTCTGAAAGCTCTTTAAGTTGTACTTTTTTTCTAATTTCACATCTGATTAACAATGCTAAACGAATTATTTAGATTACAAAATCTCAAAAAAAATTTAACATCATCAATATACGTTTACTCTTAAGTAATTTCAATTGAAGTTACTCTGAAGCGTGCACAGAACTGTAACCTTCTTCAAACATTCTGTTCCAGAACCTAATTGTTGCTGATGACATGTCTTCTCAATGAATAATCAGTGATGGACATTAGGGGCAGGGCCTTCTCAGCAGCAGCCCCTCCCCTAATATAACTCCCAAAGAATGTGTCAGTTCCCTTCTACGTTGTGGCAATGGATTCCAAAACCACCCGTCTTTAAAGTGGCTTCAAACGGATGTGTCACTCCGCTACTTAACTATACTGGCAACGTACTAGATGAATATCTTACTGCTATATTACCATTTGAATGTTTTATTAGATTAATGTATTGTTTTGATTTTGATTCTTGTATGTTGTTGCTGCCTTTGAAAGATGGGTTCAAAAAGATACCATAGAAATGCACAAAAAAATAATGGTCTCACAATATCATCAAATGGTTGTTCGGTTTTAAAAAGATGTATGCTCATTGGTGAAAAAAAAACTCTCCACAATAATAAAGCAATGCATTTAATGTGTGTATGTAGGAGATTTAAAAAACCCTGACAAGAAATTTTTTATTCCTTTACAAATAAAAAGCTTAGGATAACATGCAGATCAAACTATAGCAGGTATATTCACTTATTTAACTTTATTTGAAGCCGTACAGAAGGCTTCCAATAGCTCAATGGAAACTTGTGTTTAAACAGCCATCCTTTGTATTATATTCAAGCAGTTTTTGAATTTATTTTTAAAATAGTTCTCATGAGACATAAGGCTTGCTGTTAATGGAATGTAAGGCACTTGTTTCCTAGCTCAGAGTACTAGTTTCACAGTCCTCTTTATATTTTCCTTAAATGAGTGAGTGTTCAGAGATATAGACAAGATAGCAATATTTAACAGATGTAATCTAACAAAGTTAGAGCTTTCAGTCCCTAGCCTTGTTTGAAGTAAGCAAATTGTACTGCATTTTTGTTTAATCATCCATTCTTAATTGCTACAGAACTGGATGTGCCATTTAATAGCAAAAGTGGCCAATGCATAATCAAAAAACCTACACTGGGCTTTCAACATGGTTTTGACCCTCTTTTCCACCTAGGAACGGGAAGTGAGATTTTGGCTGCCTGCCATACCTCGAATTTGTTTGTTTTATTCGGAAAAACAGATGAATATTGCAAATCTTCAGATGCAGGTCAGGTGTACAGAGTTAAATGCTGAACAGGTGCTACTTGTGTGGCTGAACTACCGCAGCATCTAATAAAGAGGGGAGGCATCATGCCAGATCAGTGTTCTGCCTACAGACAAATACACTAATGGTTGAATGGAGAAATTACAATTTAATCTATTTATCACATGAACGTTGACTGAGATAATGTACTCTTCTCTGAATGGATACATTCTAAAACACTGCACATAAAAGCAGGATTTACTGATGACGTTGGAGGAGATCTGTGTTACCCTGTGGTAGCAAAAAATAAGGAGTCTGATAGCACTTTTTCCGACTAGCACATTTCAAAATGTACTGATAGTGGCTTATATATAGTATAACGCTGAACTTATAAAGTTATGGCATAAACCAGCAACAGTTATTAGCTTTTGTTACATACCATTTCATAATTAGATCACTTTCATGGAGTCCATGGAACTAAATTCAATTCCTGCCTCCTCACTGAATGAGGAAACTGAGCACAGATTTGAATCTGCCTCAATACAATATTTGAACCAATGCAAAACTACTATTCTGCAGGGTAATATAATCATATACAGGTAGTCCTTGGTTAACAACCACTCATTCAGCGACCGTTCAAAGTTACGATGGCACTGAACGAGTGGTACTTACGACCAGTCCCCCACGTTCTGCTGTTCCAGCACCCTGCAGTCACGTGATTGTGATTGAGGAGCTTGGCAACTGGCTTGCACTTATGGTTGCAGCATCCCGCAATCACGTGATCACCATCTGCAACCTTCCCTGCTGGCTTCCCACAAGCAAAGTCAATGGGGAAGCCAGCAGGAAGATTGCAAGTCACTTCTGTAAGTTGTTTCCACTCCCGCTGCTTTTTATCCCAAGGAGCCTGGCTACTGAGTACGAGATCCCAGGGATTTAGTACTCCATAGCACCCATGCGTCCACTGAACCCCCCGCCCTACACCTGCACTCTGTAGCACCTGCCCAGTCATGCTCACCCGGCGCCAGCCACCTGCATACCCTCCCGCACCTGGCAGCAGCCACTCCCTGCTCGGCCACACTGCAGGAGCCACTACCCACCCACTGGCCTGCTTGCAAGCCGCCTGGGACTTACAACTTCCTGCTGGCTTCCCCATTGACTTTGCTTGTTGGAAGCTGGCAAGAAGTCGCAAGGGGGTCCTCGCTTAATGACCCGTGATCCTTGCTTAACGATAGCAATGGGGACTGCCAGGATTGCCATTGCTAAGCGATGAGGTTACATGATGTCACACTTTACGACTGCATCACTTAGCAACAGAAATTCTGGTCTTAATTATCATTAAGTGAAGACTACAATACTATGTCAGTCCTTTAAAAATCATTTGCGTCTAAATGTAAAATATATGAATTGGTTATTTTTGTTTGAAATCAAGGGTGAACAATGGACAAGAGGTTCTGCTTTCATGTCCTGTCTCTAGGAAGCTACAGATCTCTGACTGATTACTAAGAAAAACTAAATTTTGTATTTGATCCTAATATCCCTATTACTTACTATATTACAGCTACAGTACATTCCCATGTACTCTTCTTTGGGAAACCAGTGAGTCAGCTCCAGACAGGCCAGTATAGGATTATTCTGCATTGTCTGTAATTTTATTTTATTTTATTATTTATTCCTTAAATAAAATATACAATATATTTGATGAAATGGCTTACATCTTTCAGTTGAATTTCAACTTCATGTATGTTGACTGGCGTTCCAGAACAGTGTACAGTCTTTTCCTGTTAAAAAATAGGAATAGTGAAATAGTTCAATTCCATTAACTGAAAGCACATGTCTGTGTGTTCCAGATATGAGCAAGTACTGCCACGTTACACCTTGCAAGCACTGGGCTTCTGTTATTTGTCAAACCAATGAAGCATTCTAGATTCTACGTATCACATTTCTACTAAATATTTCCTTCTGCAGTGAAGATCAGATTAGGACAGAGAGAAGCACTTGCCTAATTTCAAAAACGTTAAGCAGGATTGGACCTGGTTATATTTGGATGGGAGACCACCATAAAACCCCATGGCTCTAATCTAGACTGGAATGTAAAAAAGAAAAGAAAAGAAAGAAAAACATGGCCAGAAGAAGGAAATGGCAAACCACTTCTGTCTCTTTGCAAAAAACAAAACAAAACAAAACCCCACACCTACATGGTCTTGTCTATGTAATCATGAGTTCATTTTTGACTCAAAGGAGACCTTAATGAATTCCAGAACAGAATCTACTGAGCTACCTACAAATAGGAAAGTTTCACATATTTGGCAAAAGATGACAGAAGCTCTAAAAGTATTTGGATAAGTATCAGATTATCTTGACTAGAATCTATTATTTTAAAACTTTGTACATTATAGCTTCAGAACAAAAGAGAGTACTATGTCCCAAACCTATACAACCAGCATGTATATATTTAGTTGAGTTTAAGTGCACTTATTGTTTTGCATAATGACTGCTATGTTTCAATCACCCAATGTCTATAAACATACTTTGTGATTTAAACAAGCACCTGACTGTGACATTTGGTATTTTAAGTTTCAAACTCTATAGGACTGATACTCTACTGCCATCTACCTTCGGTAAGTGGTATTTCTGAAATCCTTTTCCATAATATCTCATACCTAATCAGGTCAGTGGAATCAAATTTACAATCTGTTCATCAACTTGGGTTTTAACAGTGATGTCCAGATAAGCAGTTTTCAGCATCAGAATTGCTGTAGGATGACTAGGAAACTAATACAAGTGTAAGTAGAAATAAAAATTATGTCCATTTTTCATCTATCCTTAACTTTTGCTCAGAAGCCAACCTCTCAGAAGGCAAAGTCAAATTTGGGCTCTAATGAAGTCAGGCTTATGTCTAATCTTAATAAAGAATTAACTGGACAGACAATGGCCCTTAGAAATTTTGACCAAACCACTTCTAGAGAGCCCGTACTATGACAGCTTCAGAACACTGTACCATAAAGCAGATACTGCACTACCTTAGCTCTGAAGATTTCAATTGCAGTGATGACATGCCTATTATTTTTGTGGATAGCGAACTGGAAAATGGTGGTTGTCACTTTGAGGTTGCAAGGATGCAAATTACTAAAGCCATTCCATATTATTACTTCACAACAGCCCAGTTTCTCTTTCCTATTTATATTTATTTATTTATAAATAAATAAATAAATAAATAAATAAATAAATAAATAAATAAATAAATTGGCTTGGACACCTCCCAACTCCAGTTGACACTGAACAGCTCACAGCATAAAAAACGAACAGCAATATGCAATCCAGATAAAATAAACAATGAACAAGATGGTGAATCTGGCCAATAGCAACATGCATATGTCCTACAAGGGATCCAGCCACCCTTGCCTAAAGCCAGGGAGAACAGCCAGATCTTTAAGGCCCTCTGGAGCACCATCAGGCCAAGAGCCACCCAATCTCAGGGGAAACTCATTCCAGAAAGCAGACACTGTGACCGAGAAGGCATGTTTCCAGGGTCCTGATAGATAGCATTGCTTCATCTAGGGAATCTGGAGTGCATCAACCCTGTCAGATTGAGCCAGACAGGCTGATATGATGGGAGATAGGCAGTCCCTCAAGAAATCAGACTCTAGGCAATGTAGGGCTTTATAGGTCATAACCAGCATCTTGAATTGCATCTGGAAGCAAACTGGCAACCAGTGCAGCTCATGAAACAAAGTGTCACATAGGCATACCCATCGCTGTCCATGCCACTGCATTCTGGACCAGTTGAAGCTTCCAGGTGGTCTTCAAGAGCAGCCCAATGTAGAGTGCATGCAGTAGTCAAACCATGAGGTGTCTAGGGCATGAGTGAATGTCTTAAGGCATCCCGATCTAGGAAAGGGCATAACTGGTACACCAAATGAAGCTGTGCAAAGGTCTTCCTCATCAAGCAGGAGCTGTGAGTTCAGGAAGACCCCCAGATTGCACACCACTCTTAAATGGGCAAGTGCAACCCCATCCAAGGTTAAAGAGTTCAAAAAGAGTTCAGTCCCAAATAACTTCCAAATACCACTATAAGGAAAAGGGTTAGGTAAGATTACACACATTTTTATAAACTCACCTGGGAGATCTGGACATTACTGGCTCTGCTTTCAAGATCTGTACATCTTGCAGAAACCGCAGATATATGGTTTTTCTGCCATTCTACCTCTTCCGAGAGGGAATTCAGTAGCTGCTCCCGCTTAGCCACTTCTTTTGTTTTCTCTTCTAGTTGACCACGTAGGGAAGCAACACCTGTATTTTTGCTTCTACTTCTTAACTCATCTTTCAGGACCTGGATTTCTTGATCTTTTTTTCCAAGTTTACTTTTATATTCTTCTGTTTCTGTTTCAAGGGCAAGTATTTTCTGAATGAAGTAGAGGCAAGCATTTAACAAGAAAATAGGTCAGTTTCCAAACTATAAATTCCAGATTGACTTGAAATGGCTAATCATGCCATCAAACATTAATATACTGGAGGGTGAAGATAGCAAAATTAGGCTTATGATAACAGGATTTGGAATATTAATGTACTATTCTACCTAGAGATTGTCCATTTAATTGTACTGCAAAAAGTACAGTCTCAGTAAAATGTTCATATTTTACTAAAATACTATGCCAAAAGCAGAGACAAAAAAGACAAAATAACTAAAAAAGACAAAAAGGCTGCAACCAACTCCAATTCTTATGAAGCCAGGGATTTAATGTTAAGGTTAATATGAAAGTGAAACAAAAAGTAGAAGAGGCTCCACCATTTTAACTAACCCAAAAAATGGTGTTTCACCAACAAGAACTGCACAATATAACATAAATAATGTTTGTACATAAACAGCTTAGATGATGCTTTATCAACTGCCAGCTATTTACAATTAAATTTGAAATAATTTAAATAGTTTAAACTACTTAAACTATTTATGTTACAATAGTCTGTACAGGCTTTCAAATACACAGAGTTTATGAGAACACAAAAACAGAGTAAAGAGTAACTAAGCCTTGGGAAAAAAATGCACTAAAATCACAAATCTCTTCTGATGAAATCATCAAGAAACAAATCATTTTAAAGTTACTGCAGTATGTTAATAATAGCAACAGTGAAAGAGTTACACTACCAGCCCTGAGTGCTTAATGTGCATTAGAAGAGAAGGAACTAGTAAATGAATGAATGAAGTAAACATTTAACGTGTTTTAGGGAAGATTATGTTGCCATCCCATTGCCAGATGTGGTTGTGCTTGCAGAAATCTAGAAGCAATGCTAATTGGCTGCATGGCAGGGCAGAGAAAGAAAAAACAGGGCTATTCTGCTAAGACATCACATTACAGTAAGGGTTAGCATCTCATTATCAATTGGTTTCTTTCTGTAATTAGATGAAAGGTGAAGCCTTTGGGTTATAAAGTATTTTGTTTCAAATATTCAGATTTTAATTAAGATGCAAAGCAAAGATTATTTTGTCAGTCCTTTAGTTATATTACCTCCAGAAGCCTCTTCCTTTCTTCAGGTGTCATTTTGCTTTTGCCCTTAATGATTTCTTCCAAAGACTTTTTCAGAGCTGCATTTTCTTTCTTATACACCTGCAATTCTGATTCAGATTTGGAATCACCGGACTTGAATCCCCACTTGCTGATATTCATCTCTTTGATGGCCTTTGATGTCATACTTCAAGTTCTCCAAAAAAAATCATCAGGCACTATTCAAGAAGCAGCCACTTCATCTGCAAGATTTAAAAAAATCCCTCTAATTCCAATCCCACAAATAGTACAAGCCCATGGGAATTACTTTCTAACATATATCCTTATGATTACAATTAATCCATTTATTCATAGTTTTATTATATATAACCACAGCGTTTTACAATAGACAGATAAAGATATGTAGGATTCTGCCTTATCATAAATAGTATGAAGAATAAAAGTTCCTTTCAAAACCTACTGAACATTTTTATAAAATAGAAAAAGTTCTTTCCAAATAGAACATTAAACGTTAAAAATGGAGATGATAAGGAACTTAAAGGAAACAGAAACAATGCAATATGCAGCTGCTAAATGTCTTGAACTAACCATGAGAAACCATATCCAAAGGAGATAGCCTTTGCCACAGAGATTAAGATAAAGAATGTTTGCAACTGGGTGTGTCACTTTTAAAAATAATAAAACCTGAAATGCAGCCAGATGAATCTGAGAGCAAGGGGGTACTTGAGGAGAAATTGCCATTCCCTCCCAGTTAAGATGTCTCCCTAATTGTTGTTTGTTTTGTAGAGAAAAAATTACATGGAGCTGTATTTTTTTCCACGCACATCAGCTGAAGTGAACAATAATCTTATCAATTAAAAGACTTTATCTCAGATTTGCCCTTTATTAAACACTGAAGTAACTGGAAATACCCTCAAATATGACATGCTCCAACAGGGCTGGATTACTGATGGAGACAGAAAAATAGTTTCAAAAGCTAAAAGTATCATTACCACCAGCA
Organism: Candoia aspera; assembly: GCF_035149785.1. NCBI lineage: Eukaryota > Metazoa > Chordata > Lepidosauria > Squamata > Candoiidae > Candoia > Candoia aspera. The sequence continues at coordinate 73,141,711 of NC_086158.1, read as the reverse complement.
CCCTCTCTCAGACCAATCCACCTCACAGGGTTGGTTGATGTGGGGAAATAGGAGGCAGGAGTATAAAGAATGTTTGCCGCCTTGAGTTATATACATAAAAATTGGATAAAATAAGGCTAGGTAGTGCTAGAAAATAGTTATTAAAAAACTAATGTCATTTTAGAAGGGAAGTTAGTGCTTTTCTCTTACACAGAAGCGAGAGAGTCATGTATGTAGATTAGATTAGAATGGAATGTAAGAACAAACAGTATGCTCATAGCCACAGAGATAAGGTATGTCAATTAGAATGTGAGAAATTAGGCTCTTCCTTATTACAAAAGTAAAACTTGAAAATTCTAGAAGTAGAGATGCACAGACTAGCTGTTTACACCTGACTATAAAATGGCTTTGAACCCCTTGCAAGGGGTCCGCCACATTCAGTGCTTTTGCGTTGTGTGTGCTGAATGAAACTCTCATTTACAGTGTCTGGTATTTTGACCTGAGCAAGTAACCAACTATAGAGAAGGCGAGACTGTTGTGATGAGGTAAAGAGGCCCTCAAGTCACACCCGACAACTGTTGAGCGCATCCAAGATGTTTCTTTCGGTGAGGGGGTCACGGAAATGGTTTTGCCCTTGCCTGGTTCCATGATGTCCCAGTGGAGGCACAGCCTAAGGATTTCCTAGTGGTCTCCTTTCCAAGCCCTAGGACGGCCGAGTACGGGTAGCTTTCAAGATCGGCCAGGTGCTGCCACCTGTTGAGGCCCGTTTCCAAGGTAGCTCTCCTCTTCTTTCTCTCCACAAGGGCTCAAGAGGCCTGCTCCAGCACCGACTTGCTGAGGCGGAAAAGCACGGCTCCCCGACCCCCCGCCTTCCCCATACACACCTCAGCAAAGCCTCTGGAGCGCTAGGTGGACGCAGCCGGGCAGAAAGGAGCGCTTTAAGATGGCAAGGCGGAGGCGGCACTGACAACAGCGCGCCCTCCCTTCCACCGCGCACGGAAGGAAGGGGACGGGACGGGACGGGACGGGACGGGACGGCCCGGAACGGCGAGCAGGAAACAACGGCAGTACCGCTCCTCTTCGAACCTAGCCCCGCTCGAACGCGGCTTCCGAGAGTTTGAATGCCGCGGCTGCGTGTGACGGCACTTCCGCCTGGTTACCGGGCTACGAGGGCCGCGTGGGGCCAAACCAAGGGGCGGCGGAACTTGACAGCTGCGTGACGTCAGGGACTCGGGTTTTCTTGCTGACGTTCGATGTGAAATGGTCGTGAGCAGCGATAACGAAAGGAACGAGGGGGTTGGATTTTACAACCCCCGGGATGATTTAATGATGATTTTATTTTCTAGCGCAGGGTTCCTCAACCTTGGCAACTCTAAGCTGTGCGGACTTCAACTCCCAGAATTCCCCAGCCAGCTTTGCCAATTCTGGGAGTTGAAGCCCGCACAGCTTAGAGTTGCCAAGGTTGAGGAGCCCTGTTCTAACGTGTGAATTTTGCACAGATGGCTCGAGATACTTTGTTTCCCCGCCAAGGCTGGTCGTTCAGCTGAGCAGCAGAGGGAGAGAACTCTGCTGTCAACATTAATCCAGTAATGACATAAGTCAATTGTCATTTACTGAACTTTGGGGACCGCAGTTCTTTGCCAGACGGGACACAAATGTGGCAAAAGTCCTGGGCTCATTACCGCTAACTCTGAGTAGACCTGGGTAGAGGTGCACTTGAAGGCATGACATTTTTATTACAGGCATCATTACTGTTGTTATTATTACCGTGCATGTTTAATTCTTTATGTTTCTTCAGTGTAACGTGCTGAAGGCCTTGGAATTGTGCCAGGTAATAAATCTAATAAGCAAATAAATAAATTTGGTCTTGAAATCAGAAACTGGGGGCTCTTATGCACAGCAGCATTAAAGGGTTCACAGACAGAGGTGCCTGCTGGAAAAGTGCTGTGTGCAGCCCCAACCCTTAGGAACAGGGTTCCTCAACCTTGGCAACTCTAAGGTCTGCGGACTTCAACCCCCAGAATTGGCAAAGCTGGCTGGGGAATTCTGGGAGTTGAAGTCCGCAGAGCTTAGAGTTGCCAAGGTTGAGGAATCCTGCTTAGGAACACCTCCTTTGACACCAGTTCATGCCAGTTATTGGGAGCTGAAGATCCGTGGGTTCACTGGTCCCACCCTATGATCATTCTGTGGGATGAGTCTTCTCTGCTTGTCTCCCCTTCCTGAATCTCTTGCAGTGGGTTGCAGGGTTGTGGAAGTAAGAGAAGGAGAAGGGGGTCTGCTGCTGTCAGTTTTCTGCTCCCTTGGAATGATTGCTCCATGGCATGGAAACTGGCATGGATGAAGTGTTTTGTTTTGTTTTTTTGCTCTGCATCTTCTGCTACCAACAGCAAGAGAAGTTGGGGGTGGGGAGAGATCTGTTCCTCTACTTCTCTCTTCCCCCCCTTCTCTTGTGACAGGTGGCAGGAAAAATGGGAGAGAGATGAGGCACCAGTTTTTCTGGGACCACTTCTGCCCCATTTCTCTTCCCCTTTGGAAGAGGAAGTGAGGAGAAGTGGCTAAACAACCCCTTCTGGGGTTGGGGTGGGAAGGAGACTAATTGTTTGGGGTTGGGAGAACTGGCACCAGAAAGACCAGCTTCCCCTCTTTCTTCCTTTGCTATCCTACTACTCCTGCACCCATGGAAAAAAAAGAGACGTTCTCTGTCCCCCACTTCTCTTGCCAGCAGAACTGCCAGTGTAAGACCCCTAACTTTTTATCCAGGAAAGCTTCCTCCTTACCCACCCACCCATGTATTAGGCACTGCAATGCCAGTCTGCAGGTAGAAGTACATTTTTGAGAAATGACCAGAAGATTTATGATAAATGTTCAGCAATCACCCAGCCTGGTGGATAAGACAGCTCTACCTTTCCCTTTCCCTGACAGCTCTCTGATCCTACAGAATACCTCCATGGGATGGGACAACTGGGTTATTCCCCACCCCCAACATATTCTGGTGCCATCCCTCAAGCCTCAGGATCTGCTACCAGGTCTGGCAGTGTTGCCAAGAGAAACGGGGGAGATGGATCCAGGGGTGTCCACAGGGAGGGTTTCAAAAAGTGGACAGCCTCACCTTTGTGATCAAAGCTCCTCCCTTTTTTTACATGTTCTGTGATGCACCTAAAAAGGGGCAGGGCTTCGAGTGCATGGTTGGGGCTGCCATCTTGACTTTTTTGACCCCCTTGACTCTTTGGCATAGTGGCCAGCATAGATTTTCCCACTCCCCAAAGGCAAACGAACCTGAAAATTAGTGGTAAGGGAATGGCGGGCGGCCTTGTATTTTCATTTTGTAATCTTGGCCAGAGCCTTCTGGTAACTGTGTTATGAGATCCCAGAAAACTCAGAATCAGTTTTGCTCACATACTGATTGGATGCATATATTGTAGAAAACCATAATGGGTTACAAAATCTTAGAGGGGTTCAGATGATGGCAGCTTTCTTTGGAAACTTCATGACCCAACCCTTTTGATCCTTTTTGTTTTTTTCTTAGCAAAGCAGATCTTTTTTAGGAGGGAAAGACAGAATCGTTGCATAAATATGTATTTATTGGAAGTGCCTAGGAAGCCAATCTAGCATAGGTAGCATGAGAAGTACCTGGATTGATTGGAGCCTGAGAATTTCCAAATATTTTTATTATACACGTGTGTGTGTGTGTGCGCATGCGCACACAGGAGCATGCCTTTGAATTAGTCTTGACTCCTGGCAAGTGCCTGGACAAGTCCATGCAATTTATATTTTCAGAATTGGTTTGCCATTGTCTTCTTCCTAGGGCTGAGGGAGAGTGACTGGCTCAAGGTCACCCAGCTGGCTTCATGCCTAAGGCAGGACTAGAACTTACTTACAATTTATCCCTTTTGACTTAGATTTCCCTCTCTTTGTCTTACTACAAACCCTGACTACAGAAAATTTAGAGACAACTTTTGGAATTTATGTACAAGGTTGATTTTTACAGAAGGGGGCGATCTAAGCCTGTTTAGATCATTCCTGAATTAAAAGGAAGAAGAGAGAAATTCAAACCACAGACTTGTGGAAAGAATGTACTTTTTTAAAAAAGGAAATGTCCTTCTTTTTTCCTGATTTGTCTTGATTTCACCATTATTTTAATACCCATAAAAATGGAAAGTATGTAATGGGTATGAATGAGTGAATGACAGTAATTATTTAATGCACATTCATATTTCTTCCTCATAATTTGCATTTCCCCTTTTTAATCATCATGCATTGTAAATCCTACGTTTGAATTTCATCCATGACAGTTTTGTCATCTAATGGACAGTATAGCATGTATATGCATCACTTTTCTTTAGCTTCAGTAACCAACTTCATAGTTCCACCCATGAGCTGCATGTCGCTGTAACAGAGCCATTCCTTCTTGTCTCCTCCTTCTCTTCCTCCTCCTCCTGGCATTTCAGTCTGGAGGCTGCGGAGCGTCTGAGAAATTTTTTTCTCTTAACTTTCTACTTTGAAAACAGCTTCTTTTTAAAGGGTGCTTGAAACAATGCTTCGAGTAATTGTGGAATCAGCTGCAAATATCCCTAAACATAAGTTTGGGAAGCCAGATCCTATTGCGTCAATTATTTTTAAAGGTAAGAAAAACTAATTTTAGAGGGTTTCTTTTCTTTCTGACAAGGCGGCATGATTAGAACAAGATTGCATTTGCAAATAAACTGTACAACTTCTTTTTTTAATGATGAAAAACGATACTGGGATGTTTTGAGGTGCCTCTACAGGCATATTCCATTGGCACCTTCATATAGGAAACTCATCTTCAGTTTTGGTGAATGGAGAAGTGAATTGTATCTTGGCATATAAATTATTTTCCTACCACAGAAGATGTCTGGTTGTTAATCTGCTACACAGGAGTGCTAGCATTGATTGATTGCAGGTAGGAAGGGTATATAATTTAAAATATTTTAAATTCTATTTATATGCATTATTAAATATAATTTTTCTATCATCCTTCTTGTTTGAACTTAATTTAATTATCAGTAAATTAACCAAAATTTAAGGAATAGATTAAAAGCAGTAGGATTTTTATTGTATTTGCAAGTTTTGTAGTGGACTTTAATTTATATTTGTCCCTTGATTCACAGTGTATGTTGGATGTTAGAGAAGTCAAATAATTGTTTGCTCAATACGTATATCAGTTTGGGATACAGACTCAAGTTGAGACAGTTACATTACTTGGATGTACTGAAGGGGAATATACATTTCATTGGAAAAATTAGGACTACCAAGACTGGGCTGCAAGAGTTTTCTACATTTCTCTGCTGCCATCTGGTAGTTCTCTGGATTTCTGCAGCCCAGATCTAGTCGAGCCTCTTGAGAAAGTTGGTCTGTGGCTTGAGCCTTAAAAAATGAACATGGGAAGTTTAAATGGCATGGAGGGGGAAAAAAGGATTTCCTTTGTACTTCATTTTTTTCTTTTTTTAAAGATTCTGCCTTCTTGCCATATTTTTAATCCATCTGTTCATACCTAGTATAAAGTCTTTATCAAATGCAATCTGATGGAAGAGGAATGCCTGGCTTTATTAACCTTTATTTTATGTGGTAATTAAAAACTTAACTGCACCTTTATATACTTCTTTTATTTCAAAATAAGCCATCCAGAGCTGTTGGAATGGTTGACATATAAGTATATAAATCAATAGATGAAGCTAAAATCTGGGACTTTGATTTGTAAGAAGATGAAGCCTGGTAATGTTTTTGCAATTTGTTTTTGAATCATTCATGCTTTACCAAGGCTAGTTTTCCAGTTTCCAGTTATATTTCAATGGGGCTGTGAATATTTTTTTCCAGTTTGAAATATATATTTATATTATTTTTCTTCACAAATCCTTCTGTAGCCATAATTAGGATGCTTAAAAAGTAACCAATAGGAATTAATTTCTGTATTTAGATGATGTTTTCAATATTCTTCACACCCTCTCTAAAGCTTCTGTGCTGCTGGGCATATGGAAAAAAAATCACAGAATTGGGGTGGGGCATTTGGTACACCCATCAGGCAACTGATTTTGTTGTTTAAATTTGAATAGGTTTATTGAAACAAAAGCTTGGAAGAAAGGTCAAGAGTTATTGTGTGATTCATGCTTTTTTCCCCATGGAAAATGTTAATTGAAGGCTTCAGTGGCATAAACTTTAAACAAAGAAGAAACAAACTAAAGATGCAGTCACTCTGTACTTCTAGGGGGGTGGGTTGTAGGTGGCATTTACAGGCTTAGAACCAAAAGTATCTGTGAGCCACAGAATAAAAAAATAGAACAGTTTGCAAGAAACAAGCATGGGAGATAGGCCTGTGATAAAATATTTAGAAGCAGTGTCTTCATCCTTGCTCTATTTATTTTGGGATGTTCAGGTCGTGATGTTGCTATGTACCCAAGATACACCCACTCACAAGTGGGAAGCATCAGCAGGCTTGAAGAAATCTCTGAGTTTGCAGAAGTACAAAGATTGTAGGAGGAAAAAAGAAATCTCAGAGGAAGCTTAGAAAGAGATGAAGGAAGACAAACTGCTTGGTGGCACTTAAGGCTAACTGAAAATGAATGGCCAGAATCTCCAAAAATAGCTGTCTACAACATGTTGTCCAGATGTTAGTTGTATATGCTAAGAACAAACGTGTTCTGGAAAGAACAGACTTTGCTAATGTATAAATCATCTTTATTGGCATATCTTTTTAGGAACTGAATATTGTTAGTGGTTATGGAATATCAACTGAGGTCATTTCCCCACTAGAGACTTATAGCTTTATATAGAGTTATCCTTCCATTGTTGTGCCAAAACAAGTATAATGAAGACAGTCTTTATATCACTTCAGTGATGGCTGGGTAACGCTATGAAGATGCTAATGGGGAAATGGAATGGAGGGGGGGAAGAGAATGGAATGGAATGGAATATCCTGAATGAAGATAATAACTTCTAATATCTGTAGTTCAGGGGTGGATAAGCTGTAGCTCTAGGGCAATATGCAACCATTGGCCTAAATCTATATGACCAATGTCAAGTTCAAGTTCAACCAATTTCAAACATTCATTGCAAGAGATCAGTTCAAAGTGATCTGTCCCTTCCCCACCACTTGGTGATTGGAAGAGGAAGAAGAGGCTATCAGGGAGAGAAGAAACAAGAGGAGCCAAAGGTAAAAGGAATGCCCCCATCTCACTTTTAGGTCTGGCCCCACTTTTTGCTTGCTTCAGCCTGATCTACCCATTGGCTAACATGAAGTGATGCTAGCCTATGGATGGCGCCTTGAAGATCACTTGGCCCTGCTTGGAAACCCCATTGGCCCAATCTACTGATTGGCTAACATGCAGCTGCATTAGCCAATGGGTAAGACATCTTTTTTGAAATTGACCCATTGACCTGAGGTGAACTTGAAGCACTCTTTTGGGGACAAGCAGCTGGGATTACTTTTGTACCCTAAGACTGCTTGCCCAGAGTCTGTTTCTACTTGTTGCTCTACTCCACTTTTCTGTGACTCAATTCTGCATGTGCCATCATCCCCAAAACTTCCTTCAGCCCCACTCACAGTGTGGCCCCTAGCAGGGGTCATCTGAGGGAACACAGAAAATGTTGCCCTCCATAACACACTTTAACATTTTGTGGTAGTTCCTATTTTTTCTCTCTATTTCCTAAGCTTAGCTTCTAAAGCTTCCTTGGAAAACAGCATTACCCACTTAAATGAAGGAGTTATAAAGCAGACTTTATATGGAATTTTTCAAGTGGGAGGGGGACACCAAGGGAAGGTGTCCAAAATCAGATCTGATTTTTTTCCCCCCAATGGCCACAAGATGCTGACTGATTAGAGGGAAAAACCAGAAAACAGGAGAAGAGGGACTGAATGAACTGTCTCAGAAGGGTATGTGGGAATGTCCTTCGGAGACAGGAGGGTGAACTGCAGACTGGACAGCCAGTGTGTACAATAAAAGGTATCTCAGCCTGCAGAAGGAGGGAGGGTGTGGGAAATGTTTCAGAAGGGACCTTCCCTAGTTTTCCAGAGAGTAAAAGGAAAGGAGGGGAGGAATACTTTTAGTCTTGCAAGATTGATGCAAGGTAGTGCAGGCAAGAAGCACAACCAGGAGTCCTAGCTCTATCTTTATTGTAAGGTTATATTAACAAAATCTTGCAAGACTGAAAGTATTTCTCCCCTCCTCTCCTTTTACCCTCCAGAAAACAAAGCTGGACAGAAGGGAGGGTCCCTTCTGAAACGTTTCCCATGCCCTCCCTCCTTCTGTGGGCTGAGACATCTTTTACACGCTGGTTGTCCAGTCTGCAGCTCTCCCTCCTGTCTCCCAAGGTCATTCCCACATACCATTACAGGGACATAGCTCAGTGCTACAAGGAATAATTTATTGAGTGAAAGATACGGATATTTACCTGTAATGATAGTCACTTAGAGACACAGGGACTTCAATGGCATATAGAACTGCAAGAGCTTTTTATCATCTGCTCCTTCAGCGTAAAGACAAGGGGTCAATTCTCTGCTGTTCTCTGTTCTACTCTTACATGAAAACTATCTAGCATTACAATACCACCATCTTCAATACAACCATAATAGATATATTGGTATTGTTTATTCCTGACTAACTAATGTGCTTAAAAGATTTTCAATAAAATATTTGTCCCAAACAGAAAAAGTGAAGATTATGTGACAATGGAGTTTGCAATATTTGCTGAGACATAACATGTTTTGTTTTTTTTAAAAATCATTAAACATGTTCAGCTTTTAGTTCAGTAAGGCTTACTCCTAGGTAAATATATGTACAAATTTGGCCTAAAATTAGCACGGCTGTTCAAAAAATATGTGATAGTAAGGTCATACTTTCTCATTTCAAAGTGTCAACTGAGAAAAATGTTGAGCCCAATTCATTTGTGACAGTGTATGCTAAAATTAAATAATGGCAAAAGCACAGGGGATTATAATATGATTTAGCTTAAACAGATAACATTATAGCTAATACTATTCAAGGGGACTTGCAAATCTTTTGTGGTCTAGCTTGAGCTAGTATCTTGTACATTCCTTCTTTTTTAATGTTAATTCCTGTCACAGTTTTATTACAGAAATGTGAGTCATTTCCACACTGTCTCAATAAGGGCCAATTGTCTGCCCCTCCCACACATATCTAGCAGAAGGAGTACTGTAACTGAATTTCATGGGAGCTATGTAGGTTTAGTCATATTTGGAACAGAAGGAGAAGAGGTAGCTAAAGCATCATTTTTTAAAAATTCACTATTAAATCCATCACAATCCATTACTGTTTTTAAGAGATTTGATGCAATGCATACTATAATAGCTGGCATATATGGAGTAAGATTGTTGTATTTTTTTTTACTTATTTCTGTTAGAGACTATATAGATTGAGAATATGCATTGATTTAAAAAAATGCTGGTTTTCAGTACGGTTTTCTACCTATATTTAGTCAATTGTCATGGCTGGCTGGGGAATTCTGGGAGTTGAAGTCCATATATCTTAAAGTTGCTGAGATTGAGAAACGCTGATCTAGCCTAAAGTTAATACAGCTAGAGTCATATGAAAAAAATAGCTCAAGGGACAATCTTATGACTCTTAGATGTAGGTTTCTCAGCTTTGCTCTATCTCTGGGTTCATGTCTTTTAACTTATGTGAATGGAGGGCCTTTTCCCATGCTGAGTTGAACTGCTTTCTCTCCACCCCACCCCACCCCACCCCACCCCACCCCACCCCACCCCACTCCCCTTAAGTTGGCAGAAAAGCATATCAACATGGAAAGTGCTTTTTCCTCACTGATGATCCTTATCCTACCTCCATTACTTTTTTCTTCATCATCACCTGACTATCATCTAAGACAGTGATTCTTAAAGTGTGGTGTGGAGATCCCTGGAGACCTTTTCAAGGGGTCTGCGAAGTCAAATAAATATTTTAAAATTTCTCAGTTTTAATTTCTAATACAGTAAATATCAATAGATATAACTCACATAAAGCAAAACTCTTTGGGGTCCTCAATCATTTTTAAGAATGTAAAGGGGTCCTGAGACCAAAATGTTTGAGAGCCACTGCTCTAAGATAATAAGTGTCAAAGCTGAAGAAATTTTACACACCTTACAGATGTCCTTGGGTGGTGTTGCATAAGTGGAAGCATTTGAAGATGTTATGGGTCTACCTCAGGCCCACATGGTAAACATGTATTGTACCAATGAATTATTACCAGTGTCCATCATGCTGTCACCATATTGGTGACAGAGTTTAAATCAGGATGTCTCCCCAACTGAGTGTTCAACTACCAGCTTCAGCACTAACGTTCAGAAATCCAGTCTGACTATACTTCAGTAGAAACCATTCTTCCCCAAGTTGATGAACTCAAGACCTGTTGAAGCCCAACTCCTGTCAACCTCAGCTAGCATAACCATGAAAAAGGATGCTTTAATTGTAATGGAGATTTTAAAACTATTTTTTTTCACATACACAAGCACATTATCTTTGTTTATTTCCAGATGAGAAGAAGAAAACAAAGAAACTTGATAGTGAACTCAACCCTGTTTGGAATGAGGTAACCTGATATTCTTTCTGTTCCCATAAAGTACAAAAAAGCACTGTGTGTTTAACAGGATTCAGTCCAGTTCTTTGCTGTGTTGCAGAGAAGAAGACAGCAAGGAACAAATGTGTTACATGTTTCCTGCTCTGTTCAGAAATAAAATTTCTGCCTGTCCTGCTAAGGTAATAACTAGCAGCTAGCAGCATCTGCAGCAAACCACAGACTGCTAAAATGATGGCCTATGTGCAGTGATATTATCATGCAAATGCCAACATTATGTTCTTGCATTTCAATGTTTGATGTAATTTGCTGCATTTGCATGATGACCTCATTATGCACATGTCATCATTTGCACTCTCCATTGCTCCTCCGACCCCCCCACCCTCGTGGATGTCCATGCAGGCAGTCTTTTTACAGTCAGGGGCCATATTTGGGGAGTTAATTCTTTTTCAGACTTCAAGGGCTGCAGAGGTGTGGCAAGTTCCGTAATAGTGTTTTGAGGTCTCCTGGCCATTGTTTGTCTGGGGGGTGGGTGGAGGATTTTAGTGATAATTTTTGGGGTACTCTGATAGGTACAAAACCATGGTTTGCAACATGCAGCTCTTGGCAGCCTTTTCTGGTGGTTCTTGAAGGTTCCTCTGACTGATTGCTGAAAAGGGACAATACAGCTTTCAACCACTTTCAGAAAGAAGCACATTAAACTGTGGAGTAAGTTTTAAAATAGCTATATCCCAGCTAAAAAGAAAATCCCAAAACCTTCCATGCCACGGTGCATAATATATTTCCACCCATTTTGTGACCTTCACCTCTGTTCTCCCCAAATTGTTAAGCATAGCCTTTGGTTACAAAAGGTTATCACCTTCCTTATTCCTGCACTGTTTTAGTTTTTCCTGTTTCTTTTTTAGACTTGTATTCTATCAGTCTTATATTCTGTATTAGTGTCTTAATTATATCTTGAAAAAAAAATAAATAAAAAAAAAATGAAAAATGTAATTGAATTATTAGCTTATCATTCAGTAGTTTCTACATCCTTTCCATTAGGATTAATTGTTAAGAGTTTGGCCATTCTTCATGTCTTGGCCAGGACCACATGGAGGCCTTGTACCTAAGACTGAAAAGTTTCAAGGAGCTAACACTGATGAGTGGGAAGCCCCCGCCCGCCATACCAATTGGGGACTTCCTCCCAATTCACATACCTGCTTCTGTGGAGATTTTACTACAGCATTGGAGATAAACTCCCCCCTTACCTGATTCCAGTGATTATCAGCCTCCCCAGCTATTATTTGAATTTTGAACAGCAAAACAAATTTGCACGTTCACTCCAAAAATGCATCAGGTTTGGAAGTTATGACTTGGATGGGGAATCACCAGGTAACTCCTAGACTGCAGGCTAGGCAGAAGAAATCCCAGACAAACCAAAGAATTCCTGTATTCTTCCCAAGAGAGCTGCACTGACCAGGAGTTAAGTTCAGCTGGAAGGAGACATATTTTGATTAATAAGGCAGGAGTTAGTATTAAAGTTGAGCAGTCTAATTTCAAGCTTACTTTCACCTTCCTAAAGAAGTGTCAGTTAAAAATAAAGGAACGGTCTGGGTTAACGTGTTCCCACTTCTTCCTTGTGATTTATTTATACCTACCCTTTTCAGGCCTCTGCTTTTGATAAACATTAATCTAGCTCATACCAGAGCACTTGAATGCTTGGCAATGCTTAGATCGGCAACATTTTCATTTCTACACAAATTACTATTTTGAGGTCTGTCCCAGTTCTACAGTTACACTTTCTGGGAAACAAACAATTATTTGGAATCATTCACACCTTCTGAAATGTGTAAAGACTGCATGTCTCTATGTGTGCACCTCTAGAGCCAAGGCAGGCAAACTTTTGTCTGGGGGTTTTATTATTTGGGACAGCCAAGGCCTGCAGGCCTGCAATTGTCATGGTTCAGGAGGCTGTTTTGTTTAGTCTGGGTGTGTGTGTGGTGGTGGGGGGTCTGTCCCAAGAATTTACACAAATTGTGACTTTTCTTCCCTTCCAGAAAACAGTGGAAAATCATACCTTGCCATCTAAACAGTTTGTTGTGGGTGGGGTGGGGGTTGCAAATGTGGCCCAGGAGGGGCGGGTCATCTGCAGGCTATGATACAGCATGTATCATGATAGTGTTTGATTACTATCCCACTTCTTACACTAGAATGGCTGGATGAAAAGGAAGGCAACATAGCTAGGAAATGTGTGTAATGTAAGTGCAGATAGGAGTGGGGCGGGCTCTTCGGTGCACATTTGTGAAATACAGTATATCTAATGTTTCTTCTGCTTATCCATTCCAAATATCATAACTGCTTCTCTATTCCTGAAATATTAGGGTGAAGAGCAACCAAATCAATCAATCAATCAATCCCACCCACCAACAACACAACACCTGTTTTAAGATTACTTGATATAAAATCACCATCACTCCAGTACAGGGTTTCTCAACCTTGGCAACTTTAAGATGTGTGGACTTCTTGCTGACTGGGGAATTCTGGGAGTTGAAGTCCACACATCTTAAAGTTGCCAAGGTTGAGAAACCCTGCTCCAGTGAATACAAGCATTTACTTTTCCTGTCTTTATATTGCTGGTAAACATAGTCATGTGGGAATAAGCTCCTTTTTTCTGCGGAAAAAAAGCATAGTCTATTTTAAAATTTAAAATAATATAATGGTATTGGGAATGACCATTTGAGAGCTGCAGAAGAGACAAGTGGTATGTAAAAGGTGTCTCAGCCCACAGAAGGTGGGAGGGCGTAGGAAATGTTTCAGAAGGGACCCTCCCTAGTTTTCTGGAGAGTAAAAGGAAAGGAGGGGAGAAATACTTTCAGTCTTGTGAAATTCTGTTCATTTTGTGTACAAAATTAATGTACAATAAAGATAGAGCTGCTTGTGCTTCTCGTCTGGACTTCCTTGCAGGGCTAATAAAGGAGTATATGCATGTCCAAGCAGCTGTCCTAGTTTCTGCATCAAAACTTGGTCCATCCTTAAGTCCATCACTACACAGGCCAGTAGTCATTTACAACTAAATGCTATAGAAATTAGTGAGGACTCATGTGCAGGATAACATTTCTAGACGTGTTGGAAACAAATTGCCTGGCACGGTGCAGTGCTTACACTTGAATAAGATATCTGTCTAGCCATCCATCCATCCATCCCTGCTGTCTGTGTGGGGTGGTGTCTGTATGTGTCTCTTGTATTTACACATTTGAGATGCAAATATTCTGCATTTATCCAACTGTGATACTGATTTTAAAAATATATTTTAAATATTTATACCTGAAATATTTTGATTTCTTATTTGCATATGTTCAGTTCTAGGTTAGTTTAGTTCTAATTACTGTTTCAATTCTTTCCACACAGATTCTTGAGTTTGATTTGAAAGGATTACCACTGGATATTTCATCATCCCTGCAGATAATTGTGAAAGATTTTGAGACTATAGGGCAGAACAAGTAGGTTATTTTTTTTAAAGTTTTAGTGCATTTATTTCTCAATGAACCTTTCATGATTTTAAACTAAATTTAATACTTTTGCAATACAGTTTATTTCCTAAGGTTTAAAAAATTCAGATATGGTACTGGATGCTTTTCTGCTTTATAAGTAAAGTTGTTCCTCAGTTAACAACCACTCGTTTGGCGACCGTTCCAAGTTACATTTCAAAGTCCTCAATGTTCCAGCCGTACCACCCCTGTGGTCACGTGATCGCAATCTGGGCCCTTGGCAACCAGCTTGCACTTACAATGTTCGCAGCGCCCTGCACGGCTGGCTGGGGAATTCTGGGAGTTGAAGTCCATGCATCTTAAAGTTGCCAAGGTTGAGAAACACTGGTCTAATGAGATGGTTTTTAACTGATTTATGTTAAGATTTGTCAGGTTTCTATTTAAAATAAAGAAGGGCATATGTTTTATGTAGAAACGTCAATGGGATCTAAGCAACCTAAGGATCACAGATAGACAGAGCTAATGTTTCTCCAGGTGGGTGGTTTGGGAGAGTGGCTGGCAGGCATGTGGTGCTACTGGCAGTCCCACAAATATATGCAAGTATGTGATTTTTATCCCTGTATCCCAGGGTCACTGTTGGATTACATGTTCAGACAAAGATGGTAGCTTAGAACTCTTTAATCTTTAATCAATATAAAATAAGTTTATATTGTGATTCATACGTAAAAAATTTGTTCTTAAGGATTGTTAACAGAGCAACGTTTATTTAATAAACCACTTCCTGCAAGCAGTTTTCCATTTTTTTTATTGCCACTTCCTTTATGACATGTTATAAGCATGTTTTATCTAATTTTTTGTTGTGGAACTAAGTTACAAAATACCTTTTTTCTGAATGAGAAAGAGGCTTCCTATATAGTTAGTAGAATGTAATCCCTAAGATCAGGTGGAGATCAGTAGTTGAATATGTTTAAAATATTTAAATTGTTTCCTACTAGAGACAGTAGTATCCTACATATGTCTACTCAGAAGTAAGAGCAGTAGAGTTTAGGAAGTTATATAGGGATTTAAAAGATTATAGTCTTAGCCTAAACTATAGAATGAAATTAATTAATGGTTTGAATACTTCCATTTAAGTTAAAATTTGCTGTCCATTCCCCCCATCCCTAAAGCCTCATTCCATATTGTTCAAGAAGGTCTCCTTGGAGAAGCATTTGTGGTAGTCTGATTGAAGAGAGCCAGTCTGGTGTAGTGGTTAAGGCATCAGGCTAGAAACCAGGAGACCGTGAGTTCTAATCCCACCTTGGATACAAAGCCAGCTGGGTAACCTTGGGCCAGTCACTCTCTCCCAGCCCTAGGAAGGAGGCAATGGCAAACCACTTCCAAAAACTGCAGGAACTAGTCTAGGCAGTCTCTGAGAATCAGACATGATTGAATGGAAACAAAAAAAAATGAAGGGGAGAAGAAAAAAGAGGGAAGTGTCTTTCTGTGACTTCCTTAAATAAAGTTCCAATCTAATAAATAGCATTTTCATCACCACTCCCAAGTTTTTCACATCACAGTTTGAAACTAACCCATGATCCCATTTGCTTCCACCAACTTCAAAATGCAGGGAACCCCACACTCCAATCCATGGTCACCCTCTTCCTCAGCATCTCCCGCAAAGCAGTGGGAGAGTGCACAAATGTTATCCAGTCTTCTGCCCCTTGAGCTACCATCAGTTTTACAGTAACAAAAATTCCTTTGCCCTTCTCCAAAGAAGAAAAGAAAAAGCTTAGTGTCTCCTCCCCATCCAAATGTATGTGCATTTCTGTATGTTAAACTGGTAGTTTGCCAATGAAGATAAGGGCAGGAACCTGGGAAAGTCAATAACAAGAAAAAAGTAAATTAATGCATTTAAGCATAGTGCTGTGGAATGCTTCAGAACTTATTCAAAGAAAAAGGTATATTGGAGTGCACAGGGGTGTGAACATGGCATCTGTCTGCAACTTCATAAAACAACCATATCTTTCCCTGGGATCACACAGGAGCCCAATTTAAATCCTCTGGCTTCCTAGCAGTCCTGCTACTTCCTGGCGATCTTGCATTGCAAAATGTCTGAGAGTTGAAGGTGAAATGATACCATGTTGGTGTTGATAACTTTGCAACAAGCAGTTTCCCCAATAGGTGTGATCATGTGTGCATGGTGCTACAGCAGCTGTGTTGGGGATGGAGAGATTAATTATGAGGAGATAAATTCTGAACAATGCATACTCAGAGAAACAAGCACCAGTGGTAAGATGCTGAAGAGAGAGAGAAAGTAATAGCTTACTTGAGCCCAGCAGCTAGGAGGGAAGATGAGGCAAGAGTTCCCATCAGGAAGAAAATAGAGCATCCAGAAGATGTGCAGATCTGCTGTGGTTTCAGATAAACAAGACCAGGCCAGGCCAGGCCAGACATAATGACATTATGAGATTAATCAGTTTCAAAGCTAAGCCTAAAGGGATGCAAAACACTAATGTGGAAGTTCCCAACTTCTGTTAGAATCCATACTACAAATTATTACCTATAGTTCTGGCATAGATTTATTTAATGCTACCTTATCTGGGCTGCAAAACTAGTTGGAGTTTTTCATAAATCTTTGCGTCATCTACTGGTTGTCCTGATTGTTGCAGGCTAGATTTGGTGCCCCAATTTCTTGTGACAGTGTAAAATCAGAAGCCACAAAAACACATTTTGGAGGCTGCACTCAGAATTTACTGTAATGTAATGGAAGCCTGGAGCATATGCTGTTATGAAATGCTTTCATTGAGTAACAGCGTGGAGGAATGTTCCTGAGATCACAAGAGAGATAAATTCTTATCTGAACTCCCAAACAGGCTTAGTCTAATATCCAAGCTAGGATTTCAGGTGGTTCTGGTTTTCATCTCAAACCAAGTGTTTTAACAGGCTAATGATGTGTTTTCTGGTATCAGTTGTGTTCTTATTTGCATTTCGTAAAATAATCCAGTTCTGATCATTACAAATATTAGCTCTCTTGTTTATGGCTGGGGAGTTGGCTTTCACACTCAGTGCAAATAATGAGTGAATAAACAAATCCTCCTGAGAACAAGGCTATTTTCAACAAAGCCATTTTGAGGAGCAATAATTATAACAAGGGTTGCCAACTGACCAGAGGTGGGAGAGACATATCCTGGCTGTTCCTGTGATTCTAGGAGCAGGTCAATATTTTCAAAACATGGAAATAAACTTTTTCACCAGTACATTAAACTGTTGTAACAAGCAGAGAGTAGCGGCTGGCATAAAATGTATCAGTTGCCACCAGTGTTTCTAATTGCTCTCGAGAGTTTATGATGTCAGATAGCTTGAGAGTTAAAAGCAGTTAACATAACTGCCATGCTGCGTGGAAGAACACACCTGTGTTCATTCAGATATCACTGATAATAAGTAAACAGCCAGTAAGGACAACCATTTGATGGGTATTGTATCGCTTTGATAGTGAAGTAGCAAATTTATAGCCAGCACCACTGGATGACTGGAAATATATTCCTTGTGGCTGTATATCTGATATGTAGGGCAAACCAGGTCGATGTATCCTGCTAGGTGCATCCATTAAATCTGACATCTTCCAACAGTGCTGAATCAGGTGCTTCCAGAAAACCCATAAGCAAGACAAGAATGCATTACCCATCTTGTTTCTCTCCAGCAATTAATAGACAGTGGCATACTACTCAAGAAATGTGCTAACTTCTGTAATCCCTAAAAATAATGGTAACAGATCAACCTTATGGCCTTGATTTGGTCTAAGGCAGGAGATCCTAAACTTTTGGCCATCACACTGCCCTTTAGTGTAATCTTGATGTACACACCTCCCCTAAAAATCCAAACACTAAAATGAACACAAATGAACAATGAAACCAACACAATGAAACTTTATTTTTAATAAGGACATAAAAAATAAAGATCTTCATACCTCCCCTGGATTATGTCTGTACCTGCCCAAATGAGGTACACCTCACAGTTTGAGAAACCCTGCTCATCCCAAGTTACAACAGAATATAATTATAATAAATTAAATGTATGGAAAAGTACTTCTCAATCTTTAGCCAACCAATTTTATTGAATGATCATGTGCTTTAGTGTGATGGGAAGAATGAGGGAAGATACTTCTCTCAGACCACTTTTTTCCCTCACTGCACACAATTTTATAAACCATGCTCCACTGACGTTTGACAGTACTTAGACAACTTGTTCTCAGATAATGGTTAGAGTCCTTTTGAGATTTAAAAGAGCTTATTCACAGGGAAGATGGTTTAGAATTGCAGCCTGAATCACCTTTTAGTTATGTTCTGACTAATCACGCTTTCAGACAGATGGCTGTTTGTGCATTGCTTCTGTTTTTAATAAATATAGGAGAGATACAAGTGAAGAACTCTGAAGTATTCTCTGCCACCCCAGAAGGTTTGGAGAATGAGGGAAGACTATTGCATAATAACAGCCCCATCTGGAAACTACTGTTAAATTGCCTGCCAATTAAGAAAATACAAGAGTAGTAGCTGTCCTAACAGCCAGGAAACACGCTGAGACAAGGAACTGGTCTCTAATATTTATTGCTAGTACTTAACAGGAATCCTAACAAACTGAAGAAGCGTGGGAAAACCCAGACATATAAACCCCAAAGGTTAAGGCGGTCCCGATCTGTGTGTCTCTTTGAATGGCTGACCAATTCCTCAGTGCTACGCATGCACTTGACAGTCTGGATGGGAGCCCCCTGCTCACCATCCTTACTCATGACAGTAGCTGAACTTGTACCCTGATCTTGTAAATTACATAGTATGGACTTAGATAGCTTTCCTGTCAGACATTTGCAGATCTGTTTACAGTATTTTCTTCTAGCAGCCACTGCAGGGTCTGATCATTTTAGGAACTGTACAACTGAATGTCTAAACCAATGTTTCTCAACCTTGGCAACTTTAAGACAGGTGGACTTCAACTCCCAGAATTCCCCAGCCAGCTTGCTGGCTGGGGAATTCTGGGAGTTGAAGTCCACCTGTCTTAAAGTTGCCAAGGTTGAGAAACACTGGTCTAAACAGCAGCATGTATATGGTAGTTTTAATCAGAATAAAGTAGTTGCTTTTAATGGAAAAAGTACATAAATGCGTAAGGACCGCACTCCTTTCCCAGTGTCATGAGTAAGGATGGCGAGTAGGGGGCTCCCACCCAGACTGTCAAGCGCATGCGTAGCACTGAGGAACTGTTCAGCCATTCAAAGAGACACAGATCGGGACCACCTTAACCTCTGGGGTTTATATGGCTGGGTTTTCCCACGCTTCCTCAGTTTGTTAGGATTCTTGTTAAGTACTACTAATAAATATTAGAGACCAAGTCATTGTCTCAGTGTGTTTCCTGGTAATCAGGACACCCAGTCTGTCAAAGCCCCTGTCTTACTTGTTTTCTCTAGGCATAATTTACTGAAAAAGTTATTCTAAACAAGTCCCATTCTCATTTGAATAATGTTTATGTTGGATGGCCAGACGACAAGCAGGATATACCTGCTGAAATTTCCTTTTGGATATCACTAACCAGCTTCTTTTACTTCTGGCCACTGTAAGTAGAGGTGTTCTAACGGGCTTTGTGTAGAGAACGTTGCATCAGAGAACTTTTCAGTGAATTTTGTCCACTGGATGCAAACGGTGCAGCCTATGACATAGCAGGGCATTGACTTTCTGTTTGATGGGAGCCAAATGTTGATCAAATTAGAAGAGATTCCTTTTACAGAAAGAGAGAATGGGATTTCATTTCTGTTTCTGCCAGTTTTTCTTAGTGCTTGAGTTTGCTCTCAAGTTTGGTAACTGTTTGCTTGCAGCTTTGCATTGCCAGCAAGCTACTCATTGTTTTGGCATGTCTGTGTTGGATTATAAAGCTGAGAAAAATGCTGCCTCTTTCTCTGTTTCCTGTAGGATAAGATTTCTGCAAGTTAACTTGCTTTAACTTGCAGAAATCTTACCCTGCCTTAAAATCAAACTAGACTGAATGGACAGTTGTTATTACTAAGGGTTTAACTCATTGGGAAAAGTAAGTTTAACAATTCCAAGTTGATGGCATAAAGTGACCACAATATGAGCGGAACCACTAATCCATGCGACTGACTGCATGGCTGGATTTTGCCTTATAAGGAAAATAGAAAAGTGAAGACATCTGTTTTCTGTTATATGCTAACTGTTTGATGGCTCTGATTTTATTAAAGCTTTTTAAAAAAAATTACTTAAAATATTTCAGAAATCTAAGATTATGTGCTGCTACTTTATATTTTAGAATACATTGTCATGCTACAGGAAGTAAATGAAACCAAAGTTTATGTAAAGGGATTTTATTTCATAGGTAGGAGGAGAAATAAGTTGCCTTTTTTCCAGACACTGGATAGTTTGGCGTTGGAAATAGAGGGGGGAAAGTAGCTGACTAATCTTTTATTTTTTAAAAAGACCTTAGAACATAGACTTGCAGGTAAGTTCTGTAACTGTCATGCTACTCTCATCATATGCATGTTTATTATTATTTTTAAAATCCATTTAATCATGTCCTATTCTTGGAGACTGGCTGCACAAGTCCCTGTTTTCTTGGCAAGGTTTTTTAGAAGTGGTTTGCCACTGCCTCCTTCCCAGGGCTGAGAGAAAGTGACTGGCCCAAGGTCCCCCAGCTGGCTTTGTGCCCAAGGTGAGACTAGAACTCCCAGTTTCTACCCTGATGCCTTAACCACAATGCCAAACCAGCTCTCGGCATATTCTTATATTACCTCCATAGTAATTGCAATTCTAGGCAGGTTACAGAGTATGAATAATTAAAATTAAAGCAACAATATAAAAATCAAATCAAATGAATAACAGTAAGATTATTAAGACCCTTGTCAGGGAAGCAATACAGTCAATTGCATCCAAGGTCACAAGCCATCCTGCTCCAGGGCCTGCTGAAAAAGGCTTTCTGAAAACACAGGGAATGCTGTCCCAGAGGACATGGGTAACCATCTCTGAGATCCTTCAAGATGCCATTGCTTTACTGATGGGATCTGGAACATATCAATCCTGCCAGAACTTACCAGACAAAAGGTAGGTATCCAGGCCCTAAGTCATGACAGGTTTTGTAATGAAAATCAACACCTTGAATTGCACATGGAAGCCAGCTGGTAACTAGTGCTGCTCCTAAAGAATGGGTGTTATATAACCGCCCAGAGCCCCCCTTTCTTGGGGGAGATGGGTAGTAATAGAAGTTTGAAAAATAAATAAATAAAATAGGGCACGCTCATAACTACTTGTGCCACCGCATGCGCAACAAGCTGTAGCTTTCACATGGTTTTCTAATGCAACCCTATGCAAAGTGCATTTCAGTAGTCCAGACAGGGGATGACTAAGGCATGAATGACCATGACAATGGCCTCCCAATCTAGGAAGGAGCATAATTGGCACACCAGATGAATATGCGTAAAGGCCTTCCTGGCCACAGCTGCCATTTGCTCATGAAGCAAGGCCAGAAGTCCAGAAGGGAACATTTACATACAAATTCTACTAGGTAAGTACAGCCCTATCAAAAAGTAAAGTAGAACAATTGCTTGAAAAATTGAATAAGATCCTGAAATCCATTGCTACTCAGTCTTGCTATGACTGAGTTTGAACCTGTTCCTCTGCATCCAGACCCTGACAACCTCCAGACACTAGAACAGGGCATCACTTGTTTGGCCACGTTCATACAACTGGGTATCAGATGCATACTGATGATGCCTGGCCCCATAGTGACAGATGACCTCACCCAGCAGCCTCATGTAGATGTTAAATAGAAGTAGGGAGAGACTCAGGCCATGTGCTACTGTATATTTTAAAATACATTTTCATGAGAGCAGGAAGAACATCAGAGCAAAGTTTATATAATGGGATTTTATTTCATAAGTAGAAAAGCAGAGCAAATGTCTTTGGCTTGATTTCCTCCCCTGTATGAACACTAACTGGAACTGACCCTGGAGAAGGAAGAACCACTATGACACAGTACCCCCAGTTCCATCCTTCAGAAGCAGTCCAGAAGGATTCCTTGGTTTGTGGTATTGAAAGCCACTGAAAGATCAAGTAGGACCAGGAGAACTGTACCTCCTCTATCCCAGTCTCATCAGAGGTCATCTGGCCATAACATCTTCACTATCATGTCACATCTGCCCAGAGGCAAAAGCCAGATCTAAGATGTGAATACTTATGTGTATTGGACCCTTGAGGACCTGCATCAGGTCTTTGGTTGTCATGATGGCCATGAATTCCTGAGCTGCATTAAATTGCATTTAATAGGGCTTTCTCCAAGGTCAGTAGTCATAGATTTGTAAACAGAGAGGATAACTTTCAGTTTTAAAAAAGTCTTGATATTATGACTGAGTTCACACATTACATTAAACCTGAAGCCTCAGGACTTCATTTTGTTGTCTCCCAAGCTTCCCTTGGCCAAAAATTGATGATACTTTTCCCCACTATTTGGAGTAGGAGACAAACAATCTATCGTGTGAAGTGTAACAAAAACCTCCAGCTCTCCACCACAAAATTCTGGCTCCACCAGTGCACATGACACAAATTCACTTTGCATAATGGCTTGCCCACTACAATCTCTGCAATCAAAAGGTTGTCCATAAGCCATAATGTGGTTCATTTGGTTTTGGATCATGGGTATTCATGAGTGGGGGGGGGAGTGGGGAGAGAAATATCATCATCATGCAAATGCAGCAACTTACCTACTTGCATCAGATGGCAGAACAGATGTATTTGTGTGATGATGTCATTGTGTGAGTGCCACAGATGCTACTGCAGATGCTACTGTTTGGGATAGTATGTTGTGTGAACCTACCCTCTGTGATTTACAAATCACAGTTCATGTCTTAATGCTAAGTGTGTTTCATACCACTATAGCTTGTTCAATAAACTACAAATAAAACAAACCATGGTTTAACATGACAGATAAACCCAGTCTTTATCTTATAAGGCATGCAGGAAAGTATTCAAAGCAGGAGAAAGTCAGTCCCTCGTCAGCAGAATGAGCAGTATGGAGTGGCTGGCCTACTTCATTCTTAAGTGTGGTTTACATTTCCATCTAAAGAATCATCACCCCACATAAGAGCATTACAGTACAGTATGTCTAATCTAGAAATGACGCAAGTGTCCTAACCATAATTTTCAATGCCGCAAAGATCAGGAATGCAGTGCTTCAGATTTATGGAAGCTTATAGTAAGGGCTTGTTTCAGCATAATTCTTCAGCTTTCTCAGCTCTGTGTAAAATAATAGCAGAAGCAAAAGAGGCCTATGATAATTTGAATGTTTTCTGCCATTGGGTGCGCTAGGCTACAGGACCCAGAGTGTCAGGCTTAGAGGGAGGGGGACAATTCAAAATCAAGTGGATAGTCTGGCTTCTCCAGACCATGGACAGCCCTGGGTCTGCTCTGCGCTTCTGATTTCAGCATCACTGCTGACTCAAGACAGAAAGGGATGCTAGTTGGCCTACTTCTACAGATGCCCCCTGCATCACCCTTCTGCCAAGCCATAGAGGTAGAATAGTGGGATCAAGCTCTCCTCCTGAATTTCAGTGTGGCTCAGAATTTTTAGACTGAAAGGGAGCACTAATGGAGGGGGCTGCACATCAGAAAGTCCTGGATTTGTATCAGAAGAGGACTTATTTGGAAGAACTATGTTCGCTACAAGATGGTCCATTTAGCCATGTACAAGAACAAAGGTCTCTGCTGCAGTAAGCTTGCAGCCCAAAATCGGGCACATTGACCTGGTTTGTACATTGTGATAAACCATGATTTAACCATGGTTTATTGAGCAAGTCACAGTTGACTGTGTTTATATAACTTGCTAAGCCAAAACCAAACTAGTCACACTGATGGGTTCACCCAGCATGCTCATGCCTTAATGAGGGCTTACAAATCACAATTGTTGCATTGATATAGCATACAGTATTGCGCCCCAATAAACCAGGTTTATAGGACAGCTGGGTTCCCACAACTGCTGAATCACAAGTTATCCATTTCAAATTAGTTTAGTGGAGCAAGCCTTGCAAAGCCAAGCACTGCAGTTTAATGTAATGTGTGAACCCAGACACTGAAAACAAGAAGAACTGGAGGCAGCTTATCAAATCAGAGCAGCTTACTATAATGTTGAAAGAAAACATCCATTTCTTAAAAGGGCCTGTCTGGACATGCAGAACACAGGAACTAAATGTGCAGAATAGTTCACTCTTGTCTCACCTTAGACTAATTCTAATTCAAGACCTAATGTTTTGAAAAACTCAGATGTGATGCAAGACCTCCAAGGCCTGAATACAGCATTTTCCCTTAATCTCTCATTTCCACATTTTTTTCCCTATACTTTCCTCAGCTATGCTAGAAGATAGCTCTATTTTATCCACATGGCCTCCTCTCAAAGTAATTGTGTTAGAAGACTTCGTTAGGTAAATGGTTATTGGGTGAGTGAAGACAGGCAGAGATGCTGAACAATCCAATTCTGCTAAAATACTCACTCTGACAAGAAATATGCATGGGTACCCCAGGAAGAAACTGAGAAGGACTAAAAGGCCTTTTAATAATTTTTAGTTTATTTGGAGAGATTGTTTAGTGCTTTAGCAAATCATCTGTATCAAAAATAAAAGAGACTGACTTTACTCTTTTCTGTTTTAGTCTAAGATTTTTCTTGCATTGTTTTGGGCATTCTCAGATGATTAGGTAGTTTGTTGTATTATTTATTATACAAATGGAATAAATGGAGTTTGGATTTTTGGCATCCAAGAATATTACACGTATTTAAAAGCAAGAAGTAGTAAAACCCAAAAGATATAAGCTGAGATTATTGGGGCCAAGTGATTTAAAATTACAGAAATAAATACTGAAATTGTGGAAATATTGTCACATTTAAATACAGATCTATTCTTGTTTGGGGACCTTGACATTGGGTAGCCCAAGGCCATCTGCAGGAGGAGTCAAAAACGTGAAGAGGGCAGGTGTGACCACACAATCAAAACGCAGACTCTTTTATATGCATGTCATGCATGCAATATGGGGCTTCAATCACGCAGTCACAGCTGCCCTGTTCATGTTTTTGACGCTGTGCTGAAAATGCCCTGAGGTAGCCCTTACTTGTAGGAGTTGTGAATGGCTTTCTTCCTATTTGTTTTGGTAAGATTGCCTATAATACAACTATTGTGCTAGGTTTGGGGTGTTTGTTTTAATTTTTTTAACTTGCTTGGAAAATGACAGATAAAACAATCATATTCATGCATCCTGTGGCGTGAGGCACATAATCTAGTGCATGCCACCAAGGGCAAAGGGAATGCAGACTTATTGGCAGGAAGGAAAATGGGTTAGAAGTCACTGGCCCAATGATTGTTTAAGCCTTGTTAGTATCAAGCTGATTAAGTGGCCAGGAATGGATAAATGTGAGACCCAGGACCTTGAAAACCAAGTGAAGTAAGATTATTTTTAAAAAGAGTTCTATAAGGACAATTATAATCTAAGGAGCTATTAATAATTTTCTACGATGTATAAAGGATGTGTGATAAGTGAAAAATACATTAACATGAAAAATACCTTTTTATCTTAAACTATGAAAGCAGTTTTCCTGAAATAAATGGATGTCTTCAACTCTGTGATGGAAAGTGGTTGAAAGGAATTTTCTAAAGGCATCTGTAACTCTTGGAGTTTAAAGAAAGGAGAGGACATGGCCAGCTATGACACCATTGAAGAATTTCTCTCTCTCTGCTTGCTTGCTTGCTTGCTTGCTTGCTTGCTTTCTTTCTTTCTTTCTTTCTTTCTTTCTTTCTTTCTTTCTTTCTTTCTTTCTTTCTTTCTTTCTCTTTTCAAAAGTGAGTCCTTGTGGAACCTGTCAACATGAAAATATGATTAATAAATGAATTGCTCTCATTATATTGTCATATAGAATAAACATTTGTGCTTCTGTTCTGAATTTGGAGACCTGTAGAATATATTCAGAGTTCTAATATCAATTGCCAGTTAAATCCATCGTGAATAATTTATTCTATGCACTAATCCCTGTCATTTCCTTCCTTCCTTCCTTCCTGTCAGAAGGGGGAACAAGAATTCACATGCTCAAAAAGTTTCATATGGTTTTATTGAAATGTGGAAATAGCCATTCCTGTCCTGAAAAGAGGAAGTGAGATGCATACATTTCTGAACATAAAGAAGTAGATGGAATCTGTTTTGTTATTGGAAAGCCACTGTTGAATGGAACCCTTATTTCCTTCCCTCTGGGGTGATTCACTAGAAAACTGTTATGAGGAAATATTGTTCTCAATAATGTTCTGGATTCCTTAGAGGAGTGGTTCTCAACCCTGGCAACTTTAAGACATGTGGACTTCATCTCCCAAAATTCTGGGAGATGGTCCACCCTTATTAAAGTTGCTATGGTTGAAAAACATGGCCTTAGAGGCTCTCACTACTGTAGGATATTCATATCACTACCATAGGATATTTATGCCTTTCCTAGGGAGAGAGGGATATGAATTGGGGTCTTTGAATTTTGAACTGCTTTGAACGTCCAGAAGACTTTGGTGTTCATCCCCTGCCATTGCTACTTTTTATTTGTTTGTGTATTTAAGCCTTCAGTCTTGATTCCAGCAAACTACTTGGGCAATCAAGGTAGTCTTTTAAGTCTTCCAATCATATGAATATTCTCCATTCCTGATCTTGTAAATTTCAAAATCAATTTATCCCCATATTTTGTAATAACAAAGTCATATATTTTTATGCTGTGATGCAAAATTGGTGACCATCACATCTTATGCTGAAGACTGTAATTTTAACATGCACTCTATGAAGAAATGCTTGCTAATTTCTATCTATTCTGAATCATTCACTCATGGGAAAGAATGAATGATCCCAAGTTTTTGTCATATTATGAGAAAAGAGGAAAAATATCACTCTGTCCACTTCTTCAACCCTAGACTTGAATTTTGACATGCCTAGGATCTAGGATGCTTCATCCACGATATGGCTACTGATCAGGGCTGCAACTAGGCGGGAGCAATCGGGGCATGTGTCCCGGGCGCCGTGCTGGTGGGGTGCCAAAATGAGCGCTGGGGGGTGCCAAAATGGGTGCGGAATCCATGTTTGCCCCAGGTGACACAGACCCTAGTTGCAGCCCTGCTACTGATGCAGTCAGGGGCTGAGCTCTACCAGCTTCTACTAGCCATGATAGGCTGCTGCTGCAGGCTCTCCCGTGCCATTTTGGCTTGGGCTGCAAGAAAGACTGGACATTTGTCTTCCAGTGTGATATGGGGATGATGATGGATTCTAGAGACTTGCACTGATGATGTTACCTAGCTGGGTAATGAAACATCTGCAAGAAAACAACCAAGCTCAGAGAGCACCAAGAACTCCAAGGTTCAACCCTGGGCTCACCATCACAGTAGGAGAAAACCAAGATGTGACATAATGGAAAGTGCCAAGTGATACCATAAACAGACTGGTAGGAGACTCAATTTCCAAGTGGATTTGAGGACATGTCTGTTAATGCCCCAAATCAATGTCTGATCTTGGGAGGGACAGCCAGCTCTGTATTGTCATGCCAATGTAGGATGAGTCTTGGACCTGCATGACTCAGGGCATGACTCAGAATGAGTGGGAAAACTTGGGAAGGCTCCAGGGCGGGGCTACTCTGAACCTCTTAGTCTTCCACGTTCCAGCTCTGGACTGTGTTTTCTCTTATCTTGCTCCCCTCCTTGGAATGTGCTTCCTCCTTCCTGATAACCAGCAGTGTTACTGAAGTCCATCACAATTGGCTTTGTTCCCATTTACCATAGCCATTATGTATACTAGTTGGGTTTACACATTATAGTAAGCTCATAATATGGTTTGTTTAACTTTGGCTTAGTGTGTTGAATAATCTTAGCTTTTGTGATTTGTAAATCACAGTTTATGCCTTAATGTATACACTATTGCAAATCTAATCTATTGTAGTGTATTCAGTAAATCGATTTTTCTCAACCTTGGCAACTTTAAGATGGGTGGACTTCAACTGTTGTCCAACATGCTGGCTGGGGAATTCTGGGAGTTGAAGTCCACCCATCTTAAAGTTGCCAAGGTTGAGAAACACTGCAATAAATCATAGTTAAACAAATCAAAGCTTAGCATGATGTGCCATCCTAGCCACAGTGTCAAAACAAATGGACAGTCTGAAACTTCTTCAGTTGGGCGTTTCTTCCATCCTGTGCCTCAAATGAATATTGTGGAGAATGAAAACTTTTTTTCTTTTATAATTAATACCAGTTTAGTGGAAGTGGTTTGAAGCCACTTCTACAATCGTTTTGCTAAAAAAGTGAAAGAAAAGGGGGGGGGGAAAGGAAATACTATTATATTACTTCTGTGATTGTGAATAACAGCGGACTTCAGAAAGGAAATGTTCAGAATAAATATTATAACGGAGTTGTCTCATTTGACAGTTTCAGGAACCACACCCTTATATCTCATAACAACAATGTACAAGTAGACTCCTAATCAGCAAGGCTTTGATTTTTTTCCAACTTGCCCTTCCATTTCTGCATAAAATGAGAGTTCTCTAGCCAGATTATTCATGAAATTAATTTAATATTTATTATATTTTTAAGCAGTATTTGAGAACTTCCAAGAGAATCTAAGTACTACACCAAATGCATTTTATAGCTATGTAGGTATTAGGATTTCCTTATTATTTCTCTAAAACAGAGTATGTTAGAAATATTTTTTGTCATGCAGTATACTTGTTTAGAACCATCAGAACATCAGCATGCATTGCAGATAGCACTGAACAAGAGGATAAGTCCCTGCCCTGAGTGAGAACCCTGGACATTGCAGTTACTATGGTTTATTGAATAACCAATTTATTTATTTATCAAACTTGTCACCGCCCATCTCCTCCCACCAATCATAGTGGCTGGTTTACATGCATGCATAAACCATACAAATCGTATTATAACTTTACACAATTTGAGAACTCAATCTATAATTTGACTGAGAGCAACCCAATGGAAAAAGTGGCTAGAGGTATAAACAGGTCATAGTTATTGCAAGTTAAAGCTACCTATGCCATCTTCTGTATATAGCAGATGGAAACCATGGTTTGGCTAACCAAGGATTGCTGACAAAGCCACAGTTGGCTGGGATCACATCTCTACTCTAAAGCATAGAGTATCATAAACCATAAATTATGGTTTAGACAATCAAATCACACCCAAACCCAAAAGCAAACAAATCACATATTGTGTGGACCTTGTCAATCATTTCAGAATAACATTAGTTTTTGTTTACCATTATATCAGTTGCTGATCTGCAGAAAATTACACAGACAAAAGGTTTGATTACTTCGAATAATAGTACATGTTGCCAAGAAAAACGCTCTCCCTGTTCTCCAAAGAAAATGGAGAACATACCTCTTTTTGGTATGATGGCAGGACATGACTGAGATCATGCAATGACTCCTAATTGCTAATTAATGCATAGTGTGGTTGGGTGATAAAAGGAAACCGAATGTTGAACTCACCCATGATTTGGCACTCAAAAACATTTTTAAACTGTTTTTCTCTATGTAAACTGTATATAATGAACTTAAAGTCACCTGTGCTTTGCTATGGGAGTTCATTATTGATCCAACTCTGACCATATAACTTCCTCATCGCTTCTAGTTGAGAACTGAGGCAGTTCTGTTTATCCAGCATTCACTGGGGAGGGGAATAATGAAACTTATGGCTGACCTATACATTCAACAAAATACTTGATTTTCCCATGTAAGACAGTGTTTTAGAAGACTAACAGAAGTTAGAGTATTTTTCCCAGGAATGCTAAGGCAAAAGGCACATTAGAATCATTCTCCTTGTAGTGCTGGGCTTCTGTATGGATACAGAGGAAGTTCCCTCTTGAAATCTGAATATTTTCCAAGATTTATGACTTTGCTAAACATGTAACTCATTCTTAAGATGGATGCAGATAGCATCTTTTAAAATGGCTGTAGCTCTTAGGCAGCCAGAGGAATGCAATCAAAGAGGGTTTGGATAATGCTACTCACATGCATTTGCTGGATAGTTATAATACTGTTGCAATGATTAGCCAGGAGGCAGCACAGTCCCGCTTTGGCTAGAAGTTTTGCCTGTGGATGGAAAGTTTTCTTCCATCCAGAATTACTGTTAAATATGAAGTCTAAAAATGTGTGCTTAAGTGTGGGGTAACTGCTAGTAGTACTGCAGTGTGCAGATCTTTTACAGTTTAAAGCAGTGTTTTTCAACCTTGGCAACTTTAAGAGCTAGCTGGGGAAATCTGGGAGTTCAACTCTCTTGAAGATCAGAGTTATAATCCAAGATATTTGGAAAATATTAGACTGGGATTGGCTTAAGTTTTCAGCCCATGGCAGTTGCAGTATTTGAAAGCTTTGTACAATGTAATAAACCAGCCCATATGCGTGATCAGCAGTGACTTTCTAAATCTCAGGCATAAACTGGCAACTAGTCAAAGGAAAGCATTGTTTTTCATTTAATACCATAAGTATCCTCTTGATAACATGTTTCCCTCTTTTCTTGTAGGCTGATTGGCACAGCATCAGTAGCACTCAAGGAATTAGTAGGCACGCAAAGTAGATCTCTTCCATACAAGCTCATTCCCCTGTTAAATGAAAAGGGACTAGAAACTGGAGTAAGTGTCCTCTTTATTTTTATTCTTTGGCTGGATGAAACATTTCAAAAACAAGCATGTACCTGCAGCTGCAATCAAGGATGTTTGAGGGATCAAAACTGGCAAGTCAGTGGATAGAAAGTTGTGGTACCAACTACATACAGGTAGAATACAGATAGTCCTTGTTTAGCAATTGCCTCGGAGAGCAACCGTTCACAAATACGATGGTAATAAATGGTAATAAAAAATTTATTTTCTGACCAATGTGCATATCTATGACAGCAAAAGCCTTTGGTGTGAAACTGATTAAAGTCTGGTCAGTTTCAGGCAGCAATTGCAAGAGGGTCAGAGGGTTCTAATCAACTAATTAAGGCCACAGAGCTGAGCTTGTTAACTTGCCTTAGCACTTACATGTGCTGTGCTGTAGAAAAAAGCAGCTCAGAAGGAGATTGCTTGATTAGGCCATCTCCCCATTCTGCGAAGTGGCCAAAAAAAAGGGGGGGAAAATGGGTCAGGCACAGGACACTGTAGCAGAGAACTTTATCTGAATGAGACAGCAACCAGCAATCTTTGCAGTGTTTCTCTCTCTCTCTCTGTCATGTGTTCACTTAGCGACCATTTTGCTTAACAACTGAGTCATTGGAACCAATTGCAGTCACTAAATGAGGACTACCTGTATGCATAGAGACTGGAGCCTAAGGAGAAAGGCAATACTTTGCCACTTACCATTTTGTGCAGTCACTGTTGTTTTATGCAGTCATGTGCATGTTGCCTTGTTCACATGCTTTCTTTCTCAGTGGTATCTTTTTCTTCAGGCATATCACAGATTTAAAAGCACTGATTTGAATATATTCCAATTTTTTAAAAAAAAGTAGCTGTTGTGCAACACACAAACCCAGAGAGATAAAGATTTGTGGAATGTTATCATAACATATGTATTCCTTGAGCAAGTCCAATTCATCCAATGAATGGAATAAATTCTTGTGAGAGAGAAAATGAGATTAAAAACAGTGAGAAAAAGGAGGTAGTGAGAAGAGACAGGATTGTTTTGGTGGTCAGGAGATGAAGAAACAAAATAAGTTAAATAATGGTTCACCTGTCCTTGTTTATGCCATATAATATAATAAAATTGAAAGATTTTTTTAAGGTGCTGCAAATTACTCTTTAAAAAAATCACTGTGTATTATTAATAACTATGCTTCTCAACTCTATTACTTTACTAATGAGTATATTTGTGTTAAAGTGACTAACAAGACAAAAATATAAAAGTTGAAAAGCAAAAGATCTATGTATTTGTTTTTAGTTGTTTAGTATATTGTTTAAGCCATTATAGCATCCTTCTGAAATGTAGCCCACATTTGACTGAAGTGCTATGTATTTATAACAGCCTTTAAATACTAAATCCTTAATAGTAATGTTAAGGATCCAAAGGATTGTAGAATTAGCTTGGTGAGCCCAAATTTGCTCATACTGTAGATGGAAATGGCTTTTGAAATTTAGAGAATATATAAACTACACAGATGGCATGCGTGCCCATACTACCCTCTTGTATTCATCCAGTGCAGTATTTGTAAGTTATTTTTTCTTTTAATTTAGGCAACAATTGATTTGGTGGTAGGCTATGAGCCACCAGCTGGGCCTCCCAACCCAAATGACCCAGGGGGAACTAACACACAGAGCACTGAAGGTATGCTATTCTTTTCAGCCTCCACCCCCATTCATCCTCCCTTAAGCAAAGGTAAGTAATAAGTTCTCCAAAGATATTAACCAGCCTGCCTGCATTTTAGTATCATATGGAAGAGCTTTAATCTCTCTCTCTCCCTCCCCTTTGGCACAGCTACGAGAAGATCAGAAACATCTTCTGATTTTAAAATAACTTGAGATATCTACTGCAGCTGAACTCAGGGAAAGGGGTATTGTTTATTTTTCATTATAATTAATGAAGAAATGGTTTGATGTTGGCTTGTTCAAACATTAATTTAAACCAACCAGCATCTCCTCAGGTGTAAACATAATGGGAAACAAGTACCCTCACAGACACTATGGAATAGGAGAGGGAGAGAGGAATGATGGCTATGAGAGAGCTATCTGTGTGTAACCATGAATGTTATTTTTACTAGTATGTGCTGTATTGTAAATTGTCAGATACACATGGCCAAGGTAGGCAGAATAAATGCATACCACAGAGACAAGGTTGGAAAGGAGTCTTTATGGCAGTGTTTCTCCACCTCAGCAACTTTAAGCTGTGAGGATTTCAACTCCCAGAATTCCCCAGCCAGCCTTGGGAATTCTGGGAGTTGAAGTCCACACAGCTTAAAGTTGCTGAGGTGGAGAAACACTGCTTTAGGACCTCAAGTTCAACCATGTGGTTTGTCCAAGAATCTAAAAAAAATATCTCTTCAGCCTCTGCTTGAAAACATCCAGCAAAAGGATGCTCATCATTTTTCTCTGTAATTTCCTCCATTGAGGAATGGCTCATACTGTTAGGAAGCTTTTCCTGACATTCAGCTAAAGTCTGTCTTCCTGTATGTTAAGAACATTATTTCACGTTATAGCATCCTTCTGAAATCTAGTGCAAATTTGGCTGAAGCCTGACCTACTGATAATGTAACAAAAGCGTGAGGCCCATTATTTGCAACTGCAAGTGCCCAAGGAAAAGTAAACACCAATATGACACAGCTCATGGGGAACTAAAAAAGCCTCAGTTTTGATAAGTTGAAAAGGTCTGAATCTTTCTGTTAGTCACCCAGTCTGCTGAATCATGTGCCTTTGACACAATCACATTCAGGGCAGACTGGAGGAATACTGTCCCCAATCTAGCACAAGTCTATAATGGCACTCCCCAATCTGGGGCCCTCCAGATGTCTTGGGACTGTGATACCTACATTTTCCAAATCTGGATGTTGCAGTTGGTCTCTAACCTAGTGTCTTTGGTCACTTTCAAGTGGCCGTGTCCAGAGGCTTGCCTCTCTGAGTTAGGCTATTTGCTAAATGTCTCAAGCCAACATCCCTTATAAGGAGGACTTCTTTGAGATGCAGGATACCGCAAGTTCCTATTACCTATGGATCCAGCACAAAGGCCCACTACCTTAAGTAAGTTGTAATTAAAAGGCAAGCATAAAACATGCAGAAATCTATTTATGTCTCATGCTGCTTTAAGAAAGTTTAAAAAACTGAGTCTAGCATCTGAGTTTCTAGGGAAACTCATTCCTAGCCCTGAGAACTGGCTGCTACCTCATGGCCATAGTAATAGCAATCAAAGTAGATGGAGGGAAGGCAGGAAAAACCAAGCTGGTACTTGGTCTATAGGTGCCAGCCCTTCAAGGTAGTCCAGACAAGAAACCAAGGGGGATCTTCTGCCTCTCTTAGACAGTAGGAGACTTGCAAGATTGATGCCAGCACTTCAAGGCAGTATTTCTCAACCTTGGCAACTTTAAGATGTGTGGACTTCAACTCCCAGAATTCCCCAACCAGCCATGTTGGCTGGGGAATTCTGGGAGTTGAAATCCACATATCTTAAAGTTGCCAAGGTTGAGAAACACTGCTTCAAGGTAATCCAGACAAGAAACCAAAAACATGAGTACTAACACTAGGCTTCCTGAAGGCCTACAATTGCTTGTACAGAGAACTTCTCTCCTCTAGTCTGTGATTTCCAAACACCCATTTCCTCAGGCAGATCCATTTTTTGAATGCCTAACCTCCTCCAGCATGACAGTATCACTCTTCTGATTGCTGACAGTTGGCTGGATGGCTGTCAGCAATCCTTTTACTGTATAGCTTGAAGGGAATATAGATGAACTTAACCCTGAGTCAAGTCCACAGTTTACCTTTCTGCAGGTCTGCTTCTAGGCATGATTTCTCAGATGAATAAGTGCATTCAAGATCAGGTGTCTGTGTGTGCATTCGAGTCAGTTTCTGACTCCTGGCGACTGCCTGGACTAGTCCCTGCAGTTTTCTTGGCAAGGTTTTTCAGAAGTGGTTTGCCATTGCCTGCTTCTTAAGGCTGAGAGAGAGGGACTGGCCCAAGGTCACCCAGCTGGCTTTGTGCCCAAGGCAGATCTAGAACTCACGGTCTCCTGGTTTCTAGCCTGGTGCCTTAACCACTATGCCAGACTGGCTCTAAACATGCTCTAGTAACCATTATTTTTAGTGACATCATGTCCTGAGGCAGTTGCATGAGGACTTCATCAAAGTGATCACTTCATCAAAGTGATCTAGGACTGTTCCAGGGCTTTCTCTTTTCTCCTGTTAACAGTGTTTGGGATGGGTGTGATCTAGCATCCTTCACTGACAATGTGGTGCCTGACATGGTGTCACGTGGGTCTACCTTGCTCTTATTGCCACTATAGACTGCTGTGGGCACTCCCCCTCCATCCAGTTGCTGTGATCTGCCCTGCAGGGCAATTTTGGCCTTGGGCCAGGAGATACCAGACAAGTGTTTCTAGCCTGATGCCTTAACCACTACACCAAACTGGCTCTCTCAAGATCAGGTAATCCTGAATTAAGGGCACAGCCAGACAGCTGTGTTAACATGCTACATTCAGTCTTTGGGTTAGCATAAATTGCACAAGCCCAATTTTGCTATAGTAACAAGGCTGGCAAGTGATGCTCTCCATACAGCTTTAAGCAAAGGACAACTATCACTGGATTCCACATTTGCCTCCCATCCAGTGTCACCGCCAAACAGACACACAATTCATCAGTCACTCTCCTTAGTCTGTATGGTGCAGGGCTGGCACCTTTATAAAGACTTTATCCACTTTTCACATTGCCAGCGTGACAGCTCACAGACAGCAAGGTGCTCTGCACTGTGACCTGTCAGATGGGCTATTTCTGAACACAACTCTAATGTCCTTTTGAAAGCAAGCTGTAACTTTGGTAGAGAAGTTATAGGTGCAGAGTAGGCTTGCTGGTAGAATCAGGAGGGAGTTTTCCTAAAAGCATGGGATGTTTGTTCAGAAGTAGCCTAGGTGAAAGATCACAGGCACAGGCACAGAAGACAAGTTGCAAGGGCCACTAGCACTGCATCTATTTCACTTTGCAGCCCTCCTTAGTGCTTATGACCTGTTAGCCAATTAGCGGATGTGGAGAAGGGGCATGGGGTGGAGCAGGAGGAAGCAGTCAGTAAGAAGCCAACTCTTTCCATGACCGGTGCTGCAAGGGAATGGCAGTGCTGCTAAGTATGTGGCCGTGGCTAGTAGCATGTGGAAATAATCCATAGAGTAGGCAAATGGTGCTGCACTGTTCTGTTAGAATTCTTTTATTTCCTTTCCAGGTTTGCTTGTGAGCCAGGATCAAAGAAACAGGCAGTTGCATGAAATTAAGTTCTTTATTCTTCGCGCAATAGCAATGGGCAATGGCGCAGGACCCCCTCCTTACAGCACATTATATACATTCCATTCAACTCCTCCTTTCCATTCAACTCCTCCTTTACATTATATACATTCCATTCAACTCCACCCCTTGCTCAGTTACCCATACTCCACCTTAGCATCAATCCATATTAGGAAGGTCCTTCCTTCGCTCTCTCTCAACATCATTCCATATAAGGAATTTCCTTCCATCCTTGCTAGGGCCTCTTGACCGTGATTAAACAATACCTTTCCTCTGGAGAAGCTATCCTTGGAATGTACACCTTATCTTGTTTCTTTGGGCATGTCTATCTATCAAGGCCTGTTGGAAAGGAAGAGTAAGAAAGCCAACACAGCTCTTCAAAGAAAGAAAACATGGTTGCAGAGCCATAATAAAAGTGCAAATGTTTCTAATATATTAATGCTAAATATAAAATATAGTTGTATGCAAGCTCGATATATGTAAGATCTTCTATCAGTTCCAAAGTAATAAAACCAATTTAAAAGGTGCAAAACACTTGGTTGGCAAAAGCAGCAGGAAACCTGGAATGCACTCATGGATGGCACAGCCAGAAATACACAGGTGGCAGATTCTGGTTTAAATGGACCATTTGTGCAACGCAGGACCAGCACTGTCTCAACAGAGCACTAAATTCATGCTTTAACAAACAGGTCTTGAACTTTTCCAAAAAGCACAAAAATAAGCCTGCCTAAGATCAGCGCAGTCCCAGAAAAGCGCCAGTCAGGCATTATGCAGGCAGCTGTCTCCAGAAGCCAACTGTTCAGGGTCTTCTGAAGCCCAAGCCAAAATGGGCAAGGAGGGCAGTGCCCCCTAAGGGTCAATAGGAGCCGGGTGGATGTCAGCCCTTAACTGCAGTAGCAACTGTGTTACAGATGAAGCATTCTAGACCAGTGCCCATGCCAATTGGGCAGGAGAGGAGAGAAAAGGCTGCATTTAAACTGGAACTTCAAGCTGCCTCTGCCGTGGGCTGGGTTTGAGATGAAGGCAACGTCATGAAGACCTTTAAAACCAAACCGTGGAGCATGCTTGTGCTGCAGTTAGAGGGAGGTGGGGATGAGCTCTTAAATAAACCACACTCATTCCACAACATGTCAAAATGTAAGTTGGAAGAATAAAAGGAAAAAAGTGGGCTTTCTACAACCTCTGTGCAAACATCCTTTCTAAATCGTTGCCAGCACTCACTGGGCTGAGGTTTCTGATGCTGATCTCAGTGCTTCAGGAATTTGATAGGAGGGGAAGTGATGTTTTAATTGCAGGCCATTTGTGGCTTTTGAGGGACCCATAGAGCACTTTAAATTGAGCTGGAAATAAGCAAAGAGAGATGATTAAGCTATCCCTGACAGTTAGTTGGCTGAGATAAGCAACATGGCAGCTGTGTTTTGAACCTGATGCAACTTACAAAACGTTTTGAAGTTCAGAAGGAGCCCCACAGACATCATGTTACGGTTTTCCAGTCTGGCTGTGCAACAAGGGTGTAAATGAAAGTAAGGAGTCCCTTTAATCAGTATTGACTCCTGGGGATTATATGGGCATGTCTAGGGTAGCTTTCTTGGCAGCTGTGTAGGGCAGTTGCTGGTGCCTCCTCCTGGGCTGAAATTTTCTTAGTAATACATAGTAATGCCTTTTTTCAGGATGTTCTTCTTCCCATCTAGTCCTGGGGTTTCTTAGTGGTCTCTCATCCAAGGACTACTGAGGTCCAACTTTAACCTACGCAGCAAAAACACTGCAGCACTCCAAGAGATGTATACATGCATCTTCAGAAGTGAGCCCCATTGAGTACAATCAGACTTATTCCAGACAAATATATGTAGAATGGCAGTGTTAATGAGAGTATCCTGGGTTCTATAAAGAAATATAATCTACCTCTGAATTCCTGCTTTTCTCAAGACATATAACACAATGCTTTCAGCCTTCAAATTGGAATTGAAACTGAAATCATATATTGCACATCAACATTAGCAATATGCAATTGCCACACCCTACCACAATGAAATTATAACAGGCATCTACTATAATGCCTTAATAAGAACTGTGTTATCTAAATAAAAGACTTCAGATAAAATTATTCAATGGATGTATTGCAACACTGAAATTGATAAGTAGGAGCCACATTCTGTATTTTAAAATCAGCTTCTCTCAATTTTTTTTTTATTTTCAGATTCCCCGTTGGTCAAAAATCAAATTATGAAAAAAAGAAAACTTGCTTATAAAGATAACAGGAAACAAGCTGTTACGCTAACAGCTTTATAGTTCCAAACAAACAGTCAAAAATAAAACTCCTCATAAAAAAATGCTACTCCAAGCTCCAAATCTGCCTGTTGTACAGTAGGAATATGTGTCATTCAGTAATAAATCTCTTCTTCCTAGCCCATCACTGAGATTTTGTATTGCTATTGTTGTGATTTTGGTTAAAAGAATCAAATGCTTCCTTTATTTAACCTGGTCTGTGTTTAGTGAAAAACTAAAGAGCCGGCTTCAATTGTTTTTCACAATACAACTTGAAGTTTAAAGGTGACACCAACTGGAAAAACAAGTTTTTTTTTGTACCTTGGGGGAAGGCTGCACCCTGTCCTTAAACTATATATTTTTTTACATATAAAGTCTTCCTTTCTCACCTTGGAATTAAGATAACATATGTTGGCTATTCCGCAAGCTGTCTGTAAACTAACAAATTGTTTTTCGTAACATAAAAAAGCTGATGTTTTGAGAGAGGCTTTAAATCATAGTAGCAACTATTTTGGTCAATTACAGCTGGAACAGGGAGCTTCAGGCCTAAACCTGATTTACAGAGACATGGGATAAAAGTGGCTGGCTTTCTTTCCCCACCCAGGTCTTAAAGCAGCAGACTTGACAACTGAACTACCCCACAAAGCAGAACTGTTCCTTTCACCCACCAATCTTACGTAACTGGAGGGGCAACAGCTAGCATATCTAGTTTGCAAAAATTCAAATTATCACTAGATGGCAGCACAGAGAGAGAAATGTTCTCTCTCACTTGACATTTGATGGTTGAAAAGATTTTTGCAATCCAGATTTTGTAGCCCTATTTAATCTTGTGATGTAACTTTTGTGGAACACTCAATATTGTTTTATAATGCATTGTTTATTCTTTGTGTTTGGAGTTTGCTTGCAATGGCCTTTGACATTATGCAATGTCCAATTGCTTTGGTTATCTGTAATGGCTAAATGGAATGTTAATGCCGACTTCCACTTGACAGCACTGTCATTGTCCCATTCACCATCCCATCTTCTCCCACAAGTCTGAAGTGCAGTCCTTGACCACCCAAAATTTGTCCTTCTCACATATTCCACCCTGGAGATAGCACTTTCAGGGATCCATAGTAGTGTTGGGATCTTTCATGCTCTGAGTTTTTCTTGCTGTGATTTCAAGGATAGTAAAATTTGAAATTGTTGGTAGATGGTGAAGATGATGGTGATGATGAGAATATTCCTGATGGTGGGACTGGAGTTCTCCCCCAAGGTGGTCCAAGCGGTACACGTGAAGTTCAGCTGGCTCGGCATATTACCAAAGGAAAGAAAAATCGGAGGATGCTTTCTAATAAACCTCAAGACTTTCAGGTTGTAAAATACTTAAATAATGAATTTTGTGACTTCTCTGTAATACTGTAGTCCTGATCCTAATTACTTACCTGGGAGTAAGCACCACTGAATACAATGAAGCTTGTATTCTTACTTGAAGCTTACTATGCCTGAGTAAAAGGCATAGGCTTGCATTGTAGTTAGTACAAATTTGGCAACACATTTATCTTCTGTTTAGAAATCTCTTTCAGAAGCTCTTATTTAAATCTTGGAAAGTTCTTTTCCCTGGTGTAATGGGTTTGGCTCCAGTTCATAACAACAAAGGAGTGTATAAATAAATCTGAGAACTTAAGAATAAAGACTGGGATACTTGCTGCATTCCAAGTAACTTAATAATAAATAAACTTAATAATATCCACTGATAAACTACAGTGCTAATCATGAGAAATACTGAAGCACTAGTCTCTTAATTCAGGGATTCTTAACCCTTTTGTGATGCCAAGATCAGGTTCATCATGAACATATTTTCCTTGGAAGAGCTCTTCACATTCACCTGCAAATAATGAAACATAGAATTTTGCTCATTATAATTGAATAACTGACAATCCCAGTCTAATTTATTTTAACAGGAAAGCACTCAAAGCACATTCAATTGATGACAGCCAACTAATAGACAATATCACCCATCTATAATATATGTCATTTTTCACTCGTTACTAGATTCGTGTTAGGGTCATTGAAGGCCGTCAGTTGTCCGGGAATAACATAAAGCCAGTTGTAAAAGTACATGTTTGTGGGCAGACTCACAGAACAAGAATTAAAAGAGGAAATAATCCTTATTTTGATGAGGTAAGTATAATATTCATTTTACCAGTCTCATTCCTGAAATGCATTTTTTCCTTTTTAACTAAGAAAAATACATCCTTATTGCAAATGCTTTTTTTTCAGTTGGAATATTACAACAGAACTACTGTGTACTTTATAAGTTTAGCTACTGTATTTTATGAAAATGGTATTTACCTGCAAATAACCTTTGGAAAGCTTACTTGGAAGTAAATCTTGTGAAATTGGTGTGATGTTTTCTAGTTAAGTATGATTAGTAAAGTCTCCTTCAAGTCCACATAGGTTCTTCTTCTTAGCAGTAGTAGAGAAATGGTTGCCATTCACCCCTTTAGAAAAAAATTTTTTTGACATCCTAGTCTGTCCTGCAGTCCTGGGAGTTCCTGATGGTCTCCTGTCCAAGTGCAAACCAGTTCTTATCCTACTAAGCTTTTTTCATCAGACAAGGTTAATTAGGTGCAGTTATCTACTGTAACTTAAATATGATTAAGTCTAAGTAATAAATTACTAAGAGAAAGGCAAGAGCCAGTTTGATGTAGTGGCTAAGGTACCAGGCTAGAAACCGGGAGACCATGAGTTCTAGTCCTGACTTAGGCACAAAGCCAGCTGGGTGACCTTGGGCCAGTCCCTCTCTTTCATCCCTAGGAAGAAGGCAATGGCAAACCAGTTCTAAAAACCTTGCCAAGAAAACTGCAGGGACTTGTCCAGGCAGCCTCCGAGAATTGGACACAATTGAACGGATAAAAGAGAGAGACAGAGAAAGGCAGCTAATGGTGGAATATACTGCATGTCCACCAATGAACTCAGGTACATGAGTTCATCAGAATCTACCCCCTAAATTGAAGATTGCAACCTACAATGACAGTTGATGTGAAGTCATATGAAGAAAGGTGAAAGAATTGATGCTGGTTCAATGTTGTCATTTATGTACAAAATCCTCATGAACCAGTATGTTTGTGTCAGCCCTTAAAGATAGACGAGACTTGAACACCAAAGTCAAGAATATTAAAACTGCTTTTATTATAGGGTTACTGTAACAGAATCTTACAACTCTGAATGAGCCTCTCCCCTCCCTGCCTTTAATCTAAAGAGAATTAGAGAGGGTCATGTCTGAGACACTTTCTCAAATTACACTCCTGCTTTGGACTCAGATTTCTCTTATCTGACCATTGCCTTGGCTGTGGCTCTTTCGCCTCTTCCTCAGGGTTAGTTTCACAGCCCATTACAGTGTGTGCATTGGGTAGACTATCAGACTCCCGGGCTGCTGTAGCCATCCAACATCTTTACAGAGCTATTGCTGCTGGGATTGCCAAACATTAGCTGCAAAGTTTCTGGCCAATTTAAGATAACAAACACTAAAAACTATAGTGTAGACTCAAAAATAACTGAGGTATCCTCTCTAAACAACCATCCCCAACCAGAAAAAAGAAACACTCTACATACATGTGGGATACGGCCCACCCACTCTGCATTATCCCCCACCCACATGGTGTGTCTGTCTATGAATATTCATATGCAGCAGGATATTTGGAAAATATTGTTTAATTGAATAATTATTAGGACTTCTACAGAAGAGTATTCCTCAGCTTGCCTGTGTGATGTCTTAAACCAACTATCTCCGGCTCAGTTCCCTCCAGATGTGTTGTCTATGCTTCCATGAATTTCTACAAGGATGGGCAAGATAAATAGGAGATAAATACAGTCAGTGGGATTCAAGAGCTTAGCCACATACTGAAATCTCATTTGTTTTAATGGGGTGACCATCTCTATGTTCTTCTCTATGCTACAGCCCAGTTTTTCCTGTAGATTTAATATAAAACTGTTTCCCCTTCCTAACAGATATTTTTCTACAACATACACAATATGACACCTTCAGAGCTCTTTGATGAAACCATAAGCATTCGGGTAAGGAAAATGAACTATTGTCTTTATTACTACTTAACTATTTTGTTAAATTAAAGTTATATGTTCTTCTATTTCTTTTCCTTAAAGGTTTATGACTCTTATTCTTTGCGTCCTGATAGTCTAATGGGGGAATTTAAGGTAAGCATTTCTGATGTTCCACCATAAATTCACTTTGGAGTTTTGTCTCCCCTCTTGCTCAAGTTGAAATTAAAAAGACTAAAAAGCAAAACACATGCCCTATAAAAGACGTTTGTTTCAGAGAGTATTTGCTTCTTTTTTTTAATTTGGGAAAGGTAAATGTGTGAATGGATGTCCTCTCACCAGTCTAGAATGAAAGAAATGGAAAAAGACTGCAAATTTCATCTGATTTTCTGTCCTCAGGCCTAGAAATTATTTAATTTACCCAGTTCTGACAACAGTACCAATGCCAGTAAAGTATTATCTCTGCCTGAATTAATGTGAGAATATGCCACTGGATTTAAGAACAAGAAGAAAAATTTGGGTTCAGTATTAAGCACATTGCTATGAGAAGGTTAATATCTGTAACTGGTTTGGGCATCTGATTATGTTTATGTAGCTACCACAAAGCACTAGTTTGAGTATGGCTTACCTTTAATGTAAATACATTTTTTCAGTTACACATACTTGAATTTAGATCCTGTATCGCATGTGACAAAAGAGGCATTCAAATCTGTGACTGAAAAGAAATGAGCTTTAAAGCTACATATGTTGTTGTTTATTCGTTTAGTCGCTTCCGACTCTTTGTGACTTCATGGACCAGCCCACGCCAGAGCTTCCTGTCAGTCGTCAACACCCCCAGCTCCCCCAGGGACGGGTCCGTCACCTCTAGAATATCATCCATCCACCTTGCCCTTGGTTGGCCCCTCTTCCTTTTGCCCTCCACTCTCCCTAGTATCAGCATCTTCTCCAGGGTGTCCTGTCTTCTCATTATGTGGCCAAAGTATTTCAGTTTTGCCTTTAATATCATTCCCTCAAGTGAGCAGTCCGGCTTTATTTCCTGGAGGATGGACTGGTTTGATCTTCTGGCAGTCCAAGGCGCACTCAGAATTTTCCTCCAACACCACAGTTCAAAGCATCGATCTTCCTTCGCTCAGCCTTCCTTATGGTCCAGCTCTCGCAGCCATATGTTACTACGAGGAACACCATTGCTTTGACTATGCGGACCTTTGTTGTCAGTGTGATTTCTCTGCTCTTAACTATTTTATTGAGATTTGTCATTGCTCTTCTCCCAAGGATTAAGCGTCTTCTGATTTCCTGACTGCAGTCAGCATCTGCAGTAATCTTTGCACCTAGAAATACAAAAAGCTACATATATAGTGTATTATATTTGTTTGATTACCATATCATTAACTCCAAGCAGATAATATTATGTATTTCTATTACAGATTGATATTGGTTATGTCTATGATGAACCTGGTAAGTATTCTTCAGGCACAATATCCTAGGTTGATTGGGACCTAATCAGACCTAGAAGTAGATGCTTTAACTTGAATGTCTTGATCCAGCTTGTGTTTTCAACCCTAGAAAAAAGGGATATATTTTGATGTTATAATTATCAGGAGGGCACTAAAATTGCAATCTATAGTTACTGATTGAAAGTAAGTCTTTTTGAAAGAAAAAGATTTTATGCTCACTCATAAAAAGTGTGTCCACGTGCAGCATGTTAATGAAACCGCTGGTGGGAAAATCAACTGTCTTTCTCCTTAACGTATAGTAGAATAAGTTGCTCAATTTTGAGTAGGTGCCTGAGGCAAAGGGTTTAACTGGCTTTTAAGCTGCTTGAGTGACAGATCATAATTGCCAGTTACTCTATACCTATGACCTCTCAAGCTGTTTCTAAATATATCTGTACCACTCTACTGAAAGCACCAAATCCAAGTTGTAAAATAGCCCAGCTGACTGGTTGCAGGCATGGAGGAGTGTGTGGAATGAAGCAGAAGACAGTTCTCCTAATGTGTTGAGGAGAAGCATCAGAGATACATCTTCCTACTTTATCCCATGCCTGTTCTCCACTCCTGTGTCCTGTCATTCAGCCTATTTCTGAACATGGGACTAGCACTCTTCTAAAAGACTGTAAAACCTATCTCCAGAAATAGCCTGCCAGGTTGATGGCTTGGAGGAGGAACATTGGGATAGCTCCTTCCCAGTTTACCTGGCATCCTTTCTCCAGACTGGTGGTTGCTGTCTGTCATGCTAGCAAGTATGGAGGGGGGATGCAGAGTGAAGCAGGAGGGAGCAGTTGATAAGTGCTAGCTGTGAGAAGTCGTGGCCATCAGCCTCTGGAAGTAGCCTACAATGTAGTCAAAATGGGTTAAGAGTAGTCAACATGGAGTTCCTCCCCAAAATAATAAAAGCAAACAGTATGGCTACACAAAACCCCTTGTAGGAAAATCACTCATACTGTATATTAATTGGTGACCAAATGTAGACAGTAGAACTCACTGTCCTTCCTGGTTTAATCTGACCTATGCAACACAGAACCAGCACTCACCCAAGAGAGAGCGCTGCTTTGTTTTTAAATGCATGCCTAGAGCTCTTATACACCCAGCTATATAAACAATCCACATGTCCATTGATGTCACACCCAGCTGCAGGTTTTTGTTTCTCCAGGT
The DNA here is from genome assembly GCF_035149785.1 of Candoia aspera. Lineage (NCBI taxonomy): Eukaryota > Metazoa > Chordata > Lepidosauria > Squamata > Candoiidae > Candoia > Candoia aspera. Next base: position 73,096,786 of record NC_086158.1, on the reverse strand, counting down.
CCTCCTTTCCCCATATTAGCAGCAGAAATTCATTTTCACCCCCATCACAAGTTAAAGGAGACTCCACTCTTAAATATATATATATCCCATAAACATGATTTGTGATGGCTTCAATGTTCATTGTACCTTTTCCTTTTCAGGCCAGGCAGTCATGAGAAAATGGCTGCTTTTGAATGACCCTGAAGACACCAGTTCAAGTCCGAAAGGATACTTGAAAGTCAGCATGTTTGTCCTTGGAACAGGAGATGAGCCACCTGTAAGTTTAGTAGATGGGTATATTTTCTTCTTCCAATACACCTTACATTGGGTAGTTCATCTTAATATCCATGCTAGGCTTTACGTTAGTGGTAGAAAATACTAGAAAGGATGAACGGGCTGACCCTTTGTTTCTTTTCCCCAGTTCTGCTTATTCCGCTACTTTCCACTCTGTCGCCACACCACCTCTCTTCCATGGCCTTCAACATCGTTGCCTTTTGAAGGTACTTCTCCCCTTAACTTTTTTCTCTTTCTCTTCTCTTGGATACAGCTTCTCCTTATTCATAATGTTGCTTTATTCCTGCTGTTTCATTCAGTTGCAAAAGAACATGTGAATGTTTTGTTGGAATGTCAAAGATTTCCCACTCCAGAACATTCTCTTGTCTGGAAAACAATTTTCACAAGTGCTCTCTCAAAAAGGTTGACATTTTGTGATTGAATGTGCCTAGTTATAAATCACTGTTAGAAGAAGACAAATCATTGAGATTTTTCCTAACATTGTCTCCAGCCCCCAGGAAGCTCTATTATTGCAGCCAACTTATATCTTTTTTCTTGGCATGTCAGATACATTTCCAGACAAACCACTGGACTGCAGCTACCTACTCTTCCATTTTCTTAGAATAGCTCTGCAGTTTAGATACATTTAAAAAACAATATTTGTGGCATCCAGGCATATTCTTAGAAATAAATCTTTTGATTAAAAGTCATTTTATTAAAAAGGGAGTGAGGAGTCTGGTGGGCACCAATGGAAATATTTCTGTGCATATTGGTACCTAAGTGCATGTTGCTTATCCCTGTGTTTTATTCATCTCTAAAATTATCCAAGATTAAAATGAATAAAGAATCCATTGTAGGCTGGTTATTTTATTTATTTGTGATAATAATGCATTTTGTATATTTATAAACTAAAGGCTAATCATGTTTTAGCTAAAGTTGAGCAGCATAAACTACAGTGTGTACAAATTAGGACCTGGCAAATTCGTATTATTCATGAATAGTATTTATGAATGATATCATTCCTCTTATTGAAGTCAGCCAATGAAAGATCCTGAAACAGTCTTCTCCGTGGAAGATTCCTGCCAAAGTTTAATGTTTAAACAGGATGGAGAAACTAAAAGGGCCTGTGGATTGTTTGTAGGATATCTGTGTCATTTCAAACATCTTGTTAATGTAGAAATAAGCTATATATGTTTGTTTAACAAACACCATTAAATAAATAAATGTAGAAGAGGAGTCACCTGTTAGCCTGACTTTAAAAATGTTCAGTTTAAAGCCTGAACTACCTATTCTTATCCAGAATTCATGATCAAATGCCAGGTCACTACAAAGTATAAATGCCAGGTGGGCACCAGAATACTGAAAGGATAGCCAATTGCTCAATGCAATTGTAGCTACTCCTATGATACTAATATATTTGCCAGTGTTCACTAAACGCTACTGATTCTTAACTAAAGCTGTTTGCCACATTTGTAAAATCAACCACAAATACTGCTGTGATGGCCAAAACCTAAACCAGTTGCATATGTGAAATTAAATTAAGGGAGTTGGGAAATACCTCATGCCCTTTCTCTGCATTCTCCTAAATTATTTCAGATGATTGTGCAGCATTCATGCCTTATTGACAATGGCACGTCTGTATTATTTTTAAGGGAACACTTGGGAGGGAGAAAGGAAAATGGAAGAGATAGACATACTTCCTCTAATTACGAAAAATCATCACTTTGCAATCTTTGGGGTATTTGCTTGTCGGGAAGAAGGGTTGCTTTTTTTTGTTATTCTTAAGGATAGAATAAAACTCAGATGTGTCCCCAACAGGTAGAAAACAGAGAACGGGAGAATGAAAATGATGATGTGGAAACCAACCTATTGCTTCCAGCTGGAATAGTCCTCCGATGGGTCACCTTTGTTCTTAAAATCTACAGAGCTGAAGATATTCCTCAGAGTATGTATCATATTTATCTATTATTAACATGGAAAAATGAGTGCATTTATTCTGTTGGAAAATAGGAGAGAAAGATTTGTAGATTTCTTAAACTGCTACTACTACTAATAGTAATATTTGATTTAAAAGGCCCCCAAATCAGAGAGACTCAAATAAACCTATGTCTAGAATACAGCACTTATTCTGGAACCCTGGTTGAGAAACCCTGTCTTAATCAGTGGTAGCAGGGTTTTCCTTCAGCAAAGGATTGTTACCTTGTCGTGGTGCTGGAGCTTGAGCACCTCAATGATGCCATGAGCTAAACCGTGAAGGGCCACCCAAGACGGGAAGGTCATGACAGAGAGGTCAGACTAAATGCGATCCCTGGGGAAGGTAATGGCAACCCACCTCAGTATTCTTGCCGTGAAAACTAAATGGATCAGTACAACCAGAGATATGTCGGTATACCATCGGAAGATGAGACCCCCAGGTCGGAAGATGGTCAAAATGCTACTGGGGAGGAACAGAGGATGAGCTCAACTAGCCCCAGATGTGATGACGCAGCTAGCTCAAAGCCGAAAGGACGGCTAGCGGCCGACGGTGCTGGTGGTGAACGGCGAATCCGATGTTCTAAGGATCAACACACCATCGGAACCTGGAATGTAAGATCTATGAGCCAGGGCAAATTGGATGTGGTTATTGGTGAGATGTCAAGATTAAAGATAGACATTCTGGGCGTCAGTGAACTGAAATGGACTGGAATGGGCCACTTCACATCAAATGACCACCAGATCTACTACTGCGGACATGAGGACCACAGAAGAAATGGAGTAGCCTTCATAATTAATAGTAAAGTGGCTAAAGCAGTGCTTGGATACAACCCAAAAAGTGATAGAATGATCTCAATTCGAATTCAGGGCAAGCCATCTAACATCACAGTGATCCAAATATACGCCCCAACCACAAATGCTGAAGAAGCTGAAGTAGAGCAGTTCTATGAGGATCTGCAGCACCTACTGGACAACACGCCTAAAAGAGATGTTATTTTCATCACAGGAGACTGGAATGCTAAGGTGGGCAGTCAAATGACACCTCGAATTACAGGTAAGTATGGCCTGGGAGAACAAAACGAAGCAGGACACAGGCTGATAGAATTTTGCCAAGACAATTCACTCTGCATAACAAACACTCTCTTCCAACAACCTAAGAGACGGCTTTATACATGGACTTCACCAGATGGACAACACCGAAATCAGATTGATTACATCCTTTGCAGCCAAAGGTGGCGGACATCTGTACAGTCGGTAAAAACAAGGCCTGGAGCTGACTGTAGTTCAGATCACGAACTTCTTCTTGCACAATTTAGGATCAGACTCAAGACATTAGGGAAGACCCACAGATCAGCTAGATATGAGCTCACTAATATTCCTAAGGAATATGCAGTGGAGGTGAAGAATAGATTTAAGGGACTGGACTTAGTAGATAGGGTCCCGGAAGAACTCTGGACAGAAGTTGGCAGCATTGTTCAGGAGGCGGCAACAAAATACATCCCAAAGAAAGAGAAAACCAAGAAGGCAAAATGGCTGTCTGCTGAGACACTAGAAGTAGCCCAAGAAAGAAGGAAAGCAAAAGGCAACAGTGATAGGGGGAGATATGCCCAATTAAATGCAAAATTCCAGAGGTTAGCCAGAAGAGATAAGGAATTATTTTTAAACAAGCAATGCGCGGAAGTGGAAGAAGACAATAGAATAGGAAGGACAAGAGACCTCTTCCAGAAAATTAGAAACATTGGAGGTAAATTCCAGGCAAAAATGGGTATGATCAAAAACAAAGATGGCAAGGACCTAACAGAAGAAGAAGAGATCAAGAAAAGGTGGCAAGAATATACAGAAAACCTGTATAGGAAGGATAACAATATCGGGGATAGCTTTGACAGTGTGGTCGGTGAGCTAGAGCCAGACATCCTGAAGAGTGAGGTTGAGTGGGCCTTAAGAAGCATTGCTAATAACAAGGCAACAGGAGACGACGGCATCCCAGCTGAACTGTTCAAAATCTTGCAAGATGATGCTGTCAAGGTAATGCATGCTATATGCCAGCAAATTTGGAAAACACAAGAATGGCCATCAGACTGGAAAAAATCAACTTACATCCCCATACCAAAAAAGGGAAACACTAAAGAATGTTCAAACTATCGAACAGTGGCACTCATTTCACATGCCAGTAAGGTAATGCTCAAGATCCTGCAAGGTAGACTTCAGCAGTTCATGGAGCGAGAATTGCCAGACGTACAAGCTGGGTTTAGAAAAGGCAGAGGAACTAGAGACCAAATTGCCAATATCCGCTGGATAATGGAAAAAGCCAGGGAGTTTCAGAAAAACATCTATTTCTGTTTTATTGACTATTCTAAAGCCTTTGACTGTGTGGACCATAACAAATTGTGGAAAGTTCTTAGTGGTATGGGGATACCAAGTCATCTTGTATGCCTCCTGAAGAATCTGTATAACGACCAAGTAGCAACAGTAAGAACAGACCACGGAACAACAGACTGGTTTAAGATTGGGAAAGGAGTACGGCAGGGCTGTATACTCTCACCCTACCTATTCAACTTGTATGCAGAACACATCATGCGACAAGCTGGCCTTGAGGAATCCAAGGCTGGAGTTAAAATCTCTGGAAGAAACATTAACAATCTCAGATATGCAGATGATACCACTTTGATGGCTGAAAGTGAAGAGGAACTGAGGAGCCTTATGATGAAGGTGAAAGAAGAAAGTGCAAAAGCTGGTTTGCAGCTAAACCTCAAAAAAACCAAGATTATGGCAACCAGCTTGATTGATAACTGGCAAATAGAGGGAGAAAATGTAGAAGCAGTGAAAGACTTTGTATTCCTAGGTGCAAAGATTGCTGCAGATGCTGACTGCAGTCAGGAAATCAGAAGACGCTTAATCCTTGGAAGAAGAGCAATGACAAATCTCGATAAAATAGTTAAGAGCAGAGACATCACACTGACAACAAAGGCCCGCATAGTTAAAGCAATGGTTTTCCCTGTAGTAACATATGGCTGCGAGAGCTGGACCATAAGGAAGGCTGAGCGAAGGAAGATCGATGCTTTTGAACTGTGGTGTTGGAGGAAAATTCTGAGAGTGCCTTGGACTGCAAGAAGATCCAACCAGTCCATCCTCCAGGAAATAAAGCCAGACTGCTCACTTGAGGGAATGATATTAAAGGCAAAACTGAAATACTTTGGCCACATAATGAGAAGACAGGACACCCTGGAGAAGATGCTGATGCTAGGGAGAGTGGAAGGCAAAAGGAAGAGGGGCCGACCAAGGGCAAGATGGATGGATGATATTCTAGAGGTGACGGACTCGTCCCTGGGGGAGCTGGGGGTGTTGACGACCGACAGGAAGCTCTGGCGTGGGCTGGTCCATGAAGTCACGAAGAGTCGGAAGCGACTAAACGAATAAACAACAACAACAAACAGCAGGGTTTTCAGGAGTCAGAATGGTGGAAAGTATTTGTTTTTCAGGGGGTAGCGAAATTTCCTAGAGTAGTGCATGTGGGAACATTTTTTTTGTCATGGTAAGTTTTGCTTTGTTCTGTTCTTGAGTTCCTGACAAAAGTAGTTGAGGACTCTTCCTGGTAGCTTGGCCACCATTGCATTTGCCCCCCAATTGTAAAGAAGGAATTGAAAACTTGGAGCAATAAGTGGGAGCTGACATGTTTTGGGTAGCAAAATAATACAAAAGTAAATGTAATCCTCTCTAATGATGACAGTTTTCTCTCCCTAAAATTGAAAGAAGAGCACTTTTACCTGTACTTCTGGCTTTCCCCATCAGCCATGATTAAACTGGATCAATCTACTCACTGATTCTAAATTTGCATTCCTTCTAATGCCAGCTCATTCAAAGATAGGCAATGTGGCAGCATCAGTGGAGGCCTTAAATCAAACCAACTGGCACCCTGAGCAGATTATGCCATCAGAGCTGTCACTCCCAAATCCCAAAAGCAGATTTTTTCCCCTCAGAATCCAGCACCCTAGATACCCGCCTAGTTCAGATAGTTCGTGCTGGCTGGGGAATTCTGGGAGTTGGAGTCCACACATCTTCAAGTTGCCAAGGTGGAGAAGCACTGGTTTATCGAATAGTTTAAATGTCTGAGTTTAGTGCTCAATAACATGATTTTGCATGTTCAGAAATCTATAACCATGGCTGTAAGTTTTGAGCAGTAGAAAATAACTTATTTCATTCTCTGTTTTAAAAATTTCTGTCCAGTGGATGATGCCTTTGCACAGACAGTGAAGGAAATATTTGGAGGAGAAGCAGACAAGAAAAACCTGGTGGATCCCTTTGTGGAAGTTTGCTTTGCAGGAAAAAAGGTACTTTGGGCTAATAACTGCATTGTATTATATAGCCATGGATAAAATGTCTGATAACTGATCTTGCATAAACATGTTTGCACAGAGATCAAGTAACAAAAATCTATTATTTGTGGTTTAGGTAAAATTACATTGATTTGTTTAGAAATGAATATGGTATCTATGGTTTTGGTAATATTTTTCATATTTTCAGGAATTCATTGTGTGTCACCATTATTTATATAATATAAAGAATTAAGTATTTTAACTGCTACATTTAACTACAAATTTAGATGGAAATTTGTAGTTAAATTTAAAAAACTACGTTTAGATGGACATATATGTATTTTGGGTTGCTTGAAAAGACCTTGTCTCTTTTAGTAAAAGGTAAGCAAAGTCCAACCAGGTGACAACTCGGATGGAAGGCTGCCAGCGAATACCTGGGCTGTAGGGTAGACTGGGAAGTCAAAAATTATCCCAGCGAAAGGCATTGGCAGACCTCTTCCATACTGTGGCCAAGAAAAGTGCATGATAGTGTCCATGTAGGCATCAGAAGTCAGACTCAAGCATGGCTGATCTCCTTAAGATCACACTCAAAAAGAAACTGAGAAGATTTAACTCTGTTGTATTATTTAGTGGAGTTTTCCTCCTCCTGGCCCATCCTTGGGATGACTGGGAGCTTCTAGCATTCCTAGTCCTTGTTGCTCTGAATGGAAAGAATTACAATCTAACCAAGCTGGAGAGTATCAGAATGGGGATGGTTGAATTGGCATTTAGATCTGTGCAGTAATTCATATTTGAAGGGCAGTGTCTGATCAGAGCATGCGAGGGGTGTACAGCTCACACCTGTTGAGAACCCTGTGAACCAAACATGTCTTTTCCAGGATCAAGAACCGGCTGAGGAGAGCAGCTATGCTAGCTCAGGAAAGAAACGGCTGCTCTATGGGTTCTTGGCAGGTGCTATCTACAGGCCTGCAGACACTCCAGATCACATTTTGCCCTTTGAATCCAGGTCTTTGCAACTGCCCTATTGGCATTGAAGAATTAAGAGCCCAAGGCAGTGTTTCTCAACTTGAAGATGAATTGAGTTGAAGTCCACACATCTTCAAGTTGCCAAGACTGAGAAACACTGGACTAAGGTCTTTCTCAAGTCTCTGAGTGCATCATTAACTAACAGGATGCGCAACTTGTCATATTGGTTAGGTTCAGATCTTTCTGGGTAGAAAAGAGTAAAAGATTAAAAACAGAACTGATTTTGTTGAAATGGAAATGGACTTTTTTTTCTTCTTGGCAGGTTTGCACAAATATAATTGAAAAAAATGCTAACCCAGAGTGGAATCAGCTTATTAATCTTCAGATCAAGGTTTGTTGCTCTAGTACTTTATTAGAATTAGGCTTTTGTATTTAAGAAATAAGACTTCAATAAATAATATAATTTCCTTTTTTCTAGTTTCCTTCAATGTGTGAAAAAATAAGGCTGATGGTATATGATTGGTAAGCTCTTCCTTGTTATGTAGTCAGTCTTCTACAACACAACTGTTATAATTCTGAGAACAAATCTTTTTTCATAAGCTGGCAATGTATTTTCATTACGTTTGCTTGCACAAGCAACACTAACGCAAAGAGTTGTTCCATTTGTTGGCAAGATCACTTTAAAACAATTGGTTTAAAATTAACATGATTTATTTTCATTCAGTCATTAGTCAACTTTATTTACTGATTGGTTTTTAAACAAATATTCAAAATGATTAAAAAACAAGACCATTAAGTGTACCACTCCACACTTCCATGGTATCCCCAAGCCTGATGACAAAACCAAGCTTAAGAGCCTTCTGGAAGGCCAACAGGGTTGGGGCCAATCTCACCTCAGGGAGAATGATGTTCTAAAGGGTGGGTGCCACAGCAGAAAAGGCTCTCCTCCCTCCTTGGCCAACAGGACCTATAACAAGCCCCTCTTGCCAGACCTGATGGGAGGGGTAGATGTAATCAGTGTGATGGACTACAATAATGCAGCTGGTTCTCAGGAAGGAGGGAGCACATTCCAAGGAGGGGACCAAGATAAGAGAAAACACAGTCCAAAGTTGGGACATGGGAAGACTAAGAGGTTCAGAGTAGCCCCATCCTAGAGCCTTCCCAGGTTATTTCCCTTTAGGTTAGGTTGGGTAGCTTTAGTCTGGCAAGATTCTGTCTATACAGTGTGAGCAAATAAAGAACTGAAGTTTGGTTGGATTGATTCTTTGTCATTCTTGACAAAGAATGGGACTGACACCAGGGAGAGGCAGTCCCTCAGATAACCTGGCCCCATGCCATGTAAAGATGTAAAGATCATAACCAGCACCTTGAATTGGACCCAGAAGCAAACTGGCAACCAGTGCATCTCAGGGAGCAGAAGTGTGACATGCGCAGTTCTAGAAGCGCACATAACTGCCCATGCCGCTGCATTTTGCACCAGCTGAAGCTTCCAGAAATTCTTCAAGGGCAGCCCCATGTAGAGCTCATCACAGTAATCCATTTGGGAGCTGACCAGGGCACAAGTGACTGAGAATAAAACCTTGAGTCTTTTCAGCAAATATTTGGGTATTTTGGTGGTTAACTCTGCTTACTTCTAGTTGACAGTTCAGATTGTGGGGAAAGAAGGAACTGGGAAACATCACAGGTTAAAAAATGTCCGTAGATGATACGTTCTTTTTGAGGAGTGCACATTGTGCCATCTGCTGGCTTTTGGTGGAACTGAAACCTTGCTACGTCCATATGATATTAATAGCTATAGGACCATCTCATTTTCTGTAGTCTTGCTAACCAATATGGTTGTTATAGATATTGTTTATATAATCAATGCTCAGAATCTTAAAATATTCATTTGGGGAAATAGGATAGATGTATAGTATTCTAAATGGGAGTATTAGAGCTATTTAAAAATAATGCCCTTGTGAGTATTTAAAATGAGTTATTTAAATCCATCATTACATACAGGGATCGTCTTACAAAAAATGATGTTGTGGGCACCACATATTTAAGCCTTTCCAAAATAGCTGCCTCTGGTGGAGAAGTTGAAGGTAAGCCAGTTTCTTTTCTTACAGTAGATGTTTCCTCAAAATAACTTACAAATTCAGAACAGGAAGAGGATGAAAGCAAAGGAGAATCAATTGTATTTCTTAGGTATGGTGCAGGACAAGTCAAGACTTGGTGAAGTTTTCTCTGGTTTATCAAGAGTGACTTAACATTAACAAGACTATACTGGAGTAATCATGCTAATTACATCTAATATGTAATTACATCTAATATGATACACATGATGGAATTCCTTCTCTAAATAAGATATTACCGATTCTGTTGTCTTTTCAGAACGATATTTATTATTTTCTCTTTGCTAAATTTAGCACTATTGATTATAATGTGTTTGTTGATTTTACTTTCAGAATTGTTATTTAGTATATCCTAAATAGTTATTGTGAGCTAGTTTGGTGTAGTGATTAAGGCATCAGGCTAGAAACCAGGAGACCGTGAGTTCTTGTCCTGACTTAGGCACAAAGCCAGCTGGGTGACCTTGGGCCAATCACTTCCAAAATCTTGCCAAGAAAACTGCAGGGACTTGTCTAGGCAGTCTTCGAGAATTGGACATGGAATGGATTAAAAAAATTATTAGCAATATTTCATTTCACACAGAAAGAAGCAAGATATACTTCTAAATCAAATCAAACAATGCATTATTTTTGAGTGTTTCTTTTTTGGAGCTATCACGCAGGCTTTCTCCATTATCTAGAAACATGGTTTGAAAACTTCAGGGGAGGTCGGCCTTATTTTTACAAATTCAAACACACGCAGAAACATTTACATGCAGATATAGAAATACAGTACATTATCAATATTGTTATAGAATCTGTTCAGATAGAGAGATACTTGTATAAATTCACATATATACATATACAGTGACTTAACATTGTTTCCTAGCCTATTCTCTTTATTCCCAGTTAGGATTTCTTCTTTTGATCTGAAATTTTTATTCTTCAGGAAAAGACATACCGTTTAAGTATTCTGTCACATTTCATTACATTATTTTTGCCAGATCAATGCTATAGTAAGTTAGCCATATGAAATCTGTTCCAACTTATGGAAATAATTTGAAATCTGTTTTAAATCCTGTGTAGTATGATTGAACATTTGTTGCCTGATAGTATCTGTTATCTGTAAATGCCATTCAGAATACCTGCGGGTGGGTGGGTGGATGGGTGGGAGTTCAGTCTTGTTCATACTTTACTTAAGTTAATGGTTAAGTCTCTTACAATAAGACAACAATAACAACAACAAAACGTAACATAACATACTAGGAAACAGTAGCTTTTGTTGTGTATTTTGGTGGAAACTGAAATGATACAAATGGCAGTTACTTAAAATTGCATTCTGTAGTCTAATCTTGTGCAAATTCCATTCAGGACTTTCTAAGTAATAGTGCTCACTCATCCAGGATTTCTTCATCTTTAGTTTTCTGTAATTAGTAGACATAATGTGAAAAACTCAATTTCTCCTAACATTCTCACTAATTAATCATCTCCCTTTAGATAGTTAAACTCCCTCCAGAGTTTATAAGGACCTGCAAATAATTTTCTCTCCAGACTGATAGGGGTCATTTCAGGAACAGTGTGGTGAGCTGGTCACTATGCATATGATTCATGGGTATCCTGCCAAAACTACTGTATGTTGACCTTTTCTACAGAACAGGAGCATCTATGGACAGGAGGGTCAAAAAAGTCAAGATGGCAACTGCAACAGCACAGTTGGAGCCATGCCCTTTTGTAATGTGTAATCCCAGCTGCCGTCCTGATTTTTTTTACTCCTCTGTGGACACCCTTGCTAGGGACACTTTACATTTAAAAAGGCTAGATACTATCACTTGGATGTGCTCCTCACTGACCAATTTATTCTAGTTGCACCATGATAACATAGTGTACAATTGTATGAGTATCTCCACGAGGATAGTGTAATTTATTGGTGTAGCTCCTGTTAAGTTCTTCTTTGCTTTGACACTCCAAACTTGTTAAGATCCACATTGAGTAAAATGTTTAATGTATTTGCTGAATGTGTTCTCTTATTTGTTAAGCAATCTCTTGTCTTTTTATAAAATACAGAGCTTTCATCTTCGGGAGCTGGGGCTTCATCATATGAAGGTTCATAATCATATCTTGGAATGTACTATGATTTGCTTTCTTTGGTCCAAAGTAATACTTCTTTTAAATCAAAATAATTAAACTAAAGGCTTAAAGTTTTGTTAATGGCTACAGTAATACCTTGACATTTGTGTAAATAACATTGATGAGCTTGGCATGATTGAAAAAGATTGCTTTTGGCTTTTGCATGGCTGTACATCAGAGTTTTGGTGCAATTACTATCTTGGCTATCTGGCTATACAAGATCTACCCTCCTAAAGGAGCTGGGGCAGCTTGGTGGTTTGAAGTCTCATTGCTTCTCTTGACTCAGTGAAAGTACAAGTACATGAACAGTATACCTGTTGTAGAATGTAAAAAGTAGCCCAGTATAACATTGGACAGCCTGGCCTTCATACGCAATGTGGTTTTGCAGAAAATACATTGCAATACCTTAGAGAAAAATGAATGCAAAATAAAGGAATTGCCAGAAAAAACAATGCCTGGTTCATCCACACAGATGCTGAGATTTCTCAGACACATATCAACCTACCAACTCTATGATCCTGGGGATTTGGGCTTTGTGGCGAGCCCATGTTGGAACAAACTGCTGCAGAAGCTTAAGGAAGCCGTCTTAATAGAATTCAAAAAGGAGCAAATTCACCCAGTCCTTTTAATATTTTAGTGTTTTGATTTTAAGTACTTATTGTTTAGGTTTTATAATTCCCATTTTAATTTGATGATTTTTTAAAATTATATTTTTGTAAGCTGCCCAGAGCCGTTAAGGAAGCAGGCAGTGTATACATTTATAAAATTTAGGAACAAATCACTAAGCACAACTGAATAACAAATGTTGCCTTTTCCAAATGCTTTCACGTTTCTGTGCTCAATTTTCTTCAAAATTTAACAGTGTAACTGTAACTACACTAAATTTTATAAGACATGCTTGTCTGATTGAATTGTGTATATCTGTATGAATATGTCATGTGTCTCTGGACCTGGTAATTTTATTTTTTTTATAAGCTTTCTAGTTTCATGATTCCCAGCTCCTTTATTTGGCAGACTTAAAAATTCTTATTTGACAGACATAGAAGTCCCAAATATAATACAAGTACAGATAGGAAGGAAGGAAGGAAGGAAGGAAGGAAGGAAGGAAGGAAGGAAGGAAGGAAGGAAGGAAGGAAGGAGGGAAGGAAGGAAGGAAGGAAGGAAGGAAGGAAGGAAGGAAGGAAGGAAGGAAGGAAGGAAGGAAGGAAGGAAGGAAGGGACCCCATTGCATTCTCAATTTAAGAAGCTATGAGGTTGTTTCTTCAGATGGCCAGATGCAAAAGGTGGGAAGACTCTGGCACCTTTAACTGGTGTGCAGATAAAGGAATGGCTGCAAGGACAGCTGATGTTACTTCTTTACAACAACTCTTTATGTTGCAGGACTTCTTTGCATAAGGTCAATTTCTGGACCTCTCTTATAACAGCCAGTGCAATAAAAAGCTATAATTATCAGACTGTATGCTATTGAACACTAACCTTTTATCTGATAACCTTGATAGTAATACTAGTTTTGATAAAATATGTGCAAATGGCAAAAATCACTGATTTCTCTTTTCACCGTTTTATTAACATGTGTACCATAGCCTCGGATTGCCCATCCCTCATTTGTTGAACTGAATAAAGAAGCCCTTGTTCGCAAGCTTGCTAGTCAGTAATGTTTTTGTCACTATTCTGCTCACTCACTGATATTTTGCAATGGGCTTCCTTGTGTGGCCAGATTTGGCCTAGGGGCTGCCACTTCCCAACCCCAGGCATATACTGGAGTTGGCTTAAGCAGATGGAATTGGTAGATTAGAGTGGCTATATGAATGGAAACAGTCATTAATATTTAAACTTCCTCCATGTACATAGAATAAAATCTTCTCATTTTACTAACCATTAATATTTAACATTTTACCTTGCTATAACTAGATTCAGTTATCACACTATGAGCCTTAATATGTCCTAATCATGATGTTTGCTTATCAGCAAATACTGGAGAAACTGAAGTGGGCTTCTTACCAACATTTGGACCTTGTTACCTGAACCTTTATGGAAGTCCAAGAGAATATACTGGATTTCCGGACCCATATGATGAACTAAATTATGGAAAGGTTGGTTCTTGAATATTTCTAGGCATTTTGAAGTTTTGTTTCCACACAAATATTTTTGAAATTATGTTCCTTTTTGCAAATAAAAAAAAGTCTAAGTCTGTTTTCCAAAATGATACAGAAATGAATTGTTCTACATTTTATTTTAATTATTGAAATTATTTTCTTTCAGCTATTATGATGGTTAAATTTGTTGAGGTTTTTCCAGAACATTTAAAGTGAAAAGGAAACTCTATGCAAAGTCCTATGTATTATGAAATTGCCAATTCAATACTTTTAAGTATGTATGCTGCATTTGAATGAAGAATACCATGCAACTCTAGGCAATATGAAGAAAATGTCTCTCTTGATAAAAGACAACTGGATTTTGTTTGCAGAAAATAACAGATTTACAGCTTCATGCTTCATTGTAGGATGCAATTTCATTAATTACGACTTCTGTATTGGCTGCGTATTTTTTCAAAGATTTCAGTTTTAAGATTTCAGTGTTTGTTTTAGAAATTTATGCACTTGATATACCAGGAAACATAGTCTAATGGAATGTTTGCATTATTCTTCTCCAATGTCTTGCTGGAGCACAATGCAATGCTTTTGTCCAACCCACACTAATGTCAGAAAAAGAATGGTGCTGGGAAGTTATTTGCTGAAGGCATAGCTTGTGACTTTTGATTTCCAACCCACCTAAAATAACGTTTTGTAAAGCTGTGACTGAAAATATCTTTCAAGTAATAGAAGTATCAGACCTTGGAACTAAGGGCCATAGGCTTCAAATACAATACACAAAATTGTATCAGTGTTAAAAACCGCAAGTTATTTTTCCTGAAGTACCAACAATAGTTGCACCCATTTATTAAATGCAGGATTTATTTATTTATTTATTCATTTTCATTCAATTTGTATGGCTGCCCATCTCAACAAGTGACTCTGGGCTGCAAACAATCATAAAACAAATTAAAAACAAAATTTCCGTCATAATGCAAAAATTAAAATACACGCAGCAGCCAAGGAGAATGTTATGATCCATGGTTGTTAACACAACCAGTAGATGGGACCCTTACAAAATAAATAAATAAATAAAAATTCAAGATTCTTTTAAACTTTTTCAGGCTCAACAAAACTTCCATCTTGTAACATAGGCTGAAACCTGCTTTCTTAGGTTCAGCAGCAAAGCTGGAACTGCGCATTATCAATCTCTTTATAAACAAAAGTCTTTATAAACAAAAGTCTGCTATTCCAATCCGTGGGATTCAGTATGCCAGTTAAAGAGAATGGGATTCTGTAATACAGAATATTATGCTAAAAGTAAACTGCTTGGGTTGCAGGACGAGGGTGTATCTTACAGAGGCAGAATCCTGGTTGAACTCTCTACACTTCTTGACAGCAAACCACGTGCTAATAAAATTGAACCGATACCCAAGGATGATGTATTAATTGTAGAGGTAAGTGGTATTTGGTTGCTCAGTAAACAACCATCATAGCAGGAAGTGTCACCTAGCTGACCATGGTTTGGAGCAGGCTAGTACTTAGATGGGACACCACCAGAAAATCCCAGGCTATAGAGTGGACTAGATAGTTTAGAAAAAAATCCTAAGAATAACCAATGGCAAACTTGCATCTTGTTGCCAAGAAAACAACACAAGACATATCCATGAAGTCACCAAGGCTACAAGCCGATGGGAGGAGATGGGCGGGGACAAATTGGATAAATAAATAAAGCTGCCTGTCAGATGTGCAAGGTGTTATCCTCAGTTGACAGCTAAATATACCATGGTGCAAGTGCCCATGAGCTGAAGAACTAATACTGCATTATTACTGCACAACATCGTTAAGTAAGCCAACCCGTTTATTGATCCCACAGAAATACCAGCGCAGAAGACAATACAGTCTCTGTGCTGTGTTTCATTCTGCCACCATGTTGCAAGATATTGGAGAGCCCATCCAGTTTGAAGTTAGCATTGGCAATTATGGCAATAAATTTGACACCACCTGTAAACCCTTGGCATCGACCACACAGTACAGCCGGGCCGTATTTGATGGTGAGTATTGCAGTTGCAGATCTAGCCATGGTGACCTATTTGAAGGGGAAATATTTTTACATCCAGGAATTCTGTCAGGGCTGTCCAGAGGGTGTGGTCAGAATAGTCAAGATAAGGCCATGATGGTAAGATGCACATAAAAGGCAGGCAACATTTCAATGGCACCATTTGCAGCCACCATCTTGACTTTTTGACCACACCCCTGAATTATGTGAAATGGATCTATTTCTCTCTCTCTCTCTCTCTCTCTCTCTCTCTCCATTTCCATTTGATGCTTTGTTACTTGCTTCCTATTGTTAAGCTACAAAAACTGGAGGAGGAAATGCAGTGCATGCTACTTTGAGCTCCTGGAGGAAATGGGGAATATAGATCTAATGAAATAAATAATTGATCGTTAACCTATTATCATTTCATCTTAGGAAACTACTATTATTACTTACCATGGGCAAACACAAAGCCAGTAGTGACACTGACTTCCTACTGGGAGGATATAAGTCACAGATTGGATCCTTTAAACTTGATTCTTGCCATGGTAGAAAAGTTGGTAAGTAATTCAGAACTATTTTAATAAATAATAATATTTTAATACATTATTATTATATTTTAATAAATTGTTGTTGTTGTTAAAGTTAATGGCTGGATTATGAATTCCCAGTGTTATCCTTCTCCTTAGATTTATATCCATTTTCTAAGAATAGTCTGGTAATGCAGCATCCTCATGTGCTGGGCTATCCATTATCTCTAAAATAGCTGTGTTATCCCCAGTTACTTTAAAGTTAAAATAAAATTATTACAATCTCACAATGTTTCTAAACTATACATGAGAATGCCAAAATCCTACCTGATCTTGTGATATTTCAGAGTTTTCATACAACTATAAATCATAGACATCTTGTAAGATTTCAGGCAAGGAGAAGATCATTGAAAGCCTGAAAGGTTGCTAACTCCTGTTCCACAGAGAGGTGCACACAATGTCTGAAATAAACTTGAATAACTGTGGTAGGGCTTTCCAAAATCATTATGATGAATCATAAAAATTAAGCTGACGTTGGCTATTCAACTCTTTCCATTCATAGCAAGCAAACCTAACAGCTTTAAAATCAGGAATTCAAGCAAAGATGACAGGAAGCCAATTGACAAAGATACGGCTAAAGTTAATTGATGAACTTATAGTGGACCTAAGGTAAGCTGTCCCATATCTTTCTTCTCTGTGGCTGTCCCAAAATTCAGATTGCTAAGTATCCTTTAGTTATGGAAAGGAGCATGTCTCACTGAGCTTAAAGAACCTAGTAATAAATGAAGAAGGGAGAAGATGCCTATAGGAATAGCAATAGAGGCATCCACAGGAGAGGTAAATAAAGTTAAGATGGCAGCTGAGATGACATGATCAATGCCCTGCCCCTTTTTTATATGTCTTGCACGTAAAAAAAAAAATGGGACTTTTATCATATGATCACAACCTCCATCTTGACTTTTTTGATACACTCCCTCCTATGGATGTCCCTGAAGCAATATTTATTCAAGACAGATGTGTTATAAAAAACATTATTTTGTTTTTGTAGAACAATCCAAAAATGAAAATATAGGTAAATATGCACTTTTTTAAAGAAATAAAAGCTTGGGCATTTTAAAAAGTTGTTAAAAATACAGTACTTTGGTTGCAAACAAAACCAATCACATGAGAATTGAATTTGTATCGAATTCTGAGTTTTATTTTTAATTTTTTTTACAAGAGAAAACAACCGCTTGAAAACTTACCAACACCTTTGGTCAGCAATGTACTGAATAGACACAACAGCAAGAAGGGACCACAGTTGAGTTTTTCTCCTCTGAGATTGCTTCATAGGCTTTCTCTACAATGGTTGAGGATGGTCCTGGAAATTGAATTTGACAGAGTTATACCAAATTTATTCAGCTACTCCAGCCAGCATTATCTGCTCTGACATCAGACAAAAGAGTAAAATCTGTGAGTAAGGCTTACCCTTCTCAGCCTTGGTTTCATACTGAGAGCTTTCAAGCCAAGAATGAATCAGTTAGGCAATTCAGACTATATAATGAAGATCCAGATTCGTATTCCATCCAGGACCTTTTGCAGTATTGCTGAAAAAGCAGTAGAAATACCTCCTACAAATTCAAGAAAGAGGAATTTTCTAGGACCTTCGGGCAACAATTAATAGTGGCATTACAGATAGAAACCCAGCCATATTTTGGCACTGCTTAGCTTCTCATTCCATCACTGAGCTCTTTCATTCTCTTCTCTCCCACCAGCAACAGTGTGGAGAGGATCACTGTAGGACATCATATGTAGGACATCATATTCAGATTTGTCTGAATCAGGTCTAGAGCTTAATATCAACTGGCTTCTTGCTTGAGCCCCCGTCTCATGTTCTGAAATAATAAGCTTTGTTAAACAACTTAAGCCTGGTAAAGTCTTAAGTAATTTCATCATTGCTGAAATCCTATATAGTATTTTGGAATGGTGGACTCCTGTTTTAGCTTCCCTGTTTACTTACATCAATTTTACTGTGCAAATACCAAAGAATTGAAGTTTAGTTACTGAAGTCCCCAAAATGAGCTAAGATTGTGTCCTTTGGAGAAGATTCTATCAAATCTACAGCTCATGGCCTGTTATACTGTGCCTTTTGTAAGGACACAGGAACCTGCTTTATAACTTCCTATGTGGCAGAGTACCCAGATAATTCTGACATTTTATGTACAGTTATATCTTTTATCAGATCAATATGATTTCATTTTCTGGAATGTGCCTAATTACGTTGTCCTGTTTCTAAAACTAGACAAGCTCTGATCACCTCAGTGATCTAGTTTTAATTTGACCTTGTCTTCTTTTACTTAAAATAGCAAGCATTGAATTATTTTAATTATTTGGTTACTTGTAGAATTCTGGTCAGTGATTACAATAAAGATTCAAATTAATAAAGAGAAGAACCTGACCAATCTCTATTGATACCAAGTGACCGCAGATATAACTGTGTCTTCTATCTTCTTTTTCTATAGAAAAAAGAAGACAGTCAGTGTTTAATATAATATTAATACATTTAATAAAATATTTAAATAGTTGAGGTTTTTACTCTTTTTAGATATACATTTTCACATCTATATTCATGCATTTTCATTTGAAGATCCTTCCCCAGCAGAAGGAATGTTATTTGCTGAAATGTGTCAGTCATAAATAGTGCTGTTTTTTAGAACAGGTTTTCCCTTGTGCATTTGTTGCATTCAGCGTTTTCCATCATGGTTTCTTAAGATCCCTGGGGCATTACTACATAGCATTCAATTGCTGGGGATGTTATGAGAGGTCACTAGGGATTCCCTGGGAGATCATGATTTATTTAAAAAATTATTTCAAATTCAGGCAACTTCACATTAAAGAGGTAAGTTTCATTCTTTTAGTTTAAGAACACTGTAAGTGCATATATACAGGCCTACACATGAAACGAATATAATAATTTGGAACTTCTGACCTATATTTGTGCCTGAATGTGCAGGGTTTCCCTGAGGCCTGAAAAATATTTCAAGGGTTCCTCCAGGGTCTAGAGGTTGAGAAAGGCTGGTCTAAGTATTTGCTGAATGAAATTTCATTGCTAAAAATTACTGGCATGTTCTTTCAGTAAGGAGCTGCCTCGCTTAGAAGGCAAGCAGAATGTCACCATCCTTGACACACAGATCCTTAAACTGCGGCTCAAGTCCCTCCATCAGATTCAGGAAGCAGCCGTTAGACTGAGGAATGAAGCCATGGATGGGAAGGCCATTCTGTCAGACATCGAAGACTGGCTGGACAGATTAATACAACTAACTGAAGAGGTAAATGGACTGTATGTGTGTTGTGTGTGTCTATATATGTGTGTGCCTGTATTCACTTGGGTGCCCATGGGCAAAGGACAACACACACATCATCATGCCATGACACAAATGACATGACTAACCTACTTATGTTGGCTGCCATGATGCCAACAACATAATGGTGCCATTTGCAAGTTGACATCATGAGCCATATGACATCACTTTGACTTAATTGTGGCTTGTTACAGACGGTGCTGCAGATACATGTGTGTATTGCATATATGGGGGGCATTTGTAAGTGTATAGGACAGTCTTTGCAAGCTCTGCCCCATATCACCTGGCACTGAAAACAAGCTGGCCTACAAAGGACTTGAGAAAGGGCCTTTTCATTGATGAGGTATTTCCCAGGAAGTCTACAAATAATATCAGATATTAGTAAGACGTATATCTATTTTCATAAAAGCTATTTCATTGTTCTCTTCTTAATTGAAAACAAAAGCCACAAAACAGCATGCCTGATGTGTTTGTTTGGATGATCCGGGGAGAAAAGAGGCTGGCCTGTGCACGTGTTCCTGCTCATCAGATTCTACATTCAACAACATGTCCTGAAGCATCTGGCAAATACTGTGGGAAAACTCAGACCATCTTTTTAAAGGTACTGTTAACTCCAACTCCATGCATACCTGCTCAGGCTGGGAGGCCCCAGTGCTTGCTCAAGTCTGTAACCAGTGAATCAGTCATTTTCAGACCATGTTTGGTACAGTATCTAGGGAGATTGCAACTTTTAAATCAATAGCTAAGCCCAGGCTTCTTTTGTTTGTGAATATGGTATCTGTTTTCTCCTAATCTGTCCAAACCAGAATTTCCCACTCCATTTCCTGACATCTCCTAGTAAATAAAAGAAGTAAATACCGCTATTTTCCTCAACCTGGTGGAGAACCTGGGAGTTATAGACCCAATACAGCTGAAGGATGCAAGGTTGGAGACAACCGAAACAGACATTTCAGTGGCGAAAAGCACCCTTCCGTAGAGAATCTGTTTGCTTTTAGCTTATATGATTGATACCACCCTGTTTCAGAATAGTTTATTTATTTATTTATTTATTCAATCTCTACAGCCGCCCATCTGAGCAAGTGACTCTGGGCGGCTTATAACGATAAAAACCATAAAACAATTGAACAATTACAATTAAAATAGTTACAATACAAAATAAGTTATCTCTGTAATGAATGATATCATCAGCATAGGTTGGCAATGACCTCCAGGTGGCAATGGTACTGTAGCACAGTGTGGGCTCCAACAGTAACCACCTCTATTGCCAACTCCCAGTATGAAAAACTAAGACCAGAAAGGTCCTCCCCACATTGCTGGTGGTTTTGCTTAGGGAACTGTTAGTCCATTGGCCAGTGTTGCATTTAATCACTCCTCTCAAGATTATTTGTTGTCATGTACTAGGCTGTGAGTTCTAGTTCCCCCTTAGGCATGAAGCCAGCTGGGTGACCTTGGGTCAGTTGCTCGCTCTCTCTCAGCTCTAGGAAGAAGGTAATGGCAAACCACTTCTGAAATCTTGCCAAGAAAACTGCAGGGACTAGTCCAGGCAGTCGCTGAGAATCAGACACAATTGAATGGCAAAAAATAAAAAAACACCCTATTCTCCAGGGTTGATCCCTTGCATTCTAGAGGCAAACTCAGAAACCTGATGAAAAATATGAGAAATAGTCCCTGGAAGAACATGCCATTTGTGTTTTTTAAACTCTGAAGCAGAGGTGGAGAGTCTGTGACCTCTCTTTCCAATCTGCCTGATCAGCCATGCTGGCTGAGGCTGATAAGAGTTGAAGTCCAGCAATATTTAGAAGATCACCCCTGCTCTAAAAGTCGGGAAGTAAGACTATATCATGCTTCCAATTTCAATTCAGAAGAAAACTGTCTCAACTGTTTTGGTGTCTCAACATAACAATGCTGATCTTCAAGCTGCTTACGGTAAGGAAATATTAGCAGTGATTACAATCTTCATTCTCAGAACTGGGTAGTGCCCAGCACTGTAGGTTAACAACTGAGAATCGAAAAACAGGAAATAGATTAACCATCTGGCTGTGTTTGCTTCCTCTACATTGGCAAATCAAGGACAAGTTTATACTTTGAACCTCTCTGTTTTTCATTTTCTACTCTTTTGAAGTAGCCTTTGGCAGAAAAGCACAAGCTACCCAGTGGTGGAAATCTGTACCGTATGTCTTTTATTGTGATGAATCCACACTGGAAGTGACCATTTCTCTCTCTTTCTGTTTCTTAAAACGCGCTCTAGTACCCACAAGACAAAAACAACAACGTCAAAATACCAGCACAGCTGCGAGTCAATTTTTGGCTTGGCTTGAGTGCAGTCGAAAAAAAATTCAATAGCTTTGCAGAAGGATCATTCAGTGTCTTTGCTGAAATGGTATGTGCCCTAATTATTACTGTGTCACTCTGGGAACCGGAGGTTTGCCCCTTAGACTAATATTCTGTAATCAGGCCTGAAATCAAGATAGTTCTTCTTGTTCTTCTTTCTCATGTCTCCTGGGGAGTTGAAAAGTTACAGTGGAAGGAAATTATACTTCTGTAATGTTGTATAGGTCCTGTTCATTTTAGTGGAATGTGCGTGGAAGACATTACAGTGGATTCTGCCAAATATGCTCGATCAAATTGATAGTGCAACTACTTGTCCCAACAGTGTCATCAAACTGGAACTCTGATCTTAGTTTTATCATCTGTTATTTAGTGTGCTGCATTAATATTCAGATTAATAGGTCTATCACTGGTATTGCACATGGAAAACATGCAAAATGACTGTGTCATTTTCTATTCCTGTACTTATTCTTTTATGTTAGTCATCTTGAGTGCCCATGAACAGAAAGGGAGGATATAAAGTGATAAACAAACAATTCAGCAGAAGCCATGTAATAGATAACTTTTGTACAGCTTCATAGCTTTTCATGAAACCCCTCTTCCCAGTGTTTTGAATTAAAGGACCTGTTTCAGCCTGTTATAGCCCAGAGCCTGATTTTGAAGGTAGCAGGTGGTACAGCTCAGACACACCTGTTATCCATGGCAGGTAAATGTTTTGTGGTTGAAGACTGCACTTTTTTTAGTGATGCAGTAATATCACCAGAGATGGGTCTGAAACCTCAGCTCTTCTGGAGCAGCATGGGATGGATAAGCAAGTTTGGTACTAGAACATAAATTCAGCTATTTTTTTTCCCAAAAGCTAACAGTTTCCCCTGGATTCAGGGGAAAGATCTAAGAGGGAGAGTTCTACAGGCCACAAAAATGTGGCTGGGGGGTGGTCTATAGGGATCTGCAGGCCATACAGGTGGGTCATATTTGGATCTACTGCTGTCACTAGAGGGTGAGAGAGATTTGTGAATGTGCTGAAATTTTCATTCATTCTATAATCCTAAAGCCTCTCCTTAGCTAAAGTTCTGCAAAGGTTCCTGTGCCTTTAGGCTCATTAGATAATTGCCCAGGCTTTATTTGTGAGGCCAGCAAAGTTGGTCCTTGGCTTCTTCCATGATTTTCATGAATATTTAATTAATCCCAGAAGTTTTATTTTTGAAAATAGTTTTAGGGCTTCTCCTGACATTACTCACAGGCCTGTGATGAACACAGTGAGATCATTGTAAAGCCAATGAATATTATTAGGAGATTTTCAAACAGTTTGTAAGGTGATGAGAGAAATGTGGAAGGAAGGTGTATTTTTATGTTTAAAAAAAAAAGGTATGTCTGCTGGGGAAGTTCCCTGAGCATTGATGTATAAGCCTGAACCTTTCTTGGGCTGGGGAAGAGGTGCAATTCATACCTGGTATGAAAATGTATTTTCTGTGTATGCAGAAAAATTCCAAGATCTGATTTTGATGTCTACAATTTTAAAAAGATGCATTAGGGAGCAGGAGATGGGAAGACAAAGAAGAACCTGGAAACCCCCTGACTAGGAATTAGGGAGTAATCAGGAGGGGGTCAGATTGGGAAAGGCTGGAAGGATGATATTGACTGGGATGGAGGAAATGTCTGAGTATAAAGAAGTTACAAACATGCACCTGACTTTTCGTTTTGATGGCATTGAAATGTTGACAGTGTACAGCTTGATTTAAATTTCTAAAGTTGTATTTACTTTCTTGGCAACAGTATGAAAACCAAGCGCTTATGTTTGGAAAGTGGGGGACTAAAGGGCTTGTTGGCCGCCACAAGTTTTCGGATGTCACAGGAAAAATCAAACTGAAACGAGAATATTTTTTGCCTCCCAAAGGATGGGAGTGGGAAGACGACTGGTTCGTTGATCCTGAAAGAAGGTCAGATTTTGGCTTGGATTCTTCTCATAAAATGGAGCAGGGAGGAAAGTTTATGTAACTTCCACTGGAGGAAAGTTCATGACTTTTGCAGAAAGAGAGGAAAGCAAGAAAATGCTGACTTTTATTGCAATGCAGTTCCATTAAAATCTCCTGAGTAAAGCTGTTTATGGACAAGGGGAGGTAACAGGATAAAGGCTGCCTTAAGTTAGGAATGTTGAGAAGAAGGCTGATGTGCGCAAGCTTGTTTTGATGCTACTGGAGAAGCCAGATGGCTATATTGCATCCCAGGGAGCTTTACTAACTATGCTAAGACTTTCAGAGGCAAATTTAAGTTTCATAGGGCAGAAAAGGACCTTGGCTGAATCAAATTAATCTACTGAATGTAACTTGACCAACAGAACAAACAATCCCTTTGAAACCACAGCTTTCAGCAGATGGAAGGAAGGATTATGTTTTCTCAATTAGCATTTTAATAACATTTTATTTACTTTTTGATGTATTTATCTTCACTGATTATGAAATCTATGATAAGATAGAAAAGTGGGAGCTAGGTGCATACCTCCAGTTTTGAGGCATACTCCTGAGTCTTGCGCAGATGCTATACGTCCATATTCCTACTTTTATTAACTGTAGTGGAATTACTCCTTCATAATAGATAGAAAGTATTTCATTCAGGAAAGTTGTTTCATTCCTGAGCAAAACATCCACTTTTTTCCCTCTCCAAACTTCCTGCTGTATAAAGATACAAATGCCTAAACAAATTGAGAAGATTTATATTAGGAGCCCTAAAAACTGTGCCTATGGACCATATATGAATGGGCAGAATATCCAGAGCAGCCTGCCTGTTGCTTGGATGTTTCCAGCAGCGCATGTCAGCCCCCTCCGTTCCACCATGCTCTGCTATCCACCAATTCCCTTTTTGGCATCCTCTCCTCCTTCCCTTTTGCTGCCCTCACCATCATATTAGCCTACCTTTCCTACCTGTTTTCTCTGATTCTAACCCCAACCAGCTCAGTCATGTACCGGGTCCACTCCCTCCCAGGGTCAACCCTCTCCCAACTCTCCTCCTCTGTGGAGAATTTTAGGTCTCGCCCACTGCCACTGCCTCCTCCAATTTTCTCCTCTGCTTTTAACCAATTATTCTCTTCTATGCTGCTTATTTATTTATTAAACAATGGTATATGATCAGCCAGAGGAACTCTGGGCTGCGAACAAGGATAAAAACATAATTATCAAATCAAATCAATTTAAAAAAGGATAAAGTTGAGGCCCCCATAAAAAATGTCATACCCATAAAAATTGGGTACCCCCCATAAAAATGTCATTAAAATGTCATATCCATAAACCACACACAACCTTGCCAGAGCTCCAGTGCCTGGGAGAAAAGCCTAGCCATTACCACTCTTGAAAGCCAATAGGATCAGGGCCATGTATATTTCTGGGGAAAAGCTGTTTCATAACAGACCATGACAGGGAAAGCACAGTTTCTAGGCTCCACCAGGTAACACTGCTTCACTGAAGAGACCTGGAACATGCCCACTGAGCCTGGTGGTGGGATGGGTAGAAACCACCAGGGATAGGCGTTTCTGCAAATAACTTGGCCCCACGCCATGAAAAGCTTTAAAGGTGACAACTGGCACCTAAATTGTATCTGTAAGCCTATTGGGAGCCAGTGCAGCTTACACAGCAGTGGTGTTACATGGAGTACCATATGTGCCTATTACTGTACATGCCACTGCATTCTGGACCAGCTGAAGTTTCCGAATGGTTTTCAAGGGTAGCCCCATATAGAGCACATTGCAACAGTCCAATCAGGAGGTGACCAAACCGTAAGTGTCATGAGCAATAACTACCAATCTAGGAATGGGTGCAACAAGTGTACAACATGTATTTGTGTGAAGGCTGTCCTGGCCACAACTGCCACCTGCTCCTCAAGAAGGAACAGTGAGTCTAGGAGTCCAGATTGTACATCAGCTCTCCCTGGAGGAATGTAACCTAGCAAATCGCTAAGTATGGGGGGCACTAAAACCCAAAGCCACTCAGTCTTCTCAGGGTTGAGCCAAAGCCAGTTCTTCCCCATCCAGACCTGTATAGCCTCCAGGCCCTGGAAAAACACCTTGATTGCATCACTTGGATAGCCTGGGACAGAGATATATAACTGACAGATACTTGACCCATGCTGACAGATGACCTCACCCAGCGTTTTCATGTAGGGACGAGGATGGATGCGCTACACCAATCCCAAACCCACCATCATCCACAAGCATGATAGATGCCATCTTGGTGCTGTATCTCTGCCTGAAACCTGACTGCAGCAGGCCCAGATAATCAGTTTCCTCCAGCTGTGGACCTACCATCTTCTCAACAACCAGAAAGGGAAGGTTGGAGACTGGATGAAATTGTCCAGTGCTGTGTGGTTCAGTGATTGGCTCCTGAGAAGGAGGCAGAATTATGCTGCCATTAAGGTCTTGACCAAGCAGGAGGAATATGGGCCGAACAGGTGGCAGTATTCAACAACCCAAGACCCTGCCCACTTCCTTGGGAATAACTTGATCAAACTCAGCCCAGATATTTTGCCCCAGGTTCTTCTATCTGCTCACCGTTTCAGCTCTTCTAAATTTATCTCAACTTTTCATCCCCCTCTCATGGACCATTTTCCCTTTCCCCCCCCCCCCCACTTAGTTTTCTGTCTCTCCTCCTAATTCTATCTGGTTTAACATTTTCTGTTCCCAAATGTCCTATTCTAAAGCAAAGAACCATAGCATTTTTTCCTCAGTAGATGGAGCTATGGTACCAAATTTCTGCATCATATCATGATTTACTGTCAAAAAGTAAAACTGCAGATTTAGTTAATGTTATTATCCCAAAAAGTTGGTAAAAAATTAAAAATAGATATAATAACATTAAATTAATAAATATAAATAGATAATATAAATATTTTTTTAAAAACCTGGTCAAAGCCCCTCAAACAGAAAGATGCACCCTGGTTTATACCATAGGACTGTCTTTGTTTGCACATCCCTTGTTATCTGATAATAGCATGAATTCTCCTGTCCCACTCCCCAGCTTGCTGACAGAAGCAGATGCTGGCCATACTGAATTTACTGATGAAGTATTTCAAAATGAGAGTCGTTATCCTGGAGGAGAATGGAAGACATCTGAAGAGAGTTATACAGATGTGGTAAGAGCTGTTTCTGATGATTTAGTAATTTTAAGGGCTGCAGCTTTTTTTTCCAGGTATAGGTGGCCTAGTGAGAGACAGAGACACTCTGGAATAGGAGATGTGGCCAGATGGAAATCTGCCTGAAGTAAACAGCAATTTCTCTTCAGTCCCATGGGGCCTCCCTAGGTATAAGCTATAAACCAATCTCTGAAATACTAAACCATAATACGGCTTATTTATTTTGGCAGAGTATGATCTCTCCATTATGGCTTAGCATGCTGAACACTGGTTTGTTCATCCAACCATGTTTAACATCCTGTCTATGCCCCTTCAGCCAAGGAAGCTCTCCAGGTGACATTGGATCAGTTTTTAATCTCTCGGTCCAGACTTATTTGCTGGATTATGTGGAGAATTGGTGGAGGAAATGTTGCTTTGAGCTCTTGGAGGAAAGGCAGGATATACATTTAAGCTGTTTTTATTATTGTTATTATTATTATTTGTCATGAGTACTGATGGCGAGCAGGAGGGGGCCTCTACCCAGGGGGGAAAGCGCATGCGTAGTACTGAGGAATTAAGCAGCCGTTCAAAGAGACACAGATCAGACCCACCTTGACTTTTGGGGTTTATCTGTCTGGGTTTTTCCCACGCTTCTTCAGTTTGTTAGGATTCTGTCTTATGTAGCAGTAATAAACACTAGAGACCTATTCCTCGTCTCAGCATGATTCCTGACTGTTAGGACATTATTTCTGTGTAAAACAGAATTTAAATTGCAATGTGCATGCAAACTAAAATACACATCACTAAGTCCTGAAATGAATTGTGCATCCAGTGACCATGTATGCATCTTTAAACAAGTTGCACATAACTCTATTGCTGGCTTACAATTCTCGTTTGGGAATCCTAGTTTGCTGCTTCCAGTTGTACAACAGGAGGAGTGAAATAGAAGAGAACAAGTGTGCAAGCCCCCCTTTTTTCACAGTAAACCAGAATAAGCCTAAGAATCTAAGCGTATTGGTCTACGAAGACCAGTAGGAAAATAAAATTAAAATGTAATCTAAATACCTACCTGGTTTCATATTTGTAAAACAGGCCTGTGCAACCTTGTAGTGGGTGAAATACAAACACGTATGCATGGATATTTGTATCCTTGTACTACAAACACAAGCATTGGCAGACCACAAATCTTGGCCACTGAGGCCTGTTTTCTTGGCAGGCTATTGTTGTGCAGACCTGAAATAAAATTTAAAACTTTTCTATGCTGTGCTTCATTATATGAAATTCCAGACCAGCATCTTATATTATAATTGTGGCAGAATGCTGGAAAGCATTTGGCCCAGGAGATCAGAAAAATCACACACCAGGCATTTCTATAAAAATAAATGTATTTACAGAAAGCACAAAAACGTATTTTACAAGCTGTGAGTTCACACGCGCGCTCAGAGAGCACCGGGAAGAGACTGTGTAGAAAGAAGGAAACTGAAACTAAAACAAATCCAGGCAAGGTTCCTCCCCCAGGCAATACAGCTTTTAACACCCAAATTGAGGACAATTAAATTCAACCTCTTCACCATGGTGACATTAATTTCTGTAGCAGAAAACAATATACCAAACAATAATGCATTAATTAAAAGCCAAACGCAGCCAAATATTTAGCCTTGAACTTTTACTTTTAAATAAATATGTCATGAAGAGAAGTATTTTGATTAATGTTATCAAGACAAATGAAATAAGCCAGTTTGATCTGAACTGTAGTTTTGAAAGCAGTGCAGCAAACCTGTGAATATGTTTTGTTCTATCATGAATGTTCCTAATTTCAAAAGGGTAACCTTGCTAGTCTGATGCATCAGACTCAGGCAATAGTATTAGAGCACTTCGAAGTTTAAATATTTAGGTAAAGGTAAAGGTTTCCCTTGACGTAAAGTCCAGTCGTGTCCGACTCTAGGGGGCGGTGCTCATCTCCGTTTCAAAGCCTTGGAGCCGGCGTTGTCCATAGGACACTTCTGGGTCATGTGGCCAGCATGACTCACGGAACGCCGTTACCTTCCCGCCGAAGCGGTACCAATTAATCTACTCACATTTGCATGTTTTCGAACTGCTTGGTGTGCAGGAGCTGGGACGAGCAACGGGAGCTCACCCCACCGCGCGGTTTCAAACCGCCGACCTTCCGATCGACAGCTCAGCGGTTTAACCCGCAGCGCCACCGCGTACTGTGACATAAATTTGCAGAGTGGAGCCCCATTCACATCTGATAATAAAATTAGTGGTCTTTCAGGGGATCTACTTTGTAATGAGTTATTATTACATGTAGGGGCTTCCCCAAAGAGGGGATCAAAAAAGTCAAGATGGTGGCCACGCTCATGTGATTGAAATCCTGCCCCCTTTTTTATGTGCATCATGCGCTGCAGACACTATCTTGATTTTTTTTAGCCCCCTGAACTTCCCTGATGTGTGCATATATAGTTCTGCTGCATGTGGACAGAAGATTCTGAGAGTGCTTCTTTTTATGTTTCAAAGAATGGAGAAAAAGGCCCACCACCAGGTGAAATAACCTGTCCTCTTGGTTGGATGTGGGATGATGATGCTTGGATATATGACATCAACAGAGCAGTGGATGAAAAAGGTATTAGAATTAACAGCCTGCTTTATATTTCAAATGTTAATGTAAAAAGTCCTATGGAAGTTGGCTGATATGAGATGAGAAAAATTTGGAAAAAATTAGGCAAGCTTGTTTGGAACCAAACATGAGCTAGATCCCTGTTGGATCACCCCAAAGTTGCATGAATTTTAACGATCAACTCAGAAGTATTTTGTATAGTGTCCTTTGTAAGTAATATGCATTTGTTTTTGTTTCTTATTCTTTCCAACCCAACAGGATGTTGGAAGGAAGTTATATGGAGGGGCTCAGGACTCTGTCCATCTGACGGTTATCAAGATAATTCTCTGAAAACAGAACAGGACAAGACAAATTTGATGTGGGCAGGGAAAATGACAAAAGAAAGCTTGGGTTCAAAAATGGGCAGATCAGGCCTGGAGTTATGGAGGAACCCCCCCCCCCCAATGCATCTCTACTGGAGATTCAATTGGTCAGTGCCTCAGAATGTTGACAGCTGTTCCATTCTAAGCCCCCTTCCTGCTACTTCGGGTCACATGACCCAGAGTGGAGCGTACGCAGCCCATTCTGGGCTTCCCAGTGCATACATACATACAAACACTACATGAGGGGCAAGCAGAAAAACATGCAGACAAAGATGGAATACATTACTTCATTCCACAGAAAATACAGATGCATACTATGTCCACTATGGTAAAGTTGTTGGAAAGATTTCCAGAAGCCATGCTTTGCCTGTTTTCCATACTTAGTGTGTTGTGTTTTGTGTGTGTGTTTGTGTGTGTGTCTATTTATGAGATGGATGTTACTTGTATTGACTGTTGCTGTCCTTGGCTGCCACTCTATTATTATTGTGATTGATTTGTTTTTTTATTGAACTGTGTTTATGTTGGCCCCCATCTTGCAACATAAATTTATTTATGAGTGTGTGTGTGTATGCGTGTGTAAAAATAATGTGGAACAGAATGAACAAGTAGTGGATAGAAGGAAGAACAATGGGGATTGTTGATATATAATCAAAGTATTTAAAATATTAATGAGGAAAATGTTTTCAGACATGGACTAACAGCAGGCAGATGTTTTGCAGCCCCAGACTTCTCTTTTTCAAACAGAAGCTAGGAGTATTTGAGTTGGGGGGGAATTTCTGAAGTAGTGACAGCATGGAGTGGATATGTTAGCTATTAAAAAAAAATAGTGCAGACATTTTATGTAAGTACAAACATTTAGGCTTTTTCTTCTATGCTCATTTGATTTTGTTTACTGAAGTATAACACTGTCTCTCAGAAAAATAGTTAACACTAATAGTTTGGGTCCAGTTTTCATTCCAATTTAAGTATTTTAGAAAACAGACAATATATCAAGGCTTCAGGTATTACCTATAAAGCCCTGCATGCCACAGGGCCAGGCTATTTGCAGGACCACCTGTCTCCCATCGTCTCTGCTCACCTCACCAGAACCAGCAGAGTTGGCCTGCTCCAGGTCCTGTCTGTTAGTTCCGCCAACTTGTAGGACCTTGGAATCTTGCCTTCTCTGTCACAGCGCCTGGCCTGTGGAACAGCCTTCTCCCAGAGATCTGGAGGGCCCCATCCCTATTGGCATTTCTTAAGGCATTAAAGGCCTTTGGGTTGGGAGACTGAGCAAGCCCCATTGCTTGGTTGTTTAATTACTGTTTTAGAGATGAAGTAAAATGTTCTTTTTTCAACCCCAGGCACATGATATACGTTGGGGGTTTTGTATTTTGTTTTATAAATTGTATTATTCCTTTTGCTTTCATCTCTGTAGCTGCCCAGAGTCACCTTAGGTAGCTATATCATTGTGTAAATAAATAAATATGTGAATAAATTCATCTGAGTTACCTAGGAAATGTGCAAGACACAGGGATAAGCAATCCATTGAGAGAAATTATAATACCAAAGAATTAAATTGATGAGGGCTGTATCATAATAAAACATTTAAACTTTAGGCTGTGAATCACAGTTTCAGTAGCTACCATATTGACTATGGAAGGAGAGTCCAGTTTTAATGACCAATAAATATATATTTCATCTGTGTTGTTTGAGGTTGGGAATATGGAATTACCATTCCTCCTGACAGTAAACCAAGATCCTGGGGTGCAGCAGAAAAAATGTATCACACCCATCGAAGGCGAAGGTTGGTTCGGAAACGCAGAAAAGATCCAAACCAAACAACTACATCAAAGGTAAGACAAAGAAATTGCAGCCAACAATTAGTGTTTGTTGAAAAGAATGGAGGGGGCAACATGTAGAAAATAGTCAGAAAATAAGATGTGATTATTTACAGAGCTGTTAACTCTATGTTTTGTCAAATTGGAACTGCATTTTTGTGATTGTCTTTTAGGAAACCACATCCTATGAGGATCAAGAAGGGTGGGAATTTTCATCTTTGATTGGGTGGAAGTTTCACTGGAAGCAGCGTAGCTCTGATACTTTCCGCCGCAGACGCTGGAGGAGAAAAATGGCTACCTCCAATACACATGGAGCAGCCGCCATCTTTAAGCTTGAAGGAGCTCTTGTACGTAAGAATCGTTTGCCTTGTCTGTTACCATTTAATGATCACCTCAAGGATAACCTACAATAAAAAGGGTACTTAAATGAAACTAGGCAAGTGGGTAAAAAGTGGCACAATTCATTCTTTACCTCAGCACCATATGTGAAGAGCTGCAGCAGAACACTAAAAGTCTGTAGAGAAAAAGTAATCCTTGGTAGGGATTGTTCCAAGTGTCATACAAGGACAGGCTATAAAGTGCTGGATTGTACTTATTGTGTTTGTGTCATGGCAGTTGAAACAAGCAATGTTTTCATACAGCACTGAGCATTACTGCTTATGAACTAAGACAGAATTTGTAAAAACTAGAATTTTGTCTTTGTGTGTTTCTGTAGCATAATACACATAATTGCAATTATGCTCCCGAAGTTGTATGCTTTGAATCTTCTTCCTTCTATGATCTGAGAGTCAAAATACTGTACATGTGAAACTAAATGTATAGTTTAACACTGCATTTCCTTCTCACCACCTATCATCCACGCTACTGTAAATATCACTGGTGGGAGTGGGGCCTCCTAAAGATCAGAACAATAATATATAGGAAAGGGACTCTCATTTCTTTTTTCCCTTGTCACAGTCCTAACAATCTTCCCTCTGCAGATGCTCTTTAACATAGCAAGAAAGTATTCTTAATAGGATGATTAAGATGCTGGAAGACCCTCTATAGCTATTACATTGTGGCTTTGGTGGTTTAATATTCTGCAACAGATATGTACAGTAGGAGAGGGATGCAGAAATTTTTAAAATTCCTTTTTTCATTTGGGGGGGTAGGAAGTGCTGCAACAAGATTGTGAGTATTGTTTTGAAACAGTGGTCGATGCTTTTCTGTTCTGAGAAGTGAATTTTTCTCTCCATTTCATTGGAATAAGAAGATATAATTAATTTCAGATCCCAATGTAAATATCTATCTATCTGTCTATATATAGACAGTATTATATATTGACTTAGTTGAGAAAAAAGTCTTATTTCAAGGAATATCTGGTCCATCAAGTCAAGTCTCCATTGACATCGTTAATTTTAGGAATCCCTGTAGCTAAGAATTGATGCCTGCATTTGCCTCCTCTCCCTCTCCCTCTCCCTCTCCCTCTCCTTCTCCTTCTCCTTCTCCTTCTCCTTCTCCTTCTCCTATTGTGTTTTTACTTGGTAAGCCTGATAACAAAGACCGTATTGAACTATGCATTTAAGCTAAGCGCTTTATAAACACTGAATAATTATATACTTGTAGGGAGCAGATATTACCATCGAAGATGGAGACCAAACTTCTGAGAAGTCCACAGATTCAGCCACAAATATGTTTGGTGCAAACACTCCAACTGTTTCTTGCAACTTTGACAGTAAGTCAATTAAAATTGGTTATTCAAAGTGATGGTCTTTGAATTGCCAAAGGATTCGTTGGTTTTCTCACAACTTCTTTTGTTGTTGTTATATTTTTATCATACCTATCTAACTATCTCAAGGCGGCAAACATACCTAATACTCCTTTTAGAGTCAACAGGGCCTCTTCCTGCCAGGAAAGAAGACTCTCTGACCCACAGGCCTGATGTAAGGTCTCCCAAAGTTCAAATATGGCCTTGAACTCCAGGCCAAATTGCCCTTGATGGGCAGTGCACAAAAAGGAATGGAATGAAGTGAGAACAGGAAGAGGTCCAAACAGGAAGAGGTCCAAATCATTAACCCTGATCCATTAATGTCATTCAGTCCTCAGAGGCTACTCTGTTCCTTGGGTTAGTAGAAATGTATTGCTCCACTTTAGCTTGTGGCAAGTTTTAGTTAATAATCAACTTGTCCATAGAATAAAACTGTATTTCACATCACTGTTTCAAAATATACACTGATAGAAATAATCAAGAAATGTTAATTTCCATTTATTTGATCAGTTAAGGAATCTAATCCAAAATGTAGGTATATCCCACATGACCAGCCTTGCGCTTATTAATATTTTACTACACTTCCATCTTGGATCCTATTCATAGAAGTTGTCCTAGTTGGCTATTTCTTTCAACACCCTGGTAACTTACAATCCAAGGACATCATGTGGGACTTTGGAGGCAGACAATGCCTATATGAGAAATAGCAAACGTATTAGCTGTTCTCACATGTTTTCCAGAATGCCAGATGATGATATAGCATATTGTTAGACCAGATTGGTACATTTATTTGTGGCAATAACAAATGAAGAGAATGATTGAAATTTCCAGCAATCTTCAGCCTAACTGAACAGTGAAAATAGCAGCCTTTAACTTGTATTACTATACAATTAATGAAGACCAATAGTATGCTAAACAATGAATAGAAATTGGAAATTATTGACAACTATAGCATACAAAATATGGATGGGGGAATGATATGGAAACTCATACCAACATAGACAGAATAAAGAGGTTAGTGAGAAGGACCAAAAGTAAGTTTATAGAAACTGTGAGTTCTAGTCTTGCCTTAGGCACAAAGCCAGCTGGGTGACCTTGGGCCAGCCCTCTTTCTCAGCCCTAGGAAGGAGACAACGGCAAACCACTTCCGAAATCTTGCCAAGAACACTGCAGGACTTGTCCAGGTAGTTGCCAGGAGTCAACACTGACTCAAAGGCCCATACACTCACAAAAAGTTGTTTCATTTACACTGACTTGTGTTTTTCTTGTTGTTTTAGGAGTTTTTAGTTACCACCTTCGATGTTACATCTATCAGGCAAGAAATCTTATGGCTTTGGATAAAGACAGTTTTTCAGGTACGCAGAACAGAAGTGATGAGTTATTAAATTCAAAGGACTTGTATCTTTTTCTGGTATCTTTCTATAGCAAATAACCTGATCAGTAATGGTAATAGTTTGAGCATCTCTTCTTCAGAATATTATGACTAGTCAAAGATTTGGCTAATTGTTTAATAGTGATGTATATTCATTGAAGTATTTATAACCCACTGGATATCAGAAGAACTTTGGTCAATCAGTTCAAACAATAAAATAAAGAAGGGAATAAAAAATTAAATAAAAAGAAAAAAAGCAACCCATGCAAGGTCTTTCTTTACTTTATGGAAATGGAAGCAACATTTGTGTACATCTGTAGTACTTCAATCAAGAAGAACAGCTCCCAGGGGAAAGATGTAAAGGAAACATTAATGGATATTAATAATCAGATTAATATTCAGTGTATTCCTTCAAATATTGTGGTCCAATTCTTTAGGGACACTATTACTAATAGAGTGCCACCATGCTTGAGTTTTGGTGTTCTTCTGTTTTAATTCCTCGCTAACACTACCCTTTAGCCTAATGTTTCTCAACCTTGGCAACTTTAAGATGTGTGACTTCAACTCCCAGAATTCCCCAGCCAGCTAAGGTTGGGAAACACTGCTCTAGCCTCTTATTCTCAATACTTAGTCTCCAATCCTTCGTTTCATAGGGCTGTGCCTCCTTTTGCTTCTCTTTTCTGGGGATCTTCTGATATCTTGTCCTGTTCAAGGACCAGAATTGCTCAGGCAATGACAGGCAAAAGATTTAGCTAATAGTAGTCAGAACCTCTTCTGATTACCCAGTTTTCTGCAGCCTCCCAGCTGCTGAGTTGTCTCTGCCAGGAGCATCCTTTGGAATAAATGTAGGACAAGAAAACAAAATATCAGCAGAATCACAAGGGGAATTAAGCTGTAATCAGGAATATTAAGCTGCATCTTATGCAAGATCTTTTTCTTTTCCTTGGAAGATTTTAAATTGAAAGATGCATTTTGTGGTAGTTTTGAACCTGTTTGGTTTTGGTTCAGCCTAGAAAATGGCGCAACATATGTAATGTAGAATGTATTACTTTCTGTTTAGGCTTAAATCCTATGTAGATTGTGATAATCACAGCTTTAAGATTTTTCATTAGTTTTTAAAAGCTATAATCACTCAGTCCTTTTTCAAATGTCCAGTCAGTTTTCATTCTAAAATTATACTCTATTTCCTACCCACAGAGATAAATTTCATGGTTGTGCTGACACCGATGGTTTTTAAGATCTCTTAGCTGTATTTATATGTAATTTTCTGTATTGTTTTAATTGTTTGATTGCTTTTATTATTGTTAGCTGCCCAAAGTCACTCGTCTGAGATGGGCGGCTATATAAATTGAATGAATGAATGAATCAATCAATCAGTCAATCAATCAATCAATCATAGGACCATAAACATTTTCCAAGGGGAAATTATGCTATTTTAAAGAAAGACTTGTCTAGATAAACTTGGGCCCACTGAGGCCTTTATTGAGTCTTTCTAATGATCCAGAAAAAGTTAAATAACAGTATGTATAGCACTGCCCATTAGATCTCTTGCATTAGGGAAAGATGATTTCTCAGTGCCCTTTGAATGATACTGGATCATCACAATTTATACAGGAAATGATACCCCCCTCCCCCTCAGAAGCCTTCTTCAGAGGCCCCTCATGATTTTAGAGGGGTTTTTTTTAATAGTAGGCCTAAAACTCTGTAATCATCTGCCTCTACTTCAGAAGAAAGGGAAGGCTATAAATAACTAAATTTTGGATTCCTGCTAGATCAGTGCAGGACGTTATGTGGAGATGTTTCAGCTGCAAAGGGAAGAGCTGATCATGAACTATTGGATGTCATTCTCATGCAAATATATGAAAGAATGGTTGTATGCACAACAGTAATCTGAAAAGCAAATGTTGTGATAATAAAAAATGTGTTCAAGTCCCCTTGTATTTATTCTTAAAGTAAGATGCCTACGATGCCCTACAGGCTGCCTTGTTCGGCAGAAAGCAAGCTCAGGTCATTCATGCATTTCATGTTTGCAACCAGCATTATTTCTGTAGCTGATGATTTTGTGGTGTTTGCTAAAAATGCCTCTATGCCCTAAAAGGATTAAGAACGGTAACCTTGATGATTTTGCAAAGATTTGTGAAGGAGAAATAAGCAGATTTTCCACCAGACTGCTAATCCAATGATAGTAAACATATATGATTTAGTAGCCTGAGAACCAATCTGGACCTTAAATTAAATTCATTCTCCTCTTGTTGTGGTGCTGAAGCTTGAGCACCTCAGTGATGCCATGAGCTAAACCATGAAGGGCCACCCAAGACGGGAAGGTCATGACAGAGAGGTCAGACTAAATGCGATCCCTGAGGAAGGTAATGGCAACCCACCCCAGTAGTCTTGCCGTGAAAACTAAATGGATCAGTACAACCAGAGTCATGTCGGTATACCATCGGAAGATGAGACCCCCCCAGGTCAGAAGATGGTCAAAATGCTACTGGGGAGGAACAGAGGATGAGTTCAACTAGCCCCAGACATGATGACGCAGCTAGCTCAAAGCCGAAAGGACGGCTAGCAGCCGAAGGTGCTGGTGGTGAACGGCGAATCCGATGTTCTAAGGATCAACATACCATTGGAACCTGGAATGTAAGATCCATGAGCCAGGGCAAATTGGATGTGGTTATTGGGGAGATGTCAAGATTAAAGATAGACATTACATAATGAGAAGACAGGACACCCTGGAGAAGATGATGATGCTAGGGAGAGTGGAAGGCAAAAGGAAGAGGGGCCGACCAAGGGCAAGGTGGATGGATGATATTCTAGAGGTGGCGGACTCGTCCCTGGGGGAGCTGGGGGTGTTGACGACCGACAGGAAGCTCTGGTGTGGGCTGGTCCATGAAGTCACGAAGAGTCGGAAGCGACTAAACGAATAAACAACAACAAAACCCAAATTGGCAAGAAATAATACAGTTGTGAGGCCAAATGAGTGGGTAGAAAGTTGTCTAACCCCTCCTACAGTCATTATTTCTTTCCTTCAAACAACTTCTATACTATCTCTTTTCTTACTGTAGTCCCCACGTTATATATGCTTTGAATTCATTGTTTCAGGGGAAGCAACTTCCTTCAAGTGACAGCCAGTTTTTAAAAACTTATTTTGGCCTCCAAGAACTAGAGGTCATGATTTCACCAGAGTCCTAAGTCACTGAATTTGTCCCTTAGATGAAAAATCCCAGGAATTGGGATATTCTGGGGTCCACTGCATACTATTACCTTTCACTGCAGTGCATATGAAGTGGTTAAGAAGCCAGAAAGCTTTTAAGGATGGGAACCTTCTCTCTTTTCCACTCAGATCTGGAAACTCTGCATTGAAGGAGTAACCATGGGGTGCCCTTTACATGTCAGGGGCAAAGGCAGTGGTAGGTGGGACAATGATGCAAAGTGAGTAGGTCTACATCTCCAGGACCATTTTCTTGTTGGGAACTTAGGGCTGGAGGTTCTTTGTCTTATTATAAGAAGCTTAGTTTAGAGATTACACACACTTTCTTTTCTGTTTCCTGCCTGACATTGTGGGGAAGTGCACCACTGAGGTTTGGAGACAGAGCGGTCAAACATATAAAAGCATCCAATTGAATTTGTGACTGAACTTCTATTCAGTCATTTCAGACATAAAGCTCATCTTCATGTCCTTTCCATCATACAGTATTTCATGAAATAATGCTAAACAGAAAAACAAAGCAAAGCAAGCAATAACATGTCAAAATGACAAATGACACATGACAACCACAGTTGGGAAATCACAATAAAACACTTTTAAGTAGTGTACTAGTCATTAGTATTTTGAAAAGAATCACTACAGCTTTATTCCCCAATTGCTGTAACCAATGTAGAAGGCTCCTTAACCTTGTTGTTGTGTTTTCTGATCAAAAGTCTGATTTGTGCTTTGGCTACAATTTTAAACTCAAAAGTAAAGTATTTTTAAAGATTTAGTGCAGGGAACGGACCCTGTATTCCAGTAACATGATGGTACATTTCCTGCCATTTTGAGGTTTGAAATGGCACAAAACTGTGGTGTAACTCTTCAAATAGCTCAAACACAATTTCATCTACTCAAAAATTAAAAAGAGCAAACAGAAACTGCTTGCTTTGCCTACTTGTGTTATAAGGGCCTCCCTGTCATTGTCTGTCTAACTCCAAAATGTTACCCACTGTGGCTTACTATGAAGCAGTGCCAAGGTTAGGGCTGCTTGTGATATGGAAGATTGTTAATTAAAGCAAAAAGAGAGAGAATATAAATATGGAAAAATGCAACTATAAATATGTGTATGTCGGTATTTTCTTTCTGTACTCTTTCAGATCCATATGCTCATGTTTCATTCCTCCATCGAAGCAAAACAACTGAGATTATCCATTCAACGCTGAACCCAACCTGGGATCAAACTATCATATTTGATGAAATTGAAATCTATGGTGAACCCCAAATGGTAGCACAAAACCCTCCTCAGGTGGTGGCTGAACTTTTTGACAATGACCAAGTGGTAGGTACCAGCTTTTTATGTCTCAGATTAGTTTAATGATGCCAGATATACTGTATGATAATTTTATTATTTTGGATTTCAGGGCAAAGATGAGTTTCTTGGAAGAACTTCTTGCTCTCCAATGGTAAAATTGAACCCAGATATTGATATCAATCCAAAACTTCTTTGGTATCCAGTTATGAATAGGGGCAAGGCTTCTGGAGATGTTCTTTTAGCTGCTGAGCTTATACTGAGTGAAAAGGTAATGTAAAACAAACTTACTTATTTTGGACTTAAGGTTCTTTGATGAGATGATATCCACGTATGGACTTACTATAAATTATAGAAACATGTATCCATATCTTTAAACAGGGTGGCACCAATCTCCCAATTCTTCCTTCTCAACGAGCACCAAATCTTTATATGGTACCACAAGGAATTAGACCTGTTGTTCAACTTACTGCAATTGAGGTATTATGATTGTTGCTTATTTGTTATCCAAGGTCACATGTTAATAAGGCATTCAGGCATACTTGCTTACACATGGCCAAGTGCTAGCATAAAATCTTAATATACTTGTAATGTAGAATAAACAGCTGCCATGAAGAATTTAGGCGACTACCCCCCAAAAAATCTGGATGATGTTTTAATTTCTTTCTGCAATGTTCTGCTCCAGTGTTAAATACATGATAATGTAATTATTAAAAGCTTTAGTGATGAATTGAAAAATCCTTAATTCAAATCAATCATGAACGTGGCCTCAAATTAATCATTGTGTCTCAGTCCTGCATCTGAGGGCTATTGTGAGCATCCAAGATACTATATAGGTGAATTAATCTGAGCACTTTCAAAAT
Organism: Candoia aspera; assembly: GCF_035149785.1. Taxonomy (NCBI): domain Eukaryota; kingdom Metazoa; phylum Chordata; class Lepidosauria; order Squamata; family Candoiidae; genus Candoia; species Candoia aspera. The sequence goes on along the minus strand of NC_086158.1, from coordinate 73,056,381 downwards.
ATGTTATGTAAATGCTAAATATTATGAAATGCACTTGGATTTATAAATAATGTAGCATTACATTAGTGGCTCCTCCAATTTCCAGACCCCATTCCTACTCTAGCTAATCATTATTCCTGAACTCAGCTTCTGTCAGAAGTGATTTCTATAGTATCTAGCATGCTACCATATTCCTGTTAAACAATGTAATAGTGGATTGCATACTATTAAATATCCATTATTTGAGAATGCCAGGGCAATAGGTTATCCTGGGAATTAAAACAACATCCTGGAAGAAGGCAATGGGAAGACACTTACATGCTCATGCCAAATGCTCATGCAGGGGTCAAGCTTGATTTGAAGAATACTTGATCTTTACTTTTTTTTTTTTGATGTCTAGACTCATCACATAGGGATCATCAGGAATTATATTGATCCACATTTTGAAATCAGCCAACCTGATGATCCTCCTCCTCCTCCTCCTCCTCCTCCCCCCTCCTGGAGTTTCCTTCACCATCAGCCTCAGAAACTTGATTGATGACTAGTTGATTTTTCACCCACTTATTCATTTGATAGCTAGGGTGGCTGATTTTCATTTTATGAATATTCATAGGAACCAGGCGTTTTTCTGACAGAGGAGGTTGCAGTGTTATTGGTTCTTGCCTTGGTTATCCCATGCCTAGATTACTGTAATTGTTTCTTGGCAGGTCTTCCTGATTCTTCTCTCCATCCCCTGATCTTAATTCAGAACAGTGCTATTTGGGCAGTACTGGGCTTTTCCTGTTGTTCTTACATCTTAGTGTAGCACAGGGCTCTTCAGTGGCTCCCTGTTTGAGCCAGAGCCAACTTAAAACTCCCTCCAGCAACAAACTCCCCAGTATCTGTCTGCCCTTGTATGTATGTATGTATGTGCCTTCAAGTCAGTGTTGACTCCTGGCGACTGCCTGGACAAGTCCCTGCAGTTTTCTTGGCAAGATTTCGGAAGTGGTTGGCCATTGCCTCCTTCCTAGGGCTGAGAGAGAGGGATTGGCCCAAGGTCACCCAGCTGGTTTTGTGCATAAGGCAGGACTAGAACTCCTAGTATCCCGGCTTCTAGTCCAGTGCCTTGACCACTACTAGCTTTCTGCCCTTATTTCTCTCTAAATTCTGTTAATTCTTTACAACCCTCAAGGCCTTCTTTTGGATCTTTGCTCCAGGGTCATGATCTACAGATTCAGGGCCTTTATGGACGTAGCTCCTCTACTCTGGAATTGGCTCCTTTCCTCACTTTGTCTCTGGAAATCTGATGGTGTTTAAAAGGAGTTTAGAGAGATTTTTTTTTAATTTTATAAGTGGGTTAACGTAGGGATTGGTTGCTCTACCCTACTAATATTTAGCTCTCAGTTCTAGATTAATACCTTTAGATTAATAAATTATTATGGATGTAAATACACTTGGTCCTCTCCAAGGGCATTGTTTAAATGTACTGTTGTTGTGTTGGTTATTTTAGTGTTAATATTTGTTTACTGTGTTCTGAGCTAATTGTATTGATTTACAATTATTGTGTTTTTGTTCTGTTTGGTATCACACCTTGGTAAACATCTGTAATATGTATTGTTGTTGTTATTCAAATTTTTGTACTATAATGCAGAAAAATAGAGGCTTAAGTTCTCCTGAACCAAATGCAGATTAATATGAGAATAGAATGGAACAGATTTCCGAATTAACAGATTTATGTACAAACTTCTATGATACAGATGGAAAGTAGACTGATCATCACATGGTGTTATGCAATATAAATGTAAAGTAAATGGAATATTTTGGTCAATAAGGAAAAAAAATGTGGCACAATGCCTGATTAAAATGTGTTGTCCCCCCTCCCCCCTTCATGAGTATATTTTAAAATTAATTTTGCAGCAGATTATGTGTTTCTTCATAATGTGATGTTTTGTGGTCTGTTGCTTCATTTGTTTTAACAGATCCTTGCCTGGGGATTACGGAACATGAAAAACTACCAAATGGCTCCTGTGACTTCTCCCAGTCTCATTATAGAATGTGGAGGTGAAATGATACAATCTGTAGTAATCAAAAACTTGAAGAGGACACCCAATTTTCCTGGATCTGTTCTCTTCATGAAAGTGGTATGGTACCACAAAGACCTTATAGCAAAGATGTATTGCACATTTTGAATATATATTGATCATAGGGGAAAAAATAGAACAGATATGTATGTTAATATATATATTTACCCTGAAATTGCCCAGAGCAGAAATTTAAGCATCCTGAATTATTCCTATCTTTAACTTTGTGTACAGTTTCAGTTGCAATATGGTTATACATCTGCATCCTCATTCAGAAGCAGATGGGAAAACATATGAGATGGAGTGTTGAATTCATATACTGTAGCCCAGATATCATTATTATAAACATATGGAGATGCACAGCACCAAGTGGATATATTGCAGAACATCAAGCAATATCCAATAGATCTCCCTTCCCTGCTAAAGTGCTTGATTTGTTTACATGCACCACTGTCCCAAAAGCATTATCTTCTACATCCCTTCCCTGAACATATGACAATTTTTTGTGAATTGAAGCAAAAAACGCAACATATTCTCCCATCTGCATATAAAATTGCATTATTTTGTTGGCTTCTTTGGCACTTAATATTTTTGTATTCTGAATATTATGCAGCAAAATGGATCAAAGCAATTTGGTTTTGGTTTAGCCATCTCTTCTAAGAACCAAACTAGCAGAGACATAAGGAATCTGTGATTGGATTCCCCAGGCTGTTCATTTTGATTTAGAATGTGGATCTTGATTTTCACCAGAGAAGAAAGTTTGGGAAGGGGAGCTAAATCTTTAATCTCCATGTTATTCTCCCAATCTATATAAATGTCTTCCTCAGGGATCCTTGGGGCATTAAAAAAAAGTCAAGGCAGCTGCAACTATATCATCAAAGCCCCACCCCTTTTTATATGTGTTGACATATATTAAAAAAAGATGTAGCTTCAATTACCTTAACTTTTTCTCCTCCCTGCCATAGATACCCCTGTGTTACATGTATTTCCGTAATTGGTTTTAAATGTAAGCGATAGTATATATTTTGTTTGTTTTTACTAGCTGTTGCCTAAGGAGGAATTGTACACTCCATCACTAGCTCTTAAAGTGATAGATCACAGGCAGTTTGGCCGTAAACCTATTGTGGGACAATGTACCATTGATTTCCTGGAGAATTTTCGCTGTGATCCTTATGCTACTAAAGAAGACATTGCACCGCAGATGAAAGGTAGAGTTCCCATAAAAATAAAGACATCAACTGTTCTCCCAGTCATGCTACTTCTAAGATAGTCTACTGACAGCATCTCTACACAACCTCCCTTGAAATAAATGAGCACAACTAAACTTTGGTGATACTTCAATACTTTTATGAAGCAACATTACTAATTATGTATTCTTGATATGTTTAAGTTATCCATGCTTGGCAAGCTGGGGGAAAATCAGTATTATTCATTGAGAAAGAATGTTCAAAATGAAGCCAGAGCATCAATTAACATTCATGGTTTTGAATGTATAATAAGAATGAATGAGGTTGCTTTTATTGCTGCTATTATAATTTGGTCCCACTTTTTAAATTCTAGCATATAAAGTTCTGCATTTAACTTCATTAAAGGAGAGTCTCAAACAGAATGTTGCAGTGGGGACTCAAACAGAGACCATCCATTCCACTCCCTTGCCCCCACGAATGTTCTGATTGTTCCTGAACAACTGAATGTGCCCCCTTTTACCTGTAGGATTTTGGGGTTCCACCAAGCTTGGTGATATTTTCATCTTGTGGGAATGGAGTGTTTTGGCTACACAAGCAACTGCACTTAGAGCTTGAATACAGAAAATGTTCTCTGCTCTAAAATAAACACTGATTTATATATTTATATCTTGTCTTTTAGCCAGTCAGTCCCTGAGAAATTCGACTTGGTAGTTAACTCCACAAAATACAATTCATTTAGAACAGTGTTTTTCAAACTTGGCAACCTTAAGATGTGTGAACTTCAACTCCCAGAATTCACCACCCAGCATGCTGGCTAGGGAATTCTGGGAATTGAAGTCCACTCATCTTAAAGTTGCGAAGTTTGAAGAACATTGATTTAGAAGAAGGAAGGATAGTTTCTTTCAGCTTTAGGCATCACCAAACCAGTTCTCTAGACTCTTCCATCCAGTGGAAGAAAATAGGAGAGCAAAGAATTAAGAGAAATAAAAGCTGAAATTATGACTCCTGAATTTATAAATCTGGTTCTCAGTGTTTCTTGGCTTAATTGTTTTATCTGCAGTTAGTATTCTAGCAGCTGCACCTCGCCGAGATGTAGTAATTGAAGTGGAAGGTGTGCAACCCTTACTAACAGCACAGGTAAACTTCTTGTGTTCATTCATTCTTCCATGGCCAGTTCATTTGTTTTTTGGCATGAAAATCTAACCAGACAATTTATCTGTAAAAGTTGTTGGAAGCTAATATGTTCTCTCTATGTAGCCGGTATGTATGTTAATCACTCTGTTGTCTTCTATTCTTTTTTATTTTTTAATTTATTTAATTTATATTTCAAATTTCTATCACCGCCCATCTCTCCCGAAAAGGGGACTCTGGGTGGTTTTTGTATGTGTAAATCAGGTTTCCCAACTTGGTGCTCTTCAGATGTGTTGGACCTCTCCAGTCAGTATGATGATAATTTGATGGGGCCTTATGGGAACTGAAAACCAACGCATTTGAAGGTCACAGCTAGGGAGGGCTGATGTAAATTATTGTCTGTCTTCTGTGTGTCTGCAGTTCCTGAACTGGCTGCCAATAGTTTTGTGTTGTTTATTCGTTTAGTCGCTTCCTGAGTCTGATCCTAAATTGTGCAATAAGAAGTTCGTGATCTGAACTACAGTCAGCTCCAGGTCTTGTTTTTACCGACTGTATAGATGTCCGCCACCTTTGGCTGCAAAGGATGTAGTCAATCTGATTTCGGTGTTGTCCATCTGGGGACGTCCATGTATAAAGCCGTCTCTTAGGTTGTTGGAACCAATAGTTTTAGATCATATTTTTTTCATATCATAACTATCATATCTTTGGAACATCATTCCCCCAGAGGTGAGACAGGCCACCTCTCTCCTGGACTTTTGAAAAAGATTAATGACCTGGTTTTGCCAACAGGCTGGAATGGAAGGTGGAATAGCCATACTTGGGGATGGCTAGCACCCTAGAGTGGCTTCTGATGGACCTACTATACTCACGGTTTGATAAAGAACTCTTGCCCATCTTGATTCCATCACATTCTTACTTTTATTGTATTTATTGTATTTATAACTGTTTTGGTTTTTAATTCTACTTTATTGTAGACCACCCAGAGTCCCTTCTTGGGAGGGAGATGGGCGGTGATAAAATTTGATAAATAAATAAATATCTGCTCTTCAGTGAATGGACTGATAAATTGAACTGGCAGTTGGAAGGCTTCTAAAATTATCTAAAATATTTATAAAATATGGTTCAATGTGGAAGCACTCTGTCAGATGTTGTTTATTCGTTTAGTCGCTTCTGACTCTTCGTGACTTCATGAACCAGCCCACGCCAGAGCTTCCTGTTGGTTGTCAACACCCCCAGCTCCCCCAGGAGCTCCAATCCATCACCTCTAGAATATCATCTATCCATCTTGCCCTTGGTAGGCCCCTCTTCCTTTTGCCTTCCACTCTCCCTAGCATCAGCATCTTCTCCAGGGTGTCCTGTCTTCTCATTATGTGGCCAAAGTATTTCAGTTTTGCCTTTAATATCATTCCCTCAAGTGAGCAGTCTGGCTTTATTTCCTGGAGGATGGACTGGTTTGATCTTCTTGCAGTCCAAGGCACTCTCAGAATTTTCCTCCAACACCACAGTTCAAAGCATCTATCTTCCTTCTCTCAGCCTTCCTTATGGTCCAGCTCTCGCAGCCATATGTTACTATGGGGAACATCATTGCTTTAACTATGCGGACCTTTGTTGTCAGTGTGATGTCTCTGCTCTTAACTATTTTATCAAGATTTGTCATTGCTCTTCTCCCAAAGATTAAGCGTCTTCTGATTTCCTGACTGCAGTCAGCATCTGCAGTAATCTTTGCACCTAGAAATACAAAGTCTTTCACTGCTTCTACATTTTCTCCCTCTATTTGCCAGTTATCAATCAAGCTGGTTGCCATAAACTTGGTTTTTGTGAGGTTTAGCTGCAAGCCAGCTTTTGCACTTTCTTCTTTCACCTTCATCATAAGGCTCCTCAGTTCCTCTTCACTTTCAGCCACCAAAGTGGTATCATCTGCATATCTGAGATTGTTAATGTTTCTTCCAGCGATTTTAACTCCAGCCTTGGATTCCTCAAGCCCAGCATGTCACATGATGTGTTCTGCATACAAGTTGAATAGGTAGGGTGAGAGTATACAGCCCTGCCGTACTTCTTTCCCAATCTTAAACCAGTCCATTGTTCCGTGGTCTGTTCTTACTGTTGCTATTTGGTCGTTATACAGATTCTTCAGGAGGCATACAAGATGACTTGGTATCCCCATACCACTAAGAACTTGCCACAATTTGTTATGGTCCACACAATCAAAGGCTTTAGAATAGTCAATGCAACAGAAATAGATGTTTTTCTGAAACTCCCTGGCTTTTTCCATTATCCAGCGGATATTGGCAATTTGGTCCCTAGTCCCTCTGCCTTTTCTAAACCCAGCTTGTACATCTGGCAATTCTCACTCCATGAATTGCTGAAGTCTCCCTTGCAGGATCTTGAGCATTACCTTACTGGCATGTGAAATGAGTGCCACTGTTCGATAGTTTGAACATTCTTTAGTGTTTCCCTTTTTTGGTATGGGATATAAGTTGATTTTTTCCAATCTGATGGCCATTCTTGTGTTTTCCAAATTTGCTGGCATATAGCATGCATTACCTTGACAGCATCATCTTGCAAGATTTTGAACAGTTCAGCTGGGATGCCATCATCTCCTGCTGCCTTGTTATTAGCAATGCTTCTTAAGGCCCATTCAACCTCACTCTTCAGGATGTCTGGCTCTAGCTCACTGACCACACTGTCAAAGCTATCCCTGATATTGTTATCCTTCCTATACAGGTCTTCTGTATATTCTTGCCACCTTTTCTTGATCTCTTCTTCTTCTGTTAGGTCCTTGCCATCCATTGAAAAAAATGATAGCTGCATGACAAAATGAGTATTTGCGTGAAATGTCACAGCATAAATTTGAAATGGACATGAACATTCAACGTTCAAACATAGTTCCTAGCAATATCCTCCGTATTATTTTCTGTAAAATAATCACCATTTATATACAATTAGATAGATAGTTGCTAGGTAAGTGCTAGATTCATCACAGACAACTTTGAGACTAAACACCGATTTAAAGGGATTATTTTAGTTTGTGCAGCTAAAAGGTGAAAATATTTGACATTAGTTATTTAATTCAGAAATGTCAACATTTTAATTCAGTGATTATTTATTTTCTTTCTGTAATTGCAGAGGTTTAAAACCTTGTTCATCTTGTTTTGAACATTCTTCTCTCCATCCCATTCAGTCTTTGATATAGGGAACTGCCCTTTAATTATATTCTGTGGAAAGAGAGCCAATTATATTGTTAGTCTAAACACCCCAAGTTATAATAGAATTAATTTCAGACGTGTGTGTTCTTGCAGCTAATCCATTTCTCTATTGTAGTATTTAGTCTCTTCATTCACAATAGCAATTGGAAGAGATTGGGCATTAATATTATTAAGAAATATTAGGCACTACTTCATTGTGCATGCTTACTGTATGACTGCTACTGTTTATTGCTAACGTTTCATTTCACCGGAGGATACATTATTAGAAGTATGACTGAAAGAGAAAAGGTTATATTCCCTAGTTATTTTTCTGGAGACTCTAAGCAGCAAACATCTTAAGAATACTTTTCTCTATAGAAGATTCCAAAAATGTAAGCTAATTTAAAGCTAAATAGCCAATCTATAAAGATAAACTCAAATATTTTCTTGTGGAAATTTTTGGGAAAAAAGCCAGACGTAGTTTCCTATAAAAAGAACATGGATCTTTGGCTCCTACTTTTTGTCTTTTAGCCAAATACTAAAATCAGATGTTTGCACATGTTACAAACTGTGTAAGAAGATGCTAAGTTCAACTCCTGGCATCTCCAAATATAAGGATTCCAGGAGAGCAGCTGAAAAGATTCCTACTTATTGCTCTGTTCAGCCACTACCAATCAGAACAGTAATATTGGACTACAAGGATCCCTGGTCCGACTCAGTGTAAAGCAATTTAATACACCAAAGTGACTTCAGGAATTGACCATAGAATGGCATCTACATCAAAATGCTTAGATGAATGTATTACAGGATACCTGAAATAATTAATGACAAGATAGTAAGGTTGGAGCTGAATGCTCCTTTAAAGATGCAACATTCCAATTTTTACTGGAACAGAATGGAAAGTAAAGACTCCTTAGAACAAATTATGTGCAGATCTTAGACTAATGTGACAGACGCAGAGCTTTCACAAACTACATTCCAATTTCTAGTGCTTAAGCAGTATGTCAGCTGCACTCAGCAAAATGGCTTCTCCAAGAAGAGTACATGTATGTATAATGCATGGGGATTATTCCCTTTAGATGCTTTTATCATTAAGCTTTCGGGCCTCTTTTCAGTATTTTGCGCAGGGAGGTTTTGGAGAAAAATAGAAGTTCCAGTTCAGTGCAAAATTGCAAAATATTTCCATTGTCACCAATTGAGGCATCTGCAAACTACACCTTTCACTGAGAATGGGAAAAGTTGCATTCATACAGGTGTGTTGCCACTAACACGTGGCATCTGATTGGCATGCTAACAGCAAAACGCTACAGTATGTGTGCATACTCAGAAATGAGACAAGTGAATTCAGAGGGATAGACCCCCATCTAAATGGACATAGGATTGCAGTCTATTAAAATAAAATCGTATTGCTCAATATAACAGATTTTTTTTCAACCATTGGAGAACAAAATTTGGTACTGATCGTTTTTGTACACACTTTCTCCAAAATCTCAAACCACTAGGCATACAATAAATTGATGGAGGAGCTTTTGGTGCACAGTGATTGCTTATGGGTTTTATCATCAACTGGGTTCCTACCTAGAAATTATAATTCTATTTTGCTGTTTAAAGACTTCTGCAGAATAATCCAGGAAAATAGTACTTTTCAGGAATAACTATAAAGAATAATTTACAGAATATCCTTCTTTTGGTGAAAACTGTAAAGCTCAGCTCAGCCTTCCTCATAGAGGTTTTGTTGTAGTGAAAAATTGGAGGAAGGAAAGGCAGGTTACATACATACAAACCTACTGTATATTCTATCAGATATTGGGGACATAAAGAGTGTTGACCTGGGCTGGCAGGATTACAGGTTATATATTGAGGAAGCTTATACAGTCATCTGTAGTGTAACAATACTGCCCCAGCAGGATTATTTTTTGGAAAATATTTTGAAAAAAAAAACTTAGCAAATATGTTCTGGTTCTTTACAGTCATTCAATATTTCTTACATAGCTAGTTTTACCAATTTAAGAAACATTTAAATTACCAGTTAATCTTGTTTCCAAATAAAATTGCATAATGTTTTTCTTAAAAGATAAACTATCTTTACTGTAACAACACACACAAAAAATACAAGTACTGTGAGAATATCTGATAGGCTACAGACTTCATACAGTACAGTGTTGAAATAATAAAGCAAAATAGGTCTTGAGGCTGCAAAGCTGTGCACCCTTATCTGGAAGTAAATTCTGGAAGCCGCTCAGAGTCATTTACTGAGATGGGCGGCTATAGAAATCAAATAAATAAAGATTCTGCCAGATTCATTGAGATGTAATTAATAGAATTTTACTGTATATTGTTCAAAAAGATTGTTGTAGGACTAAGCATAGTCAGGGGAACAAAATAATGCAAGCTATTTGGAATTGCTATGGCACATGACATACAATGTCTATGAAATTAAAAATGAGTAGAATATGATTATCGTGCTCCTAACTCTAGACCTCTTTCAGAGAAGCAGACGATTGGTCCAGTCTTAATTACTTGACGTTCCTAAACTAATCAAGCAATCCTCTGATTCTTGGGCTAATCTGGAAGTGTCCTGGAGATAATTTCGAGACGGGATTTCTTTTTATCCTTCTCTATTTATTCTCATTTGACAAGACTTATGGAATTGTTAGATTATAACAAGTTGGGTTGATCTGAATGAACCTTTTCCACTTCACTACTTAATATATGGACAATGTTAAGAGACAAATAAAAATATATTATCTGAAAATATATCCAACAAATCACAGTTTAGCTTCTATAATGTTTATCTGTTGTACAAAATAGAAATGGCTGGTTCAATTTTAATCATTCTGCTTTGGCTTCCCCCACCGATCCACCCCGGATGTGTTTCCATGAGCAGCTCACAGAAAAGGTAATTGAATCAGATCTGTGTGGTTTGAGTTATTGATGCTATATCCTGTAATTTTTGCATGCATGAATTTAATATGCACTACTTAATTGAAAAAAGCTTTCTGGTCCCTTCATTTGGGAAATAGCTTTGAGTGTACAAAGGGTTTAGAAGCTTCTTTGTGAAAATTAATTCCTTAAGCCACACCCAAAATGTTCTCACGTCCTCTTCCACTGATATAAGCCTCTGCCTGTTCAAAGAGGTAGAGCAGGGTTTCCCAACCAGAGGTAAGTGAATACGAACCTACAGTGTTTCCTACCATATAATGTTGGTGCTTTTTATTAAGTTTTATTTTTCACAAAGAAGCTTGTGACCTGAACCCTAACCCCAACCCTAACTCTCTGCCTCAACCTTATGACCCTGGAGGAACCCTTAAAATATTTTTCAGGCCTCAGGGAACCCCAGGCTCAAATAGAGGCCAGAAGTTACAAAATTATTATATTTGTTTCATGTATGGGCCTGTATATATGTATTAACAGTGTTCTTAAACTAAAAATAAAGAATGAAACTTACCTCGTTAATGTGAAGTTGCCTGAATTTGAAATAATTTTTTCAATAAATCGTGATCTCCCAGGAAACCCCTGGTGACCTCTCATGGAACCCTAGGGATCCATGGAACCCTGGTTGGGAAACCCTGCTCTACCTCTTTGAACAGGCAGAGGCTTATATCAGTGGAAGAGGGCGCGAGAACATTTTGGGTGTGGCTTAAGGAACTGTAACCTGATATGGCAGGAAGACACCAAATTGGGGAAAGTACATGTACAGTATACATAGCTAAAATAATTATCCCAGAAATTGTGATTGCTCCCTTCTTATTCTTATTTTTTATTGACAATCTTTAGGAAGAAGAAATTGTGGACTGGTGGAGCAAATTTTATGCTTCAATTGGAGATACTGAAAAATGTGGACAGTATATTCAGAAAGGATATGATACATTAAAGGTATTTATTCCAATGAATTTTATGGATTCACCTAGCATTGGCTTCCAAGTTTAAAATAGCAGTGTTTGAAAATAAATAGGTTTTAGATCAGTACATTTTTTGGCCAATTCATTCTTTTTAGAAAAGAATGTAGTAGGGGCCTTATGTCTAACATGATAATCTTTTTACTTTTAATCTTGTTTTTTTTCTTTTTCTTTTCTTTCTTTTTGTTCTTTTCTGCCTTCAAGTTATAGTTGACTCCTGGCAACTGCCTGGAGAGATCCCTGCAGTTTTCTTCACAATGTTTTCAGAAGTGGCTATTGCCTAGGGCTAAGGGAGACTTTGTGCCTAAGTGGAACTAGAACTCACAGTCTCCCAGTTTCTAGCTCAGTGCCTTAACTACTACACCAAATGGCTCTCAGTGCTGTTGCTCACTGATTTGTTATTTGAATAATCTTATTTTTTTACCCTATTGTCAAGAATTCTTTCACAAATATAATTAAACATTTTCCCCAAATCATCATTTTTGTTTGAAGCTAGGAACATTTTTCACTATTTTAAATTTCTCAGCATCTGTCATTAATGTATAGACCACATTTCTTTTAATAATGGCACTTCACTTTTGTTTGTAGGTTTACGATGGTGAACTGGAGAATGTACCTGACTTTAGGGGTTTAACAGACTTCTGTGATACTTTCAAGCTGTATCGAGGTAAAACTGAAGAAAATGATGACCCTACAGTTGTAGGAGAATTTAAGGTACAAAATGACAATGAAAACAACAAACAAATTATGGTGGGGTATGTTGGTTTTGTCTCTCCACATCAGCCCACTGAGAATACAGTCAAAATACACAGTGCAGTTACTCCAGAACATCCACAACCTATGTTGTCCTTCTGGCATATAAAAGGATAACATAAAAAAAAAAGATTTCAGTACAATATCCTGGCCCTGTAGCTTACAGGCATATGCCTAAAGCAGTGTTTCTCAGCCTTGGCAACTTGAATATGTGTGGACTTCAACTCCCAAAATTCCCCAGCCAACATTGAAGTCCACACATATTCAAGTTGCCAAGGTTGAGAAACACTGGATTAAGGTTACATTACTTCCTATCCTTGGGAGATAGACCAATCTTACCTGAGATAAACAAAATCAAACTTTATTTTAAAAACCTAGGCTGCATAAAACCTTATTTACTAAAATACATGCCATGTTCTGAGCATGCTACAGGATGATAATGCTTTGTTAAAATTAATGAGCTAGCGTGGGGTTCTGCTTTCAGATTAAATTTCAGCTTACAACAAGTTAATAAAAAGTGAAATAAGTCTTCTTGGCAGCCATCAGATATTCCACAGAACGTTCTTTTTGTACAGCAAAATAAAAACACGGAGCAAAAAGATTTAACTAGAACACATACACACACAAATAAAGATCAACATTCTAATATAGTATTCTGGCTAAAATGGATTACTTATTACCTATTTCTTTTTAAATAGCATCCTCTCAAGCAAAATCCTCTGCTTCTTTTCCTTAGACCTCCTCCAGTTTCTTGGGGTAATTCCAGATCTCTAACAGAGCTAATGGAGAGGTGTTTTCCCAACTCAAGTACAATTTCTTGCTCCATTTCCCTGAAATTAGATTCAAATCTCCAAAATCTAGCAAAAAGGAAAGACTTGGGGAAAATCTGCCTTTTGCACATGTGATAAAAAAAGCATCTCTCCCTCTGAATATTGATTGAAACACTGACTATCAAATGAATGTATAGTGTGAGTTCTCTTTCTACACATTCACTACAGCATCAATCAAGAAAAAAAGGGTTATCCAGATATGTTTTAATGTTTGGCTTATAGAAAATAGTATTTCTGAAGACATACTTTCTCAGTGAGAAATGTTAATCAAAATGAATTCTCATTTTGTATTCAGAACAATATGAATAGATCATGTCAAATCTTGCAAAGATACATTTTTTATAATGAAAATAATTAATGTATAATTGCATATTATGGCAGCGTACTATTTTAATAAATAAATAAATAAATAAATGTAATATATAATTGTCATACATTCCTTGCTTATTCCCCAAGTAAAAGGGCTTGTTTTGGCTTATTTACTAGTATTCGTGTGTTTTATTAGGGTTCCTTCCGGATCTACACACTACCAGATGATCCAACTGTACCATCTCCTCCTCGTCAGTTTCGTGAGCTACCAGACAGTCGGCCTCTAGAGTGTATTGTACGGATTTATGTAGTACGAGCCTTAGAACTCCAACCTAAGGATAATAACGGACTCGTAAGTTAAGGTCTCCAGCCAATAGTATTGATTAGAGCAGTGTTTCTCAACCTTAGCAACTTTAAGATGTGTGGAGTTCAACTCCCAGAATTCCCCAGACACTATTCTGGGAGTTGAAGTCCACACATCTTAAAGTTACTGAGGTTAAGAAATGCTGGATTAGAGCATTGTAGTGTATTAACTGGGAAATAATGAGTTGGAATGTAATTGACAGGAATGAATAAATAGAAAACGATACGAAATGTTCCTGAATAAATGACTTTCACTAGAGGTTTCTATAAAATGGCAGTCATCATAATCTGTCTCATGGTGTGGAGGGGGTGAATGAGATAAAGATTCTGTTCTTAATGCCCTGATGCAGAAATTAAATGCAACACAAGTAGATCTCACTGCAGGTTGAAGCATCAGCAGTTCCCTGGGAATTAACTGGAAGGCTTTGAGAACATGGCTAACTCCTCCATTGAAATCTTTGGAAATTTAGAATTTTTTTGTGTCCTGAACAGCCATGAATTTAACATTTACAATATCTTTGATCAGTCGAGCAATGAATGTTAACATCTTTTTTAACATTATTATTATTAACGTTAACATCTTCTTTCTTCCTTTGTGTCCAAATAGTGTGATCCTTACATTAAGATCGGCTTAGGCAAAAAAACTATAGAGGATAGAGATAATTACATTCCCAATACGCTGAATCCAATTTTTGGCAGGTACGTAACTAAAACCTTCCTCCTTCTCTTGTAATTAGAATTTGTGTACAGAATACCAGATTGGGATCATCCTATTAAAATAGTGGAAGAAATCATTGTGAATTTATTTTGACATATGAAAAAATAGTTGTGTGTGAGAAGAGGGGGAAGTGTGACATGCTTTTCTGTTTTTTTTTCTGTTGCTTCTGTTGATTTTATCTAGAGAAGATTCTGGGTTGGATTAAAGCACAGAGAAGAGGTGTGGTAGAATAATTGCTCCCAAATGAGAAAAAGCTCCTTTGTTTTAAATGTTCTTCTGGTACCTGTAGAAACAGAGATACTCTGGAACTGCATTTAAAGAAAGATTTTGGGAAACAATGGAAAATTTAATTCTTACTGACTTAATAGAATGATGTATTCCTTACAAGTCAGCCGTATCTGCACGCTCTGATAACTGAAGAAGTGTTTTTCATAGAATCATAGGGTTTTGAAGAGACTTTGGAGAGCTTCTAATCCAATCCCCTGCCCAAGGCAGGAATTCTTACAATTTTCCAGACAAATGGCTGTCCAACCTTTGCTTGTAAACATCCAGTGGTAAAGCACGCATAGCTGCAAGAAGCAGACTGTTCTTACTGCTCAATAGCATTCATGGTCAGGAAATTCCTCCTCATTCTGAGTTTAGATCTCCCCTCTAAAGCTTCAGTTCTTGTCCTGCCCTTGGAAATTATGCAGAATATATCCATACCCTCTCCCCTGTAACAACCTTTCACGTACTGGAAGACTATCAATCTTGCTCTTTTGTTTTACACAGCAGCTCTTAAATCGACTTAGTTGTATGAGCAGGGTTAGCAATGGTTTTGTTAGTTTGGTTCATCTTTTCTGGAATTGACCTCTACTAGCCGTTTCTGCATTTAGAATGTA
The DNA here is from genome assembly GCF_035149785.1 of Candoia aspera. Taxonomy (NCBI): domain Eukaryota; kingdom Metazoa; phylum Chordata; class Lepidosauria; order Squamata; family Candoiidae; genus Candoia; species Candoia aspera. Next base: position 73,041,086 of record NC_086158.1, on the reverse strand, counting down.
TGAATTGAGCTGCTTCTTGCCTCAAGAGAAGGATTTGAAAATTTCTGTCTATGACTATGATCTGATGACTCGAGATGAAAAAGTTGGTGAAACCACAATTGATCTGGAAAACAGATTCCTCTCTCGCTTTGGATCTCACTGTGGGATACCACAACACTACTGCACGTAAGTCTTTGTTATCCCAATTAGGTACATAAAGGAAGTCCACCATAGGTCCTGCTAAGACAAATAATTTAATGATTTTTTTTAAAAAAATCATTACATTATTTGTCATTTTGATGGTACTGCTTTTTTTCTTTTCCTTCTTTCCTTCCTTCCTTTCCTCCCACCCACCCACCTTTTTTTTTTTCCGGCAAGCAGTAGAATTTTACAACAATCATATCTAAGAGTAATCAAAGTATGTATATCCAAAACTATAATGCATTTATTCCAAAATATATGTTGTTTCCTATAAAGTTCAGGTATCAATACCTGGAGAGACCAATTAAAACCAACACAACTTTTGCAAAATATAGCCAGAGTTAAAGGCCATCGCATTCCAGTCCTCTCTGAAAATGGAAAAAGGATTAGTTATGCAGGAAGAGACTATACTTTGGAAGAATGTGGTGAGTCCTCCCCTATTTAATTAATGTTGCTGATTATATTTGCCAAGTCTCCATTTACTGCCATTATGCTTTTAACTGTGTATTAATATAAAAGGTAGGGCTGCATTTATAGGTAGTCCTCGTTTAGCAACCACAATTGGGACCAACAACTTGGTCGTTAAGTGAAGCAGTCACCAAGTGAAATCATGACTGTGATTATGATCTTACTTCAGCTTTCCTTTGCTTTACAAACCTGTGAAGGTTGTAAATGCGAGGATTGGTTGCAAAGTTACTTTTTCATCACTGTTGTAACTGAACAGTCGCTAAACGAGGATATTGCTAAATGAGGACTATCTGTATGTCAGTGGTTGTGATTTGGGATGCCAGCTCGGCAATGCTCAGTGGGACTTTCCTCTTGTTTGTTAGGGAAAAGTGAAAAAATGTTTGCATAAAGCGTGCTCAAAGTCTGAAGTCCATGTATTTTAGATTTAAGGCATCACATGTAGATACTGTATATATTAAAACCAATATGTAGATGGGAATGTCTGTTCCATTCAGTGAGTGATGATTTTCATTGTTTCACTTTATTTCAGAGAGAAACCAAACGTTGCATGAGCATCTTGGACCTGGAGAAGAAAGACTGGCTCTGCACATTCTCAGAACTCAGGGCTTGGTACCTGAGCATGTGGAAACCAGAACCCTGCACAGTACTTTTCAGCCCAACATTCCCCAAGTACTACACATTTTTTTGTTTACTTTCTGTTCATGAGATGCAAATTCTTGGCATAGCTAGATACAAAATGATTCCTATAATAGAACTGGGTACCTATCTATTCCTTTTGTCAGTAGTATTATATGATATAGTTCATAATGCTGCCTTGAGTTTCTGAGCAAACAGGAAGATATAAATCTAACAAATAAATAATTAATATCCAGTTATTCTGTGGACACAACCTAGCCAGAGATAGGAATATCTGAAACTCATAATTTTAGTGGGAGAGCTTTAAGTGTATGCTTGATCATCCTGTTTAAACCAATGTAATCCATTTGGATTTTAAGTAAAAGTAACATACTTGATTTGTTAGGTCACAGATTTTGTTGGCTAGACACATAGTATTTTGTAGTATTTCATCTACTAAAAAGTTTTTGTTTTGTTTTGGGGTTGTTGGTGTTGTTGTTGTTGTTTAAGTCAGTTTTTGACTCCTGGGAACTGCCTGAACTAGTCCCTAGAGTTTTCATGGCAAGGTTTTTTGGAAGTGGTTTGCCATTGCCTCCTTCTTAGGGCTGGGAGAGAGGGACTGGCCCAAGGTCACCCAGCTGGCTTTGTGCCAAAGGCGGGACTAGAACTCACCGTCTCCTGGTTTCTAGCCTGGTACCTTAACCACTAGACCAAACTAGTGTAGTATACTAAAATTCATTAAAATTGGAAGCATGCCTAATTCAGTGGAAATCAGTCAAATTCAGGATGCAACTCTACCCATTTACCCATATATAATATATCTTTATGCGTATATGTATCTATACGCATGCTTATAGCAAATAGTGATAATATTTTGGGGATATTCAGGTGTATATCTAGGAAAAGCCCATTGTGAAAGACCATGTGTAAATGAAATTAAATAAATAAGTTGTGCTTCATAATATAGTCTTCTACCATATGATTTTTTAATGTAGATGACTACATATGCTTTTTACCACTCATTGCATTATAATTACTTCATTTAATCCAGCAAGGGAGATCTGCATTTGCAGGTAATATAGACATAACTTGTAATACTATTTTTTTCAAAAAAAATCTTACAGTGAAATATAGCACACACAATAAAATAAATAGTAGAAATATATAATAATAATCAGATGATCATCATCATGGGAAGTAGCGTGTGAAGGATGCTTCTGAGGGTTAAAGTGAGTGTAATTTCATAGCAATCCCATTGTGTATTATTATGATTTGTTATTATCAGTCAGAGTCTAAACGGCTGTTTTGAGTGGGTCCTATGAATGATCTTTCCTTAGAAGTGCCATTCCCGACTCCCCTGTACTATATTGCAAAATGCTTTTGAATAACCCATATGTTTCAACCGTAGCTTGTCCTTTGACTATAAAAAAGTTGGGTGGGACTCCTATTCAGGACAACCCAGCCAAATAGGACATGGGCATGCAGAGTGAATTCTAAGGTGTTTTGCATCCAGGACATGTCATCAGATTAGAATACTATTATGTCAAGATATGGGATTTTTCTTCTTCTTTTTGTAAAATAAAGCCTGACATGATCATTGTCTTACTGATACAGGGAAAACTTCAAATGTGGGTGGATGTTTTTCCTAAAAGCTTGGGCCCACCAGGTCCTCCTTTTAACATCACTCCTCGCAAGGCTAAAAAGTGAGTAAGCTTGGCTGAAGTTTGCTAGCATTTTTCGTTGCCCAGAAATATTGATCCTTTCAAATCTGAGGTGAGTGAAAGGTTTGCCTTACATTCTATTCCAGCCTTTCTCAACCTTTTGACCCTGAAGGAACCCTTGAAATACTTTTCAGGCCTTGGGGAACCCCTGCACATTCAGACTCAAGTATAGGCCACAAGTTACAAAATTATTATACTCGTTTCATGTGTAGGCCTGTATGTATATGCATTAACAGTGTTCTTAAACTAAAAATAAAGAATGAAACTTACCTCTTTAATGTGAAGTTGCCCAAACTTGAAATAACTTTTTAAATAAATCCTGATCTCCCAGGGAACCCCTAGTGACCTCTCGTGGATCCCTAGGTTCCATGTAACCCTGGTTGAGAACCCTGTTTTATTCTTTTCTGTTGCCCAGTGTCACCACTGCTGAACTCAGATGGAGGCAACCATGAGAGCATTAAACCTTACCACTTCATTCTTTCCATAACTTGCATTACAGATATGAGCTACGGGTGATTATTTGGAACACCAAGGATGTCATTCTGGATGAGAAAAGCATCACAGGGGAAGAAATGAGTGACATCTATGTAAAAGGGTAAGGATGCGTTTTGCAGGGCTTGTTGAAAATAGGAAACTATTGTTTAGTTTTACTGACACTGGTCACTTTGCACTGCAATCAGTTGGAACTATTGGAATGAATATTCATTCAATATTCATATTCAGTCATTTGTCAGTAATCATAAATTTGGCTGCAAGGCTGTACAGTGTTCTTACATTAGAAAGATTAGTGAGTTCTATAGACTGCACAGCCCAAGCTGCTTGCTTCTGCCTTTCAGATGGATGTCTGGCTACGAAGAAAACAAACAGAAAACGGATGTCCATTATAGGTCCCTTGATGGGGACGGGAACTTCAACTGGAGATTTATTTTTCCTTTTGAGTATTTTCCAGCGGAACAACTCTGTACAGTTTCAAAAAAGGTATCATTCCTGGACATGATTGAAAACTCTGCAGTAACTAATGCACATGAGAATGAGTGTGTAATGTTCCTCCAAGCTCGTATTTGTTTTAATGTAGCTGTGAAAACCATAGTACACAGATCTGCATGCAGAAGGATGGAAGACCTTTTAGCCTTGCCCTGCTTCTCTGATTTACCGCTCAGCCACTTCTTCATCCATAGAAGAAAAGAATTATGTATTAATATTTCTCCCTAAGGATGGAAAAGCAAGGAGATGTTATATGGGAAGGACAATTTTGAATAGGAAATAGAAAGGAAAGGAACACAGCTCTTCCCTTTGCTGTTCTTTCACTACAGGTTTTCACTTTTCACACCCATTTTTCATTTAAAATAACAGCAATCAAATATGCTTGTCGTTTAATGTTGAGAGATAATATTACATGGTGCAAGATAATAGCCTAGAAATATGAGACAAGTAACTCAAGAGTGATTATGCCTGTCAGTGGGCAATCTTCCCTGTGATCGTGCCAGGTGCCTGTCTCACCTTGCTAGCTAATATATATTTCTGTATCTTTAAAAATGCTTCCCCCCCACCTTTTATTTTTTTACTGTGGCAAAGTTTAATGGAAGGAAAGCTCAATTTTCAGGCAAAAGCTTTCACAAAACAAATTGAAATTCAGAATTACAAAATACATCATCAGATAATGAAAACAATGAAAATCTATAATCAATACGTAATAAAAAACTAAATAAAATATAATGAATGATTTAAAAATGAGTCAGAACAAATGAGCCTTTAAAATCCTTTCCAAGGCCAACAAAGGAGGTATCCCAAATTTTGGGGGGGGGGCAGTGTTACAGAAAAGACCCTCCTCCTAATTCTCATTCTGTTTTACATAACAAAATGGGGCAGCAAGGCTATTAACTGATGCAAGGGATAGGGACCCCATGATGTGCTGAAAGTTTGGCACAAATTGTTAGTGACTTACCAGGCGCAATTCAAGGAATTGCTACTAACCCCTAAACAGGACTGTTCAGCACTTCAGATTCGAAGGCAAAAAGGGGCACGCATCTGGCACCTGTCTGCAACTCCTAAAAACAGATATGTCTTTTCCCAGGATCACGCAGCCCTGTCACAGTGACGCAGCAGAAAAACTAAGTTGCCAAGGATTTGTTTGTACCATGGCTAGCTACAAGAGGGGAAGAATCCAGTGGCTGAATCTAGTTTATGTACATGACCCTTGAATACAGAGTGTTCAACCAGCTTTCCATGGGCAGAGTGCCACTGGCTTCTAATGTACAGATTACCTTGAAATACACAGAACTGAAGCTAGTTGGTCCTTCCAGTCTCTGTAGATTTTCTTCAGTCAGAACTGAAATGCTACTGATGGAAAGTGATGAATCGGTGATGCTATGAGCAGTTTTGCAGAAGATAGTGAGGGAAATATATTATAGACTCCTTGTTTAGTCTCCCACTCTTCTGATTCTGGTTCCTAGGAACACTTCTGGAGTCTTGACAATACCGAGTTCAGAGTTCCACCCAAGCTGCTTATTCAGATATGGGATAACGATAAATTTTCCTTGGATGATTATCTGGGTATGTATATAGTATTTCAGGATTGGGAGGGACAGGGAGAGAATCATGCCCCAAATATCCTGAAGTACTGTGTGCCAAAATGTCCTAAGGTAATGACGCCGTTCTCTTTCCTGTCCTCTTCTCTTTTTCTTTAGGTTTTGTTGAACTTGATTTACACAGCACCGTGGTACCAGCCAAGGTTCCACAAAAGTGCAGTTTAGACATGATTCCAGAATACAAGCCAGTGAACTCGCTTAAGACCGTGAAGACTGCTTCGCTATTTGAACAGAAATCCATGCGGGGATGGTGGCCCTGCTATGTAGAAAAAGATGGCTCCCGTATTTTGGCTGTAAGGTTCTGTTAATACTCCTTAATCACCAGGGTTTCCCTTTTGCCTCTCAAACTTTGATTACTCTCCTTCCTCACAACAGATTTAACTTAGTTTTGAAGGGGAGTACTGTATAAAGAGTACAGTTTGGTGTAGTGGTTAAGGCATCAGGCCAGAAACCGGGAGACTGTGAGTTCTAGTCCAGCCTAGCCAGCTGGCTAACCTTGGGCCAGTCACTCTCTCTCAACCCTAGGAAGGAGGCAATGGCTGACCACTTCTGAAAAACCTTACCAAGAAAACTGCAGGGACTACTCCAGGCAGACTCTGAGAATCAGACATGATGGAACGGGGGCGGGGGTGGGGAGGAATTGAAGGGGAGAAGAAAAAAGAGGAAAATGTCTTTCTGTGACACAACATTTAAAAATAAATAAAATAACAGTTCCGTGCCTGTCAGCTCCTTACATGGGACTTTCATTTCATTTGTCTTCAGAATTATAATTCCAAGATTTTTGTATGAGCTCATTCTTAAATTTTGTTTTATAAAATCCACTCCACTTCTGGTTATCCCATTTCTTTGCCCTTACTCCTCCACGCTACAGCATGATAAAAGGATGGAATCCAGAAGCTATCTAATAACTGTTTCTTGCCCCAGACTGAAGTAGTAGAGATTGAACTGATTATCAAGATTACTTCCCGGAAGTACCAATATGCGGTGAAAATCAGTGCAAATAATGTGCCCGTGCTCACACACACACACCCATATGCCACACTCACAAAATCTGGCCTGGTGGGGTGGGGGATTTTCCTCAGGAGAATCTGGCTGGGGAATTCTGGGAACCGAAGTCCACACATCTTAAAGCTACTAAGGTTGTGAAACACTGCTCTAGATCACATTTGGGGATGGGGTTGAAACCCGCTCATGCAACACTGAACATCATGAATAAAAGCATTAATGTGCAACACTGTAAAATTCTTGATAATATTTTTTATTTATTTAAAGGGGAAAGTTGAAATGACTCTGGAAGTCCTTGGTGAAAAAGACCTTGATGAACGGCCAGCTGGTAAAGGGAGAGATGAACCTAATATGAATCCCAAACTAGACCTACCAAAGTAAGATATTTTCCTCTGTTTATTTTAAGGTTGCTATCTTGCAGATTGGTCTCCCAACACGTTGGCATGATTGTTTATAAGCCTTGGGAATGTCATGTCCAGGGAAACTTAAAGCCTTAAAAAGAGAATCATTTCAGTGAGCTCACATGCTTAGCTTGGCTCTCAGTGGTCCAGTGACCTTTGCTGTAATGCATAGACCAGCCCAAAGGTTTGGCCTTACTGGAGACAGTTGGAATTCTTTTCTATATTGCACAACTTCTCATCTGTAACTTGGAAAATTACATTGAGATGATCTTTTGATAGTTCCTACAGCTCTTTCTCCTCCGATCATCAGTCTTTTTCTCCAAGACAAGTATGTCTGAAGCTTAGGATCAAATGTATTTCTGACAAGCACATTTTTGTGCAAACTTTAATTTTAAGAACTGTAATATAAACAGTAGTAGACATTTGGAGATGAGAGTTGTGGGAAAGAAATAAACATTCTTTTTAAGCAGACAAACTGGAAAAGTTGAGCTTTTACACAAATATACAGGTAGTCCTCACTTATTGACATTCAGTGAATGGTTGAAGTTACAACGGTGCTGAAAAAAATAACTTTATGGCCCATTTATGACCTTCACAGCATCCCTCAGTCACATGATCACTATTATAGTCAGTATGCATTGTCCTGTGTCTGACCTGTGGTTTTTTTCTTTTCTTCCCTCCTTGCAGAGCAGAGAGATTAGAGAGGAAGGGATTGTAAGAGAGTAAACTGTTTGCTCTTCTATGTATTGAAAGCAATGCAATCGCACTGGCAGCCCAGGGCAGGGAGATGCAGGCATGCTACGCAAACCGCTTACTTTCTTGAAATCTCTTCTCCAACCTCTCTGCTCTGCCAGGGTGGGGAGCAAGTGATTTTGGTAGGCAATCTCTCCTTTGCCTGACCCTTCCCCCCTCCTAGAGCAGAGGGATTGGAGGGGGATTTCAGGAGAGTAATCTGTTTGCTCTTCTACACATCAAGAGCAATGCGATCATGCCAGCAGCGGGAAAGGGTCAGGCAAGGGAGAAATTGCCTACAGGAATTGCTTGTTTTTTTTTCTCCCCTCCCCCCCCACCAAGAGTGGCAAGATTGGAGACACAGGGTTTTCAAGAGAGTTCTGTAAGCTGTTTGCATAGCATGCTTGTGTCTCCCAGCCCTGGGCTGCCAGCGATATCACATTGTTTTCAATGTGTACAAGACAGTAAGCTGGCACTCAAGCATTCCAAATGGCGGGGGAGTGGTTAGGAGGCAAACAAAAGGGGAAGGTAGTGAAACTGACTAGATTTGTCTATTTCCAGTTGGAAAGGGCAGTTGCAGTCACGTGATTTCCCACTTAGCAACTGCTTTGCCTAGCGGCGGACTTGCCAGTCCCAATTAGGGTCATTAAACGAGGACTATCTGTGCTCCTACTACTAATTATCATTATTATTATTATGTACATATTATTTGCCATTAATATCTACTAGATTCTTATCTTCAACAGAGCAGTAACAGTATTCAGGCACAAAATTCAAAACCCAAGCTCTGAGTGATCTAGTATTTCATTTTATAAATGGGAGTTGTTTTATACTAGATTTTTAAAGTTCTAATTTCTGCATACATAGTCAACTATATCAAAGCCATATCACTAATTGGACTTCCTTCCTTCCACAGCCGGCCAGAAACATCCTTCCTTTGGTTCACAAATCCATGCAAGACTATGAAATTTATTGTGTGGCGGAGGTTTAAGTGGGTCTTCATTGGCATCATCATTCTGCTGATTGTGCTTTTATTTCTAGCGATCCTTCTGTATTCCTTACCAGTATGTATTTTCTATTTGTATCTTTTTAGTCTCAAGTTGGTTAGGTTGATAATCAGGTTATACATTTATGCACTTGACCACAGACAACATTCCTTCATCTTGGCATCAATAGGCACTGATGTGGAGGTATATGTTTTTAATTTTACTAAGCAAAATAAGTACTTTTAAAATGGATTTAAATCTAAATCAGTTCATTATTGCTTTAATTAGGCTATTATTTTACATATGTTCCAAGTATGAGATATTTTATATTGAACAATATGTGGTACCAATAAGGTGATAACTAGACAATCCAATTCAAATGTCACAAGGTGTGGGAAGATACTTTTTAAACAAATAAATAAATTGATTTAGTAGATAAGATATATTGCATCCTACACTACTGTATCTTCAGCAAAGGATCGTTACCTTGTCGTGGTGCTGGAGCTTGAGCACCTCAATGATGCCATGAGCTAAACCGTGAAGGGCCACCCAAGACGGGAAGGTCATGACAGAGAGGTCAGACTAAATGCAGTCCCTGGGGAAGGTAATGGCAACCCACCCCAGTATTCTTGCCGTGAAAACTAAATGGATCAGTACAACCAGAGATATGTCGGTATACCATCGGAAGATGAGACCCCCAGGTCGGAAGATGGTCAAAATGCTACTGGGGAGGAACAGAGGATGAGTTCAACTAGCCCCAGACGTGATGACCCAGCTAGCTCAAAGCCTTATGATGAAGGTGAAAGAAGAAAGTGCAAAAGCTGGCTTGCAGCTAAACCTCACAAAAACCAAGATTATGGCAACCAGCTTGATTGATAACTGGCAAATAGAGGGAGAAAATGTAGAAGCAGTGAAAGACTTTGTATTTCTAGGTGCAAAGATTACTGCAGATGCTGACTGCAGTCAGGAAATCAGAAGACGCTTAATCCTTGGGAGAAGAGCAATGACAAATCTCGATAAAATAGTTAAGAGCAGAGACATCACACTGACAACAAAGGTCTGCATAGTTAAAGCAATGGTGTTCCCCGTAGTAACGTATGGCTGTGAGAGCTAGACCATAAGGAAGGCTGAGAGAAGGAAGATAGATGCTTTTGAACTGTGGTGTTGGAGGAAAATTCTGAGAGTGCCTTGGACTGCAAGAAGATCAAACCAGTCCATCCTCCAGGAAATAAAGCCAGACTGCTCACTTGAGGGAATGATATTAAAGGCAAAACTGAAATACTTTGGCCACATAATGAGAAGACAGGACACCCTGGAGAAGATGCTGATGCTAGGGAGAGTGGAAGGCAAAAGGAAGAGGGGCCGACCAAGGGCAAGGTGGATGGATGATATTCTAGAGGTGACAGACTCGTCCCTGGGGGAGCTGGGGGTGTTGACGACCGACAGGAAGCTCTGGCGTGGGCTGGTCCATGAAGTCACGAAGAGTCGGAAGTGACTAAACGAATAAACAACAACACACTACTGTATATCATGTATTGGTTAGTAATAGATAACTTTCAAAATACCTCCCATCTCTATGATTCTGTGAAACTATAACAGTAATTAGATTAATTAGACTAATAGTAATTAGACCAGTGTTTCTCATCTTGAGCAACTTTAAGAAGTATGAACTTCAACTCTCAGAATTCCCTAGCCAGGATGCTGGCTAGGGAGTTCTGGGAGTTGAAGTCCACACTTCTTAAAGTTGCTAAGGTTGAGAAACACTGAATTAGACTAATTAGAGTCTCTACGATTCTATACAACTTTAATAGTAATTAGACTAAATGCTGATTATTGTAGCACTGTATCAAGATTACATTAAGGATCAATTCCCTGCCACGATGTTTGTATATGCTGCTCTGAAAGCAAGTTAAGCAAGAGCTTTTTGAACCTAACCTGTGTGCAGAAAAGATGTTTGTATATGAATGTCCATCAGTGCACAGGAGATGATTAGCTAAGCCACACAATATGAATATGTTTTTTCTTTAAAGTATTTTATATTTTGGAGTGATTTTAGTTGAACGCTTGTGAGTTAAAAGCTACCATGCATGTTTAAATGTGTAGAATTCATTTTGGCTTCTTTTTATTTTTGTAGAACTACATTTCAATGAAGATTGTGAATCCATTTTCAGCTCGTTAAGGAAGATACTGTTCTTGAAGCTTGACTTTGAAACGAGGTCATCGAACCTTTGGGCCGAATTGAACAACCACATCAAATTATGTGTCTGTCTCTGATCTTCTGAGTTTTGCACCAGGAAAAAGACCATTTATGTGAACTTAAGTGCTATCCAAGATGTTTTGAGAAATGACAACTGAAAGTGACTATGATTTCTGAATTATTATTTTGATAGCAGAAAGATGATAAAACGATCTGTCCTCTTTGTTCTTAAACATTTTTCTCAATATACCTTTCATTTTTTTTCAGTTTTACCTTCCTTTTAAAGATGTACTCTATTTACACTATTTACACTATTTATACATGTCTACTGGCAAGTAAATCCTTCTGAGTTTCATAGGGACTCACCTTCAGGTAAGTGGAATAGGACTTCAAACGTTTGTTTTAATCATGAGCAGTTTGAAATTGTGCCTCTTAAATTTATGAGGGAAAAAAATATGCTACATCTTCTTACATGAGAAAGTGCAATAAAATGGTTCACTAGCGGTCTGAATAGGATATTTTAAAAGATCATAATAACGGCACTAAGCTTCACTTTGCTATGGTTCAGCTTTATGAACAAAACTGAAATAAAGCCAAACAAAGTTTCAGTTTAGTTTAGTGGTGATTGTGTTTAGCAAAATACAGATGTGGTACTCAATTTATTTAAAATAATTATTGTCCAGATACTATTCAGAGGTTCTCCTGTCAGGTTACAAGCCATAAGAAGCAAAATAGAACAGTAAAAAAATACTAATTAAATTTAGAACACACAATAACAATCAAACTAACACTGATAGAGAAGGTCTTAACATAAGGCATGGTCAGGGGCATCCAGAAGAGGGGGCCCTCCCTATAATTCTTAATGTTTAGGGGTGTACTGAGACAGAGACTCCCTCAAATATGGTCCCAAACCATTAAAAGCCCTAACACATCCTGGAGACAGCAGAAAAATATACTGTACCAATATAAAATGTGTTACTCCCGTTATTGATCTCTATCTGACCGTAGTAATTATGTCACCAAAAATTGTGTCCAATTGTATTGTGCTTGGGGCAAATTAAAGCAAGGGACTGATGATTCCACACACACATTCGCTTCATTTCCCCCTCTGACTCACCAGTTAGCAGGAAAACAATCACCAATCACTCTCCTTAATGTGGGATGGAGCATAGTGGCTTGAGTTTTGACAGATGATTACATGGTGGGTATAGCCATCTGTCAACCCATAATTTGGAGCTGTGGGTATAAAATTAACCTAACAGGTAGGAGATGCTAAAGGCGGTGGGAAGACATGGGATAAAGCAGGAGGGAGCTCTCCCAATGTACCTTGCAACCCCTTTTCCCCACCTGTTACCTTCAGTCCAGCTAAGTTTGAACTTGGGCATAAACTAATGGTGTGGTACTTGCTGAACACCACTCTATGCTCCAAATTAGCCCAGCCTCTGACCCCATGAGCTGCTGCCATGCCTTCCATAACTCTGCGTATGGGAAACATGTTATATGTTTATATACCACATTAGCAATCTAGTGCTACTAGGGATAATAGAAGCCCATACTACTGCTGGCATCTTACCAAATCTGGAATTGGTAAGTACACTTATACTTGGAATTGTAGTTAGGGATTAAAAATTCCCTCAGCATCCATGTCTCCTGCAAAAAAATTATGTCAAATTTGTTGGAATTATCAGGGGTCAACTCAGCATTGTCTCATAAGCATAAGGGGGTCTTTCTAGTAAATGCATCTCTATTGTGCTTGTGGGATGTCACATGAGTCACCTGATTTCCACTTCCTCCTCCTCCTTGGGTTTGGGGATTAACAATCTCCATATTACCTCTTGGGCATACCTGCAAGCAGGAGGTGCTGCAGAATGCAGCTCTTGTCCTCTTATCTCGCTTGCACGCAGACTTTCTATTTCCATAGAAAGTGTCTACAAAGAACCAATGATGAATTAGGGCTTTCTACTATGAAGCTATCTGTATAGTTCAAGGCTTTACTTGGTTTTCAGTAATTACACAGCAGCAGGCAGGGCGGATACGCAGATGCTCACACAGTCTCTAATAGTCTTGAATCACTTGGAAGCTTACAAGCAAGATCCTGATAAGCAAAAGTTCCAAGCATCAGGCAGAAGCATAATCAGGGCACAGTCTGGAGGCCGTGGAGTCATCGTAGGTCATCAGCCAGTCCAGGTTCAAAAGCACAGAGTTTTCACAGACAAGAGTTCAGGGTGCAGTGGACAAAGGTTCCAGTGAATGGATTGCCTGCTAGTGGTGGATCTAAAATAAAACCCCACTAGGCGTAAGCAATCACCAGTGGGAACGCCCTTGCAGTGAATGATGAAGGCATCTACTTCTGTCCTTGTGGCCTGCAGCTTGTGGAGAAGGCAAGGAACAGCCATGAGGAGCACATGTGCAAGAGTGGGTTTCTAGAATTGGGCGAGTGCTAGCCTGCCCCTAAAAGTGATGTACATGACTGTGACATCTAGTGCCATCCATGTGGGAATGGAGTGAGAAAAACACCTTCACCTCATCAGAAGAATGTAAGTAATGATGGTATACAGACACAGGCACCATACTTCATCAGACCAGTCCTGGAGGCTTTGCCTGGTTGTTTAGAAAGTTTGTGCCCTGATTAAGTGGAAGTGAGAATAGGCCCACTGAACGTATTGCAATAATTCAAAAAAATCATAGTACACAGTCCTGTCCTAGACAGAGTTCAATATTCCACACTAATCAAAGGGATTCAGGGTGGGGAAGTAGTTTAACTGCACAGGACCATTTGCCCATTCTTCATATGATTCCTGTTTCTTCCACTTGTATCAGATGTAGTATTTTTTCTCATTCCTGTATTAATATATACAGTACGTGGAATTTATTTTATTTTATTTTTATCCCGCCTTTATTATTTTTATAAATAACTCAAGCTGGTGAACATACCTAGTACTCCTTTGTCCTCCTATTTTCCCCACAGCTTTACCACCTCCTATCCTAATAACTGTATTGGTAAGCGCACATTCATGGTTCATCTGAATGGTCAGACACATCTTACAGATGGAAATCCTAGGCATAGAGTTCCATGGGTAAGAAGAACACATGCCAATGAATTTTTATAGACTCTGGAAACTTGCTACAGTCTCTCATGTTTTCCCCATGATCTGCCAAAGTCCCCATGGAGAGAATGGCCATAATCACAAATGTCAAATACAATCCTTTTAAAGAAAACTAGTTAACACATACAGCTGAGAACTTTCACTTTTGGCTGGGTTCACATAGCACGTAAACCTAACCTCAGGTTAAAAAAATACCACTGCTGAATTCATGAACATGCAGCATGCCAAGAAATAAACTGTATTGTGACTTACCATCATGGCCTGGCTCGTTTATTGTGCTGAAACAATGGCTGGTTCCTATCACGTGCTGGACCACAGTCCATCAAATTCTACTTTAGCTTAGTCATGTATTTTATGAGGGTCAGGTGTTTGTGTGAATACACCGTTTAGAAAATACAACTTTTTTTTAAATGAGCCATTCATACTTAATTGCCACACAGGCAACTTAAGACAGGAATCACTTCTGCAGAGGACTCAACTCCAAACATATGTTTATACTTAGACATGAAGCAGGGTTAGGATGAAGAAATCTTTAGGATTTTGCAGATGGGCCTTCTTTCTCATTGGAATGCAGCTTGCCCAGTCATTCCCAATAAGTCAATGGCAGCTGCAGAAATTAGAAAGCTCTTACCTTCCCAATGAGTCATGACAGGGCAACCTTTGAGTCTGTGTGAAACTTATAGAAGTTGCTCATTTTTCACCTTGACTGGGTAAACGATAATGACCTAAATTTGGTGAATAAACTAATGGCTATAATTTGGTGAAATCATTTCCATAATGTGGAGCATTACATATTAGAATGGAACAGTTTTTCTGTCAAAACATAATTGCCCTTTATTTGGAAGTGGTAAGAACCAACTTGAAAAGTATGACCTAAGAGCCATGGCTGAAGGCTGGAACTAATCAGAATCCAGATGGATTGCTATTTAGTGACATAATATTTTGGCAGTAACTTGCTGGGGTGTCAATGAACATTTGATCACTTCTTCTTTAGGAAGGGTTCATTCAGTGCCACAATTAAGCAAAGAATGAAAATCACCAATGGATTGCTTTTTATCCAAGAGCAAAAACATCTCTCAGTTAAAAGTTTTTATTCAAAAAACATTAGAGACCTTTGAAGAGTGCTGTTGTAAGAAAACCATATTGAACATAGGTTGTGGAGAGACCCAGACATTCTTGTTCACTTAGATTGCAATTCTATACATAGAAGGATTGACTTCTATGCTTAACGCTGCTCTTTCCACATATGATGGTGATAAGAATTTCATTCTTAAATCCAGTGGGCTAAAAAGCAGCTCTGAGAAGGTTAAATCAGGATAATATGAGGAAGAGACTGCGATCTTAAGAATTCTTTAGTGGCCATTCTCCAAACTGAGATCCAGCATGGTTAGTTTCAAGTGTGTGTGTGTGTGTGTGTGTCCTCCAATCTCCAACAACAAATTTCCTAAGCAGGCCCCACGTGCTTTCTCTGTTCTTCCAAAGGCTAAAAGAGATCTTCCATTGCTATTTTCTATTGTAATCTCTGACATTCTTTGCTTACCCCTTAAAAATGTTCACCTCTGCAACAATACAAAAGAGGAATGCAAACTTTGAGCAGTTCAAAACTAACTATTTATTGGTTATAATACTCAGAAATCAAATCAGGTTTATTACAACCCTACGGCCAGATACAATCAAATAATGCTCAGAAGTAGCGACTCCACACTCAAATTATGGTTTGGGGTTTTTTTTAGGTTATTACATGCATGTTTCATTGGATTTTGCTGTTTATTACTCTTTCTTAGCTACTCTGCTGTACTTGTTATCTCCTTTATGACAAGGAGATAAGGTTATGTAAATCTCAAGGTTGTTATGAGCTCTAGGTAAATAAGTAAATAAATAGTATTCACATCTGCATGAGAAGTGCCTTAAACATACAATAACACATTTGTTAAATAATCAAAACTGCTTCATGCCAGGAACCAAAACTGCTGATGGAGGTGTATAGATACGTTTTCTTAGCATATTTGATTTTTCTCTTCCTCATTATAGACAATTGATTAACACATTTTCCAGCTTTTCTGTCAAATTACTCACAAGAAGGAACTTAATATTCTTTTTAAAACACCAAACAGCCATTAGGAACATAGAATTCAGAAGCCAAAGAGATTAGCAATCATTTAACCCAGCCAAAAGCTTGATTATATTTTAAAATGCCTCTGCTGCTTGGTCGAAATGCAACATTGCATTTCTTCTGTCAATCACAAGATGTCAGTGTATGTTCTTTATTTCTAAGGTCTCCTTAGATCTTTGTGTGTTCAAAATGTCTATGTAGAAAAGTATGTGATGTGTAATGTTAGCATTATCTTTTTATAGGCCAGTGGGAAAACTGATGTAATCTTTCTGAAAATATATCAAAACAAAGGTGACAACTGATTTTTTAAAAAATCTATTGCAAAAAGAGATTTGACTAATCATTAAAAATGCAGTCAGTGTAGACTCTGCAACATCTGGCAACTTCAGTTTCATCAAAGAATCACAACCTCATTTTTGTGTAATTTTTAAAAAATAAAAGCACTTTTTTGCAATTAATTAATGAGAAAGCACAACTACTTTTGATGTAGCCATCCCATAATCAGGCATGCCACTGTTTCAGTTAGAAGAGAGGGAGGGAGGGAGGAATTCTCCTAGTGAATAAACATTATAACCTGCCAATACTGATCTTTACTTGCAGACTGGTTTCTATGGGTTATCTTGTCAGTCTTTGATCTCATTAGGGTTGTGAAGGGTTAGAGTAGGTGTTAAAAGTCTGTCATCAGATGTTCACTATAACATTAATGGGCTTCTCTCCCTGAAAACAAACCCACAGAAGTCAATTTCCTAGAGGCCTGAACATTTTATCAATCAGTGTTCACTCATCTTTCTAATTCACAAATTATATCTTCTTATATCCCGACCTGGGACGCGGTGACACTGCAGGTTAAACCGCTGGGCTGCTGAGCTTGCCGATCAGAAGGTCGGCGGTTTGGCGGGCAGGTAACAGCGTTCCATGTAGTGCCGGCCACATGACCACGGAAGTGTCTACGGACAAACGCCGGCTCTTCGGCTTGAAATGGAGATGAGCACCGCCCCCTAGAGTCGGACATGACTGGACTTAATGTCAAGGGAAACTTTTACCTTTACCTATACCCTGACCTACCTAGGCAACAACAAATGTATGGGGGCCAGTGAACTTGAAGAATGTGTGAGAGTTATTTTTGTTTATTTAAAGTATGGTAGGAAAAATGTGCAGAGAAAAATGTGCAGAGCATGGCCTCTGGGCTTCTTCCCAAGGGCAGGCTACCTGAGCTCCACTCTGAGCCACATGATTGGGAGGGAAGGCCAGCCTCTGGCAAATGTCTCTTTCATAGATATGCACTGGAGGCATTTTTCAGGAATTCTTTTCTCCACACCTCCAGCCTTATCTGGCCTATTTCCAAACCTAATCTTTCATTTGTTGGCTTCTCCAACAACCACGCCAAATTTGCCAGTTTTTAGAGAGCTATTGTGCTGACAGAGAGACAATATCCTGCTTCCTTTTACACAGTTTCTTTTCATTTCTTTAGACTGGAAAGAACAAACACGACCAAGGCGAAAAAGAATAAGAAGATATTCCCAGGATAAAAGTTTCTCTTTTTTTTACGATTGTCAAATGAACATCTGAAGGATGCAATACTACCACGGGAGCCTCTGGTGAAGCCTCTGTTCTGCCATTGGACAGAACAATATGGGAAAAAATATTTGCTCAAGTAGCCTTGTTTAGGGCTTTATACATCAGGATAAAAACTGACTCAAATTGGCAGCCCATGCAATCCTTTCAACCGTGGTGTTCCTCTGCTAAGTACACCGGAAACACCAAATATACTCCTGATGTTCCCCCCCTCCCACCAACTATGGTCTCAAACCAGGCAGAAAGTACATTGCAATAATCAAGTTTTGATCTAAACAATGTCTGGAGCATTGTGGTAGTAGCTGGTGCATCAACCAAAAACAGTAAGGAGTGCTCCTTGTTGCTGCAGTAACTGTGTTTCCAGGAACAAAAATGCTTCTTGAACCATCCCCAAACTATATAACTATTCCTTCCATGCAGTCCTCTTCAGAACAGGTAAACTAGAAGCTCCTATCTATAAGACCTCCAACTTCCTGTATTCCAATCTGTATTGACCAGCCAGTCCTGCATCAAACGTCAGACTAGACTTACCCAGCTTCTCCTGGTTCAAATCAAATGGAGAAGTAGCAATAATCTTATATTATAGGGGACTAGTTCTCCTGCCTGACACTTATTTGGCAAAACAGTGCCTCCACAAACAATTTACCAGTAGTGGATGGGTGAATCTGTGCCTAAAATTATTCTCTCAATTTTCACTAGATCAGGAACTGTTGAGTGACATAAATTATCATATACTATTGAGGGACTATTTATTTTTTAAAGATTTTAGACAAGATAAAGAGCCTGCATACAAGCTTAAGCTGGCCAAGTGGTATAGATTTCTTAAAGATGGAAGAGGAATGTCATATTATTAACAATATGCATTGTTAATAGCAACTAGCAACTTGTTTTGTTACATATGCATCTATATCAGTCAGCAGAAAATCACTTTTTTCTTCTGTGCTAGGTTAACAAAGGAATGATGAATCTAGCTCTAGGTTCCTGACATAATTTGCAATGTAGTAAGTAATGGATCAGATCTTCTACCTGTGAATTATTACAAATGCACAAACGATGTGTAGTTGGTAATCTTTTATATCTTCCATCGAAATAGGCTGTTGGCATTGTCTGAAAATGAAGTTCTGTGAAAGCTTGTCTCAGGGAATGGGATTAAGAAGATATGAAAGCAGATGGTGATGGATAGTGCTGCTAATATTAGAGGAAATGAATTGAACTGATATGGATTGTTGCAATTTTATATGAATTTGGCTAAAACCTATGGTTGCAGATCGATGTATTACTACTACTTCTTCTTCCTAGTGTTATTCCCGTGCTATGGCAGGAATAACGCTAGGAAGAAATAGAAGAAATTACTACTACTACAACAGAGAAATAGAGGTAGATGCCATCAATTCCCTACAGATATTTGAAGATTGTGCCAGTAATTGGGTTTGGACACAAGTTCCAAATGAATTTAGACTTGGAAATTGGTTGATACTCCTGTGTCCCCTTTTTTCCACAACATCCTTATTTTTCCCATGATTCACAGATAAATGCAACTTTTTTTTCTCACTCAGGCCTTTTTTTCCTCCTTCTTTCCTTTTATTTACAACAATTTTGATACCATCCATTGAAAGAATCTGACTCTAGCTGTTCTTTATCATAAATTGGAAGGGGCAACATTGCTTGGACAAAGTAGCCACACTAGAGTTGTGACCACTTTCAGAGACTGTGTCTTTCCACCATAAATCTTGACTTTGACCTACACCATTTTATTTCGTAGGAAAGGCCTTTTTTAAAAAGAAAATGATAGCATTGAAAGAACATGTTAGGTTCATGCTTGGGACCTATAGTAACCCAAGGAAACATTTAACTTGTTTTGTTTTTGTTTTGACTGGTTGACATCTTGGACCATAATGCTAACTGCTTTGGATTCTCCTTTCAATTTAAAAACAATTGCCCTGAAGCTTAGAGAACCACACTTCACCTCCACCAATCCGCCTTCCCTGCCCCCCTCCCCACCAAATAATAAGTCTATCACTTCTTTGGGCTCTGGTGCAAAGAAATAGTATTTTTTGAATCCTGGCTCTTCTTTGGAAAACATTATGTGTGAAATATTCCAACTTGCATTCATCATCTTTTCAGCTGGCTATTAATTTTAGTATATTTAGGGCAAATAGATTTGACATTTAAAGGGCTGATGTATTTATTCTAATAAGTTGAAGGGCTCAGGAAACAAAATTAGCTCTTAAAGCAAGGTAAAGGTTGAGTTTCATCAAAATAAGAATCTTCTGCTTGGTCTACCCCACAACCCCCTACCCCCCACCAGGGCACATAACCAGCTAAATTCTTTTCAGTGCATTTGAATAGACAACAATCTGCCCTCCCATCATTTTGCCATTCAAATTAAAGTCCATTACAATAGAAAGAAAATAATGCTGAAAACATCTAATTTCCAAGTGTAAAAGCTTCATCAGAAAACAACTTTTTCATGTAAATTAGGCCTCCACCTTCTGGACTTGTTTAAGGCTGACCAGCAAGCCGGCAACCTCTTAAACATCCACCCCCTGTCCCAGATGGTTTCAAGCCCAGGAAAAAAAATTGAAAGGTGAGGAAAAATATAAAGGTGAGGAAAGCACTCAAAATAAGGGGTGGGTCCAATGTGGTCCCTGCAACAATTCTTCTTTTCTTGACACCTCAGGATGACAGACAGTAATCTTTCACACTTTTTTTTTAGCCCAATTAGGATGAGGAGCTGAACAAAGGAACTTACCACAAGCCAGCTTTTTAATTGACAGCCACTCCTAGAATTAAAAGATATCATCAGAGGTGTAGAGGAGGTAAATTTAGAAGGGCAGGAGCTCTTCACAACAGCCTCTATAATCCTTTCTCCCTTCTGAGAGTATAAAAGAGTGAAATAGGCTTTTTCTCAGCCTTCCCCATTCTAATCTGTCACAAACAGACCCATCTTATCATCTCACCTAATTATTTTGATGGTCTTTCAGACAGGAGTGTGGGGGGTCAAAAAAGTCAACATGGTGGATGCAACTGCACAATGCACATTTAAAAAAAGGAGCGGGGGTTTGATCATGCAGTAGGACCCACCATTCTTGGCTCTTTTGGCCCCCTGTGTGTCCAATTCTCTTTGCCTTATACCACCAGTTGTAGTTTTCCATACTGAATAATAGGGAAACTTCAATAGCCAGTGATCACAATTAATCACATCAGTGTATCAGAGATGCAGATTGTCTCTTCATTAAAGAAATGATAAAAAAGAATAAAGATTATCTCCAGCTGAGTTGGATTCCTGGTGATGTAGTTTATTGTCACTGACTTCAACCAGTTTTGTTTTGTTTTGTTTTTTATTCCCAGTGCAGACTCCATCTCTGAGATTTCCTTAAGACATCCCAACCATGTACTAAACAGGTACAAATCTGTCTAGCTTTTTTCACAATCAATCAAGATTAACTACATGCTACTACCACAGCTGGGCTAAAGCTAGGCAGTCAGCTCCAGCTGTAAGGACCGATGACTCAGGAGCAGTGATATTGGAAAACTGGACAGGGAGAGGTTGATGTCTGTGCAATATGACCCCACTCAATTGCTTGTGTGTGTGCGTGCGTGCATGCGCACCTTCGAGTCATTGTTGACTCCTGGCAACTGTCTGGACTAGCCCCTGCAGTTTTCTTGGCAAAGTTTTTTGAAAGTGGTTTGCCATTTCTTTCTTCCTAGGGCTGAGAGCAAGCGACTGGCCCAAGGTCACCCAGCTGGTTTTATGCCTAAGGTCTCCTGGTTCCTAACCTGGTGCCTTAATCGCTACACCAAACCTGCTCTCTACTCAATTACAGTACTTGCTTTATATTAATTCATATAGTATATAACAAACTATTCCTAAGCTGGCATCTGCCCAAACATTGCTTCAGTAAGATGACTGGTACTACACACTGCAGCTGTAGTATACATTAACAGTCTCAGGGCTTAGGTTCAATTCATGTACTTGACCTCAGATGGAGATATAACAGTGGGGTAGAATCCGATCTCATGGCTAGCTAAGCCAGTGTTTCTCAGCCTTGACAACTTTAAGATGTGTGGACTTCAACTCCCAGGATTCAATGCTGGCTGGGGAATGCTGGGAGTTGAAGTCCACACATCTTAAAGTTGCCACGGTTGAGAAACACTGAGCTAAGCCACTATTTGATGAGCTGTCTGAAACACTTATGGATGACCTGTTTGAAACATTTAAGGCAATATGGAGTTGCATTTGGCAGTTCCCTCGCTGCAAAAGAAATCAGTGGCTTCAAGGGCATCCGATCCAGCCCGTCTTGCAACTTTCTTTTCAACTCAGATGCTTATGGTGCTAATTTAGTAAGAGACTGAATGACCAGGAATGATAGTAAGAGACTGAATGACAAGGGGAAAGTAGCTAGTTTAACTCATGATTGTTCTTGTTCTGGGAGTTAGATCCATTTCAGAAAGAAATGTAAAAGAAGAATGGGAAGAACAATCAAACCACTTTCCAGTTGGCTATGATTACACTCTCTCATCATCATGACAACAAACAATGTTACTTGTTTTGGACTCTACATAACACAAGTCCCACCTTTGGACCCACTTAAATATGAATATTTGTTGCCTGTCTCCAGTCATTACTGCTGCTGCCAGAAAAGCTAAACGAAGGGGCAGAGAATCTACAGAACAACATGCCAAAGTATGTTTGACAAAGTTCATGGTAGAGGAGGGAAAGTGACCAGTGCATATATTTTGGAACTCTGCTAAAAGATTACTATACTGTCCCATTACAAAAGACATTTTTATTAATCTTGTCTTCAAAACTGTAATTCTGTTCGGAATTATTCTAGCATATATGCCAATTTTTTTGTTGAAATCCGCTCCCTTGAAGCGCGTGGTTTAAAGAAGCAGCTATAAAAGTGAACACCAGTTCTGAACTGATATTATGGACTGTTTTTCAACAGAAGTGTGTTACTAAAAAGCACAGGCTCCAAACACAGTCAAGAGTTCTTCAACAGGTGGGCAACCTCCCTTCCCATTACCTGCCCCTGACAGCTTACGAATGCTGTAGCAAGCGGTCTCCCAGTTTGAAAGCACTGTTTCTGCAGTGCCCACTGACCACAGGTTCCTCTTCGTGAGGAATGAAAGCATCCGGCCCTTTGGCATAGTCTCAGCGGTCACAGGGTTCTTTAAGGAATGGAGCTTTATAAGGAAAGCTTCCTGGAGGGCTCAGGCAGCATGAAACCTTATCTGAATAAAGGTAGGGCATCTGATCTTTGGCTTCTGCACTGAAAGTCTTTTTTCCCTTGCTGTTCAAATTTTAAATGTGGTGGTTTAGAAGACGTTGGTGTGCTCTTATATTTATTCCTTTCTCTGGAGTTTAATGCGGCTGTAAGTATGCCATATTGGTGTCTAGCTGCAGAAATCAATGGGATGAGGAGTATCGAGCTGAACTAAGAGGAAATATGGTAGAACTCATCCTTGGTATGGTAATAGAGAGAAAAAGAAAGAGGGCTGGCAGGAGCGTTTGACTTGGTTGATTTCATAGTATGGGAAGAGTTTTTAAAATATAGGTGTCTTTTTAGTGCACTTTGTACTAGGCTGGAGCTACCATAGATTGACTGCAAAAATCCTGAGGACCACTAGAGGACAACAGAGAGATACAGAAACCTCAGACTCACTTCTGCCATCTATTGGTTATCTGGATTGCCACAGCCCAGGTATGGTAGCTCTATGCTTGATGGTTGGGTGTCTTATTTTACAGAAGTCAATCTTTTAGTTGAAGGTGTCTTCATGCCGACCAGCAGTATAATTCTTCCTATAGGCATATAGGATTTCTACTGAGATTACAGCCATAATTTCAAAACTTGCATCAGGCACATCTGAATTTGATAAAAATGTGTTTATTCGTTTGATTCAACAAGTGTCATGACCCCATTGCAAGGCACAAAGAGCCTCACAACGTGGATCATGATCATTAAGAAAGAGAGGAAGGAGATAATTAAATCAGCGCTTAAACCAAGCACCCAAAGCACCCACACCTATGGAATCATATGCAGATGAATAGAAGGACTTCAGATAAGCAGCGATAAACCGCACCTGGTGCCCTGGAGGACACACCTGAACCAGGAGGACAAGGACAGCAACCGGGAAAACGCCCACACAGCCATCAAGAAACCCATCAAGGGGAATGGGGATAATGAAGGGTGGAGGAGCACGGGACCCGCAAGAGGGGTATAAACAGGGCACCTCACCACCGCACCCGCATTCCCGTTTTCCTCTCTGTCGATACCGTTTCAATAAACCGGAAATCCTTAATCCCTATTAAGTGAGTCCGTGTCTTATTCGGAGCGAGGCTGACCCTGACAACAAGGTATTGTTCCAGGTAGAAGTATTTGGGATTTCAACCAAAGAATATAATTTGAGGTCTCTTTGGAAAAATATTCCCTCATCAGCAGTTGGTGGGTGATTTATATAGGAAGGCCTTTTCAGTGCCAGTGCCCTTTTTAATGCTTTCCCTAGAAATCCCTTGTCTGGTATTTCATTTATGGAATTTTGTGAATTTTGTTTACTTGGGTAAACAAACCAAAAAAAAGTGACTCAATTTGTGCTGCTGCTTCAGTTGTTTGCTGTTTTGACTTTCCCATTATACTATTGAGTTGTATTTTAATATCTTGTTATTTTCTATTATTGTTTTTATTGTTAGTTTTTTCTGGCCTCCATTAATGAGGGCTCCATAATTGTGATTTTGTAGGCAGATAGAAATTCTGCCAACTGTGCAAGATGTCATCTGATTCCCATGCTAACCATTAACACAAAAATATTGCTAGTGACCCTGGCACATAGACTATAGATTATATTACCTTTGATCATCTATCCAGCACAATCTGGTTTTATCAAGAGTCATCATGTTTCTGATAATATTAGATTATTGTTTGACATCTTGAATATACATTCAGAAAAATGAGAATCAACAGTGGAGTTTCATTGGATGCAGAAAAAGGCCTTTGATAAGGTGCAGTGAAAATTTTTGAGACAGGTTTTGCTTAAATATGGATTTTCTCCCATTTTTATTAATTGGATAAATAAGTGGTTCTCTGGCCCCTTCAATAGGGTATCATCTCCTCATCTATCAAATATTTCATGGAGTTAATCTCATTTCTAATTTGTTATTGGAACTATTGCTCTAATTTAGGCTACTGTATATACAGAGGACATTGTCTAACAGCGGCTGGAGTTGATGCAAACTGTTATTGTAACCCAATGATATCTTACTGATAATTATGTGCATTCTAAATCATGTACTTCCTTTTAACTCAAATGTTTCTATGAAAAGTTGTTATAGTAGGGTTTCAATCCTTGCCTGAATTCTTTCCTTATTCCAAGCACCATTTTTGGAGAGAGAGAGAGGGAGAGAGGGAGGGAGAGAGGGAAGATATCTCAGCTAAAAAAATGATATAAATAGATAGTTCAAAATCCCATTAAATTTGTGGGAAAAGTTAAATGTTACAAAAATGAAAATTATTTCAATACATAAGTATTTTCCTAGATGAGTTCTTATGCTAATATCTTTTAATTACTCTAAGAAGATTAGAGTAACCTTTTTTTCATGGGAAAAAAACCCCTAGATTTTCTTTATTATTCAATTAAAACATCTCCTGATTTCACAATTGGCTTATATGCATTTACAGCATAAAATACTCCCTAACTGCTATCAGTATTGGAACATGCTTTAGATAAGTCTAGGTCTACAATATTTTTTTAATATACAATTAAAAAGTATCACTAAGATAGATCTTAGTAATGTGCATGAGCTCTGGATCAAAGGGTTGGAATATCCTATATTAAACATATTGCTAAGGGTCCTAAAGAGTATTAAGCATGTTTCTTGTGATCTTAAAATAAGACTAACTCAACAAAAAAAAAGTCACATATACTGGGCAGCCCAGATAATGCATCAAAAAGGCTGGTGATTAATATCATTATTTTGGAAGTGGAAAAAATGGTACAGAGGGGACACTTGTTCATATGATATGCGCCCCAGTTTGGTCTGATACCATAAGTTTGTTAATATGATTTTTTTTTTTAGTGCCTTCAAGTCAGTGTTGACTCCTGGTGACTGCCTGGACAAGTCCCTGCAGTTTTCTTGGAAAGATTTCAGAAATGGTTTGCCATTGATTCCTTCCTAGGGCTGAGAGAGAGTGACTGGCCCAAGGTAACTCAGCTGGCTTTGTGCCTAAGATGGGACTAGAACTCATGTTCTCCCAGTTTCTAGCCTGATGCCTTAACCACTACACCAAACTGGCTCTCTTTAAGATTACATTACAAATATTAAATAGTTTAAAATGTGAATGTACTTTTGAACTGTATAGCAAATCCCTGGAATTCATCATTATATGAGAAATTATCAATTTATCAAGCATGGAGGCAGAAAAATGTCACTCTTTGATGTTAGAAAGACAGTTCAATCCAGATTTACACTCTTGGATTACTAGTATGTATTCCCTTTCTATAAATGAGCTGGCTTTCTAGCAGTGTAAAAGAAAGATCAATATTATTTTGTGTGGTCAAGGTCTAATGATAAGTTGTTATTATAAAAAAAAATCCCTTCTCACCCCTGTTAAGGTGGTATGTGTCTTCCTCAAGTTCAGGTCCTCTACCAGAGGCCTGGGAGTTTGAGGGTCCTGCACAGTATCTTAGCTGTTCCTAGCACTGCACTCTTCTGAACAGAGAGCTCTAATGTTGTTCCTGGGATCTGTTGGAACCACTCTCCCACCTTGGGAATCACAGCCCCGAGTGCCCCTACCACCACTGGGACCACTTTGCCCTTCACTTTCCACATCCTCTCTAGTTCCTCTTTCAGGCCTGGTAGTTCTCCAGCTTCTCATACTCCTTCTTCCTGATGTTGCTGTCACTTGGCACTGCTACATCTATCACCACCACTGTTTTCTGGTCCTTGTCTACCACCATGATGTCTATTGATTGGCCAGTACCTGCCTGTCCATCTGGATCTGGAAGTCCCACAGGATCTTAGCCCTGTTGTTCTCCATGGTCTTCTGTGGAATCTCCATCTGTACTTGGGAGGGTCTAGCCTGTATACTGTGTAGATATCCCTGTACACAATGCCAGCTACTTGGTTGTGCCATTCAGTGTATGCTGTTCCTGCCTATATTCTATCCATGTGGTTTTTTGGTAAAAATATGGATGTGGTTTTTGTTCTGTTCTGTTCTGTTCTGTTCTGTTCTGTTCTGTTCCTACCTTTTTCTGTTACTTTTTGTGTGTGTTTTCCCCTTTTATTCTCTTTTTTCGTTCTTTCCTTTTGTACATTAAAACAAAAACTGACTACTTTTATGCCTCATTCCATTTTATTCAAGAGACCCTCTTGCTAACCTATTAACAGGTAGAAATGTTTACAAAGAGGAAGAGATAGGAAACTTTATTTCTGAGCCATAATATCCTCATGTAGTTCAGAATGATGAGGAAGACATATCTTTATTGTAACCTTTACAATGTCTGGGTGGTTCCCATGAGAACCTGGATGTACAAAAGAGGGTAAATATTATGTGTGAAGTGTCTTAATTAATCTCCTTGTTGATTGTGTAGCATCCATACTCAATCTGTATACTTCTTCTTGTTTGCTGGCTTGCTATATGTTTGTTCATATTTCTTTTTGTCTTCTTAGTATAATCTTCTACATGGGTACTCTCTTCATTAAGCCGTATCTGTTCACAGCTTTTCAACAGAAGATCAGATGGAAACCTTAGCCCAAATCTCCTCTGACTTGTATTGATTAGAAAAAGTAGCTAGTTCTGTTCTTTTAGGAATCATGGGATGTATGATACTCGGTTGGGATGCAGGTATACTTTTTTTGAGGAGATCACATTTCTGCATTTCCACCTTCAAGTTTATCCCTGGAAACCCCCATGAATAGTACATATGGGGATTTCCAGGTTCATGTGAAAACTCAACAATAACTCACAGGTATGTTTTTATTTTAAAAGAAATCATACCCAAATGGTATCACTATTCAAAATCATGCCCTCCTGTATACCGTAACTGAGAATAAAGATGGTTTCAGAACAATTAAGTCATGCATCCTTCTATGATAGGAATGAATAATCCATGGCTTGCAAGCCCTACACCATTGGCTAATTCAACAGCAAACCATATTTCTAAGTGTTTTCCACTTTTCCTATCTATTTTTACCAAGCCTCATGTCCCACCTCACCTTTCAATCGAAGAACACAAATCACAACTAATATTTTTCCATGTTTTCCATATTTTCTCATCCCTCTCATTCTCCACATTGATCTTGAAAGTAGATGCCACATGCGCTAACATAAGTGGGACCTGCTACAAAATCCTCACCACCTTACAGGGATGGTACTGTTCAGAAGTCAAACGGGTCCTCCTCCAAAATACCATAAGCTATAACAGTGGCTGCCAATCTCTTATTTTATGTTTGTCGTTATATTTCCATCGGATGTTTTGTGAACCACCAGCTAAGCATGCCATTTTTGACCTTTTTAACATAACCTATGGTGACAGGAATCTAGCTTATATATTAAAAACACATTTATGTCTCATAACTCAGCAAACGTATTTATACAGGGCTATTTGTGAATCAAATTATATTATAAATAATAATGTTACTCATAATACAAAGTAACATTATTATTCATATTACATAATCTTCTCACCTACTCCCCCAAGATCACCTGCAGCACCTTCTTAGATCGTTGGTGGTCTATGGAGCAAAGCTTGGGACTCTCTGAGCTAGAACAGACTCAGACAATCCATTTCTGACACTGCCATTCCCCACTGGTTTTCTTTTCCATGTAATGTTCCATACAGTATTTGGAGGCTGCTGGTGGGCTCAGAGGAGGCTGACTCATTACTGGATTGCTTTGGCTGAAAGAGATATCTTCTTAGGGTTTTTAATTTTTTTTCCTTCTGCATATCTCAGAGTTTACTCATGCAACCTGATAGCTCCCTCTTGTTTCTCAATGGCTTTGCTTTGACTCCCGTCCTGTCAGCACTCAAACATTTGAGTTTACTGTTGGTAGTGTATGACCTGCAGGATACTGTGATTAGCTCCACCTGATGCCAAACTGAGATATGCAAGTTAGGTAGTAAGCAACTCTGATTACTGGGCCAATTCATACTGTATCATCCTAGCTCTTTAGGAAGTGTTTCAGCTACTATCTTCTGCATTTTGGGTACTGTGAAGAATGAGGCATATATAGCCTTCATTCCTACATTATCAGTCTCTGAAAATAGATATTAATCTCTAGCTCCAGACCAGAATGTTCTTGTGGTGCCATAAATCATGAGAATAACAAATATACCTTAAATCATTTGCATGCAGTAGAAATTTCTGAGATAGCTAAGATTAGAATTTTCAAAGAGAGGATGAATTTCTTGGAAGTCAAGGATTTTGCACTTTAGAAAGACACTGACCTCATAACACCTGATTTCAGGATCAAAGCTCAGATGTGAAAGGAGAAGCTGTAGCTGTACATTTGTAGCCCTGTTGAGGTGCTAAAGAATTCCTTCAAGGAGTAGAAAAGGAATTTCATCTGAAAAGCCCTTGGTCTTCAAGATATTTTAGCTGATGAAATTGGTGACATGTTGGCTGTTTGGCGCTGGTGTTTTTATGTTTGCTGAAAACTTTTTAAAAAGACTATTTGTTATTAGCTGCTGATGTGCATTTGTAGGAGGGCAGTGCACAGCTATTCATGGGATATAAGTTCTATAAATAAATAAAGCAAGCAAGCAAATAGATAGTTATATAGTTCGGTCAGTCAGTTGCATCTGGATGAATCAGGTGATTTCCGTGGCTATTCTATTTTTAAGTGGTCACAACAATAGAAAACTTGTCTAGCTTCTACCACTTCTGGTGAGAATGGCGGACTGAATGGCTGTGCCCGCTGGTTCAGCTGGTGGAGCTGACAATGTGGTAATTTTTTTCAGGCTCAGGCAGGTTTTCCTGAAGCCCAGAAACATTATCCGGATCAAGGAGAATACCTGAAATCACCCCCGTCTCTCCTCCGGACGGCTGCTTGCAGCCAGAAGATCGCAAACAGCATTTCATGTTCAACTGATAAGAGCCAGCTGGGAGGCAGGGACGTCATCACTTTCCAAGCCATGCCATAGCTTTAAAGGGACACTAAGATTGGCCACTGTATTTCTAAATCACCAATTTGTATTTTTTTTAAGCATATGTAACCCAAGAGAGGCTTTCTACAGTGAGGAGAAGCTGGCTTTCTTGGTGCTTAACGTTATTTTTGGCATTACTTTTAAAAAAAAATCTTTTAAGTTTTGGATTTCGTTTTCCTTCCAGAGAAAATTCTAAAGATTGAGAGTAAGCAACTGTCTTCCTGTTATTATTTTTATATTAAATTTGAAGATAGTAGCATTTTCCTACACGTTGAATCAACTGATTTGAACCTTCAGCTTTCTGTCTTCACTTTCCCTTGAGAACTGTCTGCTACCTCACTTTCACTTTATGTAAACCCACTCTGGAACTCTTCCATATCTTCGACTTTCACTGGTTAAGCTCCTAGGGGGTGCCATAATCTACTGTGTGAGACATGGAAGATTTCAAACAGATTCTTTCTTACCCTCACCAGGATTTTAAACAGATTTCTTCTGACTTCTATCAAGCTTTTATGCAAGATATCCAGGACATTGTAGAAAATATGAGTTCTAAAATGTGCCATCAGGCTGGGGACGTGGTGGATGAAACTGAGGAATTTAAGAGTAATAGAAAGGTTTTTTTTAAGACTGAGATTGGGATTTTTATCAAGATGCTGGATGAAGGTTGGATAATGGAGTTGGAGAAATCTAAGGGAGAGAGTGATCTGCAAGCCATAAGTAAAATCGATCTCCTGGTGGAATGCCATGAAAGGAACCTGGAATCTTTGAGGGGGGCAGTTGGGCTGATTCTTTCCAAAGGAAAGCTCTGTGCACATTGTGGGGATATGTAACTGCTTTGGTTATTTTGAAGTGGGATAAGGGTTGAAGAATGTTCACCTGGCTTGCTTTAAGGATTTGATTGATGCTATTTGCCTTTAAAGATTTGGATTTACTGTTTTGAATTGGCTTTGTTTTTTTATGGTTTATTAAGATTAAAATTACTAAAACTGTTGTATTAGGGTTAAAGAATGTTTATCTGGTTTGCTTTAAGGATTTGATTGATGTTATTCCCTTTTAAAGATATGGAATTACTGTGTTGAATTGTCTTTGTTTTTTGGGTTTATTAAGATTGGGATTATTAAAATTGTTGTACTGTTAAGTATAATAGCAGACAACTTATGTGCTTTTTAATTTGATTCTTATTGTAGTAGACAGAAATGTATAGAATAGTGGTAGGAAGGGAATAATTAAATATGTTTTATCTTTTGGAGGGGAGAAAGATGTTTATGTGTTAAAGCGGAATGACTTATAGAAATAATGTGGTGTTTTGGTTTAATATATAGTAAGGGATTGATTATGGAAATTTTTGTATATCCTTGCTGTTAAAAGTCGGAAGCTACATCTTTTTGTAAATTTGAAAAAAAATTCTCTTGTGTTTCCTCACTTTTTAAGTTTTTTTTCTCTCTTTGTAGTTTTTTGTTTTTTGTGGTTTTTATTCTTCTCTTGAAACCTAATAAAATTTACTATAAAAAGAAGAAAAACTTGTCTAGCTTTTTCAGTGTTTGATCTTCTCTAAGCCTTCCATGGCAGACTGTATTCGTGGCTCTCCCAGATTAACACAGCTGCCTCTTTGGAAATCATATAAGGTGAATCCCATTTTTAAAAATGCAGGTGAGGGCCCTGGTCAGACTCCAGAAAACATCCATTTACAGGAAAGCACCTACAATTCCTTTGTTACCTACTTGCACCAGTGTAATCCGTTTATCAGGGTTTTGAAGCAACTTGCATAGCCAGCAAATCATTAAACACATCATTATTCATGTAATTGCCAGAAGAAATGGACATCTCTTCAGTTGGGTGGCATGCTGGTGTAATTCTTCGTTTGAAGTCAGCGGCCAGCAATTATATCCTTAATTTGCAGAGAGGTGGGGGGTACTACAGAGGAGGAAGAGAAATAGGAAGACATCAAGGCCACTTGCTTTGAATGTTAGTGAACAGGTGTCCTACCAAGCTAAATGATTTGTGAATGATGCTTTACTTTATATCCCATTTTACAAGAAGACACCAAACCAATTCTTTAACATTTTAGGCTTTGGTTGAATGTACATAAAAGAGCCAGTTGCACAGATTAGCAAGACACTGGGGTCACGCTCATTTATGATCACTCTGAAATGTGCAGAGTATTGTTACAAAAGCAGAGGTAAGTCTCATCTTCCAATTCAGTAATGCCACATCAGTTTTCTCAGAGTTTGTTCACAAAAATATTGGAACATTCCCACTGCCTACTCAAGTTGGCTTAATCAGAATGGTATAACTGGAAGAGGTGGATTTTTGCAAAAGCATACAGACGGTCTCTTCAACACAAAAGATGTTCTTAGATTCACCATTTCTACTTATGTCCCTCCATAAATTTATTTATTCAATTTCTATAGCCACCCAGAGTCACTTGCTGAGATGGGCAGCTATAGAAATCAAATAAATAAATAAATAAATAATTGCTAAGCTCATCACAGAAATCCCATAACGTCGTCATTGATCTGTATTTCAGTTGTACATAATCTATCAAATTACCACCATTGCAGGAATAAGAATGTAAGGTATAGAATAACAGATTAATAACAGAGTTATAGGGATTACTGACACAAACTCTAAAGCTTTATAACTTTAAGATCTAAATATAAGAACAGTACTTAATTATTGACATTAAATTAAATAATATAATAAATTTATAATAATAAATTTAAATTAATAATAATAAAACAACAAAGTCTTAATAGACCAGTCAGACAGCACTTCCTTGGATGTTGCTAAATTCTGCCATACAGCTGTTAAAAGTAGGTAGGAGCTGACACCTCCCAAGTATGTTTTTTGGACTCCTGCCATTTAGGGACAAAGTCTTTGTTTTAAGCAATACCATGATTTACTCTCAGTTTTTAGGTTAGTCTTAGCTCAGTTTCTAGGTCCTTTCAGTTTAGTATTAACAGCAGTGTGCTATATCCATTTATAGAAAGTAATCAAAATCTATGTTTTTCATATGGTGCTGTTGTTAGATTATTTCTGTTTTGTTCTTGCTTTTTTCTTTTTGCTTTCATTCTTTTTTTAATGCTGGTCCTTGGCCAAAATAAAGGATTGATTGATTGATTGATTGAGACGAATACATGATGATACAATGTAAGCAATAAAATAGAGTAGCATAAAATAAATGAAATAAAAGAAAAATGTACTACAAACAGTGAGCAGATCAAACTATCTAGGCTATATTGTCATCTTCTCACAGATTACATGACATAAGAAATTCATTAATGCCATAAGCGGGTTATTTGAAATTATAGGAATAAGAATTTAAGGTTAGGGTTAGGTTGTTGAAGACTAATATCAGCTATTTCACCATGTCTAATTAAATCATATAACAGGATCAGCAACTTCCTCTCAGTTTCTTTTTCTCTGTTTCCTGTAAACCAGACAGGATCTGCTGTGGGTGGGAACAGCTATTTAGAAGGATGGGGAGATCAAAGAGTTGTTGAAGTGGTTAAGAGATGACACTTCATTGTGGACAATTATTAGCCTCTTCCGAGCCTCCCTCCAAACTACAATCTATTGCTCCAAAGCTTTCATTATTTCTTTGCTTTATATCTCTTACTAATTCCTAAACTCTACAAAAGAAAAAAAAAACATGGGAGGATATTCAGCTTAAAAGCATGGGTGAGCTTCTCCCAGCAGTGAACAGCTAAAGCACTTCCTATGCCATTTTCTAGCCTCCCCCCGCCTCCCCCCACAAGTTTTTTTTCAGGGAACCAAGAGGGGTCCATGAAAAGAGGGAAACAGGAAAGCCCTGCTGGGAAGAAAACAAACTCTGAATCCAGGCTAGAATTTATCTTTTGAAGAGCACCTTCTTCCTCAGATCTCAAGCCCACTGGGCCGCAGAACCTGTAATGTATTGGCAAGTTAATCAATTGATCTAGTTTGTCCAGCTTCTGATCAAAACATTACAGGACAGGCAGGGGAGATGTTTGGCTCCTCTCTGGCTCTTCGATTACAACAGGAGTAGAATGAATGGACCAGGAACATGTTGCACACCCTCCCTATTGTTTTCTGAATAGCACATAGATGTCCCAAGTATCACCGCTACAATGCACTGTTTTTACAGCCTCGCCAGGTTGCCAATGGCAACCCTCCATCTTCCTTGTGTTTATGTCGCAACATGGGTTTTTCCAAAGTAGGAGGCCAAGGCTCAATTTCGTTTCTGCTCAAATAACCCCAATGTACAGTTTTTGTGTTTCCATACAGTAAATATATGATCAAAACAGGCAATAAGGGTGCAGCAGAGCAAAAAAATAATAATACGAAATTAAAAGAGTGGTTGGATTCCAGCCAGTTCCAACATCTTGGATCAGGAAGTGAGATTTGTCTTTGGTAGGACTGCCGCTTGATACATTTAGTTACTTGGTCCTGCAATGAATCTGTGAGCAAAAGTACTGTCAGTGGGATGTTGGAACAATTATCCTATTCTGTTGTTGTTGTTTTCTTTGCTTTATATCAGTCTATGTTGATCAGGCTTTTTTTGTAAACAAGTCACAAAATGTGGGTGTGTAATGTGGCCTCTTTCAAAGTACTTCATTCTATTCAACATCTACCCGTTGTTGAGTTTTCTTTTTGTTTTTCCCTTCAACAGATAGCCAGCATTATATGATCACTTAGCAATCCTCACTAAGGATTGAAGATTGGGGGGGTTCTTCTGATTTCAGGGAATTCCCAATCTATTATGTGGATTAGGGGGTACCCTCCAGATTTAGCCTTTCTTCCCCTAAATATTTTTGCCTTTTGCAGTCTTTAATTGCAGTCTCTCTCCTCCCAGGAGAATCCACATTCATGTCTGAATTTCAAAAATCAAGGAAGGGATGATGTGCATTTGACTTACATCTCTACAACTCCACACTTAAAACTGGGTAGTTCTAACATTTAGTCCTAAGGATTTAGCCTGGAAAAAACATTTGGGGAGCTGCTGCCATAGAGCTAGTTAGATGAAAATTGGAAAAAAGTGTAAGGCAGCTTCTGATCATGAATTGAGAGCCAGTCTGGTCTAGTGGTTAAAGCAATGGGCTAGAAACCAGGAGGCTGAGAGTTCTAGTCCTGCCTTAGGCATGAAAGCTGGCTGGGTGACCTTGGGCCAGTCACTCTCTCTCAGCCCAACTCACCTCACAGGGTTGTTGTTGTGGGGAAAATAGGAGGAGGAAGGAGTGTTAGGTATGTCGCTGCCTTGAGTTATTTATAAAAATATAAATAGGAGGGGTAGAAAATTAAATAAATAAATAAATTGTTGCTTGCTTTTTTTTAAAAAGCAGCATTTCTAGAGGATGCTTAAACTTGCTCTGGCTGTACATCTGGATTAGAGACCACATTTTTTCCCCCTCTTGGTCCTCAATCCATTCCCATGCTTCCTCATAGAACGAGGAAGGAAACGTTTGTAGAAATGTGAATGCCTAGTATTAGAGGGAAATGCTTCTTCTGAGTTTTTCCCAGATTCTTCTCTCTCCTGCCCCCACAGCACACCTGACTTTTATATCTCTGGAATATGATCAGGCTGCCTATGTAAAATATACTCAGATCCACTGGATAAGCCAACAAGAATTAGTTCTGATTTAAAGGCTTTAGGATTGTGAAATAGGTTCAGACAGGCTTTGGGTGGTGTCCCTCCACTAAAAAGGAAAGGAAATTACATTACTTGGAATATTCATTGTATTCCTTCAATATAACAAGTTTCTCAGTGAGTATTCAAAAGTCTTGTTATAATATACATTATCAACTCAAGAGCTGAAAGATGTTCACAACAAAATGCACTTTGAATAGCTATTTGTTGTTCTCCATTGACACTTCAGCAAAAAACCTGTGTTAAAGAGCTCTCATAAGGACAGAGGGTAGATCATAGTTGATCTAAAGTACTCCAAAAAGAGCCACTGTGGATATATTCTAGATATTTAATCAATTACATTTTTATTCTGCCTTCCATAGAAGTCCTGTTCTTGTGAGATAGGTTAGGTTGAAAGGCAAGAACTTGCCCCAAAGTCAAGGATTTAAACTCATTTCTACCTGGGCCATGTCTACCATTGTATCTAAAGCACAGTGTTGGATTCTTATGTTCTAATTACTAATACATGTCCTATGTTTACAGCAACTTTCATCAACTTGGTACCCCCAAGTGTATGGAGACTGCAACTCCTAGAATTCCCATGATTCACCCCAAAATAACATTTCCATCGTGTTCCGTGTATTGGTTCAAGATGGTAATTACTCCTCTCTATTAGCTGAAAATGAGAGGTAAATTCACCTTCCCAAATAACTTTTTCCAGTGATTTCTGTTGAGTATACAGGCCCGCAACTAGGGTCTATGTCACCCGGGGCAAACATGGATTCCACACCCATTTTGGCGCCCCCCCCCACACTCGTTTTGGCGCCCCGCCCCAGTGTGGCACCTGGGGCACATGCCCCACTTGCCCCTCCCCCAGTTGTGGCCCTGTAAGTATATGGATAAAATATAAAGGGCATGAATGTCTGAACAGAAGAATAGCACCACCTTCTGAAATTGGCCCTCCAAATAAGAGCAGAATCACCGGAAGAACTGACAGCTACACAAAGTGCTGAGAAATCCGAAAGAACCAAGGGGATCTCATTCTCCCATTGCTTTCCTGGCATGGGTAATTCAGGAGGACAGGATTTTTTTTTTCTCTAAACCAGACATGAAACTGGATCAAAAGTAAACTAGAAAATCAGTTTCATCCAAGATTGTCGGGACTTGATTAAGTGCTGATTTGGACCATTTTTGACACTAATAATAACAAGAGTAAAGTCTCCTTCAAGTTGAGCACAAATTCAAAGAAGACTTGACTTTATTAGCAACAAGAGGAGGCAGAGATGAAGACCTATTTGTCAGCTGAACCATAGCCTGGGCTATACACCTGTTTTTCTGTGTGGAATATTCAGCACAATTTTCACAACTGAATGGGAGCATATGAACTGCAGCGTGTGACATGGCTTCTCCAAAAGCACAGATACGAGGAATAACTTCATAAAAATTTACAAGTCCTGTTCATTAAGTGGGAGAGTGTTATTCTAAACCATCGTGCAAGGCTGGGAATTACTAAAGCAATAGATCAAGTGTAAATGAGAAACTCCATAATCGAGATCTAGACACCTTATCTAGAATCATGTGATGAGCCATTGGCACTGCCACAGTTGGGTTCTTCTGGCTCACCCACCAGTGAACTCCATAATGCCAAGAGCCAACACATTGATTAAATTGCTACAATGGCTTTGGTAAAAAGAGCAACCCACAGGACTAACAGATATTCAGAGACTGTTACATTCATCTTTTAAGTTCCTTGACTTCACTGGGCATGGTAACACATTCAAACTGCAAATGAAGGCAGATGATAATAACCAACAGTTTTCTAATCTGTTGCATACCACTTCAGAAGATGATACTTTAGAAAAGCATGCTTGTTATCTATTAGCCAATTACCTTTAAAAGCCTTTTTTTTTCTGGAAAGGTCACCTTGTTTTTGTCTTATAACACAATTTGTAGGGTTGCAATTGACAAGCTACTTTTTTTAGTAAATAGAGATCTCATTCTCTCTCTCTCGCTCACATGCACATACTTGACTTGAAAGAAGTATGTATATGTGAATGAAATTCCTTTAAAACCTGTTCTACATTTTTAAAAAATCAGGTCAAGCTAGACTCCTGGGGACTTCATGGATGCATTCATGCTGTTTTCTGGGCAACGGGACAGACATATTTTACTATTACCTTCTTTTATGGTATTTTATTTCCCAGCCTAATCCACAATCCTTATATTTCCTGGAGGTCTCTTCCCCAACTAATAATCAGGTCTAACCCTACTTAGCTTCGGAGCCCAGGCAAGGTCAGCCAGATGCTGTGATCTTCTGCAACTGACCTATATTAACCCTTGCCCACCTGGTGCTCCTCACAAGTATTGGGGCTCAATTTCCAGAATTCAGAGCAGTGTTGACTAGGAATTCTGGGAGCTGTAGATACAGTAAATCTGGAAGGTGGTACATTGGGGGTTAATTTGGTTTTGGATCTACTTTACAAAATATTGCCATGCTGCTATGAGATCAGGTTAAAATTCTGAAATCTTTAATACCCTCTTAGCATGTAATTTTAGTTACAATCTCATTGAATTGAACCTTGGGTAATTTGCTTTGGAGTAACCTGGCATAGAAAAGTGCTAAAATTGGGTGGAGGGGCAGTGTTACTTGCAGTTAAAAAGGACAGATCCATTCAATATTTTTCTTATATGCTCCCTTGGTCCTACACTCTGCAAGCTATTAATATTGCATTCAGGTTCAGCATGAAGTCTGTTAAGTTCATATATATATGTATATGAAATGCACAGGCACTTCCTTGTTAAATTATTACTGTGTTACCCTGAACTGTAAATGACCCTTTTTGCTTATAAAAGAAGCAGCTGTTCTTGCAATTGAAACCACGGTTCATTACAAATGACCTCAAATCCTGGGGTAAAACTTCCTCCTTTTTACTATTCAGATGTCGACTTGCTAGATATAAACAATAATCAACATCAGGATGAAATCTGACTGGAAGGAAACCACTATATTCATTTGACAAAATGACAGTAGTTCTTGAATCCCCAAGAGGGAGGCAATGCTTAAATGACCCTCAAAGAGACTCGTAAGAGCTGGGCTGCCAACTCTGAATCCTTAAGCATACAAGTGGAGAAGTACTAATTAATACACTTCTTTCACATTAAACACTGGCAAAGGATTGAGAGAAAATGTGCTATATTACTTTGCCTGTGGAATATTCCTTAAGAAGGGCAAGTGATTTAAAATTCTGAGGAAACTTTATTTCTTATCATGCCTCTCCCTGTATGTTAAACCATCCTTAAATATGATACGGTGGAATGAGCTTTATTGCTGAACGCAATTATCAACACATACTGTACATTGGAGCACTGAAACTATAGGCTTAATCTATGCTAACATTATGCTAGCTGATCCCTTCAAGATTTGGTCTGTCCTTCATGCCAGTGGATCCATCCCTGGAATCTCCTACACAATGGAATGCTCCTACACAAGGCATTTATTATGCAGTCTTCTGCCTCATCACTATTTTACTACCGGGAATGGACATCATTTGTTACCTGCCAATTCAGTCTTTTTTTTTAATTTTAAATCATTAAGCAGGAAGAGAGTCATTAACTTGAGCTGGGCGGTCATATAAATTGAATAAATAAATAAAAGAGAGCAGAAATGAGCCATATGATCACAAGGGCCCTTGATGTTCCCCCTATGCCCAAAATCCACCCTCTTTGAGTGCTGGAACTTCAGCAGAAGATTGGAATATAAATCTTCATAATTAAGAAACTGAGGAGACTACGCATCTCCCCACCACTAGGAAAAGGGCGTCCAAAGGCTGAAAATGGGTGGGGGGGATGGGACAGGAACAGATTTTGAACCTGTTCTTCTTACTAGCAATCATCACTTGCTAGGTTAGTAGAAAGCGCTGCTGACATAATGGCAGTGTCACTTGCCTTAGGGTTTCCAGGGGATTAAGACTTTGTAAATAATAATGTGGGGATGAGACAAGGCTGTGATCATCAGTGGAAGGATAAGACTGAGGTTGCCAAGTCATTCTAAACTTCCTTAGATCTGATCCCTCTGCTGTTGAAGAACATGACATTGAAATTGTTATAACTGTTCTTAATGAAGGGTACAGTACAGCCTCTACCCACCTCCAGTACTGTTTTGATAAAGCAGTGGAAACCTTGTCAATAATGTTCCCCAAAAAGCTCCCTGTACTGACTTTATTAAATAATAAATAGCATTTCTAGTATCAGCCTTCAGCATCATATTTATTTTCAGTAATGCATTTTTGCCCCACAAAGAGATGACAGAGAGCACTAAGGGGGGAGGTTTATTCCTGGAATAGTGCTTTGTGACCACCCATGTCCACCAGAGCAGCCATGTTGTGAATAGGCAAATCTCCCATGGCAGCCATTTTGTAACTATGGCTCAGCACATGCTTTCAGCTTTGCCCTCATTTCAAAAAGGCTGCCTCCCTCTGGGGCCAAGGATTCTGCAGCCAATCCTGACCACCCCCAATGATGCAAAATCCTTAGAAGGGAGTCCACAGAACACATCTTGGGTCATGTTGGGCACTGTGAAAGGAAGGAAGAAAAAACTTTGCCAGTGAGGAGCACCACAAGGAAAAAGTAGTTGACACTCAAAGTAGGCATCTCATCCAAACAGGCAGGCCTGAGAAGACATCTCAAAAGAGCACTCTGCCTACTACAAATGTCTCATTAATCCCTCTTTTTTTGCAGCATATGTAATCCGTAGGTTTATTAAACTATATTGGCCATCCTGTTTCCCACCATTAGATATTCGTTGATGTAGGTGCATTTAGGAATTCATTTATGTCAGGGATGAGTATCCAACTTGGTTTATGTAGACGAACTCCATCTGGGCATTGCTCACTACTATTGTGGAAAGATGACATAGTTGGCCTGCCATTCTGGGATTTGTGCATACAGATGGTTCTGGGGGACACTGAGGGAGTAGTCAAAAAAATAACTATATTTTAGGTCTTTGGGGGTAAAATTAGCATTGCTGCTAGGAGTCGATGGGATGGCAACTGGGCTACATTACTGTTATGCCAGGATAAGGGATATGAGAATTAGCTTGTAAATGTTGTATCATTTATTAATGTTAAATGCTGACTTATTCATTGGAATGAGCCTCTTTATGTTATGGATCACTTTGTATTACTTCAGTGAAGGGTGATGTGCTGTGACATTGTCTAGGAAAAGTTATGTTCAGTCTAAGTTGCACGAACACGCAACATGTCAATGTTAACAACTGTGAAGTCTATTCAAAAGTAAAGTGTTCTGAGTAAGATATAATTTGTTCCCAGGTAAGAGCAGATAGGATTCCAGCCTCTATCTACTTACGCAATTCCTAAGATGTATGTTTTCCTTTTGTGCTACTCTGAGTTTCTTGTCACCTTCTAGGGATTCTTTCTTCACTGACATCACTCCTTCCCTTTGTTGTGCGTGACCCAGCTCCTCAAGCAACCTCTTCCAATCTCTCCAGGCTCCATGATATCTTGGCTGCATAGATATTAAAGTAGTAAATATACTAGCATCTGTTTGCTGGTCAGTGAGCCGAAATCACCGCCACCAGTCAGATACCCAGACATGATGAAATGATGATACTCGCCTGGGTTACGTGTATGTACCCCAAATAGTAAATAAGTAAAAGGAATGTAATGAATTGGATATGGGACTCCTCCAAGACTTTTCTATTAATACTCTAAAAGGGAATTAAGTTATTCCTCCAGTCTGATGGCATTCAGATATGTTAGATTTCAGCTCCCATAGTTGAATCAGCCAAGGAATTGAAGGCCACATATCTGGGAGGTACTAATTTAATCGTGCTCCCATGTAACAGGGTAGGGTTTTTTCCAGGTTTAAGACAGTGGTACAATTCTCTTTAAAAAAAAAAGTTACCATACTATACCAACAGTATACCCAAGGCAGGGGGTGGATTTTCTTGATTTCCTGTTCCCACTGCAATCTCTAAACTCTATTCCAAATATTTCCAAGAACTCAAACAAATTCTGCAGAAAACAATCTTATGACAAATTGGTGAAAAATGGCTTCTTCTTCCCCCTCCTGTGAGTGGTAGTTTCATCTTGATTGTGGACTCGTCTACAAAGAATATCCAAGAGTTTATAATACTTGCAGCATAGTATTTGTGAGCTCACCAGGTTTTCATTTGCATTAACTAAAAGCCCCTGGGGGTACTTGTAGCAATTCAAAAAGTATAAACAAGCTGACATACAAATAAACAGCTGACATGCAGGAAAGACAGGACAGCTGTCTGCAGTGTGGTGTGGTAGTGGTAGTGCCACTACGAAAGAAATATAATCAGAATTCCAGCTATACCGGGAAAATTGATACTCCTGAGAAAGCCTTCAGGGGGCTGAGATCAACAGTGTTTTCAAAGGTTTCATATAATACTGGTGTCTTAGTTTCTGTCCAATTAAGTTCAGACATTCATTGCTCACAACTAAACTTCTACACTGAAATGGTTCACTAGATGGACCTGTTCTTCTGAGAAAACAGAAAATAGGAGATATCTAGAGAGTGTAAATGTTTTCCTGATATGTATATTTCACTATTGTGCTCCACTCTGTTGTTGAGGCTATTGAGTTGGATCCAGGTTTAATTATAAGTGAACCCTTGGAATGGATCAAGATTAACTTGGCCCACTGAATTCAATGAGTATGAACCCAACTAATGATGATGCATTCACATATTGATACTGTACTGCTCTTGTGTTGATATTCTAATGTTATTGATTCTTGATGCCAACTTTTATATTAGTCTTTAACTAAAGTTCTCTTTTTTAAAATTTAAATATGAATATATTCAAAAGACTATCTTTAAGCCTTACTGAGAATCTTATGATAACCCTAGGTTAGTAAATTCTTCTTGCCTTAATATTTCTCCATTGCAACCTGAAATGATACCTCTACCGCTGCAGTCACAAGATGGTATAATCAATTATTAATTTATTTTAATTTATTTTTTTAAAAAAAGAACTTTAAACCATCCAATACCTGAAGCTCCCTGGCTGGTTTACAATAAACACACCCAAAAAGAAAAAAAATACAATTTGAGGTCAAACACATCCCATAAAATCAAATAAGATACAAAATAAAGATACCATACAAACTAGGCAGCACAAGGTGGTTGTCAAAATCTAAAACAACACAATACAAATTAATATATGATAAGAATATAATTAAAAATCCTGGGAAAATAAGAA
Organism: Candoia aspera; assembly: GCF_035149785.1. Taxonomy (NCBI): domain Eukaryota; kingdom Metazoa; phylum Chordata; class Lepidosauria; order Squamata; family Candoiidae; genus Candoia; species Candoia aspera. Next base: position 72,998,400 of record NC_086158.1, on the reverse strand, counting down.
GGTCTTCACCTAGCGCCAAAATGTTGCTAACAAGAATACCAGGCAAGTAAGTCTCTCTGGAAAGGGCATCCCACAAAAGGGGTACTACCACGGAAAAGACTGACCTATCTCACCTCCTTTGTGGGAGGGGACCTGGAGGAGGGCCTCACTGGAAGATCTTAAGGTCTGAGTGGGTACACACGGGAGAAGGCAAATGGGGGAAATGCCTAAAGACAAGAAGAACAGGAAGGGGAAAGGAAAAGGAAAAGGAAAAGGAGGAGGAAGATGATGCAATGGTCTGCTTTGACATCATAGCTTATTCACATAATTCCCTTACCTGTTTTCATGATACCAAAGGGAGGATTTTGCCTTCCTGAAAATCAATATACTTTAAAGTTAGTAATACTTCCGATAGAGCTTCTTTATGAGAACAGGAAATCATATAGATTGTATTTCAGATTCTGTGAATTATAAACAGAAGTTTATAATAGTTTAGTTCTTTTAGTCTTTAGTCTTTCTCCTCATAAATATCTTGTTTATCAACAGTTATTGCTGCAGGTACATATTCTCACATCTGGTTGTTACAGGTCATTACAGTGCAATAGCCTAGTTCATACATTGTAGTATAACATGGTTTATATAATCTGGTTAGTTGAATAAACCACTATTTGTTGGATTCACACAACACACTAAGACACAAGTCAATAACTCTCCTTATGATTTCATGGAATGTGGGAACACCATCACTGAGTGATTGCTTAACAGTTCATCCTTTGCCTATGAAGTTTGTGAAATGTAATCTGTTTTGTAACAAGCATCTCTTAAAAACAAACTGCAACTAGCCAAGTTTTAAATTTTGTTTATGACTCTCTACAGGAAAGCTCATCTCTCAATCTTTCATCTCTCAATCTTTCAGAATCCAGTTTAAAACAAACTCCAAACTGGGGCCAACTGTACTATTTTCGCTGTAACAAGCAGCGGTGCCTTTATGAGCCTGTGCTTGTAACCCAGAGGTTTGCCAGCCAATCAGGACCTATCCTTTCTAGCCAATAGCTGAGCAGAGAAGGATGTCAACCAATCAGAAGTCATTTGCTGGCCAGAAAAGAGTGTCTTGTTCTGCTCCTTGCAGTCTGTGGCTTAATTCTAATCCCCTTCTCACTTTGCAAAAAGAAAAAAAAATGCTAGTATTTCCATGTGTTTCTGTACTCACTGTGTTCAAATTACCATTGCATCAAACTTCTCCGGCTGACACACTCGCAGTCCTGCATTTTGGTTGCTTTCCCTAATCATGCCAGCAAGCTACTAGGAGAGGATCCAGCAGTGGGAGGTGTGAAGCCAACAATTCCACCAAGGACAGCCTAGGACAGCGTTTCTCAACCTTAGCCACTTTAAGCTGTGTGGACTTCAACTCCCAGAATTCCCCAGCCAGCATAGCCATACAGTTCTCAAGGTTGAGAAACACTGGTCTGAACTATTGGCTGGCTGGGGAATTCTGGGAGTTGAAGTCCACACAGCTTAAAGTGGCTAAGGTTGAGAAACGCTGGCCTAGGCTGCCCCTTCTAACACAAGGCAGTGGCACTTAACTGTTTCTGGAATAGCCTTTGCTGCCTTGAAACAGCATTTCTCCATCCAAAGATGAAACATCTCTGGCACAAGGATATACCGAAGTCGCCAGCAGTTGTGAGATCTCGGTGATACTGTTATGTGCTCCGTATATCACGGTGCCTAAATGTCGACTGCTCTGAGATGAGATTTGAATGTGGAAATTCTTTTGCAGGCAAAACATCTGAGAGGTTTCAAGGATATCGAAGAGGCTACTGGCATTTTTATAGGCAAACCATTTGCCTATGCTTAAAACTCTCCATAAAATTAATAGGCAGTGGAATGTTTTATCTTAGAATTCTTAAAAGCTGCTTACTGTATCCAAACTGCATTGTTTTACCTTTTTCGACATTCATCTAACTATCAAATTGTGAGAAAAGGAGAAAAATAAACAACCAAGGTTGAGTTGGGGGTAGGGGGTGTGCATGTACACAAATCACTCATAAAAATGATACTTACAGTGATAGTTCCACAGGTAGAAAGAACAAAGGAACAAATTATTGATGGAAGAGAAGGATATAAATGCTAAGAAAATGCAATGTGTACAGTGCAGACAAAAGCAGACTTTCTTGATGCCTACTTTGCTTTATATTTTTGATTTATTCTATTCCAGAAACTCACCAACTTCTCAATAATGGTTGGTCCAGGAATTCCTTTCACCCCCAAAACTGGGTTCTCAGTCTTTTCACATACCCAAACATGATTTCTCCCCTACTTTCTTTGTTTCAGCAGCCAGAGAGAAACTGTTCCCTTGATGCTGTACTTTGACACCAGACGTGCTGGCCAATCCATTGCAAGTCACCCAATGGTTTTCAGAAGAATCCAATCTACCCTGTTCACATACAATATTCAGTAGAAAATTGCATATCTAGCAATGCTTTTTTGATGTGATCAGAAATAGTTTACATGCTTCATTAATTCAGATCTTTATTTTAAATCTGAACTAGTATTACCCAAGAGAGCCAGTTTGGTGCAGTGGTTAAGGCCCCAGGCTAGAAACAGGGAGACTGTGAGTTCTAGTCCTTCTTTGGGCATGAAGCCAACTGGGTGACCTTGGGCCAGTCACTCTCGCTCAGTCCTGGGAAGAAGACAAGGACAAACCACTAATAAAAATCTCGCCAAGAAAACCACAGGGTCTTGTTCAGGCAATTGCCAGGAGTCGACACTCCAAGGGAAAACAAGTACTAACTAACTTACTGTTCTGCAGTAACGAATCCAAAATAAAATTGGCACAGCAGATCACATGACTGTCTTGAAACCAGTGTGCATTTAGAAACATGAGTACCAATAGAATTTTCCAGTATTTCAATCCATAGGAACACTGGAAATGAATGCGATGGTTGTAGAGCTTCACATAGTCACTGAAATAGTAATACACAAAATGGAGGTATGAAATATACTGTATATACTCATACCTCCATTAGACCAAAATATCGTGAAGGCAAATCAAGTTTATGTTGAGAATCACCAGTCATACATACAGGCATTTAAAAGAGTGGGAGGGGGGAGCTCTTTATTCTGCATCTTTATGTAGCCAGGCAGGCCTTAAGCCAAGAGTTGGTGGGCAGAGAACTAAAAGTGGGTTTGGAGGATTCATCTTCTTTCCCTAGCAGCTCTTTCTTGCCTCTTTCTGACTCCATCCTTTTGCTGTCCCCACTGAAAGCAGCCGCCAGCTGTGGACAGAAGGCTCCTACGCACTAGAGATCTGAACCAGTCTCTTGGCAAAGAGAATTCCAGCTAGCCCATAGCCTTCATGGGCCTCTAGAGTGCAGAGGGCTACTCCCGATTCAAGGCTACATTATCCTGGAAAAGCTGCTGAAAAAGCAACGCCCACCCCCCACAATCAATTATTTTACCATTTGCTGCAATAAGGAGTCAAAGGTAGTCTCATCTTTTCCATTTTAGCTTTTTTAAAATTATATTCACAGAGATCGTTGCAGTGCATTCTCTCTCTTCTCTCACTTGTAGGTGGGCAGTTGTACAGTTTTGTTGCACAGTATTTACTGAAGGAAGAAATACTCACCTCTCTCTCTTTTTTTTTTTTTTCCTCTCTCTCTCTCTCTCCCAGTTTTGACCCCAAGCCCTGGCAAATTCCACAGACCATTAAACTGCTTACAGTAAAAGCATTTGTTGAATCGTCTACTTCTGAGCCAAACAGAGGCCTTCTCTATCAAGAATGAAAGACTAGTCCTCTGAATTCTCTTGACATAGGAGTGAACCCATCCAGCACGGAAGGTAAAAACAAAGGAAGGGTGTTAAAACAGGAGTGAAATGTAGCAAGCAGCAGTTTCTCCTCCATGAATTACTGGGAGATTTGTAGCGGTCCAGCCAGGGGAAGGCTTTCAGCCTGTGTATCCAGAAGTGTCATGGGCTCACTGCATTATACCCCAGCTGCCCTCTTCATGAACTGGGCAGCTTCCTTTCACCAGTTTATTTTTGCTTCTATTCTGGCAGCTGTCTACAACAGGAGATGGTTATCTTAAATAATTTGCTACTTGTTTGAGGATTTGTGCCAGTTTATGCAAAGAAAGTAGAAGGCTGGGGCTGGGGGGAGTCATTCCTAAGGCTCTCCTGTTGTAACAAGTTGAACTGAAAAACCAAGAGAGGACAAGAAAAACTGTACTTATTAAAAGTTGTGTCTTCCATAGTCTTCAATGATTCCTGAGGCTGCTGGAAGCAAGCTTTTAAGTCCTTCCAAATTCTATTTCAGATGTAAGCAAAGCATACACACAGACAGGGATCAAGAATGGGGGAAAGGATGAAACTATACTGTATATTGGGCTGTGATTAAATCTAATGTTCTCCAAATCTTCATTGCAAACTGGGCACTATGAGAGAGAGACTTGTTTATTTATTTATTTTCAAATCTTGCCACCACCCATCTCCCCCACACAAGAGGGACTCTGGGCGGTTGGACTTGTATTGGATAGCAAGTAAGTAGGCAGTGAATTGGTCCCACTGTTGTAAACCACAAGAAGTAAATGCTGCTGGTGGAATTCCATTTCAGCCATAGGGCAGATGTGCATAGATCCAGCCTTTAGAACTTTAGAAGAAAGGGAAACTGGAATTGCTATGTTAGTGGGATTGAAAATGATTCATAAAGGATAGGTCTATGATCTATCTATCATCTATCTATCATCTATCTATCTATCATCTATCTATCTATCATCTATCTATCTATCTATCTATCTATCTATCTATCTATCATCAACTGACAGTGTGTTTCTTGATATTTTTCCTTCCCTTTATTGTTTACTAGTAGCAAGTTCTGGATAGAAGAAACTTCCATTACAACTAGTGCTAACCACCAGTTGAAATCTTGGCTGTGGTTAAACTTAGTTAAGGAAAGTTCTGCAAGAGGGAGGAAAGATGCTTTCATATTCTTACCCATCATTAGCAAATGCAGGTATACTCAAATGGCAAAAAGGCCTAATAATTTCTGCTTTAGCAGTGCACCAAGGAGATATTATCTTGTTCAGAGCATGACAGCTTTAGATCATGCAGAAAGGTCTGTTCTTTAATAGTGTCCTAGCAACTTATGATATATTTTTAAAAATGATCTATAAATTGAGATTAAACAGGCATATTGAAAGATAAATGAGAAGTAATATAAAAGTGTGATTATTTATTTGCTACTTTCACAGATTTCTACTTCTTCCCTTGTGTTCAGTTTAATTAATGCTATATTTTGAGGGTTAAAGAAAAATCCAGTGTAGCTAATGTAAGGAAGAGTTTCTTTCCAAGCAGATTGGATTGGAATAGTAAGCACTAGAAAGTAAATACAGGTAGTCCTCATTTAGTGACCACAACTGGGACCAGCAACTCAGTCATTAAGCAAAGCAGTTGCTAAGTGAAACTGCAACTGTGCTTACTTCAGTTTTCCTTTGCTTTACAGACCAGCAAAGGTCATAAATGCGAGGACTGGTTGTAGTTACTTTTTCATTACCATTGTAACTGCAAATGGTCGCTAAATGAGGACTACCTGTAGCTTACTTCTTCATGCTAGCCAGGGTTTCTGAGTATGGCTCCAGTAGCAATGTTGAAACATTTGGAAAAGATTTGTTCCTCTATCTAATAATAGGAATGAACAGAAAACTGAGTTGATGTGATAAGCATTTTAAAATATACTACCACCAGGTATTCAGGGGAGTAGCTGCTAGGAATGATGTGATGGAAGATCTGGCCCTTTCACACTTGGCTACAAAGTCTGAAATTGATAGGCACAAATAAAACCAGGCATATTTCAGGGTTTAGTGTGTACTGTGCATATGGTGGGGTTTGGGGGAAGGCTTTACAATTAATGTGTGTGAGAGGTTACTGAAGAGAGACTTGGTATAATCCTGGAAAAAATACCATTCCAAAACACGATGTATTAGTTTTGCCAAAAATTTGGAATCTGGTAATAGCCTGCCCAAAATCCTATGACCGCCAACATTATAGAAGAGCAGAATTCCCAGCAAATGTGGCTATCCATTTGTCACCCATTATTGCAAATTGGTTATGTTCTACATTGGCACATGTGACAAGATCTACTTTCTTGCCTTGTAGTATTTGCCACTTTGGCACAGAAATGAGCTAAAATGTTCACAGCAGTTAAAATACATAAATAGCATTCGTGACATGCGTTATGCCATTTGGGGAACTGTTGTTTTATGTGCAGGTGTTAGAATGAGAACCAAACTAGATGTGACATAAAATGTGTCATTAGTAACTGCATCTCTCTGTACTTGAGGTAATAATGATGACAGTGGCATGTGTGAGTCCAATGGGTCTACACACAGGAGACATGTCCTTTTCCCCCCATCAAAACTCCATCTCTATTAGCCCTTGATACAATGGGAGATTCCTTTTTTTAAAATAAAAACTGGGCATGTTAGCACTCTATAATATAAAATGAAGTGAGAATTGCCATAGAGAAGAAAAGATTTCACCCATGCCTGCAATTATTTTTTTTTAAAAGCCATAGATGCTAATGCTATGTATAATATCGTCTAACTTCACATCTAAAAAGAAAAAAATTAAGATAAAAGAGTAGCTTTAATTGAACCCTACAGTGCCTTAAGCATTGGTTTACAATTGATTTATAGTTGTTCTGAAGCAAACGGGGTTTTTTTTAATCTCTAACTGAACGCAGGAGGGATGTACTCAGCTAAATCCCTTTGGCTGTCTTTGATTTCAAAATGGACCAGCCAAAACCTACCATTTCATTTCCAAGAGATGTGACTAGCCCTGTCTATTGGCAGAAGTCAGTGATCCATTGAATGTCAAAGAATAAGAAACAGGAAATAACGTCTAAGCTGCAAATCCGAGGCATAAGGCTTTATAGAATTCCACTTGAAATGGCAAAGGGTTTTGGTTTGGCATTTGAACTAAGGTAAGTATTTAAAACCAAACAGCAGCATTACCTTTCAGACAAAGAAAATCCCAGAATCCAATAGCAGCATTTTAGGATTCAGTCAGCAACCTGCCTCTTAGCTGCTGATTCCTTCCATTGCACAGACGCTATCTATTGTGAATTTTATTTTATAGCATCCTTCACCTTTTCCTTCCTTTAAATCAAGGATGGCTAGCCTTTCTCCTAGGACTTTCCCAAGCCATTAAGTCAGTAGAACACCTCCCCTCATTCATAAGTGGAATAAAAAGTGCCTGATCTTTGAGCTGATTGATAGATGATAAAGAATAAGACGGTAGAAGTGTGCACTGGATTGTTTCAAGGAGCGGTTGTATCCCTGAAAGGTTCTGTTATGTTTGAATGTTGCTTCATAAAAAACCCTTGCATGTAACAATGTAGTACAGTATCTCAGAGGATATGCTACTTTGTTTAATATGTTTAATAAACAAATAATAATTTCCATCACACAAGGAGGATTTTTTTTAAACATGGGAGAATATTCAAAACACACACACACTCTCTTTTTTTCATACACATACATAGACACACAGTCATACAAACAGAGTTTGAAGCAGCGCTATACTGAATTTTCTCATTGTGTAAGAACTGCTCTATATCTCGGACCAATGGGTAAACCCATATGAAAGTAGGTTTAACACTGATGAAGCAACTTTTCCCAAACTTGTACCCTCTATACCAATGTTGCTCAATCTCAGCAACTTTACGATGTGTGGACTTCAACTCCCAGAATTCCCCAGCCACCACAGCTGGCTGGGGAATTCTGGGAGTTGAAGTCCATACATCTTAAAGTTGCTGAGGTTGAGAACACTGCTCTATAACACAGTACAATCATTGGGTATTAAGGGAGTTATAATCCAACAATTCTGGAGGGTGATTGGTTGTTTTATAGCATGCCTTAAATCTCTTGAAAGGACACTGGTAGAGCTAAGAATGACATAAGGTGGCCTCAGGTATAGCCTGGGAAGTGATTGGAGGCAATGTCATGAAGACACAACAAGAAGAGGTGGCCAGGGCATGTCAATTCCTCCTTGGATGCAAATGAGAAAAGGCTCATTATCTCCTCTAACTGGCAGTTGCAGTCCATGGTTTCAGAAAGGAGTCTTCCCCAAAATTCAGAAGGAGTTTGATAGTGCCTTTCCAGACTACCAAATTTTATTAAAAGGCATAAGTTTAATAATTCCTTCTGATTTTAGATACCATAGACACCATGGCTTTCCCAGGTAAACTTGGAGATGCAATGGCATGTTGAATGCAAAGGCCAAGCTCAACTATTCCCAACACTTTAAACAATGGATTTCTCATCATTTACTGGAAATGGAAGAAGTCATGAGCAGAAGCATTTTGCATTCTACCTCTTGAGAGTCTCCCATCAAAGAAACATTCTCAAAGAGTTTCCAAAACCCTTGAAAAGGGGCCAGCACAAATGAAGTGAGTAATGGATTAACAAGACATTTGTGGCAGCAAGTAAAGGGATTCCAAATTATGTAACTCAGTGAGTACCTAGGAGAACATCTCTCTTCTGAACCGCCTGCATGTAGAGTAAGTGAAAGAAGCTGATGAAATACTGTTGAATGAAGCCAAAATTGTAGAATCTCAGTCTAGAAGGAAAGACCTGAACAGGGAGGGCAAGTATGGGAAATAAGTAGCAAAGGTTATTTAAAATCTTAAAAGGGAACACATGCTAAAGGTGGCAGTAGTGTATTTATACCACTTTCCCATTATATAGTGCACCATGATCAATGTTCTTTATTGGGAAAGAAAAATAATCTTGACAAGAGTCTATGACTTCTATATAACCTGATTTAATTAAAGATATGGGAGCTTCATCAGATTGTAACTTTAAAAGATAGTCTTTCCCAACTGGGTGCCTTCTGGAAGCATTTGGCTCACATCTCATTGGTCATTGGCTGTGAATGATGAGAATTGCAATCCAACACATTTGCAGGACACCTGAATAGGGAGGAAGTAATAAGGTATCATTAGCATATGGAGTTAATTTAATTGATCTTTAAAAAAATATCTCGCAAATGGGATCATAGATACAATGACAAATAATAGAATTTTCAAAAAAGCCTAACAGAATGAAGCAGATAATAAACCATAAATGCAGAATTTATTTCAATTCAAGAATTAAATCTTGCTCAATAATCCAGCTTGCAAAACACTTCTTTAAAAAAAATGGATAGGCAAGATGCTTGACAGGATCACGTGTAAGGGCACTCCAAAACTTCGAAAGCATCACTGGAAAAATCCTGTTCCCTAGTTCCTACCAATAAATAAAAACTCGGGATATTTTAGCACTGATCAAAGTAAGGCACCTTAAAGAACATGTGCAAGTTTCCTAATATTGAATCAAACCCTGACTGACATTCAATCTTCACTTTTCATCTGAGACCAAAGCTTAGATGCTACTGTCCTAAATGCACCATTGATCTTCATCAACAAAAACAAGCTCTTATCTTTTAAATCCTGTAGGTTGACAGGAAGATGAGTCTAATATAGACAGTACAGTGCAAGCCTGAGTAGCCGGTCCTCGTTCATCACTTCTTCTTGAGACAAAATTTCTCATGTCTTGCTTTGGAACCGTGAGCCAAGAAGCATCTCTGCTGGGGCTCTTGTGTATGTGAGGCACCACAGTGGTGTGGTCTTTCTTCAAATGCGATGGCTGCCTGGGAGATAAATTACAGCTATGACTACTTTTAGGACCGATCCTTATGGCTATTACGGCTTCCTTGTGCTGTTGAACACAGAAAGTTGTAGCACTCTCAATTTTACTTGTGGAATGCTTCTAGGGGAAGATGCACACTTTTTCAGGGGAACTCATGCTGGGGAGGTGTGGGATTTATTATTATTATTTTCTTTATTTTAACTTGACATTATGAAAATGAACAGAGGGGATTATAAAATTGTCCGTGTTCTTTGATGATATTCCCAAAGGAACTGGAATTAATCTATAAATAGCCTAGGCACTGCCACATGGCTAGGAATGTTGTGCAAAATTTGACAGATGTGGCATAATATCAGCAAAGGATGGGGAAAAAAGATAGCCTTTGCTGATATTATCTCTTCTGTGTAACTATTAATTATCCAGGAAATTGGTCGTTTGGGGATGATCACTCTATATTAGTTTTAAAGTTCAAAACAGGGACTTTCTCTTAGGCTGTAATTCTACTTTCCCAAGACTCAGTGGACCTTATTTTTGTTTAAAGAAGTCACACTATTTGCATTCAAATTCTTGCATATTTGGTTTTATATTTTTAAACAAGTATCATATTTTCCCAGTGACTTTCTCCATAGGTTTCTGTTTTTATTTTATCTCAAAAATTTGGAGAAGGAATGTCCCTTGATCTTCCCTATTTGAAGCACCATGTGTCCTTCCATAGTTATTCAGGTGAAGAGAGCATATCGCAAGACAGCAGGAATCCAAACTTTAAAAACCAATGCGCAGAGGCATGACCTATTTGTTTGGATATTTGATCATGTCCCAGACAGGAGAAAAGCTATTGCTGAGACTGTAAGACATACAAGACTTCACCATTTATTAAGCAGATTAGCCAGGTTTAGCTGTGCATTAAGGACCAGCCACTGAATGTGTGTCATTTTGAATACTTCATCTCTTTCCAACCACTGGGAAATTATTTGATTTTCAAAAGATCCATTCTGGCTGCCTTTGAGTGACCTGATACAAATATCTTTATGTTATACAAACATGTATCAGCATAGACCAAATGAAAGGCGCCCTAAATATGGAGGAGCATTGCCCACCTTTCTTCTCCCACCCATCCACACTCACCCACTTTTGAGCTATATTTTGTAAAACTGCCTGCTGTGAAATGACAAGGTTCATGGTTCATCTGAACTTTTGAACTCCAATGAGTATTTGACACAGCAAAAACAATCTAACATGAACCTAACACAAAGTTTTCATAGTTTTAAAACCTGGCTTTCAGGCCTTTGTCCAGGGCAATTGGATAGGAAAGTTCTTTATTGATGTTGTAAAAACGACCCATTTAATAACAGATGGGGAGGATGCAGAGATCAGTGGAAAGGGAGCACCTAGCATAGCTGAAATACTGCTGGGCTGGTAGTTCATTGAACTCTACCTGACCCCGTTATTGAAGGCTTCCTTGGGACAAGTTGGAGCAGCGGTTGTGACAGGACCAAAGATTCCTCGTCTATTTCAAATGCTCCAAGGCTGGGAGTTCACATCCAAATATACTTTGAAAGAAAGAAATCAAAGTACAGCCCAATCACTGCACTCATAGCCTTATGATCTTCTCATACTGAGATGTAGGGAGGGAAGAGGGGGGGAAAGGATGCTACGATGCCTCTTCATCTGTTTTCTAATCTCTGTTAGCAAAGGGTTGTTGTTTCTTTAAGGCATGCCTTTATGCTATTTCCTATCTCTAAGTCAGAAGTTAATATGAGTCAGGAATTTTTATGGTGGTGACAAATGGCTTGAGTGTGCTTGTGTGTGTGCGCGCACAAGGTCTGGTGGAATCTCTTTGCTGCAGTTGTAGCAAGAACTAAATAGCAACTGTGTACGCAGGAATGTTTATTCAGGGACAGCAGTTTACGATCTTTTTGTGGCACTCTTGGACCATAGTTGATAAAAATCGATGGCGCAGCTTCCTACCATTTTGGGGGGCAAACACACAACAGTTGTAATGTCAATCCTATGATAAACTCCATTGAAGGCACGAGACACCCTCTGCCTCTCTCCACTCCAAATCCAGGAAAAATGGGAAAATACAGTCCTACCCAGAGAGGGTTCAGCTCTTTCTGCTGTGACAGTGAACAAACCAGGGAAAAAAGCAGAAGATAACTGGGACATGTCAGGGGCAGATGTGGAAACGATGCAGCCAAAGGGGCTTCACTTCTTCTACAGGCCCTGGAAACTGTTACAACATTTTGTCAGCTGGGCTGCTTTAATGCATTTTCTTCCACTCCAGGCAGCGGAAGACAAAAATAATGAGATGCCTTCTCCCCACCCACCCAGCAAAATGGCAAGTTGGTAGATTGGAGGCTGCTGCTCTACAGCAGAGGTGCTCAACCCCAGGGTAGCACATGGTCTCCAGAAGACCTCCAAAACTGTAATCTTTAATATGATGGAGTAATCATATTGGCTTGAATTCTAATTAATTCCATTTCCATTGTTGTTCTTGACTTGCCCAAATTTTTATTCTGGCCCTCTACTTTGGGGAGTATGCCCCCACCATGCCAACCAAAGGGCTACTCTAACTTTCAGCCACCCCCAATTCTGATCCTGTGCATCAGAGGATCTCCTGATCCTCCTTCTCCTCCCCACAAACTGCAGGTTTGTTGGTTTATTTATTTATAGAATATATAAGGCTACACATCTCATAATGTATGGCTCTGGACAGCGTAGATAATTTAAAAAACCCAAAATCAAACCCCGCTAAATATAAAACCAGTATAACTATACATACGGCTGGCAATAACAGAAACCTGATTATCTCATAAACCATTAGTCCCAAACAAAACTTGCTTAGTCTTTATTAATATGGACTTGGAATTCTAAATAATTCCCATTTGCTCTTCTTTAGGGAGTGAGTCAATGCATATTGGATTCTGAATTAAATTGAATTACATTATTACATATTCTCAACCTTGCTACAGTAATAGTGAGGAAAGGAAAAATCCCCCAATTAGAAACAACATTCTCTTCTACAATAACCCAAATGTGTGACCTGTTGCTGAACTAACATGTATGGGCAATATTTTCAAAGTATCAGTCACATAAAACCTAATGACTCACACATTCTTAATGTATAAGCTGTATGAAACTATTCCCAACAAGCTCCTTGAAAAAATCCATGGGCTACACATTCTTGTAGGTAATCTTATAGCACTATCATAGTATACTTCAGAGTACATTCCTTACTGGGAAAACATGGTTTAATCAGATCTTGATTTATTTTCTGAAAATGAATGATTGCTCTCTGGCAAGTGGAAATGCTTTTATACTGCTCAGCCAGCAACTGTTGGAATGATTGTTAGAAGTTGTATGTTAAACAACCAAGTACCTCATCCATTGGAGAAAATGGATCTAGTTTCAGGAGGTTGAAGCTAGGGTCATATTATATTTACTGCATAATATCAAGATGATTTGTGGGTTCTAGAAAATGCAGAGATTCCTTAGGATCTAAAGCAGCCTTCCCCAACCAGGTGCCCCACCAGATGAATTAGTGCCAGTGAGGAATTCAAGAAGTTGCTGTCCACTCCCAACCCATCTGATGGTCTTTACAAGGGGAAAAGTCTTTAAGGCAACTTTTTGTTTTAAGGGAACATGTTCTTAACTGGACAAGTAAATGTCAACTGTCCAATTAAATATCCTTGGGTTTGCCTAACAGTTCTTCCCACAAGCAAAGAGCACTTGAAATGTTATTGCTTTGATAAAAGAGGTACTTTAAGCTCGCCATTGTTCTCTTCTTTCACATCTCCTGTTCCTTTTGGCTGGTGAACAGGAACCTACAGTTGAGGTGAGTAATGGATGGGCACTGGCATAGACCTTCTTTTTATTCGTGCTTTTGCTTCCTGGGCTTTTATTTGGTCATGGGCAGCTGGTGTCCAGTAGCAAAACATGCTATTTCAGGTTTGGCATGTTGTTATCCATTACTAATGAAGCATCAAAACAGCAAAGACATTAACGGGAATGAAGATCTTTTGTGAGTCACTAACTGGGGTCAGACATCCATACTTAGCCATGCTTTAGTGGTTGATTGAATATAAGCCACAGCTGGTTGGATTCGCACAACATACTAAGCCATAAAGCTTGGTTCACAGATCACAGATGCTAAAACATAATAGAGATCCTATGGATGAATAGTCCCCAGGTACAGGAATTGGGAAGACTGCCTGTTCTACAGTAAATTGGGTTGCAGTCCCTCAGAAATAATAGGGCCATAGTTTGGGGGATTCCCTAGAATTATCATTGATGTTGGAGGCCCAGGTGGCCTCTATAGTCAGGAGCACCTACCCCAGGTAAGTTCTTCCTTGGATGGGCATAGCCTAGCTACTATTGTTTGCATTCTGGTAACCCCATGCTTAGATCATGCTCTGAATGCAGGCTATGGTCTGGAAGTTGTGTTTGATGCAGGATGCAGTGGTCAGATTGCTGAGTGAGACACCTGGTCATGCGCATCTTACAACTCTATCAAAGCAACTGCATAGGCTACCAAGTAGCCACTTGGCCTGTTTCAAGTTTTGCTTCAGATGTTAAAGGCTTTCAACAACTTGGGGTCAGGATACCTGATGGACTGCTTTGCTTTTACGGACCTGGTCAACCACTGAGATCATCAGGGAGCTTCTGCTACATGCACCATGATTGGCAGAACCACCCTGTGATTCCTTGTAGGTGGGTTTTCCCATCTGAAATCTGTGAAATGGCTGCCATGACATCTTTTGGGCGTCTGTTATGTTTTTTTACCTAGGCCTGCCCTGTATATTTGTTTGATGAACAACTCTGTTCTGTTTTGTCTTTCTTTCCCCCATTATAAATTTAATGAATAGGATTTTTATATATGCTCTTTTGTGCTATTGTTTTTAAATATGCAGTTGTTGGTGGTTGTTTCACTGCAAACTTCTTCATGTTGCAATGCTATGTAAAATGGTATATAACTACATTGACTCAATCACAAGCAATGTCTGTGACAGCTTAGCAGGAGAACCAAGTCATTCTCTGTCCTCAGAGCTGCTTAGAAGGTTCTCTACATCAGCACAGATACTAGAGTTGCCCATGGCCAATTTGTTTTTCTCTTTCATCTATTCAGAGCTAATACGTTCCTTAGTGGGCTGAAGTAGGGATGAGAACTCCCAAATGTAGTTACGTTCTTCCATCCTCATTCACTTATGCAGGTATGATTAAAGGTTGTTGAAATGCATCATCTGATGATTGGCAAAGCCAAAGGGTAGACAGCAATACAATTGCTCTTTGCCCAGAAAAAGCCTTCATTCATGGAGAAAGAGCAGTGCTTGCAACTGAGAGCTTTCCATTAGTGAGATTCTCGTTCCTTGCTGAAGGCACAGAACAACTCTGATGCTTCCTCCCCCATCCTCAAACAAGTTCCTGGTGTGTTTGTTGAAATCCCATTGAGTGTGTTCATACTCGCTGAACCATGGTCACTGACCCACAGTGAATTCTAATACTGTAGTCCAAATTTTGGGGTTTGAACAACACATGATGCCAGCAGTTTGGTGTAAGGGTTAAGGCACCAGGCTACAAACCGGGAGACCGTAAGTTCTAGTCCCACCTTGGGCACGAAGCCAGCTGGGTGACCTTGAGCCAGTCCCTCTCTCTTAACCCTAGGAAGGAGGCAATGGCAAACCACTTCAGAAAACATTGCCAAGAAAACTGCAGGGGCTTGTCCAGGCAGTCGCCAGGAATCAATACTGACTCACAGGTACAAAAAAACAAGCAAACAAACCACATGGGACTACAGACAAAGCACACAAGTGGTTTCAAAAGTGGTTTGCCATTGCCTTCTTCCTAAGGCTGAGAGAGAGGGACTGGCACAAGGTCACCCAGCTGGCTTCTTGCCCAAGGTGAGACTAGAACTCACGGTCTCCCAGTTTCTAGCCTGGTACCTTAACCACTGCACCAAACTGGCTCTACCCCACCATGATAAGTACATGATAATGCTTTCGGTGGAATAAGCAAACAAGCTTATAGTCATCCACCCTGTGGGGGATGTATTTCATATTGACAATGATGTACTGCTTACTTTACGTACTTGTTTATTCTAAAATCATCAGATGATGCATTTCAACATTTAATCACACCTTCATAAATGGATGAGGATGGAAGAACATAACTACATTTGGGAGTTGTTATCTCTACTTCAGCCCACTAAGGAACAGTCTAGCTCAGCTTGAGGGTCAAAGTCCCTTTTCAACAAACAGAACTTCCTGCCTCTCTTCAACATTACTATATGACAGCCTTCTCCAACCCGCTGCCTTTCATATGCTTTCCATTTTTGTAGGGATAACAACTTTCAGAATTCCCAGTCATCACCAAAAGTCAGGGCAGTTGGAATCCACAAAGTTGTAATCTCGACATATCTGAAGGACACCTGTTTGGAGAAGGATCCTTTTATTAAAAATCCTAGAGATTGAATCCTGGCACTCAGAGAGGCAAAAGCCTGCCCTGAAAAATAACACCTCTTCTAATATAATTTTCAGCCTAAAATGCTAAACTATGGTAAAACCTCCATTTAACAGATCTTCATTTAATAATCCAAATTTCCGTTCTGACTTTACCCCAAAACAACGAAGTCCATTGTTTGGGAAGAAATCCAGACAACTGATATAATTGGCATCTTTGCATCTTTCCACAATGATGTAATTTGATATTTTTACAGTTTCCATTGATTTGTATTATATGCATAATTGTATAATTATCATTTTTACATCCTTTGCATCAATTTATGCCATTCAAGTAATCATGTCAGTAGACAAACGATGCAAATTTCATCAATGATGTACGTTCACCTGTATTTATTTACTTATTTATTTGGCTGTAGTAAATCCTCCTACCTTCCTGTCCCCCAATTGTCCATCAAACCAAGGATTTATTAAAGAATCCTATACACACACACCCCAGAGTAAGTCCTACTGTTTCTGAGTAGACTCCTATGCCCTCTAAATTGCCATCTCTCCCATTGTTACCACTCTTAGTGCAATATAGCTCTTAGCCCCCAACTTACGATCTATTTTATTTTTAATGTTTTCTCACGTTAAAACCAGTATGGTAGCTTTCAAAATCATCACAAAGTGTCACGTTTTGTCATGGGCAAAGACCTGGCCCTCAACTTACTAGAGGACAGGTTCAACTCTATCTCTCACCTGTTGAATCCAATGAGACTTACCCTTAGGTAAGTTCACACTCAGGCTTCCCCAGACCTGGTGTCATCCAGGCAGGCTGCAGGATTAAGGGAGCTGTTGTCTAGCCAATCTGGAAGGCACCAGGTAAAGCAAGGTTGGCCGCATGAGGTCACAGCCTTTGGATACTTCTAATTTTTCACCTGCCTCCTAATCATCCTAAGAACCTTGGGAACCAAATCATTGGCTATCCTCATTGGCCACGGAGGCTGTTGAGTTCACAACAAAAACAAAGCCCTGTCACGCGAATGGGATTCTTTTTATATTATTATTAAATCTTCCCCCTTAATTCTCTTCTGAAAGGTATTACCCTGTATTCCAAGGCATGAACTGCTGAACCAGCTGCGTCTTTTTAGCTGAGTCCATATAAAAGGGTTATGTTTCAGGTGCTTTAAAGCCTCCAAGAGGCTGTTGTTCCCAGGCTGCCAGCCTGCTTCTGCTGCTTCTGCATTCCGGTTTGCTTGAAGAACGTATAATTCTTTCGGCCTCTTGTGTATTGTTTGCTGTCAAAACAGCTCTCCCAGCCCCTGTAGTTCTCAGGCCTGAACATCCGGCAAAGATTCTTTCCCATGGGATGATATTACAAAGAGTAGTATCAATATTTATTGCCCCTTTGCTACATCTTTAATCTGCATTCACTTGGGGTTCAGATTCCCACTTTAGACTCACAGGATCACCTGCTTCTTGGCTGAGAGCCTTTTCTTTCTCCTTTTAATCAGACTCCCTTACAGTTTGGGATCTACTTTGTTTGCTGCATAGTTTTGCTATTGGCAGCATTTAACTTCAACTATCGGTGCCCTTTGCGGGCTATCTGCCATTTCATTGCCTTGATTGCCCCAATAAACCCTCTGCAGATTCCTCCTTGGGCATTTTGCACCTATGTGTTTTTTTTCCCCCACCAGCACCAAAATAGTTTTGTTCAGGATCACTGGCATATGCTTCAGCTACGTATAAGGAACATTTTCTACAGATCCATTGGCAACCTTCTTCCAGATCCCCACATGCCAAAGTTAGCTGCAGAGAGGGTCAAAAAAGTCAAGATAGTATCCATGACTACACAATTGAAGCTCTGTCCCTTTTTTATATGCATCACATGTCAAAAGGGCAAGGTTTTGATCATGCAGTTGTGGCCGCTATCTTGATTCCTCCTCCCCCCGCAACTGAAATCCCTGCTACTTAATGTGCGCAGATTTAAACTGATGAAGGCAAAAATTCCAGTCCCAGCACTGGAGCACAGATAGTTCTCTTACACTTGCTGACTGGCTTCATATGACCTAGTAAACCCGATGACTAGATTAATATACACGCATATATAACTGTCTCTTCCCCTCTTTTGCATGCTATATCTTAATCAAGATTTGAGGCTTGCTGACTCTGGAGCAATTGCCATTTTAGTTTTGCATGTTGCAGGTTAGAGTTTCTGATTTGCACAGACCCAAGGTGAAAACACAGCCACTGAATCAGAGCTTAATCCATCTACTCAGTATTGCGGACAATAATAATACTAAACTGTAACATGGTTTACTTGGCTTTGGTTAAGTCATGAAAATAGTTTTAAGGAAAACACCCACACACAAATGGTTAGAAGCAAAGCAGTGCAGGAATCTTTCATTGATATAGTTGCCTCTGGAAATTTTTGGCACAGCTAGAGTTTGAGCTGAGGAACTCAGCGAAAACAGGTGCTGTCTGACATCAGCAACCATTAGCTTTTACCTTGATGGATGCAAGCATCAACTGTCTCTCAAGTGGTCACCACAAGTCAGCGAAAAGTCAGTGCCTGAAAACAAATGAATGCTGAGTGAGACTGGTAGGTAACAATGCACTATCTCTTTTCTTTTACAAATGGCATTTTTAATGATCGGCTGCTGTGCCATTAAATTTTAAATGGGGATGCATTTTACATTACACTATCAATACATGCATATTCTCATTCATGGCTTTTTAATGAGCTCCTGGTAAAAATTAATGGGTTTTGAAGACTTTAACAAAAATAAACAACCTCATTAACCAAATGCAAAAGGAAGCTGGGGGGGGGGTAAAAAGGAGAGGGAAAAGTTCTTTGAAGGACAAAGTATCAGTTAGAAAGTCAAGGAGCAGAGCAGCGACTGAGGTCTTAGAATGGAGAGACACCCAAATGGAAATTATGATGGAACTCATAGAGTTCAATCAAACCTACCCTACAAGGTTACTGGAAAAATAAATGAAATGGGCATCATACACTACATTCCACATTTGGAAAGGAGAAGCCAACCCCAAATTTGGAAGCCTTCTGTAAGGGCTGTGCAACTTTTTTCAAGCCTACAGCTACCCCTGAATTTTCCTGGGCTTGCAGAGACCACATTCTAACAAGGACAACAACAACAAAAAGCTAACACTGAGTGTAAGTTTGATGTAAGTCTGACTGATTGATTGATTGATTGATTGACTGACTGACTGACTGACTGACTGACTGATAGGCTTGCTCCCATGAAATTAATTCTTTTCTCCTTCCATCACGTTGAGCATTATAATTTAGTTACAGTTTTGTGGGTTATCAAAACTGCATGCAAGGCACATAAGGCTCCTGGCTGAGCACTCCTGCCCTAATTAATCCAGCATCATCATTGCTGGACAGAACAATTTAGCATACAGTAAGCACCACAAATGAGCAGAAGTTTCAAAATCGTGGTTGGGATCCAAATAATTTGCTTAGGCATGTTAATAGTTTGCACGTGGCTTTACAGTATTTTTCTCAAACTTTTCAGCAAGAAGATTCCAAGAGAGGCTTGCATATTATAAGTAGAAAAGAAGACAATTTCTGCAAATGGCTCACCATGAAATACAGATAAAAAGGAATAAAGGAGGGCATGTTACTTCTAAATATCCCAAAATAATTGTGCTGCTGTTATAGAATTATTCCTATCTATGAAAAATAAAAGAAAATCGTTTCGTTTCATAGGTGTCCTATCTACTAGAACGTCTGCAGAAACCCAATGCAAAATGAAGTATGTGCAAAGTGAAAATTACTATTGCTGAAATAATAAGCAACTTCCAGTTTGCCAGCCAGATTTGTAATTAAATTTTCTCTTAACAAAATCCTCATTCTGGGAAATTGTGAAAATTTCCAAACTGAGGGTTTGGTAAATCAATTTTTTCTCTAAAATTGAAACTAATGAATGCTGTACTCCATAATCAGAAACAGTACTATTAAAGTTGTAACTGGACACATTTGTATAACACCAGGTTGGGGAGAGCCAAAATAACAGCAACAACAGTGAAAGGGGAAGAAAGATAGGAAAGCAAGGTGGGGAGGGGAGATTCACCAATAATTTAAGTAAAATTATTATCTATTGACTCAGACACCACAATCTTTTTGTTCCCTTCCCACATCTAAACAGAAAGCAAAGTTTACACCCACATTTAGTTCATATTTATTTGGTATTGAGTCACTGATTTCAATGGAGTTCATTTTCAAGGAAGTATGTTAAGAGTGAAGCTTTAGTAACACAAAAATCAAGATCAGATAGAAAATATTTCACTCCCCTATTAATCTCTGTACATTCCGAATATTTGTGGATATAAATCTCTTGATCTGGTTATTTTGCCATTTTATTTGTTACGCTATATGTGTAATTGTACTGTAATGTGAACTGGAGGCCTGGACAAAAACACATGATATCATACTAAATTTACAAGGGCATCAGTTGTTATCTCCATACTTGCACATCAAATCCGAGCATGTAGCAGAAAGGAAAACTGTGTTATTTATGAGCTATGCCTCTAGAGCAGTGTTTCTCAACCTTAGCAACTTCAAGATGTGTGGACTTCAACTCCCAGAATTCCCTAGTTACCTAAATATTTTTTTTGTTTTCAGTTGAAATGACAGGCCCCTGCTACGCTGCAATGATGAGGAGATCCAAGGGAATCATGTCACACTGAAACAGAACAGCAAGTACATATTTAAAGTTACTTCCTTATTTGGTATTTGCCAGTTGAGAAACATAGTATTTGGAAGAAGCCTGCTATCCTGGTAGAATTATATAGTACAGAAAGATCTCAGAGCTGGACCGATAAATTATCTTGCATGTTTTCCTACTCATTCACATTCAGTCTGATGATAGAGCATTTGACTTAGAAATTGTTGGATGTTCTGGCAAATCCAGCATGCCTCATTTGCATGTGAATTAACATGTAAATTAAGTTGTCCCACAATGCAACTCTGAGGAAGCTGTTGGTTGCCACTCCCACTTCTTTCTCTCTCCCTTCTTCTCCACTAGAAGCAAGCACAGGGAGGTGTGCTGCTCTCCTCCATTTTGGGCACCATGTGGTGGGCCTGGAATTCCCCTTTCTTTCACACAGCCCTTGGCAGCTGCAGGGCTGAGAGTTTAGGGCAAAACTAAGTATTTAGAGAGAAAAGAAGAACAAAGGAACTTCATCTTTTCCACCAAGATGGATGTAACAGAACAACAAAGAAATAAAGTCAGTAAGAAATTCTTTCACTTCTTAACCTAATATGTCTAAGCGTGTGATTCTTTATGCTTGGGAGGGCTGAATGTGTAAGATCCATAACCTGTGTTTGTCTGGCATGCTCACTGAAGCTATTTTAAGATAATTCTTTTTCTGTGCCAGCTTCTCAGCTGTGTTATAAGCTCTGCTCCGTTTCAGTGGTTCCAGCAGGCCACTAAATTGGCTTCAGAAATCCTCTCAAGAGAGAAGAAAATACCAGATATCTTATGCCTGGAGTATGGTGTTTTGGCACATATTTAGTTGCAAGACATCCACAGGAAGATTATGAGAATATTATAGAGTCACAGAGTCACAAGATACCTTAAGGGTCATCTAATCAACTGCTCAGCACAGAATCCACTAGAGCATCTCTGACAGGTGACCATCCAGCCTCTGTTTGAAGACCTCAAAGAGAACTTTCTCTTTCACATGACAGCCTAGTCCACTGGCTGACAGCCCATGCTGTCAGAAGTTCCTTCTGATATCTAGCCTGAATTCCCTCAAGCCTTTCTTGTTTATTCATTTGTCCAGAAGACTACCATCTCCCATGCTTCCCACTGTTCAGTTAAATCACTTTGTGAGTATATGGACTCTTCCTTCTCCCCTTGGAATGTTGTGTTCAACAACATTGGACTGAAATTCTGGTGACTTGCCATGATGTAGTAGTTGCAGGCTATGCCATTTCAATGCCACTTCTGAATTTTCAGGTCTGGGTGTTTTACCTTTACCTTTCCAGATTGAGTTATATAGGACCCACCTTTTGATTGTTCTACCACCATCATGTTATCATCTTTCTCTCTCTCTCATTTAGAGTAAAAAAAATCACTCCACCTATTGATGAATTTAATATGAATTTAATTTAATTAATTTAATTTAATTTAAATGAATTTAATGAGTTAGATTTTAAGTGTCTGGACCACTACATGATTTAGCATTGCAGGAAGTTTCTCCCTTCAATGCCAACATTGTAGGAGGAGAGCCGTGTTTAGTCAGTGGTAGCAAGAAATCAGGAGGAGTCTGGTAGCACCTTTTAGATTAATACATTTTATTAAATGGCCTAAACTTTCCTGAGCTGTAGCTTATGTCTTGCAACACTGTAGCATGTATTAGTCTGAAAAGGTGCCACCAGACTCCTGATTTTTTTTCCCCTTCAGTGCACCTTTAGACAGAAATGTATTTGGCAAATTTAAAGAAGGTGCTAAAACACTACAAAGTCAATGCACGCATGTGTGAGAGAGAGGGAAACTTACTCTCCATTGGCTCAGCTGAACAATTTAGAAGGATCATTGGGACATCCCCATGAAAGGTATTACAGCTGTATCACAGAAATTGCCTGAGATTAAGAGATAAGGTGAACAGGATGTTTACAGTCATCTCTTTTCTGGAGTGGTTAACACATGGTAATTGTCTGCATAAAGACGACAATGTCTGAGACATTTTTATGTGCACCCAAATAGTCAAAACAAAGCATGCGTGTTGGCTTCATAATGTAACTTGCTATTTCTTTCTACTATTTTTACAAATATTTAACATTAGAAGATGTGAGCCTGATTTTCCTTCCATCTTCAGTCATCACTATTAATGTAAAAAAAACATCTTGTGGCATCTTAAATACAAGCAAATTCATCAAAATTTTCATGGATTGTTTTCCTTTTAGATGCCATAACATACTTTGTTTTTCTTGGTTTAATGCACTAATATGGCAACTTATTTAGATATTAATATTAGGTAGTATATGCAGGCAACACAGTCCTGACTTACTAAGCTTTTTTTCGGATTTTATTTTTATACCATTATTTCTCCTGAAGTAAAACCAGAATAGTGCACAAAAGAATGATAAAACATATCAAGGAAAAGCAATGAAAGCAATAATAAATCCACCAATCTTAAAACAAGGCAAAATACAGTTAAAATCATGTTCATTTTAAACAGGCTGGTTAAAATGCCATCTTTGGCCAGAGAAATTCTTATCTGCAAATGCCTGGGTGAACAGCTCTATCTTCATTTGTCTTCGGGGAGACCACAATGTGGGAACCACCTGTAATTTACTCAGGAAGCCGTCGTAGCACTGAGAATGCTACAGAGGGATGTGACCACTGAGAATGGCATATATCTGGCCACTGCACCCTGAGCCAAACCCACAGGGGTCATCAGAAGAAGCTCCTTCTCAGTTTATCTTAGCACATATATTGGGTGGTACTGGGAGAAAGCATCTTTTAAATATAGATCTTAAGCTAGTTAGGGCTTTCTAGGTCAATGTCAGCACCTTCAGTTTGGTCCAATAGATCACAAGCAGACTTTTCATAGCTGTGAAGGTCAATTTAGCCAACTGACTCAGCAATTAGGCAGCTTCATCCTGCACTACTTGCAACTTTTGAATGGCCTTCAATGGTGGACCCATAGAGAGGGCATTACAGCAATCCAATTGAAGTCAATATCAGTAGGGATTTCCGTATGATTTGGTACCAATCAT
Organism: Candoia aspera; assembly: GCF_035149785.1. Classification (NCBI taxonomy): domain Eukaryota; kingdom Metazoa; phylum Chordata; class Lepidosauria; order Squamata; family Candoiidae; genus Candoia; species Candoia aspera. The sequence goes on along the minus strand of NC_086158.1, from coordinate 72,974,548 downwards.
TTTTATAAGGAATGAATGTGGAAAGAAAATCCAGGAAATATTACAATAACAAGCAAGCAAACAAGACAAAAATCCAGGAATCTGCATTTGAATGCCACTGAACTGCTGGGTGGAGTCGGGTGGGTTGGGAGTTGACTTTGACTATGCTATAAATTAAATCCACTCAATTGCCAAGTTTTTGTACTATTATCAGGATAATTTGCCACTGGGTACTAAGCAAGTAGAAGCATCAGAATTTATTGAACAGTCCTAGAATGCTTTTATAGCCTTTGAATTTTAAACAGCAAAGGACACAACTCAGAAAAGGAGACATGTAAAATATGGGTAGTTCCAAAAGAGCCAGTAAAAGTAATAAAATCACTGTGGTCAGTAACATAGGAAATTGTAGCAGGGTGATGTAATAAAGATCATCACTGACAAGAAACCATGCTAGAGATATGGAGAAGTAACACACTAATTGTACATTAACTTGCTTTTGACAATTAGGTCTGTATGCATGATTGTAGTAGAATCCAAACAGGTCTGCTTGGAAGAATTGAGCATCTAAACCTACTGGAGTGGTCAAGACCTTTGTAATGCTGGTCACAAGTTGTCCATGCCTGGCAACATGATGCTTAAAAAATATTTAGATGTGTACCTAGAAGATGGCTTTGCTGCATTTAAATCACTCTAAGCGTGCATAGTGTTGTGATTTGTTATTTGAGTTACTGGTCTATAGAGGTTTTTACTGAGTAGGGATGAAAGTTGGAGCCGAGTAAGTGAATCTGTTGCTTGCTGATTCAGACTAGTAAAGTGATTTTGTTCTACTTTCTGCTTGTGTTTTAAATTCTTCATTTGTTATGCTATAAGAGAAAGGCTTGCCACCAGATCCCATACTTTTTTGGGGGGGTAATTTTCAAAAGCATTATCTTTATATTTTCAGGATTAATGTGAAACTAGTGAATCAACCAGCCAGATTAAATATTCTGATATCCCACTGATCTCAATGGATAAATTAAGTATTCATAATGTAGCTAATGGAATTCACAGGTTGTATAAAATTACTTTAGCTTCCATATGGTGTGTCTGCATCTGCTAATAATCATTTTGATGCAGAGATTTCTATACATTACAAAAATGTACAAAAAAACAGAACCATTTGAAAGTAACTAAATGGGGCACGTATGTTCAGACCAAAGAAAACATTGTAGTTATCTCACTCTCCAAGGTAAAAAGGGTATGAAAAGTTTTTATTTCTGTGCTTTCAAAAGGTTGCAGAAAGGCCATTTACACTGTCTGGTGGTGATATCTGCATCAGCTGTCTATTTTCTGACTGTAGTAAAGTTTTTTTCAAGAATGGGAGTAATAGAGAAGATAAACTCCAATCCCTCTCCCCCTACTCCATATCTACAATTGCCTTTCATGTGAAAGCATCCACAAGAAAGGAAAGTGAGGTCATGGTCATTGTATGGTCTTCCTGCCTGTCATAGATAGGCCTTTTCTCCATTTGCATCTAGCCATGGCACAGACATTTATTCCTTCTCATTCATTCATTCATTCATTCATTCATCACATTTGTAGGCTGCCACTTAGAATGGCTCTGAGTGGCATACAGATGAAAAACGAAAAGTCAGAATGACAATCAAACCATACAAAAGAAAAGACAGCCGAACAAGGAGACAACAAACACAATGACAAGAGCAGCCCACAATGAGCTTTGAGGCTCATCTAAAACATGTCCTCGCAACCTCCTATTTCTATTATATCCCCGTGATGTTGCCTTTATCTCATTCCCAGTCCATGAGTGAGACATGCTGAAGTTTTCAATAGCAGCACCAGCATTAAAAGAATTTTTCTTCCTTGTTCTAGGAGGTCTCAAGTCATTTAACATCTATTCGGCTCTGTCACCCATAACCTTGGAAGAACATTAGGTGACCACAATGACTGGAATGGAAGCGACCAAGGCAGGATGCATGAAAAGCCCTTCAACTCAGTCATGGGAAATAACCTTGAGACAGACAAACCAACAGGGCAAAGTTCTAGATTAGTGGAATCCTTTGTTGTGTGTCATAAAGTAACTTCGTATTTGTTTATGCTTCATAGTTCCTGCAAGAAAGTAGTCATGTCTAAGTATAATTGTTCTGTCGGCAGCATTACTAGTACATTTTAAGTATGTATTTAAGTGAAGTGCTAAAAGAAGAAAGAAAAAGAAAGGAAGGAAGGAAGGAAGGAAGGAAGGAAGGAAGGAAGGAAGGAAGGAAGAAAGAAGAAAGGAAGAAAGAAAGAAAGAAAGAAAGAAAGAAGAAAGGAAGGAGGGAGGGAGGGAGGCAGGGAGGGATCTTGCAAGCAGAAGGGAAATGATAAATGTTTTATTATATAATTTCGAATCATAACCATAATATTAGAGTTGATGGATGAGAATTGTCATGAAAAGGTTATGCTTTTTAAATAGCAAAGTAAACATAGCAGTGAAAAATTTATTTTCAGCCTTTAAGATCAAATGGGACCCTTTGTGGTTTTCAAGCTGATCTTCCCATTACACTATTTGGACATTCACCAGATGTGCCCAGGTGTGCCTTTCCCCCATGCAATCCTGCTTCTGCCCCAAGTTTCTAAAGTGGTAGGGATAAATTCATTTACTGTATTTATTTGTGTTGCTTTGCTAATAGAAGTGAGTATCCAAAATTGTTGAAGATTTTAACAGACTGAGATGCTTCAAGCGCTATGCATTTCCAACAGAAGGAAAATAGACATATATACAGTATAGAAAATAATGAACCAGTCTGAAGATCATAAATTTGTCCAAGTTAATTCCAGCTTTGTCCATTTCTGTATAGGAAATGCATAATATACCATGAGAGTAGGTATGTGCTTTGGCCCATGGAAATATCTAAGGAATAAGTATTTAAAGGCCAATCAGAGGTGTTCAAAATTGTTCTTTGGTATTCAGAAGTAACATTCCCAACTTGATGCCTGCAAATTTATTAGATTCTAGATTTCCCAAGCAGCTAACAGAGAATTATGGAATCTGAAATCCACTTGGAGAGCCCAAATTAGGAACCACTGCTCTAGAAGTTATGATCCAGAACAATGGCTTCAGTCACCAAGAAGTGGAGTTCAGAAAAACCTTAGTGAAGGTTCCTGACATCACCCTGGAAAATGGTGAACTTTCCTTCATTAGCGGTTATTAAGCAGAGGCTGGACAGCGGTCATTCAGGAATATCAGAGCAACAGATTTCCTGCTTTGCTAGTAGAGAGATTAGATTAACTTTCACTGTACAAATCTTAGCATTAAATGCACAGTGTATGATTCTTCATGTATTTCTGCTCTATGCATGTATTGAGAATAAATATCAGTAGTTCGAACTGAAAAGCAACGTACTTCCACATAGTCTTGTGTGGAAGTACGTTGCTTTTATTGAAAAGCAATCCTGATTAGAAGGACTATTGAAGGAGAGGTTTAAACTTTCCAAATCCAGTTGTGAAGCTCTGTAAAATTCCCCAGGCTGCAACCCCGCAATCTCTAGGGGTTGGGGTCATTGCTTTGTACTTCCCAATAGGTGCCAGTTGTGAATTCATAACAGTGCTACATGCTGTTTTGAGAGCAAACAGGAAGAGGGTAAACTTGAGAGAGAAGGGTTAAATCTCCCCTCCAGCACCAGGCCTAATCTGGACCTGGTCACTCTCCAGCAAAATCAACACACTTCTACAGAACTGCACTGAATGAGTAACATGTAGTTCAATTCGCAGGTATTAGGGGACCTTTCACTTTCTTGTCCGGTTTTATGTTGTCCTTTAAAAAAAAAACTAATTAAATCTGACCTAAGTATTAAAAAGAGAAGTAGAAAGAGCATGAATCATGAGATGTATGGATTTCAAGGAGAAGCCAGATGACACCAAGGCCTGACTACACAGTTATCTCTAGAGCAGAGAAGATGAAGAAAGATCTGAGTGTATAAAAAGAATTATCTACAGTGTATGAATGGCTCATAGAAAGATGTTTCAGTACAAAGCAGTCCTTAACTTAATGGGCCTTAAGCAATCCACCAAACAGTCCAGCAGGCACCAACACTAGGCGCCAGATTAAAACTTTTCTTCCCCCATCTCAGACATTTAGTAGCACTTGAGTTATTAACTCCTCTGCATTGATACCCATATGAGTTTAAAAGGGTCCTTTTTAACTGTGCAATTTTGTGTTTGTGATGCCACTTTCTTACTGTTACTAAGGCTTTGTTTTAAAATGAACTTGGAGAATAGTTGGTCAAAAAGCAGAATCAAAAATTGTTTTGCAAAACAGACCAATTTCAAAGCTGAGAAACTAAGAAAGGGTGTGGGAACACTTCAAAATGAAAGACAACTCAAAGGCCCTGGTTTCCAGAAGTATTTTTGTAGTGTTTCTTTTCATTATATACAGTTTTGTTGTGTTTTCTGATTGGGACAATTGAGACACACAGATCTAATGTATTAAAATATTCTGTTCACCTGGATGATATAATTAAACCTGCTAGGTTTACAAGCCAAATAGTGAGAGTAGTTCTGGGGGAAACATTAATTTCTGTCCATTTAAATATAAATCCTTCCCCGTTAAGTAAAAACCCATCTTCAGAAGTAGTTAATATGTGTTCTTGCAGCATAACATGTCAAGCAGATTTGAAACGGGTCTTTGTGCAATTGGAAGTAGACATTGTTTTCCTCTAGGTCATCCTTCCTTGATCCGGTGCCCTCCAGATGTGGGTACAATGCAAAATAAATAAATGCTTGCTGAGGAACATTAGCAGCTGCTGTCTGAACACCTTTGGCAAGAATCAGATGTGGGAAGGCTGGTCTTTAGCAACCTGTCTGCCATCATGCCCAACTGGTTCTACTTGCCATCTTAAACTCTGGTTCATGTGGATTTCTAAGAGGGTGAATTATCTCTTCCATCTGATTTAAGTACTGTATTGCTTAATGCAGTATACAGAATCAATTGATCCAACTCAGAATAATGAGATTGGGGCCGTTCTAGGTTGCTGCTGTTGTTCCTACAGTCATAATCATCTTCTGCCATCCTCAAAATGCAAAACCTCACCTCACCCCAACCCTAATCCATTCCACACAGAAGGGAATTTTTTAAAAAATGTTTTGCACATGCATACACACACACATATCTAAATCTGGACTTCCAGATGGCTATGCAGAATCCCCAAAAGTTGGCCAATCTTTTCATCTGTATGAGAATCAGGGTTGTACCAAGACATTTTGCTGCTTGAGATAGAAGTGCAAATGGCCATCCATCCATCTGCACAAACCAACTACATGAGACCCCTAAGTAGCCAAGTTCTTCTGTCATGTGAGGCAGGAATCCACTACTGATCTCAAACAGTTAAAAGAAGAAAGTAACAATAAATTAAATAAGGAAGCATTCACTGACGGCCAAAATCATGCCTGAAACAGCTTCTTCATTCTGCCTCATGGGAGGACCTACTGAATGTTAGCATTCAGTTGACACAGGATGCCTTTTCTGGCCCCAGCATCACCTGTTCAGTTCCTGCTAGACTGGCTATTTCTAAGCTGGGGGTGCTTAGGGCACAGCATCAGAAGCAGGAAAGAAAGCTGGCAATTTCCTTCTTCCCCACTCCACTCCCCCGGTTTCTTCTACTACCATTCCATTCAAAACTCCCTTCCTCATCCTATAGCAAGAGTGGGGCTGCATACTGATGAGTAATGCGGTTAATGAAGATATTTCTGAGCTAAAACTCAGATGATGGTACCATATAGCAGCAATATATTCTCATCATATATCTGAAATAATGGGAATACTTCTGTTGCCTCCTCCTATTTATTTTGCCTAATCAAGCCTAGAGTGATCATTCTTGTTTAATTTAATACAGTATACTGCAGTGTTTCTCAGCCTTGGCAACTGTAAGAGGTCTGGACTTCAACTCCCAGAATTCCCGAGCCAGCAAAGCTGGCTGGGGAATTCTGGGAGTTGAAGTCCAGACCTCTTAAAGTTGCCAGGGCTGAGAAACACTGCAATGTACTGCAGGAAGACAAAGTCAACCAGCTCTTGCTGTTTTTATGTTTTCCATTAAGTGTTCTGAATGACTAGACAACAGAGTGTATAAAAGCCGCCCCTGTGACAATGTTAGGCGGGCAGCCATTACGTTGATTTACTTTGGACCATTTTAAGTTCAGGGAGTGGGGCAAAGAGATGAGGAGCTTAAAACCTCTTTCACTCGGATGTAATAAATTTTGCGCATTGCTTCAGAGATAGAGCAAAACAGCTAGTTAAGTGAAAGTAGAGGGTGGAAGGAAAAGAACTGGTTTTGTACTCTACTGTGATGGAAAACAAAAGATGATGGGAAAGTTCTCCAGAAGGTGATCAGAGGAAAAGTTCACCAGCATCGATCATGAGCTGTGTCTGTGAGGCCTGCTGGGACAGAGGGGAGGGACATAAAGGTGTCAGCAGTTGGGCTTATACGGTAAATCACCACCATGTGAGCGGAGTGAAATGGCCAGCTAGCGAAAAACGCCTTCAGAATTCCACTTCTTTACTGACGTTTAGGATGTATTCCTTCCGTAACCCCCACTCCTTCCATGTGACCTGGGGTAGTCCTGTGTTTTGTGCGGATTGCTCCTTATTAGCTTTCATGTCAAGGACTATTTTCAGGTTCAGAAAAGGTGAAAAGACGAATGACCTACAGACCACCAAAGTTTCCAGCGACATGAGTAAGACCTTCCATTTGTTTTCCTGAAGCCTTTTGCCATTCTTTTTGCTTCCTTCTTTGGTTAAATGCATGGAAGATAGAAGCATTTTTTTAAAAAAAATTGAAGCACAGAATAGGAGGATCCTGATGGCCTCAGAAAATTTACAGATAGGATCGTTTAAGAACCATTTTGCACACCATTTTTTCTAAAAGAAGTTTCATCCTGAAATCTTCTGTACTTACCTGAAAATACTTCTAAGTAAAAACTGTACAACAAAAATTTTAAGTGTGCATTTAAAGAGGTGTGAATGTGACAAAAGCAGCAGACATGCATATCGTACAAGTAACCTCATTTTGAATTGGCTGAAATTCACTTTTGAGGGTATTTAATTCAAAGGTGATTTGATTGATCTTGCAATTCCATCTGGATTTTCAGATTCAACCTCAGAAGTGGTTTGAATCATATCAGATGCCTCCAAATTGATTCAGAAAGATACAGAGCTGACCCAGAGATTTTACAGACTTTTGTATGTATGGAAATATGTCTTTTCCAAATCTGTTCGAATGGGATCAACTCAGAAACAGAAGTAAATTCAGAAATGAAAATCAGATGAAGACTGACTTATATAGCCCTAGAAAGCACTGTCAATGGCAACATAGTTTTGCCTTTGCATAATGTCAAAATGGCCCTTGACACTGACGCAATAACCATTTTGTACCCTAAGGAAGTACACAAAAGATCAGAAAATATCTATTATTGAATCAGATAATTGATTATCTGATTAATATAATCAATCCAGATTGGCAACAGACCACCAGAGTTCAGTCATTTTTCCAGTCATATCTGGAAGTGACATGGACTAAACCTGGGACTTTTTGCTTATGAAGCATATGCTCCACCACTGAGCTACAGCCGCTTGATAACATTGAGACTAATGAACTGCTCCATTATCCTGGATAAGTGCTCAACCTTGGCAACTTTAAGATGTGTGGACTTCAACACCCAAAATTCCCCAATCAGCATGCTGGCTGGGGAATTCTGGGAGTTGAAGTCCACACTTCTTAAAAGCTGCCAAGGTCGAGAAACACTGCCCTAGATGTATAATACACGTTCCATCTTGTCTGTGGTGTTGAAGCATCATTCACATCAATAATGCATATTAGTTACAAGATGAGGTAGAGAGAAATGGTGGCAGGAGAAAATTACTTTTTGCAATATAGAAGGCCAGTTTCAAGAAAGGTTCAAAATTGGCAGAACAGGGTCACATACCATCCAATTATTTAGCACTGAAATTGTATGAAGAAAAAAAAACCTGACAAATTAAGTTGGGTGATCAGAACAAAACCTTACCCAGTTCAACACTCTGCTTCGTCATAGGTACCAGATTCTATGACTAAGTCATGGCAGCAATAGACATGAGGAAAGTGTTTAGATGTTATGTGGTCTGTCAAATAATGGTGGGGAGATGATGATAGATAGATAGATAGATAGATAGATAGATAGATAGATAGATAGATAGATAGATAGATAGATAGATAGATAGATAATATTTCTTTTAACTTGTAAAGTTGCCCAGACTCTTTTTAGAATTGGTCAGCCTAGAGATTCAGTAACTAAATAAATGGGGCTAGCTGCAGATGCTCTGGTGGTAATGTTGGCCCTAGAAAGGCTCAGTGCTAGTAGTTAGGGTCCACACAAGTGAATATCTACAAGCAGTCCATTGCTGGGGTGCCCAGGGGGCCAAAAAAGTCAACATAGTGATCACAGTTATCCACCCATGGCTGTCATCTTGAGATTTTTTACTTCCCTTGCAGACCCCCCACCCTCCATTCTACTGCAAGTCCCCAAAGCTGGCTCTGCTTCTCCTTGCTTTTATTTCCTATTCCCCTATAAGCACACCAGCAGCGCTAGAATAATAAAACCAATCAACCAGAAACTAAAAGTTTGAAGCATAATTGAGAGAGGCAAATCCCAGCCTGGTTACTAAATAAGACTGCTTTTTTCAAAAGAGGCATAGAAGATGTTGCACTGAAGATGTTGCTTAGTTGGGCAATGAAATGTCTGGAAGAAAACAACCAAGCTCAGAGAGCACCAAGAACTCCACAGTTCAACCCTGAGATACAAATATTCTCTTCGAGAGACATAGAATTCCAACAATTTTTGAATGAAAATCTACCTTGGATACATGGCTAGGGCATGAATAATTAAACATTGTATCAGAGGTATAATATGAGATTGCTGACTTAGTCTTAGGAAATGTACCTTCTTCCCCATCCTTCTATTATAATGATGGCCTTCCTAACAGGATTCTTGTTACTGAGCTATTAAAATAATAAACCAACAGAAAATTGCAATCACAGATGTGTCCATGTAGTAACTAGGAGCTGAGCTTCACTCAAAGATGACTTTATTTTTTTTAACCTTACCCCCGTTTAAATGTATAAAATAAAAGACTGTAGAATTACTTGTACTTTGTCATAAGACATGCATCATTAAATTACTTACAGATCATCAAACCTCCATCTTTACCAATAACACTTCTGATATCTGAGGTTTATGGATTCTTTCTTATCTTCTTCCTCTCCTCCAGATCTCCTTTCTTTTCCTTTAGATACAGCCTGGAATAAGGTCTTGCATTTTACCTCTGGCTCTCCAGTGTTCTGGCTTGATTGTGGAAGGAAACCTACAGATTTATATCAACACACATTGTACTTCAGCTGCTGATTAAATGGCTAATCACAAACTCCATCTCTGGATTTCAGAAGGCCTTACAGCTTCATGGCCCAAATAAGATGATGATGTTTCTTCTACTGTAATATAATAGTGTTTCAAACTTCAATCGTTTCTTTAAGACCATTCTTCAAGAACTTGAAGACTGAGAGAAGATAATTTCATTCACATTCTGCTGGATACTGTTTTCTTGAAAACTTTAAAAAAGAAAACTAGTATTTTTAAATGTTTCAGACTGACCAGCCCTTGAAAGACAAAGTCCATGCATCCTATTATGCCATAAGCCAGTTTGTTGAATAGGACTTAGCAATCTGATAGACACATGTAATAGTAAGCCACAAATTATCGTTCATAAATATCATGGGTGGACTCATTGACGACATCAGTTAAAACTAAGCAAACTACATCATAGCCTCTCCCCAGGATTATCTGCCCAACCCACTAGTCAGATAGATTGGGTGCACTCCAGGTCCCCTCCCTTAAATGCTGTCATCTGATGGGACCTTGGAGGCATGCCTTATCTGTAGCCACCCAGGCCCTTCCGAGTAGCCTCCCACCTGAGATTTGAAGGGTCTCTACCTTTTTAGCCTTCCAGAAGGCAATGTTGGGCTAGGATGGGGGTTGAGTCAGGAAGCTAATAGTGTGGCTGGTCTGGCACCAGGTGGGAAGGGTGGTTTTGTTTTTATTCTTATTTTTACAATTGGTATGAGCTGCCTAGGATTGTTATATGAGATAGGTAGCCATGTAAGTTCTTTTAATTAATTAATTAATTAATCAAACAAACTACATCATAGTTTGATGCTATGTGTGAACAAAGTCAATATGATTCCAACTTTTAATATATTTGGGAAGGGATATAAAAAACCTTCTCTACTTAGCACCCTCCAAATTTCATTCATTTATGGTGACTGAGAATTATGAGAGTTAAAATCCAAAACCTCAGTAGGATACCAGGTTGGAGGAAGGCTATAGCAAACTGTGAAGTCCAACTTCGTATCCTTTGCAGTAACAATCTTAGGGGTAAGACAGTTTCTACTTAGATTAATTTCTGAGTAAAAACGCTATTACCTTCATATCTTAAAGTTGCATTATCAGACTTTTCCTTTGTTTTAAAAAGATAACCCTGCACACTGTATTAGACGTGCAGCTGGTGAGATTGTAGCTTCGCTCCCTGTGAGAACAGATAGTTTATTTGCCAGTGTCTTATGTAAATCCTTTGGTTTAATTCCATTAACTAAGGTTTAACTATGAGTTATTGTGTTGACTGTACACACGGTCTTATAGAAACAACCAAGTGGACAATCATGAAACATCATTAACCAAGTCTAATGGATGAGTTAAAATTTTGATCAGTAGGACTATTTGTTGTTGTTGTTTATTCGTTTAGTTGCTTCCGACTCTTCGTGACTTAATGGAACAGCCCACGGCAGAGCTTCCTGTCGGTCGTCAACACCCCCAGCTCCCCCAGGGACGAGTCCATCACCTCTAGAATATCATCCATCCACCTTGCCCTTGGTCGGCCCCTCTTCCTTTTGCCCTCCACTCTCCCTAGCATCAGCATCTTCTCCAGGGTGTCCTGTCTTCTCATTATGTGGCCAAAGTATTTCAGTTTTGCCTTTAATATCATTCCCTCAAGTGAGCAGTCCAGCTTTATTTCCTGGAGTATGGACCGGTTTGATCTTCTTGCAGTCCAAGGCACTCTCAGAATTTTCCTCCAACACCACAGTTCAAAAGCATCTATCTTCCTTCTCTCAGCCTTCCTTATGGTCCAGCTCTGCAGCCATATGTTACTACAGGGAACACCATTGCTTTAACTATGCGGACCTTTGTTGTCAGTGTGAAGTCTCTGCTCTTAACTATTTTATCGAGATTATTTAATAGGACTATTAAATGTTATTAATCTGAGAGCTACCAAACAAACTTCCAGGTTCAGAAGCTGTATTCCTGTATTCCGTAATGCCAAAAGAATATCAAGGTTATTGACCTTCCCAGGAACATATGAATGGCTAGACTTCTGGTCTGCTTTACCAAGACACTTCTTATCTTCTACAGTCTTGGTTATCGCAAAATGTGCGCCTTTCATGTTAAACTCATTGTAAATCTCCAATGCCCTTGAGCAAGTTTGGATTTTCCCAAAACTTTCAGAAGTTTCTAGGCCACTCAGATAAACAGGGTTGTTCTGCGTTTATTGGGAATTACTAGTCTGAGTTGTTTCTTACCAATATTAATCTCTTCTTTAATGTAGGTGACAGAAAGCTTTCGAATGGAGCCTTGAGGTGTCCAATGGAGATGTTTTTTATTTTGCTGCCAGCTACTTTTGGAAATGAATTAATTGGGAAGTAATTAAAATACAGATCATTACATCCTTCTGCTTCCATATGGAAAGAGATTAGTTAAATATTTCATCAAAAACCCATCATGAAGTTGCATTCATTTCCATACAATGATGAAGATTGCATAATTCATGCAACTTTTCTTGTCATCATTTTTCATGCTGATTTATTAAACAGTTTGGGCACCCCAATCTTGAAAATGGCTTTTTCTGAGTTTGCTACCATTTATCTTCCCTGATATTTATTCCATAACATTAATGACTGCTGCACATAGACAAAAAGATACTTTTATGAGTGATCTATATATGTTTGCATATATAAATGTGGGGGGAGACATTTAGAACTAGAATGAAGCCACCTGCCAAGAATGCCCACCCCCATTTGCTAGATGCTTCCCCAACCTAGCTTTGAAGTTCTGCAGAAAATATAACCCATTCTTGTAAAGCACTTTGATCCTAAGAGTTTTTCAGCCAGGAATTACTGTACCCATTGAACTGTAACCTCTTCTGTGTAAGGGACGGCAATTGTTAAAAGTATACAATATGCAAAGATATTTCTGATAAAGTTAATCAGACATTTGTGAGTGGGTTATCGTGGGATAATCACAATTTGTACTTAATGTAATTAGCAGAGACATTCTATAGAGATAGCTGTATTAGGCCATCATAGTAAAAAAACTACAAAGAGATTTGTGCCATCTTAAAGATAAATGCATTTCTGGGCTGAAGCCCTCTTCGTCAGATTTATGAAGCAGATCTATGCGGCCTAAAACTTTGATATACATACAGACATGCACTCACTTAAATACCCCTTCTTGACATAGCTAAATTCAGGAGGGGAGAGGGAGATAGAGGTATTCATGCTTGTGACCATGTATTTTGCAGATGCTAAAAATGGAAGGTATTGTTCATTAAATAGTACTGTTTATGTAGGGAAAAGCTGTTCTTGATAGAAGTGGCAATTAACCAGGATCCACCAGTAATACATTTTGGTGGAACTAGGACCACAGCTGGCCGTAAAAGCAGGAGCTTCACTCAAAACAACAGATGTAAAAAATGCAGGTTTGTCACAGAAGCACTTTAAGCAGCTAATACCAACTTCTGCATCTTTGAGAATCTAGATCAGGGTTTCCCGAACTGTGAGGTTTACCTCCTTGGGGAGGTGCAGACAGAGTCTAGGGGAGGTGTGAAGAACCTTTTAGTTACACTGTTACAAAAAATCCACCTTTCCCAAAGTTTTATTTTATGGTTTTCATGGTTCATTTATGTTCATTTTGGTGTTTGGATTTTTAGGGGCGGTGTGTGTATATAGTGTAAAGGGAGGTGTGATGGCAAAATGTTTAAGAACCCTGCTCTAGAGGGAAATGTTCCACAAAAGGATTAAAATGGCTTCCAACAAAAGCAATACGCCATCACAGAAAAGAAGAACTAAGAAAGAAATAATTGAAGCTATGTTTCCTCTTTCTTTTATGGGGCAGGCTGCTGCTGCTGCTGCTATTTTTACTACTACTAGGAGTATCTCTAGGGTGTGATCAAAAAAGTCAAGAGAGCAGCCACAACCTTGCAATCAAAGCTCTGCACACACATAAAACAGGCAGTTTTGATCACACCATCATGACTTTTTTGACCACAACTGTGGACATCCCTGGCTACTGCTATTTACCCCAGGACTATAATAGTTAGACCTGGGGATCCGTAATATATCATATTTCCCTAACCTGGCAACTCCAAGATTTAAGAGAAACAGTTCCTGCAATCACAAGAAGGGAATTATATGGGCAACATTAAATCAGACAGGCAACTGACTTAGTAGAAAGCATTCTACAGATAGTAGTCTTTACATACCACTTGTGTTTTAATGAATCTAGCCCTATATAGTACTTTTGTTTCTGCTCATGTTTCTACTTGTATAGTTGTGGTAGGGTGTATTCAGATGATGACCCACAAGTTAGGCAGTCCTTGGCCATATATTACAAAATAGCTTGTGAGATTAAGAACTCTCCAAACTATGCAATTAGCTGCATGCCACTAGTCAGTATTTTGTTCTGCTAGAATGTTTCTAAAACAACTCTGGATGGTTGAGAATGAGCTTTTCCTGCCATAGTGTAACTCGGAGAGAATTCCTGCCTGTCCAGAATCCTCATTATCCATTAGTAAAAGTCTGCTATACACAAAAGGTTGTACAGTACTGCTGCTTTCTGCATATCTTACAGCAGAACCCAGTCTTTCTGGTTCTGGTCATCTCGATCTCATCACTGTGCTCCTCAAAGTAGGTGGGGCCAGGGCAAAGAGGTGGCCACAGCCAGAGCAAAAGCAGAATTCGATTTATTCCAATTGAATATCTATCAGTACCCTCCATGTATTTATTAATTTCTCCCTTCTGGCATTAAAAACCACAACTTGGTAGCAAGTTGGGGGAGATGGGAGATGGGCGGTGACAGAAAAGTTTGGAGTGGCTCCAGTCGGTCATACCCAAGGCTTGGTTGGAGGAAGCAGGTGGCCAAGATTTGGTGTCCCGGGCCTAGAAAGCAGATTACATGTTTAAATAATAACATAAAGGGAATCAGTTTTTTTAAGTGAATGTTTAATATTTTAAGTATAGAAGATCAGATTGAAGGCCAGTGAAATCAGCTTTCTGCTCCCAGAAATTAACCACATAAAGCATCCTGTAGAAGTCATGATGGTGTCATGGTGTGTGATGTTCTTGCCCCTTTTACCACCCTTGTAGATATCCATGGTCAGCCACTTGCCTGTGGGAAGCCCATAAGGACATGTACATAACAGTATCCTTCCACTTCTGTTTCCACAGCAACTGGTATGAAGATGTTTACATTTTTTCTTCCTGGAATAATATGGTGCTGACATAACTAGAAGTTACTGATAGCTGCCCTCTCCATGAATGTATTTAATTCCTTTTAAAGTTGTCCAAGTTGGTGGATCTTACTACATCTTGCAGTGACAGAGTTTACCTGTGTTATATGCTTTCTATCTGTGTAATAAAATATCATAATGATTAATATCATTAAATCCCAGTATTCAGAGAGAAGTAGAAAAACGTTCTTGACATCCTGGCTTTCCTTCCTCATCTTTCTACTAAGTTAAAGGGCCCTGAATATTATTATTTCCAGTTTCTTGATAATACTAGTTGCCCTTTTCTATACGTTTTTCAGTTCCACAATATCCTTTCTTGAGTGTGATGATGTGACTGTACTAAAAAAGCAGAGACAGACTTTTCCTGTGGATTGTAGTGTTGCAATCTCTTGATCCAAGAAAGAGAAGACTATGATTTTTCCAAAACTTTCTCCCTGTGTAAAAAAAGTTCCAAAGCTGATAAAATCAATAGCAGAAATGTATAGTTGGTATGTGGCCTCAACAGTTGCTGTGAAGAAGCTGGAATCTTTTCTCCCTGTGGAAAAGGGAAAATCATATCTGCGCAGTACTCTTGAAGTACTCAATAGTTCAACAGATTGTGTTTTATTTACATGGAGGGAATGATGTATGGCAAAAAAACTGTTGTTTTTTTTAACTATTGACCCAGCTAAATTGCCTTGGTGCTAGCATTGTGGCGCTTAGTGAATGCCACAACTGCAGTTGAGGTAGAAATGTTGACTGAATGTCTTTAAGGTTAGCCAAGGTTCAGAAGGTCACTCCTAGGCCATTTTATCCATCTCAGATACACGTGCACCATATGACTGTGTTTTTTATTTACAGCCATAAGCTAGGAAGGAAATGAAGAGATTCCAGTGTAGGTGAAGGACATATTAGAGCCAGTAGGATGAAAACCTACTGACCTACAACCTAGTAGTTCAACTTACTGATATAGGCTGATCCAAAAGAGACTAGATGTTTATGTTTTTTAGAAAGAGAGAATAGCCTTTACCAACCTGAGCAAACTCTGTCAGAGGCATGAAATCCTCAACTTTTTCAGTAAGCAAACAGTGGATTAAACCAGAAGTCCACACTGCTCCGTATCAGCTGCTTTCAGAATACTGTACCTATAAGTAGGATATTAAGAAATAACTTTCTACTGTTTATCCAGGGAAATCAATCAATACTCAGTTATGTATTACTTGTGTGGACAAGGAAGCTCCATATAGTTTCCATGGATGAAAGCTAGCCATTCATAGAGCTGCTCTGCCTGGAATTTATATCTCTCTTTTAAAAGCCAGATAAGGCAGTAGAGGGGGGTGGAAAGCAAATGACCAGATGGTAAGTGATGATTCTACAGGTATTACCTTGTTCACCAGCACATGCTGATAGAATTTGGACAAGTGGTTCAATAGTAGAACAAGCATACAAGAGCTTCACAGCAGAAATGTGATCAGCACTGCATATAAATTGTTTGGGCTAAAGGGAGGATGCAATGGTTTGGTAATATTGATCCAATGCTACAACAGAATACAACAAAAACAATAGGTACATGGATAAATATGTAAAAAGCAGGAAGAAAGTAAAGTTCTTTTTATACATATTCTTCTATGCTTTTTCCCAGGTGCAATGGTAAAGGTTTTTTAGGCTGAGGTGTCAGTATAATACAAGTCTCAGTAATGGCTACTGACATGGCCAGTGAAAAGTTCAGCCACATCTGAGGGCCATAGGTCCCCATCTTCATTGATTATGATGTGCAGTCAAGTCATTTTCAACTCCTAGCAACCACATAGATTTTTTTCATGATGATCTATCCCTAACCTGATCTTTCAGGTCTTCCAATGCTGCAGTCATCGCCACAGGAACAAAGTCCATCCACCTTACTACTGGCTGTCCTCTTCTTTTCTTTCCTTCTACCTTTCCCAGCATTAGAGTCTTCTCCAGAGACTAGGTCTTTGCATAATGTGTCTGAAGTAGGATAATTTGAGCCTGGTCATTTGTGCCTCTAACAAGTTTAATGGTGTAAATATTGCTCATTTTCATTTTCCGGAAAGCAATAATAACTATTTGGATTGGTCTTCTATCATTCTTAAGTCTATTATAGAAATGTCAAGGACATGGTCTCTCTTGAAGATACTTTTTAAAAAGAACATTAGTATACAAAAAAGGAACTTGGAAGACTCCGTATATTCTAGAGTACAATTCCCGTACCTTGTGCCATTGGCTGTGCTGGCTGAGACTTGTGGAATTGGTGGTACCAGATTGCCTATCCTTGGTGTAGGACTGATACATCAAGGTAGTGTTACAGAGACAGGCAATTAGTGACTTCCTGGAATCAGGGTTTTTCACATTTTTTTAGGCTGTTAACTGAAAAAATTCCTGAACCCAAACTGAAAGTCAAAGCTCTAATCATCAAACATTGGTTGTGTTCCAGTGATTTTTTTCCCCTTAGTCTCTCACAGAACCCCATCAAGTTCTCGTGGAACCTTAGGTTCCACGGAACACAGTTTGAAAACCCTGACCTAAAAGTTGCTAAACTCAAACTGTCAGCAGTCCTGCTAGCCCGTGTGAAGGATGATTAGTGCAATTTCCGTGATATGCTGGTCGACCCTGCCTGATGTCACTATCCAAATGCATGTGTCCATTATCTCAATTTTCTTTTTCAATCAATTTTATTTCTGTCATAAACCAACATAGAACTAATAGCACAACAAACACTAAGATAGAAATAAAAATGAAAAGCCATACTGATAGAATAAAATAAGGTAAAAATAAAATTATTAACTTAAAATTACAGAGTGCAGGAATTAAAACTCAAAAGAATCCTATAACATTACAATTAAGTTTACATTGAATAATCTGGATGCTACCAATAACTAAGATAGATAAAAGGACATAAGTAATAACAGAATTTATAAAACATTATGAGAATGTAAAGCTATGCTAACTTATATTAAGTCTAATACTTGCTGAAGCCTGCTAGGGTTTGTTGGGATTAAGACCATCATGGTCCAACCAATCATAACAAAGAAATAGCAAAATAAAACATAGAGTGGTATGTGTATATTTAAAAGGAGAAGAGGAAAAAGGGAGGGAGGGGGAAATTTTCTTTTTTGTTAGCAAGGACAACTTTCCTAGACTGGCTTTTATCAGCTTGAGATCAAGATATGAACCTGCTTGGTTGTTCAACATCTAGTAAAGGTAAAGGTTTCCCTTGACATTAAGTCCAGTCATGTCCAACTCTAGGGGGCGGTGCTCATCTTTGTTTCAAAGCCGAAGAGCCGGCATTTGTCTGTAGACACTTCCGTGGTCATGTGGCTGGCATGACTGAACGGAACGCCGTTACCTGCCCGCCAAAGCGGTACCTATTAATCTACTCACATTGGCATGTTTTCGAACTGCTAGGTTGGCAGGAGCTGGGACTAGCAACGGGAGCTCACCCCGTCACGTGGATTCGAACCGCCGACCTTCCGATCGGCAAGCTCAGCAGCTCAGCGGTTTAACCCGCAGTGCCACCGTGTCAACATCTACCCTTCTGTATATTCATTAATCAGTCAAGTTCTCTATTAATGCTGTGGACAGATCACTTCCTGGGCCAGAGGCAACTGACTGACACCGGGATCTCTGTAGGGCTGGTCCTATTTGAATAGCCTACGCCTAGTGTCTCGTGGATCTGGATGGTTTACGGTGGGTGCTTGGGGAGTTTCCTGGTAAGCTGGCAACTGAATCCACTGAGGGCCTGGTTTGCTGTTGACAACCCAGACCCTTGACAAAATCACCTCTGAGCATCCTCTCTCTCTCAGCTGATCCCAAGTGGCTCTTTGGCTCGCCTAGGACTTTCCAGAGAGAAAGCAGCAGGGCAATGCCTAGCAGGCCAGTGAATGGACAAGAAGTAAACCCAACCAAGCACAGGTATGTGCCCATATTCAGGCCTTTTCTGTGATGATAAGAGAGGTGAAACATTGTTACTTTTCCTCTTTTATGGCTTCCATAGGTTGTCGTCCAGCAACTGTTTCAGGTGGCCAATTCCATTAGGAAGGAGCCAGCATCAAGCATTCCTGCCCAGCCACTATGATTAAATAGCACAACACTTTACCAGTAAAGTCACTCAGTTTCACTCAGGTCTTGACTGCTGGCCCTCCACTGGTTACTAGTAGGCTTCAGGGTGCAATTTGCTGAAGCTAACCTATAAAGCCCTACATGGCTTGGTGCAGTCACCAGCAGGACCATGTTTCCCATTGGAATAACCCCAACCAGTTCAATCTACCCCCAAAAGAAACCACTAGTGGTTCTTCCCTTTGCAGAGGTGAGGGTGCCCGAGGCTCAGTAGTGCTGTCAGAGACAGCATCAGTCCTTTGGAACAGCCTCCCAGTGGCCAACAGGTTGAGTCCCTCCTGGACCACTTTCCATAAGCAGTTCACAATGGAGCTCTTTTGGAGGATGTTTGGGCCATGATACTGCCCTGGGTTACAGACTGAAGTTTACTAATTGGCTTGTGGATCTTTTAACTGTGTCCTTTAATGTGTATTTTTGTGTGTTTTATCTTGTGAACTGCTGAGACTGCTTCACAATTGCAGTGGTCTCTCAGTGTGATACAGTAAATACTATTAGAGTCTTCAGTACTGTACTTGCACATAGTTTCTCAAATATTGCCATATAATTAGTAAAAAAGCTTGAATGGGCTTCTTAATAGAAGAAAATTTTATTTCTATAGCAATAATATTATCCAGTTATGAACCCCAAGGATCCATAATTATAATGCTTGCTTAAAAAAACTAAGTTTAATATAAGAAATATTTTAAAGAACACTTTATAAATAACTATTACAAATTTATGAAGTTAATTATACAATATTGAATTTAAGACATTATTAAAAGCCAATGTGCATGCTTTAAATCCTTAGTCTCAACCTTTAAAACTTGTAAATTTTGTAGGGAGATTGTCCACTGGATAAACAGTTGGGCCAGTCTTCATTATTGGGGGTCCATTTAAAAGCTGCCAATCACAGTTCCGGGCCAACTCTACTGTAAAGATTTTGAGAAGAAGCTTGGCAAACTCTTTGCCCACACAGCTTCTCAAGCCTCCTCCAAAAGGAATGAAACTAAATCGTGAGGCATCTTCTGGGAAAGGGGCCATGAAACGGTCAGGGTTGAATTCTTCTTTGTTGGTGAACAACTCTGCAACGCTGTGGGTGTCACTGATGCTATATATGACATTCCAGCCCTTTGGAATCTGGTATCCCTATAAGAAACAGAAAAATAATGACACAGAACAGCATTATATGCATTTGCCTCACATAACCAGCCACTTTTTACTAAATGCCAGATCCATGAATCCTTAGTAAGAGTGCACAAATAACTGAACAACAGATACTGTAGTTAAGAGAACCATTATAAGGATGATTTACCTGGAAGGAAAGGGCAATTCCATTGATATAATTACCCAAATATTGCAACTCATAATATTCTGACATTTTATTTCCCCAACCTGTCCAACTATCCATTTGATTTCCCCAATAGTCTGCATCTTGTGCTTATTTGACAATTCTGGGGCTGTCCCTAAGGTTTCTCCCTGTAAAATGCCTTGCACTTTTGCTAAGCTTTAGGTTCACCTAAGTTACTGACCCCTGCACTTATGGAGGGAGGGTCACCAGGGCAAAGACTGACACTCCAAGATTACTATTAGCAAGCATGATGTACAACAGCCTTCTGCTCAAGGCCATGTTGACCGAAGGATTCCAGAAACTGAATTTCAACATAGCGAGATGGCACCAAGTTGAGATGGTTGATATTCAGATAACTATCACTATCAATATCCCCATCAACCTTCCTACTGAGAAATAACTCTTTCAGTATAAAACTGAAACAAAGAAGCTTTCCTATAGCACAGCAAAGTGCTGAGTCACACATCTAGAGTCACATAGAAAGGTGAGCATTTTGAACAAATGCAACTTATTACAAAGGCATTGGAGAAGGAACTCCATCTAACAATGAAATACCAGAGACTTCAACCTCTTCTTGTCATATAAATCTAAGTCTCCAGGCTATAGTCTAACCTACCAAGAATGACCCATGCATAGAACCAAGCTTCTATGTATGGTTATTCCTCAGAGTTGATTACCTGTTGAGAGATATAATTTCAAGTGTCACCTCCTAAACACATACAAGAAGCATTCAGGACCTACAAATGCAAAATGTCAAGTAATCTTCTGTTCAGAGATGAACTCCTGGCTGAGAAGATGACACACACACCCCAAAAATATTTATATTTATCTATATCTATTTCTATCATCTATCTATCTATCATCTATCATAATTATACATAATGTTAACACCTCACTAAGCCACCTATTTGTCTATTCTTCATCAGAGTGAATGGATTGTCAATGCAGAATTTTATTTTAACACACTAAAACAAAATTATGGATCCCTATGAATAATCAAACCAGTGGAGAAGCAAATCAGAGCAAGTTTAAAGAAGGAGGAAGAAGAGAAGGAGAACTAGTGTGTTGCTGAGGCAAAACAAAATTTGGATGGGAAGCATATGGCAGTGAGAATACTGTGCATCTCCATCTCTCCTTTCAGCAGGACCCAGCCCTGAATCTTCCCAGTGTCTTTTCTCATCTAAGCTCTTGCTAATGCCCTAGGCTTTTTCCCCACTCTCTCCTCACCCAGCCACTTCTGTGCAGAACAAATCCATTCATGGACCAAAAGAGTCCCATTTCATTCCATGCATGAACTGAAACATCCCAAAACTGTACATTTGGGTTCAGACCATGGACCACCCAAAACAAGCTGTTCTATGCATATAATGGTTCAGAGAGAAGCATTAAAAATATTTTAAAAATTAAAAGCCTTTTAAATCATCAGGTTTACACAGGAGATGCATTTAGGAAATCACAGAAACTTCATGACCTCTTGCTTACATTGAGCTCAAAAGTCTTGAGTGCCACCCTGAACCCTCCTGGAACTGGTGGGCTCAGCCGGACAGTCTCTTTGACAACACAGCCAGTGTATTTCAGCTGCTCCAGGACTTCCATTCCCAAAAGCTTCTCTTGACTGCAGTTGCCCAATAATCCCTGGAAACAGAGGATATGTCATGATAAATATTAGAAGAAATATGAAGCAGAGCCTTATTTGACTAATAGAAATAAGTTAATTCCACAAATATCTCCCAAAGCAAGTTATTCATGGAGGAAGAAACCCTCACAGATTAAACCAAAGCATCACCAGCATTTTCTGGTGCATAAATCTAGTTTGGTTTACTTTTTTATTTTTCTTTCCTTCACCCTTCCTGCTACAGTGCATTTTTCCCCCCAAGAGTTCACAAGATTTCTGCCCACATGGTTGGCTTTTCTGGAATATTGCATAGCCATAAAAGGGATGTACATCCCAATAAACTGTACCAAATTCCAAGAGGCTAAATACCATTTGCATAATTTGAAAACAGAGCAAAAGACCACCACACCAATTGCATAGATTACTGTATTGTTTATAGTTACATCATCGAATTAAGACATCCAATATGAAGTTTTTAGTAAATAAATTACATGAATACACACACACACACACACACTGCATGTGGGACTTTCTGTCATCCACAGAGCCCTCTCTGATTATTTTGATGAAAATTGACAGCCTATTTTCTTACCATTTTGAAGCTGGAAACACATGAGAATGTAACTGTAAGCCCTAAATACAGGCATATCACATTTTTGAAAGCACAAAACAATCTTCAACTCCCACTGCACATGCCATGTGATCATAATCACTTTGCAACCCTCTAAAGATTCAACTGTGACTCTTGGCCAACAAAAGGCTGCCATCCTTGATAAATAACAATATCTGGCCCCATTCAATCAGTGATTAAAATCAACTAGAAGGCTACAGATACCAATTCCTGGATTTGTGCTTTTTGGACCAGGTCATTCCGTTTCATGCCCTGTCAAAGTTTCTTGCCTATACCTTGAAGTCAAGACCCACCTTCTCTTGCAATTCCTTTCTCACTTTCTGTAGCACTTCAGGGTGGAGGGCGAGGAAAGTAATCAAGGACGTTGCCGCACTAGCTGTGGTTTCATGCCCACCAAAGAGAAGTTCAGTTGCAGATTCCTTCAGTTCCTTTAGTGGAAGGAAACAAAGAAAGCAGTCAGGCTGTGTTTTGCCTTACAAGCTATTTACAAGTCAAATTCTTCTCACATACAGATACTAAGAGCCATACCCAAAGGTTTGCATGAGGAAGTGCTGTTTGGTTAGAAGATTCATAATGCTAGTAGTCCCTTTCTTTAGATCTGTATCACCCATTCCTCCTTTCCACAAACCATCTGGACACCTAAACTTCCTTTCCAGAGTTTTCCCGCCAAAAATCTTTCCTTGCTAACACAGATACCTTCCTCCTACTCTCATCCAGCTACTCATTGTCCATTAATCAGCCTATGAATTTTTCAGGCAACCATCTCCCCAGTTCACCTCTGCCTGATCAGTTGGTAGGAGATACAAACAAGGACATTTTCCCCCTGCAGTCCATTTTCTGCATTCTCTTATACACCTCAACATTTGGCTAGTTTAAAAAATGATAGGAAAGATAGATGTGCCTAATTATTACCTAACCCTTTTGCTCCCTTAAAGAGAATTGCTTCCTTGACCTGAACATGGTTTAGAGGTTGGCAGTGGAACAGCAACTCCCAGACAAAAGCTTAAGGCGGACAGCCTGCACTCCCATGAAATTTCATGTTGGTTCTTTCAGTGATACAAATGATCCACTAATGTCTAACTACTAGTATCAGTCTGGTTTTCCTACAGCAGACGTATCTATTTCTTATATTTCAGAGTCGCTCTTTGAGTGATATTGGTGGTGACAACATTCGAAACATAAATAAATAAATTGCCATCAAATAATTGCACTAACTATCTCATAATAATCAATTCATACAACAGGAAATACTTCTGACTAAGTTGCTTGAAAATATAATAATCTGTACCAAATCTAGCAAAAATACCAGTGAGGCAGAATTTCCACTGTTGGGTTTAAAGAAACTACAAGAAAAACCAGTTGGGCCATACTTTGATTAGATCCAACTCCACTCTCACAAAAAAATGTACAAGCTTTACAGTTCTCCAGGGCTCTTCTTTAGGGGAGGAAGGATAAAAACAGGGATGCGGGGAAGAGACTTCAGTAGTGAGAAAATTACCTCAGTCAGAGACAAGCTCACCACTTAAATGAATTGCAGTCTAACACATCTAGAGATAACCTTGCTCTAAATTATCTGTCTGCCCTCATGTATGGTGGAAAACCATGTCCAAGTCATGTTGAAGAATCAGGTGATATCTTGTCGTTTATCTGAGGCAATAAAATCTCTTGGGCCAATCCTGACCTTACTTAAGAATTCTCACTGTGAACGGCAGTCATGGCGGGGGATGGGAGAGAGAATTCCTGTAGGGATTTTTCCTCCCATATGTTGGCCTTAATCTGGTTTAGATCTTCTCATCTCGCTTGGCCTTCAGCTGGGTGCACAGAGCAGAAGCCAGGTTCATAGAGTCAGAGAATCATGGTTGTAATATCTTAAGCCAAGAGTGAGACTAAGAAAAGGGAAGATAGTAGAGATTAAAAGAAAAAAAAAAGCACGCAGAGAATGAGAGAGAGAGAGAGAGAGAAACAGCCAAGGAAAAAATGGCCAATAGTGAAGATGTTTGGATGGGCCAATGGCAACTTGAAAATAGAGAGGCCGTGATTTGCCAGGGCAGGGAAGGAACCCAAGGGAAAGGTAGACAGAATGTAATGGAGGAATTGAGTGCAGTTGAATAGCAATTCCATTCAGTGATACTGGAGAAGAATTGTTGGAGGCAGGGATGGGACAGGGTGGGTCAAGGAAGTTAGAGGAATTGCAGCAAAGAGTTATAATTGAGGATTATATGGTCCTTGATGGAAACAAAGGGCTTGCAAAAATAGCTTCCTTTTTAGTATGTTGTCCATGTAATTCTTTTGCCTGAAGGTGTATCTAGTTACCTGAGCTCCTCCACCAGCTCTAAGTTGGGGCAATTCATACATACATATGTTGGTTCACTGAAAGCCAATCATACAGAAGCAGACACCACTAAGAAATGGAAATTTGCCTCCAGCCTACTCTCCTCTCTACATATTTCTCCAGAGTTCTCATCAGTGAGCTTAACAACCATAATAACAAAATGCTCAATCAGTCTTCCTTAAGAGCTCATATTAATTGGGCAGCACATCTTCCAAGTCTTGCAAGTGTGTGGGAATGTCTTTTAATACAACTAATTTTATTTATTTTTATTTTCTATCCCACCTTTATTATTTTTATAAATAACTCAAGGCGGCGAACGTACCTAACACTCCTTCCTCCTCCTATTTTCCCCACAACAACAACCCTGTAAGTTGGGCTGAGAGAGAGCGACTGGCCCAAGGTCACGCAGCCAACTTCCATGCCTAAGGCAGGACTAGAATTCACTAATTGCAAAACCTTCAGAACCATGGGCCTTCTTTTTCACAGGAAACTAAGGGTTTTTCCATGGTTAATTGACCCATGGGCTACTTAATCTGGGCTCATGGTCCCTGAATCAAAACCAACCATACATCTGTGTTCACAACATGTTTAAGTTAAAACATGATTGGTTACTTTATAGTTGAACATGTGATCTCAGACTTTGGCTCTGCTCAGCACGTACTTCTTGCAGCTTGCGCATAATTAACAGCAAGAATAGCATTAATGTTCCATCATTTCCTCCCCTCTTTTTCTCCCAGAGCTCTAGGCAATGAATTTAAACTGAATAAAACTCACACAATTAAAAGTAATAAAGGTTTCTTTTATCAGGTGACAATCCCTTTCAGATTGGGAACGACTGAATCCTGTAAATGCTAAATCAAAAAGAATGCCAATTGCAAAGGGCTTGCTTTTGAGAGAACATGCACATGATCATCTAATAAACATCAGCACTAAATAGAAAAAAAAATATGTGAGCAAGCAAAACCTGAGATTTCTGCATGCTTAAAGCCTTGTCAGATAGCAAAGAATTAAGTTTCCAGGATTGCATTTAATGAAAAAAGTCCATCAGAAGATAAGCAACTCCCTCTTCTGGGCTTTAGTCAAGAGAAGAGTTATTTCAAAGCACTGAAGTGAACCTGGGGGGAAAAAACTGGGTTTTTTAAAAAGGCAAGGAAGGAGCATCGACATCTGCTTCATGATTAGACCTCCGGAAATATCTGCACCCGCTCAGATGATGGGAAACTACCATTGCCAGATACACATAGGGCAGAAAGTCGGCAGATACAACTTTCACAATTACAGGAATAGAGAAAAAATGTTACATATTGCTCTAAAAAAGGAATACTGTAACCTTCTAATTAATTTTTCCCTCCCACAATAAAATAAAATAAAAAAATAAAGCTTTTCTGGATTGCAAGCCTACTACTGAATCACTGCATCTGGAGGAAGCTGTTCTCCACTACTTTTTGCTCTGTTGTGCAGCCATGACAGTATAATTCTCCTTCAACCTAATTTAAAGGTAGCAGATATCCTGAAGACTTAGCATGTAAGGATTGGGAGGAGGGCAAGGGCCCTCCATCTGAAACACTCACAAAGTGCTTTATTTCCCCCCACTTAGTGCCAGCCAAACATCCTTTCCCGTTTGACCAAAAGGAGAAACTAAGCAATTAGGCAGACATCATCCACTTCAAAGACTTGGCATTTGGAGACTTCCAGACAGGTGCTGAAAGACTCACCTGCATGTTGAGCTGCTCCCCTCTGCTTTGGGTGTGCTCTATCAACAACTGCAGCACATCCTTATAACCATTGGAGGGCTCCTTCTCAGCCAATTTCACTTGAATGACCTCCTCAATTTTGGCATGGATGGCATCCCGTGCTCTCAAGCCCTGGAAACAGAGCAGGATTGTCTGAGTCTCTAGATTTTGGATAGGACTGTGTCCATGACCTAAGAAGCACGGCTTTTCCCCTATTTCTATCCCATTACCCAAGCCCATAAATACAACCAGACTTCACAGCTTTACCTTGTATAAGCCACTGAAAGGCACATAAATTGGCAGGGAGAAAAGGTTGCGGATCATCTCTTCAAAGGTGTCCACCAGCTGCTGCTCATTCTTGGATCCTGCCTGGTTGGGCTGGAATCCCAGTAGGATGCGCATGGCAATCCGGAACATGAGGCGCTTAACCTCTGGGTAAACCAACAGGCAGGAGCCACTAGCAGAACTAGCTGAGAGCCACAGCTTCAAGCAAGCGCACACCTCCTCCTGGATGACTGGGGTGTAATGTTCCAAGGCTTCTCGAGAGAAAGCTTTCATGATGACCTGAGATGGAAAATGAGGCTAGTTATTATTAGTTATTAGTTATTATTAACCACCCCAGTTGGATGAAAGTTTGGAGGCTACAGCTGAATTATTAAATCTGTCCAAAGATGGATAGTGTTTGGTTCCTTTTTCTAAAGCTGGACCCATTTTAATCATAGGAACATCCCATCGATTACTCTGAGCAAGATAAACGTTTCAGGAAGAGGCAGTAAAAACTGGAATCTGATTACAGCAAGACTGGCTGAACACACATTCAGATCTTTGAATCCAAATGGTTTGAACAGTGAAATGACAGCCCTGAGCTCACATACTGGAATGAAAATCCAGCTGATTTTCAAGTAGCCTTCTTCCAAATCAATGCACCAAGGATAAGACTATGTGTCTAAGGAAAACTTCAGGAACTAAAAGCAAGGAAGTGTTGTTCTTTTCAAGGGAATCATGCATGTCCCCAAAAGCAGTGATTTATTTTGAGTTAAGTAATTTTCTAAATGGTCCCAGTAGCTTAAGAACAGCAAAAACAACATGGATCTGGGTCTTCATAGGGAACTCATTTCACTTCAGGTATTTCTGAGATCAGAATCCAAATTCTGAACATATTTGCTTACACGAAACTGCACTAGTGGATTTCAGATTGGGGGGAGATAACAGATCCCATATTTACCTATCTCTGTTTCCAGGACCTTTCCCACTATTGAGGACTCTTCCTCAAGAGCTAAGCTAAAAGGCTACCTGCCACTTCTTGAGCCAGGAAAAAAAAATCCAACATAATTGAGTTGCCACTCCTACACACACACACACACAATTCCCAATTTCTATTCTGCCAGTGGAATGAAGCTAGCAAATGGTTCTGTCCTTACACACTGAGTGCAAACCAAGTTAAGAAAAGGGATTGGTGGATTTCTTTGGCTTTGATTCCCCTACCAATGGTGGAAAAAAACCTACCAAACACTCTCCCTATGGTGGCATGGAGTGTGTTAAGGTTAGTGTTTTGAATGATGGGCACTTTTAAGCCAAAATGGGCATGGAGAACACCACCCAGTAGGCAGAGGGAGGAAGTTGGCCCACCCCAACCTAAAATGGACAATTTGAGCTAGACAGATACCTGACAGTATCATCAACCAAATGATCAACGAAGCATGACAGATAGAATCCAGTGCAAAAATTGTGTTGGGGTAAGATGGAGAAAACTACTTTAAAAGTGGAACACCAACAAGTGACTTTAAGCTGCCTCAGATGAGTTGGGGATGAGTTGAAGGTAATGCCACAAGGATATCACAGAAGACAAGAGGTTGCCAGAACATGTTTGTGCAAGTAAGGACAATCTATCCATTACTTCCTGAGAAAGTTTAAACCAGGGTTTCTCAGCCTGCTGGCTGGGGAATTCTTGGAGTTGAAGTCCACCCATCTTAAAGTCACCAACATTGAGAAACCCTGCTTTAAAATAAAGCTGGCATAAAAACTGTCCCCACTGTCAGTCACTATTCCACTTCTACTGCATCATCATTGCCAACACCTCTGATCATGCCCACACCCACCCATGTGTGACCTAAGGCTGGCCTCACCCCTAAAATAGTAGACCACAAAACCTTACACACCTTGAAGCTGTAGTGTGAAAGCGGCTGTAAGGGGGAAAGGCTTTTGTTCCTTTTTGGCCTGCCAAGCATCTTTTTTGTCACCAGCAAGTTCCATAATCTATCTTCAAATGCATTCTACATGGTGGATCTGTGCGATATTCATGCACCTGAGTTGTTGATTAATGAAAGTTCTCAGAACCAGCCTGCAAGAATTTATCCGCTATCGGGCAAAATCTCAAAAACATGTGATCTTATCACTAGCAGTGGGCAAAAAAAGGAACAAGAATCAGGAAGATACTACTTTAAAATTGACACACCTATGAGGAGGACTTCAGCTCATTTCCTCAACCAGGACAGAGGAGGGCAACTGAGGAGCAAGACCAATGTGGTCAAGACATGATTGTGTTAAAATGCAGATAGGGACAAAACCTCAGTCTTTTCAAATTTTCTACATCCCCAAGTAGGAGAAAGCAGCAACTAGACTTTTTAATTTCCTCGATGTTATGCCCTTTTTTGGCACTCCTTCCAACAACTTGAAAGGGAAGGAAATACTTTTGAAGGGGGGGATTCATCGTGAGCCTTAAGGTGTGGAGGGCCGGGTGCCAAGGCCTTTATTGCCTCTAGATTGCTCCCGCTGCTTCTGGAAAGGCGTTCTAAAAGGCGCCATTCGTTTTATTGGAGCCTGTTTTATGGGAAAGGACCATCCCCAGATCCTCTCCCCTGGAGGCCTTCCCCTCTCCTTCTTCCCGTCTCCTTTTACAACACGTCCTACAGCCCCTTACTCAGAAGCAGGCCCGTCCGCTGAATACGAGGGCTTTTTTTTTTTTTTGCTAAGTTACAAGCGAAAAGCTGCATTACCTTCATAAAAACTGGGGATTAGCCGCTGTCCTTAAAACTTCATCCGACTCCCCCCCCCCCCACCAAAATACACCTCCGTGATATTAGCAGCCCTTGACTCCGCGGAAAAACTGCGTGCCGCTGCAGGATGGTAGGGGCCGTCCGCCTTTTCCCGAGCGCTAGGAGACGTCTGCTAAACCCCGACCGTATCAGAGGCTGCTCTGCCTCGAAAGGGAAGCAGACCTTTTTCCAGCCAACTTGCCTTCTTGCGGTGTTTGTGCTGGCCGTCCAGCAGGTTGGAGAGGCAGCCAGAGCCCAAGATGATGCGCACCGAAGCCGGCCACTGCACAGCCACCAGCCGGTGCTCGCCCAGCAGGATGTGCCGGACGTTCTCCACCCCCATCACCCGCACCGTGGGCCTCCCAAAAAGGTGCGTCTTGTAGATGTGGCCGTATTTCCGCCGCTTCATCGACAGAAACTTCCGACGCTGGAAAGGAAAGGGCAAGCCGTGGAGTTGAGCCCGGGGGCTGGGGATCGGGGCCCCGCTCCCCAGCCGGGAAGGCGCGGTGGCTGCCGACCTCCTCGCCTTACCTGCAGCACCAGCTGGAGAGTTTCCCCCAGAAAAGGCAGCCCCATGGTGCCCGGCGGCAGCGGCAAGGGGCAAGTGGGATCGCGGCCTCGCAGGCAGTACAAGCTCCAGAGCTTCATCGAGGCCAGGCAGAGCAAGAGCGGGAGCAGGACGAGGGTGCCCACTGCGCTGGCCAGCAGAACGGAGAAACCCATGCTTGGGCGGGTCGTCTCGGCTTCCTAGGCTGGAGTGGAGGCGGCGGCGGACACCTGTCTTCCCTCTGGGCAAGCAACGGAGCACAAGGGCCAAGCCCCGCTACGGGGACCCCTTTTATACCCATCCTCGCCCCCAGGTCGCTGCCCACTTTACCTTGGTCCGGACGATCAATTAGTTCATCTAAAGTTCAGCTTTAATTGCTGCTGGTGGCCAGCAAGCTCCGCCCCATCGTTTCCTCGACCCCGCCCTGCCCTGGCTTCAGCCTTTGGGCGGGTTGCGCCCTCTCGTCTCCGCCCCTTCAGCAAACTGCGGGCCCGAAGGCGGCGAGGTTTCCTTTCACTCGGGCCAGCACGCAGCGGAGGGCTTCTCTTTCTGAAGAGGTAAAGGATCCCAAGTAGGGTTATTCCGGAGTCAGTCCTCTTTCCAGAAACCAGGCATCTCGCTCGAGCCCCGGCTGCTGCCTTGGGAAGCAGGTGCGGCGCTGCGTTCACGGGGTTTGCTCGCGGGATCCGCGAGTTCGGCCTGGCGGTGCGATCTTGAGTACTTCGCCGCCGGAGTCCGCCCTCTCTGACTTACTCGATGGGGTCTTGAAACTGGAAGCCGAGTCAAAGGAAGAGCGTCTAAACAAGGGACTGGCAACCGAAGTAGAACGGGGTAAACCTAGGAGAGTTGTTTCGGGATCTACTGTAGTCTCATTTCCCTGGTTGGTTCACACGCAGGGCCGCAACTGGGGGGGACAACCGAGGCATGTGCCCCGGGCGCCGAGCTGGTGGGACGCCAAAATGGGCGCGGAATCCATGTCTGCCCCGGGTGACACAGACCCTAGTTGCGGCCCTGTTCTGTGGCGTGGCTTGTTTGGTTTGGACTTAGCGTGGTGTAAACTCAGCCAGTTATGGTAGATTCAATATGGTAGGGTTAAGCGAGATGCGTGAACCAGGTTAATATGTAGGCGGGTTACACAGCCTCAAAAGTTCAGTCCTGAAACATTAACTCAGGGACGAATCTGGTTGCTGAGCTGCGCAGGAGAACCCCGAGGCATGTTTATTCAAAAGAAGCCCTGCAGGGCGGCCAGCAAGTGTTCTTCGCTGTCCATAATGAAGGCATCCATTTCCTAGGTTTTAAGCGACAACCTACTGAATTCAACGAGAATTAAGCTTTCCGTCCTTCAGATACGTGGAACCACAACTCCCATAATCCCCAGCCAATATAGGGAAAGCTAATTAAGCTGCCGTTCTATGCTCTTTTGCTTCGGAGTCCCATTTTTGCAGTCTCGTCTCAATGCCTACGAATTTCGCTTCTATTTCTCCCTCGAGATCCGGCTTCTCCCAAGGGTAGCCGGGGCACAAGTGAGACTGAATCGAACTTCAGCTTGTTAGGGATGGACCGTCTTCAGCAACTGAAGAGCTGTAATAGATTTTTCGAATCTCTCCGCGCCCCCCATCGGGGTGTTAAACAGCTTGAACCTCGGAACAGAGTGATTCTGTTCGCGCAACTGGGTTGCTGAATTAATCTTCTTCTGGGTGCCCAAAATACATTGCACTATAAACTAACCCGGCTGTTTCGCAAAACAGGTAAGCCACGGTCAATCAATCAGACTTAGGCTGGTTTATGACAATAATAAAGATTTGATTAAACAGGCGTGTTCTGTGAATGTGCTGTTAGGACTTTAACCGGATTGTTAAACGTGCTGAGCAAACGAAGCCGCTGTCTCCGAATAAACGCCTTCCCTCGCCCAGTAACGCGTCTCCAGGATCGTGGAGTTGCAAATGCTTAAGACAGGCAAATTCCTTAAAACAGGCTGCTTCCTTTCGTTTTATCCTCCCACCAGCCCTGTGGTGCAGACTCAGCACAAAATGAAGCTCCATTTCATTTACGAAAGGAAGAGCGAACCTAAACCGGGCATTTCTAAATAAATTTTTAAAAACCCTCTGGCCGCGAACCGTGAATTGCCCCCCTGATCAGCGTTCTGTCCGGTTTCCTGCTAAGCCCGCTTCCTCCTCCTCTCCCCGAAGGTGCCGCGTTTCGGAAAGGCAGCGACCGCCCCAAGGTCGCCCAGCGAGTTTCATGGCTGCTTGAAGAGTAAAATCCGCGTCTCCTCGATCAGAGTTCGACCCTGGCCTGGTCCGCATTCTTAACTGCCTTTATCCCTCTTAAGAATTTCACCACTCCAGAGGCTGCGAAATTCCTCGATGAGTAATAATTACCTGTGAAAATCCTGAGCGCTGCCGGCAGCTAAGTCGTTTCCATTTCCCTCGAGCCAAACTCTCTGGATTTCAAGCCAGCTTCACCGCCTGCCCTTGGGTTTTTCCCCTCTCCCTGCCCTCATTTGCGTTTTGCACGATATGCAGAAATGCATTTATCTCAACTCTTTCTGGCATGGAGATGAAACGAGCGGGCAGAACTTCCTGAGTTTCCGCGTGCTGTTTGTCTAAACACACAAACCGTTCACAAGCTGATCTAACTTAGTCTTGGTGCCACAATGTCCATTTTGTCTCCTTGTTTTTCTAACACCTAACCTGATGACGAATGTTGTTGAACTGGGAACTTGGTTCAGATCTTTACAGTCAGTAAAGGCTAATTCTATTAGAACCTTCGACACTTTCTGCAGGGAGGAGATTGATCCTAGCAGCTTAGATCATCTGCAACTGGTCAATGCTAGACTCCTCTGCCATTTTTCATGTCCACCAATGCCTTTCACCAACGCCTGTGGGAGACTAATCTGAGCTCGTCCGTCTCTGGGGATCTGTTCTATTCCGAACCATGTTGCCCTCGGATGCGGCTATATGAATAATTCAGGAATCGATGATGAGCTTCATGCGATGAGTTAACCCCTTCCCCCTCATTGTTCTGATGGAGGGGGGGTATCTCTGTAGGGATCCGCTCCACCTGGAGACTTGTGGCTCCAGATTTCATCTGGTTCGGAGCCGAATAGTCGCAGACATTGAGGCTGAGTCGGGCACGTTCAGGTAGCGGGTTGTTCATACTGTACCCACACCGTTCAACTCCTGTTCCCCATTCTTGGAAAGGGGAGCCTCAGAGAGATGAGAGCAGGGGTGTACAGAAATGGGAAGACATTAGATCTGGATCTACCCGCAGATCTTCACCTGATCGGCAAGAATTTGTAACCCCCAGTGAGTTAAGATCTAACCTTTTCTATTTTAACCACCTAAATTGGAGAGCAAGTCGGGTGTGTAGTGGTTAAGGCAACAGGCTAGAAACCGGGAGACCGACTTCTAGTCCCGCTTCAGGCACAAAGCCAGCTGGGGAACCTTGGGCCAGTCACTCTCCCTCAGCCCTAGGAAGGAGGCAAGGGCAAACCATTTTCCAAGAAAACTGCAGGGACTTGTCCAGGCAGTCGCCGGGAGTCAACAATGACTCGAAGGCACAAGCAAAAAAAAATTAGATGCTCGGCTCCTACTGTGTTCAGACACACACACGGACACCGTTTTTTTTTTCTTGGTGAATGTCCGCCTTTTGCTAAGTCCGGCCAGTGGGCCTTGGGGTCAAATCCCCAGCACAGGAGACCCGCCAATCACCCCGGTGGGCGCCCCTCACTATCTCCTTGCCGAAGCCTGTCCGTGCGGTCAGCAGCTGGGGGAGGAAAAGCTGGGCTTCGGCCGCTTCCCCTAAAAGTAATCCTTGGCCTTCAGTTCACCCCACAAACAGGAGTTTATATTTACGTTCGGGGGCCTGCGAGGAAGAATCCGCACCACTAGCAAGAAGAGACGGAGTAAATCCTCGGACTGGTGAAGCTCTGCTAATCAAAGGTTCAAACGCAGGTCAGCGAGGGGAAAAAAGGTTACGGTGGCGAAAGGTAAACACGCGCCAGCTCCGCGGCTTCTCCCTCCTCGCCCAACTGGCGCTTTTTAGGACCGCGGGCGGGGAAAGGTACCCCTTCGCCTTCTCCCCGGCCCGCTCGCAGGCAGAGGGCAGCCCGCGTTACTCCGCACCGGCGGAGCGGCGCTCGGCAGCTTCACCTCTGCGGGAACGAGGGCGGGAAAGGAAAAGACGGAGAGAGGCCACCGCCTGCCTGCCTGCCACCTCCGACAGGCCGAGGCACTTTCTATACAAATGCGCCGCCGCCTCTTGGCGGAAGCGGGCGCGGGAAAACGAACGGGGGCCGAGCCGGGGACGGGAGGCGCTGGCCTCGTGAGGCAAACGAGCGCCCGGTTCAGGGAGCTTGGGCGCCTCTCAGGACAACTCAGCCTCGCGCTTCGCTGGTGGAAACGAATGAAATAAAGCCTCCTCCTCGCCCTAACAGCCGAGGCAGCACGAGGGGGAGAAGGGGAAATGTGCAGCCAGAGGACCGCTTGTCTCGTACACGCTCTGCCCAGAAGGCAATCACATGGGCACAACCTCTTTCCTGCGCGCCGCCTTTCCATCTGTCGATTAGCCGCATCCCCGCCGGCAGCGGTGCACAACTTCCCACGTTCGAGCGGACGGGCTTTACGGACCTCGGATGCGAATGAAAAGCTCCAGCCCTCAGACTTCTGCCTCGGCGATCTACCCTGAGAACCCCTCCCGGGAGCAACACCGCCCGACAGAAATGCCCCTCCTTTCCCTGGGAGCTTCTCCTGCCTCGCCCGGTCCGGGTCCGCCCGCGCGGCGGAAGAGCTACGGCCTCGACCCAGCGGAGTACGTCGGGGGTTGACTTCTCCCCATCGCCGGGGGCAGAAGGGCCCCCCTGCTGCGTTGCGAAGGCCGCCAGGTTCTTCACTCGCTGCCCCCTCCCCACCCCCGCAGCGGGCCTGATTTCTGCTGGGTGGCGCTTCAGGTGGGGCCGCCCCGGCAATGAGCCCGGCCGGGTCGCCAGCAGCTTCTCCTTCTGCCTCGGAGTCGGCGCGGGCTGTGGACGTCTCGCGGCGCGGAGGAGTTCGTCCGCTTCAAAGGTGCCTCGCTGAGGCGACCTGCTCTTCCGCGGTCGCCGCCGCTCTTTCCCTTCCAGAGAGCAGAAGCCGAGAGAGCCGCGGCCGGACAGGTTCCCCTTCCCTGCCGACCGTTGTGGGGACCTCGGCCGTGATCGGACCGCAGCGGCAAGAGAAGGGGCGGTTTCATCGCGGGGCGGGTTCGCCCTTGCCCTTTGCTCGTGTCCGACAGACGCGGGCCCGTGACCCCGAGAGGGACGGCTGGAGAGGGCGATCCAAGGGGAAAGACGGCCGGAAGCATCACGGAAG
The DNA here is from genome assembly GCF_035149785.1 of Candoia aspera. NCBI lineage: Eukaryota > Metazoa > Chordata > Lepidosauria > Squamata > Candoiidae > Candoia > Candoia aspera. Next base: position 72,939,265 of record NC_086158.1, on the reverse strand, counting down.
GCGATCTAGGAGGCCGAAGCCCCTTCCTAGCGCCGGGTGAGAAACGGGAGCTCCTCCTCCTGTGTTTCAACGGAGATACTTGAAACCGGGCGGGTTCGGTCATCTGGTCTTGTGAACGTTGTTTCCCAGTTCCAGGGGATTTGCTCCCTGGAAGAAAGCAAAAAGGACTAGTTAAGGCTGGCGTTAAGTGCCAGAAAGGGGGGAAACGCAGGGGGTCACTAGCTTCTCTTATTCCACTGTCGGAACTGGGGGAGAGAGCAAATCCAACATAGGGCATGTTTTCTCTGGAAATGGGCAAAGGAAATCGAAAATGGGCAACCATCTCCTAGTTTCAAAGGAGTTCAGCTGAGAGGGATTCTCTTCTCAGCCAATATCCTAAAAGTCCCGCCGTCCATTCAAACGTTTTGGGGACAATTAATAGTCAGTGTAGCGTGGTGATTACGGTGTCAGCATGAACAGAAACAAGCTTAAATCCTCAGCCTCCAAATCCGAAGGATAATTTTCGGCCAGAAAGAAGCGCTCCTTTAATCTGCCTCTCCAGGGTCCTTAGGAAGATAAACACTGAAGGGGAAGGAAAAAGAAGGCTGCTGGGCTAGAAACGTGGCGGAGAAAGCATATGGTCCAGATCTTTTCATGGTTCATGCATCATTAATCTATGTTAAATGTGTTAAATGATTGTACCAAGATGCCCCCGTGTGAGAACACCCCTTTGCATTAATTGCTCCAGCCCTTCCACGCCCTGGGAATTGGACACTCAGGCGCACGGCACAGCCCGGCCTTTGACACGCTTTACACTGAATTGTTCCGCTCCTCTGGGACTTACACCAAGAGAAATTGCACCTCTCTCTGTTAGAGCTTGGCCTCTTCCACGGGAAGAGGGGACTCCTGGTGGTTGTTTAACTTTTCACGTCCTGAACGATTCCCCGAAATGGAGGGAAGTGAAGGAAACAGCCATGACTTTCTTGGGGGGGGGGGAGTTTTATTTTCTATGGATGCCTGTACTCCTCCCACACCCCCACATTTATAAAGATCCTTTGGATAGCCGTCCTTCAGAAATATATCAGCTAGGAGGCCGACCCCTCCTATGTAGACATCTCCGACACGTTTTCGACACTGAATATAACCTTGGGTACCCTTACTTAAAAATAAGCGCTTTCGAAGTGGGGCATAAACAGGCAACGAATCTGGTCAGGAAACTGATAGCATTTGTGAAGCAACGATCGCAGTGACATAATCCACGCCTCTGGTCACTAAGCACGTTCACACCGAGTTCCCTCAGATCGGCTCTTAATGGTCAATCTTACTGTTTACCGTTTTTATCTTTAACAACCCACAACCCTACACTTATTTCTACTCAGAAGCGAGCCTTGCAAGTACACGGATGATTGCACAACCCACGGGAGGGGGAGGGTTGAAATTCCTCACTGTTCTTGGCGTCACTCGTGGAAAAGAGAGAGCGACCCCGGCCCCAGGAACCTTTCTTCAACAGCCTCCTAATGCGATGGTTTTTCCTAATGTCGGCTCTTCATTCTTCTGGGCAAATGCTGGCTTTAAAATGATTCCTCTCGAGCAATTACAGCCTGGCCCGAAAAGGAAGGCTGGGCTTCCTCTCCTCCCCCTCCCCACGTCGTGCTTCTAAGTGGGGCGCCTCTTGCGCCGGAAGGGGACGTGATGGTTTCTGGGCAAAGGCAGACCAGAGGAGGGGAGAGGAAACGGGGGTGCTCTTGAACCCTACAACCCATTTCCCCAAGTTTGCTGTTTGTTTGATTCAGTTGTAAAGCCTGCGTGCCCACTCTTGCTCCGCCGCCGCGCCTGACCTAGATAATCCCAGCGCCCTGGCGAGGTGAGAGACAACTGGGCCCACCTCCCCCTACGTGCCTGCTCGCCTAATGGCGGGGGCGGGGAGGGGGAGGGAGGGATGCCCCTGCGTCTGCGGTTTTGCAGCGACCAGAAAACAAGGGCATGACCCCAGGGCACTTGCGCCTTCCCATGCGCTGACCTGCGGGCGACCTACAGCCCGGACCGTGACATCTGAATGAACCCTGCCTGCTCCTTCGCCAAGTTCACTGTCTATCAAACAACGAGATTCGGAGCTCTGAGCAACGTTAATTGCCACAGGAAGCCTTTATTATCTCTGCGGCCATCTATTTTATGTGCGTCAATTCCCGGGGGGGGGGGGAGAGGTGGGGGGACGGAGGATTCCGACGGTCGCGGAGTGAAAGGGATAATTAAAGACATCTTGAAAGGAGGTCGATAAATGAACAGCCGAAGACGAAGTGCTGGTGAAGATGGCAGGTTATTGTTGCAAGCCTTCAGAGCTTGGAGGGGAGCGAGGAAGAGGAGACTGACGCCGGGGAAGGCTTCGAGGCGTGCCTCCCAAAGCGCTTGCGAAATAAAAGAACCATCCCCGATAATGCCACGTTTACTCCAGGTGCCATGATCTCGGAACTGAATCGGCAACTGGCCTATTTTTTAAAAATAGAAACGAAATAGAAGTATTTGAGATTAACCATTTGTCCGTTGGTTAGCTAGACTCATAAGCTCCCCTCATCTTATATTTCTCCAGAAATAGAACAACGAAATTCATTGACAGGCACTATCTCAAAAGCTAAGATAAATTTTCACAAATTTTAAAAGCAGTAATTAATCAGTTCCGTGATTTAATCTTTTATAATTAAAGCGCCAGGACGTGTTTTCACAGGAAATGCTTCAGACATTCAGGCGATTGTCACTTAAATGCACATTTCTAAAGCAGATTAACATTTCTTACACTGGGATTTAAATTGGATCTGCTCCACCTTCTCACTTGCCTTTACATATTCATCATGATTACATTCTGGTTTCAGCTGGGGTTTTCACCAACTTTCATCTGCCTTGAAAGTTCCTTTTATGATGATGATGATGATGATGATACCATTCAACAGCAAGTGGAGAGGTGGTGTTTTTTTCCCCTGCACCATACCTATGAGATTCTAAGTTACCTACATGAGCTATTTGACTTATCCATGGATCGGGGCCGCAAGACACGCTGAAGTGCATGGCTTGGACCTGGGCATTTAATGCTAGTTAAGATTTGGTTGGCTAGTTTGTGGCTGAGGGGGTTGTGAAGCAACAGCAACTCAATACAACCTCAGTAAGTTTGTTTGGATATACCTTCGACTTTTTCCAACGACAAATAAGCTTATTTTCTTAAAAGACTGGCTTCCTCAAGACCGCAACCAAGCCTTAACTGAAAAACAGCAAGATCCATTCAACTGGGCAGGGTTTAGTTCCAGTCAAACAGACACAGGATGTAGCTAGAACAGTGATAAACAATACTGAAATTTATAATTCCAAAGAAAGGGAAAATCCATCATTTTAGTCTTTGCATTTTCTGGATAAAATGCAAAGTGTAAATAATGCTTAGATTTTCAGGATGTGACTAATTTAAAGGAGGTTTCCCCAGCCTGATCTTGACCAGATGTGTTGGGGTTTAGTGACTATCATTCTCCATCTATTCTGCCTGCAGTGACTGATGGGAAATGTACTCCAACACATCCCAAAAATACAAATGGGTGGGGAGGCTGGGGCCTCTCCACCCTGATAAATACAAAACAAGGTATGCAATGTCACTTTCTTCCCCCTTCAAAAAAGCTATTCTCTTTGCTCTCCTTGAATCCTAACCTGGGTTAATATTTAAGATAGTAAGATTGAGGTGTGGCTTGAAATTAAAAGATATAACTAGAGAGAGAAGTAGATTGAGAAACCAGCTTTGGGTGTTTGAATCAAAGTCCTTTGATTAAAGGGGAATCTTAGAACAGTACCACCATAGCACTTTGGATGCGCCATACAGAAAGTTATGTTAATTAAAGTTAGTCATTGACATTTGGCTGTTTTCTTTCTTTCAGTTGACCACAAAGATTTACCTTAAAGACAAGGTCAGGAGGGCAGGAGCTTCTGGTTCACTTGAAGGTCAATCTGCCAACAGTATTTAACTCAGCATTATAGTGCAACCTTCACCAGCTTTGATGGGGGAGAGGAAAGAAAAGGAGAATTACCTTACACACGAGCAGTGCCCTCCCCTTAATTTGGGAGTCCTTCCTGCCCATTGGGACCATCCTGCATTCAGACAGGAGAATTCAACTATGGCTTCAGAGTCAAATCACAGATGCGGATTTTTTGAAAAAATCCATATCCAAACTGCAAACACTCTGGCCTTCGTTGCTTTCAAACCAACTTCTTTTCTTTTAAATGTTAGAAGAATTTATTTCAGAAAAAATTCTTCCCCTCTTCAGGAAAAAGAGAGCCAGGGATTTCTGAGAACTTCAGGAAGTGATTAATCCAGCGAATGGATCAATGTCTTCCTCTATACAGTAAATGAAATATAGGGGAGTATTTAAGTATAAGAGGTCTAAGTCAGGAGGCTACATTAATGTTAAAACTTCCAGACAGGCAGTTATCCAACAGATTAAGTGAGGTGGATTAGAAGTTTAGGAAATGTGCAGGGAAAGGTTCACTTTCTGAATGTCTGCCTTTTTATCGTGGCTAAAAGCATGAAGCTTTCCTGAGGAAAAGAAGCAACTCTAGCAGATAAGAACATTTCATTTAAGAAGTTATATGTGAAAGGAAAATCTACTGTGTGCACCATTTTCTGGCTGCAGAGCTTAATCAGTGATGGTATCTAATGGACTGAGCTCTGAAATGTGGAATTTATGAGGGAGTGTTTTTGAACATGTGCTGATTGCTTTTCTTTTGGTGGCAGGGAATCTGTAAATACTGACAGCAAGCAACTGATACGCAGTTTTGCCATGGAGTAAGTACACTACAACTGCCTAACAGAAACTCATCACAAACATTTAAGGAGATTTAAAGATTTGTATAAGATTGTAAAGATTTTTTTAACCTTAAAAAATAAGATTTTTAAAAAACAAACTAAAAGAAATAATTGACAGCTAACATCTCTTAGATTTGGTGATTGCAAAACAGAGAAACCTGAATATTTTGCTTTGAAGTTTGACCCTAGATAGAAATATTGATCCATTATCTATAATTAGAGCACAAACTTTTAAAAATTGCAGAGGAAAAATACAGTCACCTGATGACACTGTAATCTCAACACTAACTGGGTAGGCATTGCTAGTCAAACATCTACAAGAAGTAGGGCTGAAGTCATCCACTGAAACCAGCCTATTTTGACTTTTAAATAGGGCCTTTGCTTTACACATTTCACTTTGAACCTCATGAATTTGAAAACAAAACATTTAAGCATCGACTTTTCCTCTAACCCTCCTAAATCTAACCATGTCCATTATTGACAATTTGGAAGAGAATTCAAAGTTCCTGTTCCTTGCAAAAATATTGGCATCTTCCAAAAATTGCTTGTGTTTTGGAAAGGCTCCAACAGAACGTGACTTAACTGTGTATCCAATGCATTTTCATTTCTGTTTAGGTCATTCAATTTTTAAATTAAAAAAAAAAGAAAATTGTGGTAAGAACAACTAAAAATGAACTCAGCTGCTGACAGATAAACAGGGCTTCCCCTGCCATGGGGCACCCCCTTGTGGACCGGGGTGTAAAAAAATCAAGATGGTGGCCACTGCCATGCAATTGAAACTCTGCCGCTCTTTGACATGCAACATTTCTTGATGGACAGATCTGTAGGCACACCACATAACCTTGTCTGTCTGGTTCAGTTCATATTTCCTGTTTGAGAGAAAGCCAGTGCATTTTTCCACATGGAAAAGTGGAGTGGGGAGGACAGCACCATATTGCAAACTGGTGATATCTTGAGTCAACCTGTGGACAAAATAGCAAGTTCAACATTAGCTATTGCTTGAAACTGAAGCAACACCAGCCCAGACATATAGTTTGGTTGAAATTCTGTCCAGTTAGGTGACGATACATATCAAGAGATCTTCAGATAGAACCATCCATTGGACTGAATGCTCATTGTGAATGGCTTAGTTCCACGTCTAGGACTGTCATGGTCCCTGTTCCAGTGTTCCTGAAACATCGCAACGAGTTCCCATGCCATGCTGGTGCTGACACGTGTTGTTGTACAGGAGGGGGCTGCTGCTGCTCCTTGGTGCCAGGCAGCGAGCTGGATGATGCAAGTCTAGAGGAATGCATGTTTGGGCTAACTTGACTGGTCAAGGACGTTACCCGAAAACTGCCAGCAACCGTTAGGAACACCTGCAAGGGGATGGAATTGTACTGACATTGGGAGGAGGGGCTTGGGATTGCAGGTGAATTAATTGGGAGAAATCCTGTGCTTTTAGTATTCTCAGCTTTGCCTGTGTTTCTGCATACTATTCATTATTAAATATCCATAGAACACCTGTGTGAGTCTGATTACTATTTTGAATAGGCAGTCATTACAAGGACCTTCATGGCCAAAGCTTCCAATTTTCCAAATTTAATTTTGAATTCAAGATTTCAATTAGCAAAAGAAGAAATAGTAGCAGACAGGAAAAGGGAGCAAGGTTTCACCCTTGGCACTGTCTGAACCAGTGTTTCTCAACTTTGGCAACTTTAAGATGTGTGGACTTCACCTCCCAGAATTCCCCAGCCAGCATAGCCATACAGTTCTCAAGGTTGAGAAACACTGGTCTGAACTATTGAAATACAGTAGTGAACTAAAATAACATGGTGTACAGGACAGAGGAGCAAGTTGGAAAGTGCTGTTCCAAACATTGGAAAGATAGCATTGAAGAACTCTGATTTCGATAATGCAAAGAAGCTATTGGGTGTCCTTCACCTCCAACACATTCGGTAGTGCTCAATAAACTCCAGTTGTTGCTTTTTTTTCTTAAGGCATACCCAAAACCCTCTGAGGATGCTATAATTTCCAGATATTTAATTTTGTTGTTTAACTGCTTGAGGTTATCTTTGAGTTCCATGTTAATGCACCAGGGCAATTTTTGTTTTTAATCTGTTCAGTCATGTCCAGTTCTCTGAGACTGCTTGGGCAAATCCCTCCAGTTTTCTTGGCAAGCTTTTTCATACAGTAAGTGGTTTGCCATTGCCTCATCCTAGGGCTGAGAGAGAGTGACTGACCCAAGGTCACCCAGCTGGCTTCGTGCCTAAGGCAGGACTAGGACTCATGGTCACCCAGTTTCTAGCCTGATGCCTTAACCACTGCACCAAACTGGCTCTCAGCAGGGCAAATATATCTACCTTATTTCCTTTTGTTTAAAGAATGAATGTTTGGCTTTAGATAAAGGCAGCTTTTCCAATGCTCAGTAAGGTAACTTGGAGTAAACCACAGTTGCATTGCTGTTTCTTGCAGCATTATTGTGGTCAAGTTAATGGGAATTTGCACTCTCATTTTCTTGGCATCACAGTTCACAACCTGAGGTGGTTCACTATTTGGCAGAATGCCCTGCCACACGTCCAGCTCTCAGTTTAGATCAGGATTAAGCCTTCAGCTCTATTTGAAATTCAAACTCACGGGGGCCCAAAAGATGACAAGAGAAGAAGTAGCACAGTGCTGAAGCTCCACTACTTTGGATTCTAACTCTCCCCAGTATCCCTTCAAGCCCGGATTTAATATTTCTCTGGCCAGTGGCCTTTGCAGGGAAAGAGTCCCCTCTCCAGGCTTAGTGCCATGCAGTAAATATTTTAAATGAATGCACACCAGAAAGAACTTCTGACAGGATTTATTTCCGAAAGATCTTTCCCCTGCAAAATCTTGCCCAGAATCTCATCCAGCAATAAATTATCTACAGCAGAGTTATTCCTAATGGTTATCACTAAAGTTGTGACAGCCTGATGATCCACAAAGGGTAGCTGAAGCATACAAACATCACAGTACATCTGATGCATCTCTACATTATGTGACAGGACAAGCCACCTTTTGCAGACCAGAAGCTGCGCTGGGTTATGGTGTGGCAGATGACACCAAGTCCATAACAACAACTGGGTGAAACCTTGACGTTTGGGTATATTTTGGTTTGGCAGGCATATTTTGGAAACTTTAAATATGTTTTAAGATAAAGGCATAAACAGCCATATTTATTTATGTATTAAATAAATAAATGGCAGAAAATCTGTTGCTGATTTTCAAGAGGTCAACAACTCGGTTCTGGCAATGTGGAAGACCCAAAGATAGGGGCAAAATGTGGGCAGGAGCATAAAAAGTGCTGTTCAAGGATACCCCCTTTTATGAAATGCACCCACTTTAAGATAGACACAGCATTATTTGAAGAGTTATATTTGAAAGAAATATCCTTTGTTTTCATCACATGTTGGGCTACAATTCTCATCCATTGCCAGCATAATGGGATAATGCAAGTAGTAATCCAACCCATGTAGAAAACATCAAGCTGAAGTTGATCTAAAAAGCCATGTTTGGGCTGCACCACATTATTCTTGCAGGTAGGGGGAGCCCACATAATGAAAAGCTGTTCCGTATCAGAGAGAGCAAAAAAATCCTGCACGTGGAGATACAGGATAACAAGAACTTGAGCGTAACTTTCTCCTTGCTATATCAAATTCTTGCATTTATGTCTTAAAGATTCCTAGCATTAGGGGCCCGAGTTATGATTCACTTTCTGATTTGCCTTGACTTGGGCCTCTCCTTACAAAACAATACCTACCCAATCTCCAGATGATCCTTTTGCAAGTCAGATAGATGTAGCTCTGTAACCCAGCTTTGCATCTTCTTCCTTGCCTTAGCCTAATGCCACTGCCAACCATCTTTGCTAGAAGCTTTGGCCCTCTTTTGTTCAATGCTCTCAGTCTCTCGCTGTCTTCCACTTGCTTCTATAGATTATATCCTTTTGCTCCTTATGGTTTCACTTATGTCCATCTTCTCTGTTCCTCTGTAGATACTCTGATTTAGATTTGGGGATCTATAAACAGTTGCTTTCCTTGGCTCCTTGTGGTTGACAGCCCTCTTCTTGGCAAGACGCGAGCATCTTAAATACTTGGACAGAGAGTTTGTCCTGACAGTCTGGATTAAAGAGAGGAATTATCCACACAGAGTGGACCTCTTCTGTAATAATGCTGCCCATAGCTTTTTAAAGCCAATTCTTAGCCTAGATCAAGAGCCGCATTTGTCATTCTGCAACTATTACAAAGTGCCTTCCTAAGCAGTTGGAGAGGATTGATAAGCATTAATGGCAGTTTTGTTTCCCCCCAAACTGGTACTCTTCAAATACACTAAGACTCCAATCCCACAAAATCTGTTACCCATAATGCTGGCTAAAAATGCTAGTAATTATAGCCTCAACATATCTACAAGGCAGCAGATTGAAAGGCTAAAAATTTTATTACTGTATAAGCAGGAGTGGGAAACCAGTCACCTTCCAGAAGTTGCTGAACTACAATTCCCTGCATTCCTCACCATTGGCCTTATTGGTTCAGGCTCATGGATTGTAGTTTAACAACATCTGAGGAGTCAAGGTTCTCCACCCTGGCTTAACTCATGGACTAGAGGCATCACCAGATGCATGGAATTAATCTTCATTTATCAATTAAATATATACACAGGTAGAAATAAATCCATAACTAATCCATAACTAAATGTGCTATAAGAAATCTTGTTAATCTTTTACAAGATTCATCCTTTTTCTTGCTACAAGACCTAATATAGCTACCCCTCTGGAAACTGGATATGTTGGCAAGCCATCCCAGGTCAAATCTCAGAGATGAACCACCTCATATCCCTTCAAACATAATGTTTTTCATTTTGCAGGACAAAGGAGAAAGAAAGAAAAGCACATATGTTTATGAACCAGACCTAAGACATTCCATCCATTGTTTGCTTGACAACTTATTATGCCAACATATGAAAAGTTTGCTTATTTAAACAGGGTGAGGCTTCATGTCATGATCGGGCTGGTCACAGTTCAATGGTGCAGCCTGTGGCATGCAAGCAGGATGCCTCCAGTTCAATTCCAAATGTCCCCAGCTAGGAAAGGCTCCAAGCTGAAACCATGGAAAGCCACTGCTAGTAACTGCCACTAGTGGTGTGCTTTGGGGTCCTAACAGAAGCTGGCAAATAAATCTGCTCCAGGGCTACCTTGTTTTCTTGTTTACAATGCAGAACACTGTTGTGTTAGTTACCTTTAAAACACAGTACAAAATGCACATCCTGAAGCAATGTCAGCTTCCAATCTATTTGGTGCTGGTTCTTTCATCGGTTCTTGCTTTGCTGGGGGCCTCTCCCATTCAGATGGCCCTTCTGCATTGTACCTGGAACATTTTACATTCTGAAGGCGACTGATTTACGAAGGTTCTCTCCCATCAGAAACAAAGCACAGCCGTCTTGTAAGGAAGCAGCAGAACAGCAGTCTCTTTCAGAAGCTGTGAGGAGTCCTGAAGAATCTTCATGGGGCAGATTAGATCTAGGAATCCCAGAATGTCCACTGCATCCCAGCTGAACCTCAATTTATGCTTGCTTGAGCTACATATACTTAGCCCTCATGCAAAACTAACATCAATGCTTCCACCACAACTTTCAAGACATTTATCTTTGGAGTATGACTTCTCTTAACCACAAGACAAAGTGGTAATGTACATATACAAAACAAAAAGTGCAACTAAAGATGGCAGAAGAATGACCAATGCATATATGTGCAAAGAATAGATGCTAAGAAATGCACAGGCCTTTAAGGAAGAGTGCAGGGAGTTCATCCTTTCTTCTTCCCTACAACCAAGAGGCAGGTAGGAGGGGCTTGTGCAGTCTGCCAAAGAGCAGCCAAAAAGGAAGTGATGTTTTGCCCCAGAGGCCTGTCCTATTCTACTTCTAAGCTAGAGATCTAACTGAGATGTCTATGCATTCAGGTGCTGGCCTTGCTTGCTCCACTGCTTTCATGGCCAGCCTTCAGAGAATGGAAATAGAGTTGAAGACCATCCACAGGGTGCACAATTGGCACAGTCTGCATCTTTGGGAAATGAGCTGTGGCCAGTTCCCAGTGGGCTGTGCTGACCAATTCAATGGCGAGAACCTTGAGAATTGCCTGGGCCAGTTCTTTGCCTATGCAATTTCGGACTCCACCACCAAAAGGAATGTAGTGAAACCGGAGGGAGGCAGAGGTTTTTTGCTTCTCCCGGTCTTCCTGTGATACGCAAAACCTCTCCGGATCAAAGGTGTCTGGGGGACTCTGGTAGATGCTGGCAGTCTCATGTGTATCCCGAATACTGTACATCACACTCCAACCCTTTGGAATCTGGTAGCCCTTTAGGGGAGGGAAGGAGAGACAGAACAAAATCAGCACCACAGACAGCAGCCTGCAGGATGCAACCTGCCTGAAAGAGTTGAAGGGGAAATACCTACAACAGCTTGATCCAACCTTTTGGAAAAGAGGAGGGAGGGAGACTCTTCCATCCATTATCCTTGTGCTCAGACTGGCTAACTTCAAAAATATTGCTAACAATCTATAACTACTCATTTTTTAAATGTGGATTTTCTGCTACAAAGTGCTGTCACTTCAGACAACTAAACAGCAGAGAGAAAAATTCATTAATAGACCATTTTTTCACTCAGTTTCTTTTAACTAAGTTTATCTCTTCTCCTTAATGGGTGACTTGACATGGTTATTTTATTCTGTGCTTTAAATTTTTTTTCAATGTCCTTCTGAGAACTGCTGCTATAGGTCAATGAACAAATCTTAGAAATAAATGGAAACCCATTTATTTAGAAAATACCATTACTTCAGTTAGTGAGAATTACAGTCTCACTGTATATTCATACACTGAGATAGTCTTGCTATAACATTAGCACTACCTTGGAATGGCAGTCCCTGGTGCCACTCCAAACAGGAGCAATTGTAGCTTGCAGTTATACTGTTTTGGTTTGGTTTTTTGGTGCCTTCAGATCTGTGTTGACTCCATGATATTATAAGTCCCTGCAGTTTTCTTTGCACCATTTTGAAACTGGTGTGCCCTGGCCTTCTTCCTTGGACTGAGAGAGAGGGACTGGCACAAAGTCATCCAGCTGGCTTTGGCTTGAGGCAGGACTGGTCACAATCTCTTGGTTTCTAACCTAGCTCCTTTAACCATTACACCAAACTGGCTTTCAGTTATACTACCTAAATCCCACCAAATGATCCTTAGGATTGGGCACAATCATTTTGTTGATCTGAATGAAGCATGCATCTTGATCTCACTCCTCTCTCCAGTTCTCAGTCTTTTTATGAAAAGTATGCAGTTCTCTGGAGGCTGTGTTCTATCAAATTAGACCATTGATCTACCTTGCCCAAAACTGCTGACAGGATCTGATAGCAGCTTTCCAGCATTTGAAGCAGTATTCTTTTCCATTCCTAAAACAGTGATGCCAGAAATTGAATCAGAGACCTCCTGCATACAAAATATTGCTCTGTCATCTTTCTGTGTCCCTTTCCTACTTGAGTTTTCTTTACTAACTCTTCTATTCTCACTCATCATCATAGTCCACTGCCCAATCCTTGGGATCTTGTTCACCAAGCTTCTTCTATTTTTCTCATCCCTAGTTACAGTACTTACAGTCCATTTGAGACATCCTTTCTCATACCCAAAGCCCAGCTTCCTACGAGTAGCCTTCAGATTCCTCACTGTGCTGGCTCTACACAGAAGTTGTTCTTGGAATCACTAGGAAGCCAAAAAGCAGTCTTCCTGAGTTCCCATATAAAATACACAGCTTAACCTTCTAAACTCCAGCTCAACCCAGGTTACTCACTCTTCCACCAAAAGGATAGGTAGCAAGCCACACAACTCACATCTAGCTCAAAGGTTTGTAAGGCTGTCCTATACCCTCCAGATACTGGGGGCAGCAAACGGAGAACTTCTTTAATGACACAATCCAAGTAGCGCAGACGGTTCATCTTCTCCAGGGTCAGGTAAGCGTGGCAACAATACTCAGATCTTTCCAGACTGCTAGGGAACCGGCCTGTTTCTTCCAGCCTGGACTGTGAGCCAGGGCCATTTGTAGTTCCATGGACAGTTTCCTGGGCCTCTTTAGCCATGATGTCTATATTAGGTCCTTTCTCTTCCCCCTTGGTCTCTCTGCCTTGTTCTCTTCCCAATCTGGACGGAAGAGGCAGTTTGTAGTCGCTATCCTTGTTTTCCTTTTCATGTGCAAGTAAAGTCTTTTGGGCAGACTGGTATTTTGTCAGAGAATCCTCAGCAGCAAAGCACTGATACAGTCCAGTAAGGCCATGGGAGGCCAGTTCCTGCTGGATCTTTTTTATGACCAGCGGGTGTTTCAACAAGAGTAAGATCATAGAAGTAGTAGCGCTGGCCGTGGTGAAGAAAGCTGCGAATATTAGTTCAATTGCAGACTCCTATAAGGCAAGCCATAGAGTTGTATGAATTAGAAGACTGTTCCTCTTAGTATGCACATACGCTACTAATAAACTGAATGTCACTTGAAACCCTGTGACTCTGACTCTGCATCTGGACCAGCTGATGAACCTTCTGCAATGTTTGGACCTTGGACTTTGCTTGACCAGCCTTGTGGCTGCTGCTTTGGATTTGGAACTCTCTTAAGGCAAGCTTGCTGGATTTGGGGGGACTTGTTTTCTCCTACTGCGTGTGTGTTTGCACTCACATTTCCTTTGCCGCTTGATTATTTGCTTCACAAACTTCTCAGCAAAGTTTGCAACCACCTCTCTGGGTGTCTGTGCATACGTGGTCTAAGACAGGATAATACTAACTTCTGGCTGCTCCCCCAATTTTCCTCTCTCCTCCTTTCTCTTTCTTTCCCTTCCTTTAAAGTATGTAAGGATAGGTATAAAGGAGGAGAAAAACAGGAACAAATAGGATCTTCATGGTATTTTGTGTGATTTTGTGTGTTTGTGTGTGTGTGAAGTTCAAAACATTTGGAAGGAACAACACTGTTTGGTTTGCATTTAGGGCATCAGTGTTTGATAGGACCACCTTCAATTAGGGTCAGAAACAACTAGCCAGTGTAACTGAGAAGAACAGAAATCGCAAAAGCAAAATTCCCTGGAATTTTCTTCCCATACTGTATGCAGCACTAATTCTGGGAGTTGAAGCCCACACGTCTTAAAGTTGCCAAGGTTGAGGAACACTGTATCAGAGGTTATGGATTGGCTCCAATCCAATTTGTACCATTTACCTGTTTCTTTGTACTGATTTAGAAAATCACATTGAGTCAATTCAAAGGCATCCAATTGGACAATTTGATTTGACTTTCCAGTTTGATTCAGAAACTCAATTCAATCAGGAGATTTAATCAAATGTCAAAATCAAAGCTTTACATGTTCATAGCATCCCCATATTTATTTAAATAGCCATTAAAAGGCCTTATTCCTCAGGGAAATGGAGCTCACTGAGGTTAAAATAGTTTGGGAGATATGTACTGGACTGAACTGCACAAAATCAGACTGAACTTCTGCTATTTGAACTCTGTTATTGCTACTGATGCTAATAGAATGGAGATGAAAACAAAATAGATGCACAGGTAGTCCTTGCTTACCGACCACTCATTCACCATCCAAAGTTACAACAGCGGTGAAAAAGGAGACTTACGACTGGTCCTCAGATTTGCAGCTGTTGCAGCATCACCACAGTCATGTGATTGTGATTTGGGCACTTGGCAACTGGCATGCATTTACAATTGTCGCAGCATCCTGCAGTCACATGATCCCCATTTGCGACATTCATAGATAGCTTCCCACAGCAAAGTCAATGGGGAAGCCAGCAGGAAGTCACAGGTCATGGTCACATGACATTGCACTTAACAACCCATAGTAATTCACTTAACAACTGCAGCCAGAACTGACAAACTGACATTGTAAGTCGGGCACGGTCACATGACATTTCACTTTACAACCGTGTCACTTAGCAACAGAGTTGCCAGTCCCAATTACAGTTGGTAAGTGAGACTACCTATATGGTCTAAACCAGCATTCCTCAATCAGGTGCTTTCTGGATACATTAGCACTGCAGCTCCCAGAATTTCTAGCTAAATATACTGAACAGGAGCACTGCATGCTAGCACTTTTTGTTGCACAAAGTGGGGTACAATGCAGAAAGAGAAAGAAAACCGAAATGAAGTTTTTAACTTCACGTACACCAAGGTACTTGCAGCCCATAACAATATCAAGGCCAATAAACCAACAACATATTCCATCTCCCAACAGCAATTCAAATCATTATGAAAATTATCACAGACTTTTGTAAAGTGATCTGCATACATTATCGTGCCCATGATAGCATCCCGATGATTATCTGGAAAGGCGTTTTTAAAACCTTTTTCTATACTATTTCAGGCAGCTGCATATGTCATATGTCATTTTATCAACCAGCTCAGTTAGTTCCATTTATCATTGGGCTCCTGGAAACATTTGCTTTTCTTTCCATGGATTTCAGGTGCCAGGCAAGAAAAGCCAGCTGCTTCATCGCTATTCCAGTTGGCCCCATTGAGGGGATTTCCAGCTGGAAGCAGCAGCCGAAGACTTTTGCAAGGACATGGGCAGAAGCAAGTACCACTGATTTCAGTGGAAACATTTCCCCATAAGTTCACACTGAACTGTCTAATCATTAAAAAAAAAATGATACCACTGGAAAGTAGGCTCCACCCAAAGCAGTGCATTATGGTTATTCAACTCAATCTGGGGAATGGAAGAAGCAAGAACCAATTTAGAAGGAAACACCCACACTTTTTGAATCACTGGTTGCTAATATCTCAACAGCCTAGATTCCACCACATACAGATACGTTCAGAAGCCCAGTCTACCAGCTTTTCTCAAGATGTATCAGACTATAATTTCCAGTCTTTGGCCAACATGGTCAATGGCTAGCAGTGTTGGAATCCCAACACTAAGTTGAAAAATCTGTTACGACAATCAGATATCAGATTGCAAATTTACCAATGCTCATAGCCAGTGGATTTCTGTGACAAAGCTAAGCTTCTTGCACATGACAAATTTTGCTTTTTTGTTTCAGATCAGGGCTGTAGCGAAAGTCATTTTAAGGAATCTGCTGCCTTGGGAACTGCTAAGTGGTCCCTGGGAAGAAACCACTGGTGAAGGAATAGCAACATTCACATGTTCTCACAGAATGACAAAGTCAGTGTCACTGCACTAGCCTTGTCCCTTAGGGGCATGTGTGTGATATCACAATGCACACAAAAGAGGAGCAGGCTTATGTCACAGTGCCACAATACTGTTTAGGTCACTCTGACCCCCGTGCCCCTCTGTAGGAGAAGGATGGACAACCAGAGTTGCCAGTACACAGATGGACAGAGAAGCTGGCTGGTTGGGAAAAGGTCTGCGTAATCTTGTAAACAAAAGACTCCTGGTGTTTAGGCAAGGAGATCACTAGGAAGATGTCTGAAGTAGAAGTCCCAGTTGAAACATCAGATAAAGTAAAGCATGCAGTATTCAGCTCAAGCAAGAACTGATTTTACATTGCTGAAGCAACTGTGTGTGGTCACAGCAAGTGAATGGTGAAACACCCAAACTTTTGTCGTGTAACCAACTTCTTGAGTCTACAAGGTTGCAGAGATATAGAAGCTCAGAAAAACAAAACAACCTTTTTACAAATAAATATTTTTCTTGCTAAAACAAACTTCAGGGTGACTGCTCAAATCCTTTTTGCCCTCCATGAAGCTATGATATCCTGGGACAACTGACCACAGAATCTCCAGCATCAGTAAACCTTAAGGGGGCAGGCACTAGCCATTCTACAAAAGTATTTCCAACCAGATATCCCACAGAATTACACCAGCTGAGACACGTCTTCCAACAGGGGCTATGGTCAGTCCCTCCACGAAACCACTGATCCCCAGGAGCATAAAAATCATCACCTTCAATTCCTGCATGGTGAAATCTTTGCCGTTATCCTTGGCGCTGTTGATGATAAAATCCAGGGCATCACGACAAGCTTCAGGATCCTTCCTCTGCAGTTTTTCCAGGATGGCTTTCTCCATGTAAGTATGTAGAAGATCACGAGCCTTTATTCCCTGAGGAGCAGAGGATGGTTCAAAGAAGATGAGCACAGAGATCTGGTTCAGAAACCCATTCAGAAAACACCTTGAGGTTTACAGAAAGAAAGCTGTGCATTGTTTAGAAAGCTCAGGAATTCATTTATGTTGCCTTCTCCAAGCAGTAGAAGCTCAGGTTAGCTAGAGGTATTTATTTTTCCTTAGCTGAAAGGAAAACAACTAATTAAGATTAAGTAAGATCCAATAGCTCCCAGCCAAAGGAGTAGAATTGTTTCATTGCTGAGCAACCCAAAAGGCAGGCTCTAATCCGGGGAATGAGGGTACGGATCAGAGGTTTTTCATCCCGCAAGAACTGTTTAAAAAGAAAAAATCAAGTCATGCGTGCTCCACTGGTTCCAATCATGCACTAATGGGGGAAAATGGGAAACTATGGAAAGAGAGTAGGACACAAATAGTCTCAGAGCAGATCCTGTCATGATTAGGCAGTTATAGACAGGAGAACAGGATGGAATGGAATGGAATAATAAGGGGGATCTGCTCTCTTCTCCTACCTTGCTGGCAGCCTGGAGAGAAGTCGGTTTCAGAAGCCTGAAGTTTGGGAAGCAGTAAGTGTCCAAGGAACTCAGGGCACAAAGTGTGAAAGGAGAGGGCAAGTGTGTGTGTGGGGGGGAGATTTCTCATGGAATCTGCCTAGTGACAGGAGGGGAGGGGCATGCAGGGATGGTGTCCTGGAATCTAGAGCTGGTTTGGACACTCCACTGGTTGCTCACTTCTCTTCAGACTACACTTAGGGCATTATTCCAAACTTCCACCAACCTAGCATCTCCCAGGTTGCAGCTGGACCACAGTTCTCCTGATCTCTATTAGTCCACTTCAACCTGGAGGCTGGGAAAGGTTGTGTTGAAGATAAGGCTTTGAGGGTTGGGAGAATGCCATTTTCAGGTCTCCTCCATTTTTAAACTTTGAGAGGAAGGGAAAGTCCTTCCCTTTCACAGGGAAAGGCAAAGGGATGATGGGGCACTGGAAACATTTTCTTTTTAAAGGGCTCTGGGCCCTTTCTCAGCTGCAGGATTGCATCTCATCTGTACCACAGATCTAAGTGTACCAGGCTACCCTGCAATTAAAGCCGATTTAAAGGAACCTGAACGGAGCAAGGGGTGCAGTGGGCGCATGTGCAAAGTGCTTTCCCCCTTCGCTCATGCCCATGGGCCCCTTGCTGGCTCCAGCGCAAGCGGAACTCCTGACCCACGGAGGAAAGGGCGGACACGGCCCCGCCGTCGCAGCCCAGCCGCTGCCAGCAGGTACCTTCCTCAGTCCGCTGAAGGGGACGTTCAGCGGCAAGCAGAAGAGGTTCTCCACCAGCTGCTCGAAGGCCCCGGCCAGCTCCTCGAACTGCTCCTCCTCCAGCTGGAGCCCCAGCAGGATGCGTACAGCGATGCGGAAGGTCAAGGCCTTGGCCGAAGCGTAGACAGCGATGGGCCCCGGGCCGCGGCACCAGCCGCGCAGCTCCCAGCTCACCAGGCGCTGGATTCGGGGCAGGTAGGTCTCCAGGGCGGCGCGGCTGAAGACGCGGGCCAGGACCTGCGGCGCAAAGGGAGAGCGGGGCGCGAGCGCGGGAGGCGGGGCGGCCCGCCCGGCGCGAGGGGGCGTTTTCAGGGTTGGAGCTCGGGGCGCCCGGGAGGGGAAAGCGACGGCCGCAGCAGCGGAGTCTGCAGGTTCGCCCGGATCGGGCTTAGCGGAGACGCCCCGGCCCTTCCCGAGCGACGCTTAAGCGGGCAGAGGCTCGGCTTCCGAGAGGAACCGGGGCTGGGAGACGCGTCCGCGCTGCGACTCAGCCCCACAAGGCGGAGCAGCCCGAGACCCCCGCGGGCCTGGCTTCAGCCTAGCCGAAGCGAGGAACAGGGACACTTCCTATGTGTCGCTCTCCAGATCTCGGTGGACCGTAGCCCATCGTCCCCAGCCCCACGAAGGCACTGTAGTCCACCCCATCGCGAGAGCAGCGGTTGGAGCGAGGACCGCCAGGGAAAGACGGACGGGCGGTTCCTCGTGTCTGACTCTCCGGGCCTCCCGCCCCGGCCCCGGCCCCGGCCCCGCCCGGCCCTCCTCACCTTCCTCCTCTGCCGGTGCGTCTCGGCGCGGGCGTTGAGGAGCGTGTGCGAGCCCAGCAGGATCTGGGTGCTGAGCGGCCACTGGGCGCTCACCAGGCTGTGCTCGCCCAGCAGGATCTTGCGCACGTTCTCGGCGCCGCTCACGCGGACCACCGGCTTGCCCAGCAGGTGCGTCTTGAACACGGCGCCGTAGCGCTGCCTCCGGGAGCTGTGGAAGCGGGAACCCTGCTCGGCCGCGGGGGGTGGGCGGAGAGAGAGAGAGTGAGAGAGAAGGGCGGGGGTCGGACCGGACTGGCGAGCCACCGCCGCCTCTTTGCGCCGCTAAAGAAGGTCAGCAAATCGAGGGTGTCTCTGCGCAAGCGCAGATCGCCTTTATCTTGGCGCCCAAATCGTTCAGCTGCTTGGCTCCCACCGGGGCTTAGCTAATAATGAGCTTTGATCCCAGAATGGGCTAGATCGACGGCAGAACAAGTTTGACTTTAAGTTTCATTTTAAGAGGCTTTAAGTCCGCCGAAGTTACTACGGGCATGAAGTGGTGACGGGCCCCATCTCCGGCGGATGATTTTTCAAATGCTGAGGGTCAAGCCCCGAAAGGAGGGTAAAGGTAAAGGAGCCTCCCGAAAGGAAGGAGGAGCGAGGAAATAGCTGACAGCTACCTTCTCCTTCACGCACCAATTTGGGAATAAATCTCTCCGAAGTGAGTGGAAAATTGGAAGTGTCTTCTCAACAGGGCGAAATGTAAAGCGAACGGGCTGAGGGCCATCTGGAGTCAGAGCCGTCATTTTTTTTAAATGGGCGCACTCCTGGAGGATGGCCTTAAGCATGTGCGGAGTGCCTCGCCTTCAACCAGCAGCAAGGTTTCCAGGATTGCGGCTGCTCCAAACTGAAGGGAGTGTTTCCGTGGTTTAATGGCTAGGAAACTCCGGGTTTAAGCCCAGAACTCGGGGAAGACTTCGGGCCAATCCCTCCCTTTCTGCCTGACCTACCTCACAGGGCTGTTGGGGGGATAACCCTGGAGTGGGCATCCCCGCCTTGAGGGTCCGGAAGGCAGGGATCCTGACTGGCCGCCCCACCGCGGGATGCTCACCTGGATCAGCCAGTGCAGCGTCTCCCCGAAGAAGGGCCACCCCATGGAGCCCTTGGGCAGCGGCAGGGCGCTGGCGCGGTCCCGGCTCAGGCTCCAGCGGAGGGCCCAGAGGTGGCGGGCCGCGGCCAGCAGGAGTCCCACGGCGGCGGCGGCAACTAGCGCGGCCTCTAGCCAAGCCAGCGCGTCCGCGGAGCCCCCCGGTGGCTGCGCCTCCTGGCCGGCTTTGGCTGCCCGGAGAAGAGGGGAGGGAGTCAGCTGGAGGGCGAGGGAGAAAGGCGCGGCTCCAGCCCTGGCCGGGCTGGGTCGCGAGGCGGCGGGCACCTTTCTCCCCCTCCTTTCCGTCGCCTGGAAGGGGAGGCCGCCTGTCCGAGGGCGCTGCCCGGGATCCGGGCTCCTCGCTCTCCCGGCGCGTTTCGACTAGGTTCGGACAGGGCAGCCGGCAGCCTTCGGCCCCCTTTCCCCCCGCCGCCCCCTGGCTTCCTAGGCGGCCAGCTTCGAGCGCCTGTTCCCCCGGGGCACGTTGTGGTGGTTGTCCTCGGAAGCCGGTTCGGCCCTGCAGAAGGGGCTCCCCGAGCTCGCCTGGGGCTCCGGAGCTGTTGCCGCCTCCTCGAACTCCCTCCCTTCCTCCCTCATTTCCCCGGCCAGCTGTCAATGAACCGCCAGCCTGCCCTACCCATGGCCGGCGAGCGGATGGGTCCCGGGCACCCTCCCTCTGCCTCCCCTCGATGATAAGCCTTGTTCTTTGCCTTGGGCCGCTTTATAGAGCTCCGCCGACCCACCTTCGCAGATGACGTCGCCGCTTGGTATTCAAAGTGGGGCCCGAAACGGCTGCGATTGGCGCCCGGGAGGGTCCGCGAGGAGCGGAGTTGGGAGTGGGGGGAGCCGGCGGGGCAGATCTCGCCTCCTGGGCAGGCGGGGGAGCATCTCCCAGGTAAGCCGCAGACGTGCTTCCCTCCTTGGGGCTCGGAGTCAAGGGCGATTTCTAGCCACCGAGGCGAGCGACCTCTCCTGCCGCCCCTGAGGTGGCCCGCTGCAGGCATCCTGGCGGCTCAGGCGCTCCCACTGTCTACTGTCCTAGGCGTGGTCTGGTTCTTCAGACTGATCGATCAAACTGGGATCCTCCAAAAGTTCTAGGTTCCCACTCCCGTCACTGCTAGCTAAAATTATGGGACTGTAGTCCTGCATCCATGAGGAAAGGCTAAAATCCTCAGGGAAAGAAAATGCAAGGTGGAACGAGGCCACCAGGGTGCCCAGCCCAGCAGCAAGGGGACAAGGCAGGGAAAGAATCAGCTGGGCAGCCGTTATTGGGGCCTGAACTTCAGTGATTCCTTTAGGAAGCCTGACCTCCAGCTAAATTTGGAGGAAAGGGAGCCTCCCCGCCCCGCAAAAACCAGTGTGTCACTCAGAGGTGTTGGAATGCAATTCCCACCAGAGAAGGGGAATAGCAAAAGGAGCCGCCCAGTCGTCACTGGCTTTCCAGTTAAAGATAACGTTGCAGGGTGAAACTTGGGGTTCGTGCCAGCCGTGTCGTCTTTCAGGATATTACATTCCAGACTATTGTGCCGTGGGTACTTTGTAGCCTAGATGGCTATAAGAGGACATACTTTCTCAGAATTAATTAAATTAATGAATTAAGACCACGGCGGATTCCTCACAGCGAGTGATTTACGGCATCCTAGGGCCTGGCCCACCCATCGCCATAACGACCACAAGAAGAGCTTTATAACTCCACGGGGCTGGCGGGGGTAGAAGAGGCTATAAATCACTAATTAGGAAGTGCCCCAAGATTTTGGCCGTCCACCAGCGACCGGAGGTCTGGCAAATGGAGGTTCACTTTGCAGAAACTGGCTGGATTCTCACATCCCGCTAAGCGATGGCTTGTTAAGCACCGCTTTTCATTGAACCACACGATTTGACAGGTGGCCAAACGATTTGTTTAGTTTTAACTCAACGCGTTGTGTGAACCCATTTATTTTGATAGTACTGACTCAAACGACAAAGGGAGTTCCCTCGGTCAATCCCCCCTATGCCAAAAGTTTTCTGCAACGTGCGAACCAAATCGCTGTGGCCCAGCCGCAGAAACGGGGGGTCATTTCCTAACTAGTGACTTCTCACGCGGTCTAGCATCATCCGACCAGGACCACAACATGCCCGGTGACAGAGTAAATCTCTAATTCTTTCCGGAGAAAAGGGCCTCAATAGATTCATTTCAGGAACCTGGAGATGACTGGCGCGCTCCTCCCGGTTACCCCCAAGAAAGGCGGAGGAGATCTGAACTCTCGGTGGGCAGGAATTCGCCTCGCACCGACCTAACGGGAGCTCGCAGGGGGCCAATGCAAGTCTCATTCGGTGCGGCTGCGGCCCCCGCGGGAAAGTCTCTGCTCCAAGCCCGCTTTCGGGCTGAGATCCAGCTCTTGGGAGCTCTAGCGGGGGAGGAGGGGGGGCTTCTGCACATGCCACGGCGGAAGGCCGGGGTCCTCCTTTGGGGAAGGTCTCGCTGGGCGCCTTGCTTTCGCTCTAATCTCGCAGACTGCGGGATCGCTTCCCTGCCTTTACCCAGGATGTCACAGGCCCGGCTTGGCACGTCTCCGAAGCGTAAGATCCTCGGTCCGCCCGCCAACCAGTCGATCTGGAGCGGCTCCGGGCAGCAAAGCCAAGACCCGGAGAACTTGCGCTGCCCCGAAGCGCAAAGGCATTACGGGAAGCCAAGTTCGCAACTGGCGCTCCATCCCAGCTCGACAGGAGAGGACAGGCAGCAAAACCCATCAACCTCAGCTGGGTAGGAGGGAGAAGGCTGCCAAGGGACGATGGGAGACGTAGTCAGACACCTTTGAAGGGGAAAGTTGCGGCACTTGAGGCCCGCACCCCCTCCCACGGGAGCAAAGGCCAAAACCCAATTCGCACCAGGCAGTCCTCAGACAAGCCCCCCCCCCCCCAAATATCTCATTCGATCTCACCGCCACCACGAAAGAGTGTAGCCACTCCCTGAAAGGGAAGAGGGCACTCTGGATCTCTCCCGGAAGATCCCAGATTCTCACCCTTCCCAAAAGGAGGCCGATGCCCAGCCGAAGTTCAGCGCCCAAGGCCGCAATTTCCCGCTTTGGAGCACACAGATCCTCCCGGTAACTGCCCCCACCCGACCCGAAATCCCGCGGAGAAAAACCCAACGAAGGCGGCTTGCATCTCATCTTTGCTACGAAGAAGATGCGCCGGCTTCTCCCTGGGCACGCCCAGGGCTCCACAGGTGGGAAACCGCCCGGCCCGCTGGATACTCGCGGTTCTGGTAAGAGCCGCCAGCCGCGCAGCACCGAGGGAAACGTAGGGGGTCGAACTATCTGCAGGAGAGAAACACGCCCAGGCACCTTTGCCCCGTAGCATCTGGCCGGCCCATCCAGCGGCACACGCTAAAGAAAGGTTTAGGTTTACAGGACCGTGTTCAGCAGGACCGTCAAATAATTTAATCAGCGGCGAGGTAGGGGAGGGAGGATATTCTCTACAAGTCCCAGTTACGGGGCGCTGCCATACATTCGCTTGTCTTTCCAGCAAGGCGCTCCTTGGCAGAAGCGGGCCCCGGACACAGGAAACCTCCTAGTGCCACCCATCCAACGTTGGCCGACCCCCGGAGGAAAATGCAGGGGTGGGAAGCTGCTACCCACAGTCAAGTCGTTCGAACATCACCAGGGCCGAGCTCGATTTAGGTAGTTTAAAGGATACTACAAAAAGCTCCCCGCACTTTAGCTCCCCCCACCTGAAAAAAGGGAGAAATTCTGATGTGAAGATCGCTTAAGGCTTACAACATACAAATAATGGAGGGAAAGAGGGTGGAGAGAGAGAGAGAGAGAGAGAGAAATTAGGCAATGTCCGAGTCCGGAAAAATCGCTGTTTGGAAAATGGGACCTCGAGTTTGGAGCAGAAAACACTAAATGGCCTTTCTGGGCGAGAGGGGGAAGGATCTTCAAGTCTTGTCCGAAGATCGTATTTACAGTTAGGCGTGGCAAGTACAGCCCGGCATTTTGCCTTCGCCGATACAGTCGGCCCCGCTTCCCCCCTGGCAAGGCCCAGCCTCCTTCTCAAGGCTCAGCAATGCAGGGCAAAGGGCCCTTCCCATCGGCCGGTCCCTTCCAGGGCCTCCTTCCCGTTCTCCGTCAAATCAGCGGCCCTTTCACCGGAACCAGCTTCGCGGGAGCCCGACTCGGCGACGGGCAGGGCGGGGCCGGCTTTCACGGGTGCTGGGCGATCCCGTTGGCCAGCCCCCGGAGCTGCCGCACCACCGTCTCGATGAGCTTCTGTTTGTCGCGGTCGTTCTTCCGGAACTGGGCGAAAAGGTGGTTCTTTTTGTTCACGTCTTTCATCCTAAGAAGGGGAGCCGAGAAAAGGGAAGATCAGGGATCGCTTGAAGAACCCTGCGCGGTACCCAACCCAGGGACTCGGCCGCGGGTTCGAGCCCAGCCGCCCAAGGAAAGCGTTGAAGCCCAGAAGCGGCTTCCAGGTATGGCTCTGGAGGGTTTGCAGAACGCGCCCGCAAAGGCAGCCAGGTCTCTCCTCGGATCCCTATGAGGCCGAGAAGACCCCGGGAGGAGAGTTGGGCGTTTTTCTGGGCGGCCAACAGGCCTCCCCTCCCTCGGAGGGCTTTAGCGCCACTGCTTCTCGGGGGAAATGGTTACGATTACTTCGAGATCGCCCCAATTCGGCCTAGGATCCCCCGGAAATCCCCTGAAAGAGACCAGGTCAGGAGTGGTCAGGCCAGGAGGACGGCTATTTCTATCCGAACTCGCAGGCTTACAACGCTGGGAAAGGAGAACCCAGTTCCAAGGGGCTGCAGGCAGCCCCTCGCGAAAAAGCCGAAGAGCAGGACCTCCGCTCAGCTCGATTAAAAAGAACCCTAAAAACTTCGGTTCTTTCCACGAAGCTTCCCAACAGTTTGAAAGTGAATACTGATTTCATGTCAAAACGAATCGAAAAAATGCTTACCCTCGGTGGACTCTGTCAAATGTCCGGACATTGCAAGCAGGGGAGGGGGGAAGGAGGGAGGGAGGGGGGGAGAAAACGAATTAGCAAAGGCGAAGCAGAGAAATACCTGTAGGATTTGTTGTTGTTTCTAAGTTCTGAGACGCGCTGTTGTGAACGGCCCGTACAGTGGTTCTGTCAATTTACCTCCCAAAATCTCTGGGTGCTTTAGCCCCCCCAGCCAAACACCCCCCCCCACCCGGGAACGTTTATCTTTCAGGCTTAGCCAGCCTAGCCAATCTTTATTCTCTCGCGCTCTAATTTTTAAAATTAAAAACAAAACCCGATGTTTTGAGGAACAGCCGGGCTACTGTACACAGTAGCCAGGCCGTGGGGCACAGCCTCTGTTCAAACCAGATCAGCTTGGCGGCGTCTGGATCCAACGGGCTTGGAAACGCAGCGACCAATCGATTTGCGTGGTTGAACCGAAGGGCTGGGATCACTTGGTTTGTGGGAACCAAGCCGAAAGGAATACCGGACATCAGAAATAGAAGAGGAGCAGCCGAAGAACTTAAGCGCCACGGAAAGGCGTTTCAGAAAGCCCTTTTCAGCCCCAAAAGCGCTCCCTTGCCATCTTGTACGCTGAGCCCTGTAGAGCCCGTGGGGCCCACGCACTATTTCAAGGAACCGGGGGAAGGGGGAGAAGAAGGGTGCTTGCTTGCTTGCAATTCTAGCAGACGCAGGACGCGAGCAGCTCCCCCTCCGAACCTTCCAGCCGGCCGCTCGCCAGCTGCCCGGGCCGCTGGTCCAGACACTGCAGTTCCAGCCACCTGGAGAGAGAATCGCTGGGAAAGGCGGGTTCTCCATCGGGGCTATCTTAGTCGCGTTTAAAGGGGACGTTTGGCGTCTGGGAAGCAGAAAGCGCAAACTGAACCGGGGGTGGGTTTCTCCTGAGCTGCCGCGGCTTCCCCGCTCGAAGCTGAAGGTCTCCGCGGCGACTTACTTCTCCAAGAGGGCCAAGGCTGTGCTAGGATTGACGCGCAGGTACTTGGAGCCGGGCTGCCCGTAGTCGGCCAGGTAAGTCGACCAGTCCCACACCATGAAAAGATCCAGGAGCTGTGGGAGAGCAACAGAGAAGGGTCAGGCCAAGGGCCCCTCGGAGGCTCCATCCGGACGAAATCTCACCACCACCCCGGCTTTTCCGTCCCTCCCTGCAAGTTGCGACGGCCCCGAGCTGAATTCGAAGCGGGCCGGGAAAGGGAAGAGAATTCCCCCGAAGTCAATTCGTTTCAAACCCCTTTGGATGTGCCTGGAGAGGAGTGTTTTCGCTGCTCCAAACATTATTACGGATGCATTAAAAGAAGGCAAGGGACAGAGAACCCGATGCTGAGGATGAACGATCGGAAGAGTTCTCCCTCCGGCGCCCCCCACCCCACCCCCGCAGCTTTTTCCCGCGTTCACAATCTGCCACTGGAGCTGCCATCAAATCCCGACGTAATCTCTTAAAAGCCGGGGTGACTCTGGCAGGAAAGCGGCAGCCCCGTCTCCAATTTGAAGCCCTAATCCCCGCTAAACCACTTAAACCCGACTTCCGAGCCGCGCTCTCCATTGTTTCAGGCTGTCGACCCCCTGGCCTGCGACTTGGGCGCGGATCAGAGCCTCCCCCACCCCGAACCCCCCATCCCAGCGGTTCCTGCGAGGTGGTTTGTTTTGACTTCGCCGCAAGCCGAGAGAAGCCCGCTGGAGGCGGCCGGGAGCGCTCTCACGGGCGTTTATCTCGTAATTAAGGGGCTCAGCTCGCGATTTCCTCTCCGCCTTAATCCGACGCTGCCTGAAAGAGGAAGGAGTGGGAACGGCGGCGAGAAACAGCAGCGCGATCCGTCGCCTCGGGGGACACCTGACACTTCCCGCTAGATTTGCGGCGCTCCGGCCTGCGCAGGGAGATCCGATTTCCCACGGCCTCCCACGCGGAGCGCAGCCTGAGCCGAAACGAGCAGAGCCGTTCGCTCGCTATTCACACGCGGAGATCGGGGAGGGAGGGGGTAAGGGGGCAGCCGGGCCTTCTGGACACCCGCAGCGCTGAAATTGATCCCTTGGAACCGAAGGAGGAAAGGGGGAAAGCGGCCCTTGATCGGGAGTTGATCACAGCGTTTGTTCTGCTTTCCTAGACATGAACTAGGATCAGAGTTTTTACGAACTTCTTTCCCCTTCGAAAAGACCGACAGGCTGGCTGTCCCTAAAAAAGGGAGTGTCTCAGGCATGTCCTCAGGTCAAGAAAGTCAAAAAGGCAGCCACCGTGCGATCGAAGCTCCACCCACCGTTTATGAGCATTGCACTGGAAAACACACAGCACATATTTAAAAAGTACATAATGTCTCCGTATTAATTATTCACTTAAATCCCATAGAATTCAGTGGGTTTGCTCGCCATATTACTAGTTTGCATCCATTTCAGTGTGATTTCTCTGAGTTGCTCCGATAAGCAACCCCCTACTCAACTGCCTCTCCTGTGGTGGGGACAAAGGAGTTTGCAGGAGGCTCTCCTTAATTAGAACTCCAGTGCTACAGAGAAAAGGCACTTAAAACCCTGATTAGTTTTAATTTTTATGCTTAAATCCTGTCTTTTTACATGGAAGGAGTAAGCTGACAGCACACGAAACAAGTGTCAGTAAATTAATATGGAGAATGTGAACGTACAAAAACTTCATGGTGGGCAACCCTGGATGTTCCTTCAAGAGGACACTGTTCCTTTGCCAGTGGAAACTACATCCGTCCCTTTGCAAAAACTTTCAATGCATGGGCCTAACCTGCCTCAAAGGGTTGTGAGGAAAAACTGGATTGCTGTGTGTGCTGCTATGAGCTCCTGGTGGAAAGATGGGATACAAATCTAATAATAAATAAATAGCATCAATACAGTAAGCAGGTTATTTATACTGAGAAGGGCCCATAAACGTAAGATTCCACTGCTTGTAGACTTTCAGCTCTGTCTGAATTAAAGGGTTCAGTTGCTCATCACTGGAAATGAGCTCCTTCTTTCACATATTATGCTTAAGAAACAGGGATAATTTTTATATTGTGATGACAATGAACTTCCTTATTTAGAATTAAATAAGGCAAGGAGAACTTGGCCCCAAGAATGACTCCTGGTGCGCCTCTAAAGCTCTAATAAATAAAAGGCAAGAACCACCTCTTCTTTCCTGCTAGGTGAACAAGTCTAGAACCACATTTGCCTCCCCATTTTTTTCTTAGTGGCACTTTTCAAGATGAACCTGTCCCAGCAGAGGTCAAATGCCATGGCCAGAAGTCCCTTTGGCCACCTTCAACTGGTGCACCATCAGGAGCTCTTCAGAAGTCCGAGCTGGCTGGGATGATCCATGCTTTAATCCCCTTCTGTTGGGGCTGCTCAGCGCATTCTGCATGGGGTGCCTGCCAAGGAGGGATGGAAACAGGAACTGTCACCAGTGCAAGATTCAGTCTCTGCTTTCTCTCACTGGCTTTGTGGTCCACCTGTCTGGTTCAATGGCTCCGGCTGCCAGTTTGCTGCTGGGCACAATGGGGCAGGCTGCTGAAGAGGGGGCCTCTCCCTATAGAAGCCTTCCCATAATTAAAGCTCAGCTTTGAAAACATTTCAGCATGCAAACAAGGGAACATAGAATGGGGCTTCTCCAGGGTGATTTCCATAGACTTCTCTATTTTTCTTTTTCTTTTTTCCTGTTCTACTGTGATGTTTTAGTTTTTTAAGGTTACAATGCCCCATACAGTGGACTGAAAATAAGGCCCCTTGAACTGACCTGTACTTAGTTTTGAACTGAAACATTTAGGAACGCAGTATTTTACATTTCAAGACATCCTGGGAAGCTTTTCTGATTCAGAAACTAACGCAGACACTTCATTCACACATCAGCAATGCATGCTTGTGAAAAAACGGGCCCCACTGAATTGAATGAAGCTCCCTTCCAGATAAGCAAGTACAAAAGTGTAGCCAGAAGAAGTCAGTAATACAGTCACAACCTACTGACCTACCACGGATACTTGTCTAAATATTACACCGTTCTTCAAAGCTTGCTACTGTACATAAGCCACAAATATAGGCTATTGGTTTGCTGTCGGCACTGGAGAGACGCAGGCTCTAGTTCCCCCAAAGCCACAGCAACTCACTAAGGGTCTTTGGGCCACCATTCTCTCTCAGACTAGCCTACCTCACAGGGTGGTTGTTGTAGGGTGGGAGGAGGGAACATACACGCTATCTGGAGTTCCTGAATGAAAGGCTGAATAGACATCCAAGAAATAAATAATAAATGAAAACCTGAGCCATAAATCCCTGTGTAAGCCTACAGGAGAAGCGTAAAGAGGGAAACACTACAGCTATCAATGCGGCCACCCCATGACCCTCCTTAGGAACATTTTGAATTGACAATAGGATTTTAGCAAAAACTAATTCTGTTAACAGCTGTCTAAGCCGTTCCTATGTAATCAACTTTTCTAAGCCGTTCCTATGTAATCAACTTTTCTAAGCCGTTCCTATGTAATCAACTTTTCTATTTTTGTAGTTTTTTCTAGACTTTGCCATTTCTGTACTTCATATCTGGGCATGCGACAGCAAAACAAAAATTTTAACCAAAAATTTGATTAATGTTACGGGTTTCTACAATTATCATTTTTCAAATAGATCAATTGTCACTGATGAATGGAAGGCTTCAAGCTAGCAAAATATGTTTTGTTTCTCATTTATATGAAGTGGCATGCTACAGGCATTCAAAGATCTCCAAACTGAACAAAGGTACTGGCCAACTTCTTAAACCCAAAGTAGGGGGGAAAAAAAAGAATAACCTTGTGATTTTTCCATTTTTGGTAACCTCTACATTAAAACATCCTTAACTTTTCTACATATCAGCTAAATAACAACATAAAGTCATATTCTTGCCCCCCCCCCCCCCGTTTCTTCTTCTCACCTTATAATGCATATATACTCTCCAGATGTAGCTTTTTTTTTCTGGTACTGATTTATTTTCATTTTTTCTTTTCTAATTATTATTTATTAAATGTACAAATATAATCAGAAAAAGTAAGAAAAAAATAGGAAAAACATGTTTGTAAATAAAGAGGTTTACAAGCACTCTAAAATTTACAAGATTTCCAACTGACACTGTTATAAACCTAGATATTAAAATATTTTATATCAATTTGAACATTGGAATCAGTGTTAAAATAAATATTAAAATCAGATTATCATACAATAATCTGCAGCTATAACCAGCATGGTCCAGTTTATAAATTATAAACTGAGAAAAGAAGAAAAAATTACACTAAGTTTTATCTATTCTGAAAAAAATTACGAATTTAGCAAATCAGAAAAAAGGAAAAAGAAAAACTTAAATGTTATAGTCTTATGTTAAGAGAAAGTCAAACTCTGGATGTGGGATGTATCCCTTTGTAGGGTTGTTGCAATATGACTTATTTTGTAAACTCTGCATCCATCTGATCATATAATCCTTAACTTGTTCACTGAACTGTACTTCACCAGCAGCTTATAGATAAGTTCCAATAAATGATCTGAATCTTGTGTGATAAATTTTCTAAGTTCAGTCAAATCCCTTAAAGTGTTTCACCTTGTTTTTGTTGTTCCTTTAGGGCTATACTGCTTATTTGTAGGTACTGAAACCAGTGAGATGATTCTGACTGTTTTGACGAAAGAATCTTGAAGGACTTCATCTTTGTTTTATTAAGTCTTAATTTGGATGAATGACTATCCCTCCACTGGTCATTTTTTCCATACATTCTCTTTCATAAATAAATATCAGAGCAAGAGGTAATAAATATAGACAAATTCTTTTTCTGTATTTATTGCACAGTTTTTAAAACACTATTAGTGAATGATCCCTTATAGGTTATATTCTTGTGCAAACCATCTGGAAGTCCTGTCCCTCCCACAGAAGCAATCCAACCGTAAGATTTAAGTCACATTTGAACCTGGGTCAATCTCTGCACCAAATTGGGAAGTGTTAACATTGGGAAAATGGAGAGGCTTATTCAAAGCAATGATGAGTTGCACCGACTTTTTTTACCTCCCTTCCCAGTTATACCCAATTACCCCAGCAGAATATGGGACAAGTTTTGAGGAAAGCTGCTATCAGCATGCCATGAAAGGACTTATTCTGGTATATGTCGTCTTAAGAATATCCTAGAAAACATCAAATAATGCCAGGGTCATAAAATAAATATATTTAGCTATGAAAACTCAAAAAGTATCTCTAGCGATCAACAAATTTGCTACTTCGTGGGGGAACAGCTTTGTCCCTGCAGCAATTAAATTATTCAAGGCCAAAATCCTTGGCATGATGCTGTATGGATCTTAGATGTGTATTTACAAAAACATCTGTCTTTGAACAAATACACACAAAAAACCAATAGCACATATTCCTTATTTGACTTTTAATGCCACCACCAGATTAGAGCTAGGCTGCATCTCATTCGAGGCCAGGGCAAGATTATGTCAGTTAAGATTCTGGGCAAAACAAATAATTTGGGGAACCTCATTGGTACCTCTCATTCCATATGATATACATCAGTTACTCTGAAAAACAAATAGACTAAGATCTGAGACAGGGTGGACTGTCAATACCAACCCTACTTGCTTTGGGCCTAGAAAAAACCTTGGTAGAACTTAAGCAGAGAGTATGGGATTTAGACATTCAGGTAGACAGAGCCAAACTTTCCCATCTCCCTTACTAACAAATTGCTTTCTCCCCTTGGACACTCCCCAATTACTTCTATAAATTCTGTATGCCCCACAGGGAAGGGTCTTCTCCCTAGCCTGTATAGATGCTCTCCCAACTAGGGTGACAGCGGGTCGATATGCCAACCTTCCATATGAAGATCGAGTATGTATTTGCTCACACACAGAGGTTGAGTCTGTTTCACACATCCTTTTAAAGTGCCCATTGTACTCTCATTGGCAATCAGAGCTAATACACCCCCTCTTCAACCCGCTAGACTCCCCTCATGAAGAGGAGATTGAAGTATTCTTACTAAACAACCAATACCTGAGTGTTTCGAAGGTAGTAGCAAAATTTTTATCTGTAGCCTTAGCTTATAGAAACAGTTTGGTATGCCAATGAATTGCTAATTGTATAGGGTTTCTTCCCCTTTTACATGTATGTATTATTACATATGCAAGTATTAATGGTATGCTGTATTTTAAATTTTGTGACTTGGTCTTAGACCGTAAATAAATTCTACTTCCAAAGAGACAACAAAGAAAATGTTAGAATGCATGATTCAGAAAGATAAATATGGAGTTTAAGTATTTTTGTCATGAGTAAGGATGGCGAGCAGGGGGCTCCCACCCAGACTGTCAAGCGCATGCGTAGCACTGAGGAACTGTTCAGCCATTCAAAGAGACACAGATCAGGACCGCCTTAACCTTTGGGGTTTATATGGCTGGGTTTTCCCACGCTTCCTCAGTTTGTTAGGATTCTTGTTAAGTACTACTAATAAATATTAGAGACCAAGTCATTGTCTCAGTGTGTTTCCTGGTAATCAGGACAATTTTGTTCAGAAAAAAGGGCTGATATGAGGAACCCCTGCATTTCCAGTCATCAAGAGAAACATGCAAGAAATAGACAAGAGAAGGGTCTACCTCTTGGAGAGACTTGGAGAGTCATGATGGTACAAAAGGAAAGCAAATTTATGTTGAACAGTGTGTGTGTGTGTGTGTGTGCTGCACAGGTCTTGATATTAATCCTACTATATTCAAGGAGTCTGACTCCCTAGTTTAGGATTGCTGCAACCGATACACAATACAAATCCGTATCCCCCTCACTGCAACCCCACACAGAAAAATTGCACACGCCTCATGCATATTACATGCACACCGGCCCTTGTTTATTTTGCATAATGGATGTGGTTTGTGCTGGTAATGGGAAAGAACAAGGCACTACGAAAGGCATCATAGAAGTTATGCCCTCTGCTGTTGAAAGACCCACTTCTCACAAACAGCTGCAGAATCAGTCTTGAAGCAAGAGAAACTGCTTTTAAAAAGGAAGAATGGGGGAAAAATCAAGATGGCAATTTTAGCAGCCAATCTTCTCCTCTTCATTTCTGCATAATGACAGAATGCACAAGGTCTGTGGTGTGCATATAGGGGAAGCAAGACAACCACTAAAGCAGTGTTTCTCAACCTTGGCAGCTTGAAGATGTGTGGACTTCAACTCCCAGAATTCCCCAGCCAGCAAGGCTGGCTGGGGAATTCTGGGAGTTGAAGTCCACACATCTTCAAGTTGCCACAGTTGAGAAACATGCACTAAAGTGTAAGTGCACTAAAGTGTAAGCCACTGTGCCTCCTCTCTGACACCCACTGCTTTTGGCATCGCCAGAGACATTAGATCCACCATACAAGAGCACAGAAGAGCAGAGGAGAGAGACAAAGACCAAAATTTTATCCCAATCGCACTCCCTCTAATAATTCTATAATTAGCTGGTTACACCAAAGCCTCATTAATTCTCAAACATTTCTTTTAAAGAATGCCATAGAAGCCAGCTTCAAATGAAGCACGGAACCAACTCACGCAAGCACGTTATGTAAGCTATCCAATTATAAATTCTCCTCCCCTCCTAAGGGCAGGTTCAAGGGTTATGTTGGGACAAGAGTCTGTGGAAGACGGAGCAAGGGGAGCAGCGAACCGCAGCAATGGCAGGGTTGGTGCCCTGGGCTATGCCACTTCCTTTCTCTCTCACCCCTGCAGTTACGTGACGTAGTCAGGGACTTAGAGATGGGCAAGAGCCACCTGCTGCATGAGTTTTTGGAACTCAGTCTTGGCCGTTTGTTTCATAATTCGGCACTTTGCAGATGTTCCTTCCATGTAACAAGTAATCTGTTAGCAGGGAAGGCTGGAAAACAGTATGACTCCAACAAGGAATGATGGATGTTTCAAGGAGCATCAGCTGAATTTTCTACAGCTCAGTATGAAGCATTTCCCCATTTGTTTAATCTACATAAGGACACTGCGGAAGGAACATGCATCTTTATAACTTCTGTTAAAAGAGAACATTAGCTTGGCTTTTACTTATTTTAGCATTCACATAACTATTTTGCATTTTCATAATTTCTGTTTGCAATGGATTGTAAAGACAAAAGTTGTCGTCGTCGTCGTCGTCCTCCTCCTCCTTCTCCTCCTCCAGGACAGGGTTTCTCAACCACAGTTCCATGGAAGATCACAATTTATTTAAAAAAAATATTTCAAATTTGGGCAACTTCACATTAAAGAGGTAAGTTTCTTTATTTTTAGTTTAAGAACACTTAATGCATATATACAGGCCTACCCATAAAATGAATATAATAATTTTGTAACTTCTGGCCTATATTTGAGCCTGAATGTGCAGGGGTTCCCCGAGGCCTGAAAAATATTTCAAGGGTTTCCCCAGGGTCAAACATTGACAAAGGCTGCTCTAGGACCTCAAGCCAGTGTATATAACACTTCCACCTCCAATTTTATACCCAGAATATCTTTATGAGGTGGGTTGGGCAGAGAGATGGTGCCCAGCCCAAAGTTAACCCAGTGAGCTTATCCACAACAGACATCTAAATTTAATTTCAATTCATGTAAGTTGAATAAATCTTCAGTGTGTATCTGTGAATATTAGCTTCATCCATTTTTTACACAGGTTGCATCTGCCTGAACTTCAGAATTGATCGGAAGTAAAAACATATTGAACACTTGATTTCTAGGTCTAGTAAAATCTAGCTAATAAAACTTCTCATCAATGAACTTTGTAATGAAATGTTTTGGTTTGAAAAACAATGCTGAATTACTGATGCTTTATCACCTGGTGCACAATAGGAAAAAAAAAGACTTCAGAAAAAGTTCAGGGATGTCTAGAGTTAGTACTTCTTTTAAGGGAAATACAGTAACTTGCTGTCCCTGCCCTCATGGCATGGAAAAAGATGAAACTATCATACATGTGCTATTACACTACAGTTTTTATTTGGGTTTACACCATTTAATTATTCTTTTTCTATCAACAATTCCAGGGCAGGCAGATAATTACTATGTACCTTTCTTACTAGCTGATAAAAACTTGCAGGTCATCTATAATGTAGTTAACTTTTGTTACTTAGCTTCAATATGATTGAAGACACCTCCTAAAGATCAAGCCACTCATGTGTGTCTT
Source organism: Candoia aspera (assembly GCF_035149785.1). Lineage (NCBI taxonomy): Eukaryota > Metazoa > Chordata > Lepidosauria > Squamata > Candoiidae > Candoia > Candoia aspera. Next base: position 72,904,081 of record NC_086158.1, on the reverse strand, counting down.
CGTACCTTTGTTTGTCTGCCTGTTTTCCTAGCTTCTGGCCATAATAAAGTTTTATCCTATCCTATCCATGAGTGGCTCTCAAACAGGGCAGTTGGTGGAATTGTCATGGGTGGTATGTTTTATGGGATACAATTATTGATCAAAATTATTCATTCTTCTCACTTCTGGTCTGGGATGAAGTTTACAGTACAAACTATTTCTATAAATTATTGCTCAACAGGGTACAGATTACTGCACTTACTGTAAATTGCAAGCTTTGTTGATGAATATTCTGTATGGAGGCCAAATACACAGTATCTGAGAATTTTAAAGAATTACAAATGTAGGAATATATTTTCTTTTAGATATTACTGTATACCATTAGGTAGAAGGCTTGAAGCCTACAAGCCTTTTAGCTTATGACTGATTGTCTTGATAACCCACTGAAATGCAGATAACTTTCAATAGAGCAGGTGCTAAAGAAATCATACAAATATAAGACTCTCTCTTGTAAATGTGTGTTGGTATGTATATGTATACATACATGTATGTTAATTTACTGGAGAATGATATACATGTGTGTGCATTTCTGTGCATGGGTGTGTGTGTGTGTGTGTGTATGTAAAATTCCCTTCTCACCCCTGTGGGTGGTATGAGTCTTCCTCAACCTTGGGTCCTCTACCAGAGGCCTGGGAGTTTGAGGGTTCTGTGCAGTATCTAAGCTGTTCCTAGCATGCACTCTTCTGAACAGAGAGCTCTGATGTTCCTCCTGGGATCTGTTGGAACCACTCTCCCAGCTTGGGAGTCACAGCCCCGGGTGCTCTCGCCATCACTGGGACCACTTTGCCCTTCACTTTCCACATCCTCTCTAGTTCCTCTTTCAGGCCCTGGTACTTCTCCAGCTTCTCATACTCCTTCTTCCTGATGTTGCTGTCACTTGGCACCGCTACATCTATCACCATTGCTGTCTTCTGGTCCTTGTCTACTACTACCACGATGTCTGGTTGATTGGCCAGTACCTGCCTGTCCATCTGGATCTGGAGGTCCCACAGGATCTTAGCCCTTCTGTGGAATCTCCCATCTGGACTTGGGAGGGTCTAGCCCGTATACTGTGTAGATGTTCCTGTACACAACGCCAGCTACTTGGTTGTGCCATTCAGTGTATCCTGTTCCTGCCTGGTATGGTACTTCTCCCAAGGCTCAATGGAGAAGAGACAGACAGACAGACAGATATAAATGTGAGAGCCAGTGTAGTGCAGTGATTCAGGCACTGGACCAGAAGAAAAACTCAGATTCCAGTCCTCCCTTAGCACAGAAGACAGCTGAGTAACTTTTGACCAGCCACTCTTTCTCAATCTTAAACAGGGAAGTAAAAAATATCTATCTAACTGGACCGTGGGATATAATGGTCCACAACCTTTGATGATCAGGCCTTCATCCTGCAGTGTGCTGAGACTGATTTGGATATATATATATATAGTATTCCATATTGATATAGATGCAGTTACTAATAAGGACATGATGTAATGGCTATATCGTTTCCTAATTTGGTTTAAGATAACCATCATGACTCATATCTCAGCAGAAATAAAAGCATACACACGTATAATTTCAATGGAGCAGAAGATGATATAATCCTAGGAGATGGAAACCTTGTAATTAAATATAAAGGTGGAACAGGAAAAGAATTTGAGGGCAAGTCCAATCATATGACAGTTACTTTTGCCAAAAATATACACACCAGCTTACAACTGTTTATAGTGATGCAAAGTTTAAAGTTTCAGTCTAGCTGTTCCCACAATGGTAGCACACAATAGGTTAGTTGGCGCTACTATAAAATGCAATGTTAGCAAGTGCTGTTGCCAGTTAAGCCAGGGAGACTATGATTACTAAGAGTACGTCATTTTGCAATTCAGCAGTCACTTGGTAGTTGGAAAAATGGCTGTCCTACAACAGTGCACAACATAAACAATCCTGTGTCTGTGCATACACACATACACTAACTATACTGGGTGGAATCCAGCAGAAGTCAGTAGTACACAGCTCTGTTGGTGCTGATGAATACATTACTTGGACCAAAGCAAGCTTTGTTGAAATCAATGGGACTAACCTGTCACATTGCTATCAGTGGAATCAAAGCATGAATTATTTATTCTGAATCCAACTCATTTCAACAATGTAGCTTAAGCTCCTTGAATTCTTCGTAAGTGGAATAAGCCTGTTTTAAAATCTGGTCTAATTAAAGGTATGCAGAATTTCACTTCATTAAATGATATTTCAAATAAGAAAAAGGATAAAGCGTGCTAATTAGTAGTACGTCCTTGCTGCTGGATGGTCATCTGTCACAGCTACTGCAGCTGGACCCTGTACTGAATAGAGAATTGTGACCTTAGTGTTCTCTTCTAACTTTCTCCTTTTGTGGAGAGAAAATAGGTATATAGTTTTTGCAAAAGAATTTCAGCCATCATCCACGACTTGTTAGACTGTATTAAACAAAACAAGCAATTAGAGAAAGAGGAAAAACTGTTTGGAGGAAAGTAATATTGTATACAAAGTCCCCTTCAAGGAAAACGTAACTCCTGGTTAAGTCAATCCTGGTGACTTTGGGAACATATCCACGTAATTTCCTTGGGCAAAGTATGGAAATGGTTTGCCATTTCCTTCTCCTGGGACTTTTTTTTTTTTTTTTTACTTTCCATCTAACCAACGGTCTGGTATTCTCCTGTGTCTCCCATCCAAGAACTAAACAGACCTGACCCTGCTTAGTTTCCAAACCCAATTGATTGATTATGTGCCATCAAGTAATTTTTGACTCCTAGCAACCACATAGATAGATTTTCTCCAAGACAATCTCTCCCTCCCCTGTTCTTTCAAGTCTCATCACCTCTGTAACCAAGTACATCAACCTTGATGCTGGTCGTCCTCTTCTTTTCTTTCCTTCCACCTTTCCCAGCATTACGCTTTTCCCAGCCTTTTCCAGAGAGCTGGGTCTTCGCATAATGTGTCCCAAGTAGGATAATTTGAGCCTGGTCTTTTGTGCCTCGAGTGAGAACTCTGGGTTGATTTGTTCAATGATCCATCAGTTTGTTTTCTTGGCTGCCCAAAGTATTCTCAGGAGTCTTCTCCAACACCAAAGTTAAAAGGCATCAATACTCTCCCTATCCTGCATCTTTAAAGTCCAACCAAACCCAAACACAGTCAATATTACAGTAAGTACACTAAATTTAAGATTTAATTCTACCTTTTAAAAAATTGCATAATGAAAGGCAGTTTCATTCAAGCACATTGAATGGAACAGCAATATCCTCTCTTCCATTAAGGCAGCATCTGGCTGACCTTCTTTGGGTTAGCCCTGGATAATACTTGGATGCAGGACTGAAAAAGTCCCAGAAAAAGACAGCGGGAAATGATTTTCATACTTCTACCAAGAAAACTGCATGGGCATGTACATGAAATCATGAGGATCTGAGCTGAACTCACTTTACTAAACTCTACCAATACTTTGTTGAAAATAAAGTCCATGGGAGTTAGGCAGCTAAAAAATTTGAATGAATGAATGAATGAATGAATGAATGAATGAATGAATGAATGAATGGCTACAGATTTACAGTATATAAAATATAACACACATCTGAATATAAGATTACATGCAAAACAAAAATGGGCAAATTAACACTATTCATTGTAGATAGAATAGCAGAAAATGGGTTGGAGCTACTACAGATCACAAATATACCCTCCTTTTCTTAAGCTACTCCCTCATTTACAGTCTGAAAATGTGTACCGAAAAGGTTTAATGGATTTCACTGTCTCTTAAATTCAGACGGACAATACCCCTATCTACAGTTCTGTTTCAGGAGGACCAGATCTGGAGAGGACTTAAATTACTGCCCAAACTTCCTTTGTTACTTTGACTCTGATATCTCAACAGCGTTTGGATTATTATGCAAATAGTGCAAAAGGGAGACAAATTGTTTAACTGGTTGAATTCATGCATACAGTTGTAATCGAAATTATTCAACCCCCATTGCAAATCAAAATGTATAGACTTTCAGCTGTTTGCAACGAACAAATCAAACAAAAGCAATTGAAGTAGCTCAACACAACAAATGCTTCAAGTGGTGTCCCCAAAGTCAACTGAAAATGCAACTTATAATGACTTCTCCAGTCTCAAAATTATTCAACCCCCTGAACAGAATCCATCACAACAGCACACATACAGTATGCAGAACAGGTGTTGTCTCAAGCACACCTGATGCAACTAATCAAGGGCATCATTAGTTGCACCAGGTGTGCTTGAGCTGGAACACATGCAATACTTGAACTGGCTAGGGGTTTGTTGACTGTCACGTTTGACCGCATGTTAGAAATACCGTATGGCTAATTCAGAAGAATGGTCCAAAAAGGTAAGAGAAGAGATCATTGCCCTTCACAAGCAAGGAACAGGATACAAAAAGATAGCGAAGGCACTGAATGTTCCTAGAGAAACCATTGGAAGCATAGTTCGCAAGTTCAAAGTTAAAGGAACAGTGGTTACATTACCTGGACGGGGCAGAAAAAGGAAGCTGTCAATGGCTGCAACCAGATTTCTGAGAAGGCAGGTGGAGAGAAACCCTCGAGTGACTGCAAAAGACTTGCAGCAAGACTTGGTGGCAACGGGCACTGAGGTTTCAGTGAGCACAGTAAGGCGCGTACTAAACACAGATGGTTTCCATGCCAGAACTCCAAGACGTACACCACTACTGACCCTTATATATCCAATATTGAAGAAATTTCCAGGAAGGGAGTGTGATTTCTATTTAATGCTACTTCTTTTGGACAAGGACTTGAAAATACCCTCCAAAGTTGCCCAGTTTTGTGCTGCCATCTGCACAATACACCACACCATTACTTAGGTTTAAAATTTCTTAAAATAGTATTTTATTTTGATTTATTTTAATATTTTTAAGAATAAAAATTATTCTTAATTTTAGATCATATCATACTAATTGTTTTTCTGATGTGTGTGTGTGTGTGTGTAAGGTTGTTACTACTATATATTTTGATTGTATCTGGCCTTAGGGCTGTAATAAACGCGATTGAATACTTGGGAGGAAGATTTTTTTTAAAAAATCCCACTGAAATTAAAAGGGAAATTCCTTGTGTCAAATTTGGGGCTGATGTAAAGCTGTGCCTCATCAGTGGAGTATGACGAGATTGAAGAGTTATAGGAACTGGCATGCCTTTCCTTGCTACACATCTTCACAATTCTCCATTAAAATACTTTTCCTGTTGTCAGGATAGGATTTCTACCAAATCCTAAAGCCCTTTAGCTGGGAAAGGTTGTATGCGTCATGGCATCCTAAACATTTTAAGAAAATCCTTGACTTTTGTCAGAGATGTCTGTGGCAATCTAAGTGTATGACTCAAATTATTAAAAAGAGTTTTAAGTTCAAAATAAATAATCTTTAGCTCTTTTAACTACCGACTATAATAGATGTTTAATATGTTCCAACAGGTGGAACATTTTTATATACTTCTTTTATGATCTGCTAGTTTTATAATTTATGTAATTTGTTTTATTGTTTTTAATTACCAGCATGTGTGTCGATATATACAGAGAGAGCAAGCGCAAGTCATAAACTGACAAAACAGTGTTCTTTATAAACATACAGATTGAAGACAGATTCTTTTAAAAAACCTTCTTTGAAACAGCCAACTCTTGATATGATCTTAAGCCTGTCTGCTGATCTTATTTCTTTTGACTTTTACCAATAACTTTTTACATGATTTCTCATTAAGTTTCTGGTTTAGGTACCCATTCCACTTGAACAGATGAACAGCTATTGTTTCTACTGCAGAATGCACGAACACCGAGAACCACTTCCTCACAAATTTCCTGGTACTTTGTACACTTAAAAAATAATTTGATGCCACAGATACAAAGACCATAAATAATATACAATTATATTACCCTATCACACTGGTTGAAAGTAATACAACTGATATTCTGCCAATCTATCTCTTCAAAAAGGAAAGTCAAATTCAGCTGCTGGGTGGCCTAGAGACAACATGGCAAGCCTCCTGTATTTTTGCGCAAAGCTTAGAGACAAGTGGAGGCTGAAATGTTTAATAAATGTTAAATAAAATTACGTGTTAAAAACATTTGCTCATTCCTAATATGAAAACTTGGGAACTCGTTTATTGTGTCTCTGCCCAGCAATGAGTTAACTCTCTGCTATTTAAAGCCTCAAAGAGCCAAGACTGAACCCTGCAGTCAGAACAGTCTCAAAAGAACAAAAGAATATGGGGAAGACATTTGTGTGAGGAATTCCTGTAGCTGACCCCAAGTTATGTGCCCCTGCTATTTGAACCTAATTCACATCTTCAAATGTACCACTCAGCAATTTGGCTGCAAGATAAAAAGGGCATTTGTTGCTTACTTTGTGGTTTCGGATTTTCCTTGTCTCTGCATTCTTTTAGTTTCTGATTCCAAATGTGTAGATGTAAGACTAAAATCAGATGTAGATGATTTTGAACTATCACAACCCATGAGATTTTTAACACTTCAATAACTTTTTAACATGCAGGTGTTATAGTGCTGATCACTTTTTTTTTTTTCATAACCAGTGATCGACCCAATACTTTGGACTGTTCTATGTGTAAAGTACCTTTTGCCAAATACAATTTGCCTGAGAAACATGTCAGAACACTTGCTGCTTAGTCCTTTTCAACAGGTAAGGCTGCCTTCCAGAGCCTTGGGGCATAATTAGCTGGGGATGGGGGGGAGGCTATTATAAAAACACACAGAAGCTGATTCACTGCCGAGGCGGGGAGTTCACAGCATGCAACCTGCCAAGGCCTATTTCATGGCCAGCCATGCCTGCCTGCACATTTATTGAGTTCCAGCCTGCTGTGATAGTGCAATGATGCACCAGCTCCAGCAAATGGCAGTCATTTGTATGGAAGAACTTCTGTGAGGGCCTGAAGTTGGCCTTTAGTGAATGCTTACCAACACTGAAGAACACGCATCCCATGTCAAAGCAAGGCATGAAAAGAGCCCATTGCCAGTGGACAGAAAATGTGTTTCTTCCTTTGCAATGTAGAGAATAAGGGGGATGACCTTGACAGAAATATGCAAGAACCATGACATAAGCAAAGAGGGCTAAAACATTCTTTAAATCATGGGAAGCAAGATAGTACAGTATTTGGAAGTGACTCAGGCAGGATCCTCCCTGATTCACTAGGGTTTAAGAAGGAGGGGAGATAAAGCACAGCCAGGCTTGCAAGATTCTTTTATTGTAGCTTATCTCAATGAAGTATAGTTCTAGCCTTCCAATGGAGTTTATGTTCTGGTCTGGTCTACCTAGTGGGGCTGACAAGTCACTTTTTTCATATTTAGGATTAAGGATGTGCAATCCTACAGGCATCTGCTCAGATTATCTACCTTCTTCCCCTCTATAGGATTGCAACCACTGTGTATTCAGGGAGAACAGAATGCCACCCTCTGATCTTGAGCACATGTGCTTAAAAGCGAGCATTGCTGCCATCCAAAGCAGATTTATCGGGGGAAAAGTCCCAAGGAAAGAAAGGGGGCTTACTTTCAAGAATACGTATTTTAGGATAAAGCAGACTGTTTTCTTTGGTAGATAACTGGGATTCATGGGGGCTGAGAAGATTTTAGCCTCAACCCAACAAAGCCCAAAAAGTTTAGCCAGCATTAAAAGAAATCCCCACCTGACCTCCAGATAACCCAAACAGGAGATTAGCCCATTTCCAAGCAAAATAAGTTGTCACACTGTTAGGGCAATTGCTCCTATTGACATTTTGCATAAATATCTTGCAGAGGGTGATCAGAAAGAAGTCTTATGCCATTAACGCTTTTCCCCCTTCTTCCCTTCTTCCCTTTCTTTCTTTCTCCCCCCCCCCTCTCTCTTTTAATACCTAAGCTTTCCAGAATAAAGGCCTTTCTGAATTAGCGATAACAAAAGGGTCAAAAGGTCACAAACCTCCTTTTAAGCAGGTACAAATCTAGAAAGTTTAAATTCATTGGAGAGTGCAGATGAGAATTTTTTTAAGAACTACAAAACTCTGCACACAGCCCAGATTGCTGAAAGAACCCATCAATTCAGCTTACTCTAACTTGAATGACATGAATACTCGTATCAAAAAGCTTAGGCTACCAGAGAGTGCATTTTTTTTATTATTTACATTGAAATATTCAAACCCATTGATGCATTCTCAAAAAAACCCCACCAAATTTCTAATCCTCAAGCAATATTGCTCTATGCTTAAAACATTTTTTAAAATGTAGCTTTAAAAAAAAATTGCATTTAGGGAGAATTTTTTTTATCACATACACAGGATGGAATGCATGCTGTGTACCACACAAAAGTATTTTACAATCTTGCTCATTTTATTTTGGTTTAGATCTGCTATTGAAAAAGTACTCCATAACAGTATGAAAGTTTGCTATTGAGATCTGCAGTATACAGCTTTGAAATTCAGATATAATGGATAGTGACCTCTTTAACAACAACAAAAGTAATCAGCTTCTTAACAGTTTCCTACCAAAGTAGCCTCCCTAAAAAGCACATTATGAACTATGTTCACCAGATTCCATGTCATTTACATAAAAGTGATAAATTTTAACCTATGATTATGATAGCATCCATGTTGGATTCAGAAAATCACATCAAAGATAATTATTTTCAGGGTTGTTGTCCACAGAATTTGATAAATTACCAAATATAAGATTGGCTCTGCCTCAAAAACTACAGAACCTAAAAGCATCTAAAAATGTAACCAATGGGAAACAAGTTAAGTAAACAACTTATCACTTGGTATTCAAAGTCAGTGTATCCTGTAGATATGGACCAAGTACTTTTGCCTATATACATGGGGTTAGGGATCTTTTTTCCCAGCATTAGTTCTTCTTCTTCAGAGGCTGCTGCTCTTGACAGACCTCAGTCTTTGGAAAGTGCAAGCAGCTGAACAAGAAGAGTCAAGAAGGGGCTGTGTCCATGGCAAATACTATGCATTACATATTAAGGCTCACCAAAACAATCTGTGTGAGAGCTGGGTGGCCATATATACTTGTTAAATGTCTGTCTGTCTGTTTGTCTATCTATCTACAATCTGTCCTCATGATTAAGTGAGAAAGAGCACTGTAGGATGTCTTCAGTTCACCAGAACAAAATGTTGCAAATACAGAATTATTTGGTCTTATAGCATACTTGCCTAGCTGCTATAATACAAACAAGTGTTCTATAATATCCTTGCCAGTATATTATTTATTTATTTATCTATTTATTTATTTATTTTCTATCCCACCTTTATTATTTTTATAAATAACTCAAGGCAGCAAACTACCTAGTATTCCTTCCTCCTCCTCCTTTCCCCACAACAACCCTGTGAGGTGAGTTGGGCTGAGAGTGACTGGCCCAAGCTCACCCAGCCAGCTTTCAGGCCTAAGGCGGGACTAGAACTCTCATACCATGCCTGATTGGCTCTTGGGCTGAGAGAGAGGGACTGGCCCAAGGTCACCCAGTTGGCTTTCATGCCTAAGGTGGGACTAGAACTGTCAGTCTCCTGGTTTCTAGCCCAGCACCTTAACCACTAGACCAAACTGGCTCTATACTATACTATACAGTATAGCATTTTACTTATCAGGATGCATATCTTATTACAGTAAACATATTTTACTAAGAACAAGGCAGAGAGAGAGGGGGGGGGAGAGAGAGAGAGAGAGTGCAAGCGTGAGCTGGGATATAATTCAACTAAACACAGTCATGTATGTGAAGTAAATTAAAAATAATTGAAATATCCTAAAGACTAATTCTTCTCTGAATGGGAAATCTCAGGATTATATCATCTGAAATTAATCCTGTTTGTACTTTATTGAAATCCTTATTAAAATCAAGGTAAATTCAGAAAACATGTTGCTGTCTGAACCAATACAGCTCTACATAGGCTAACATTGCTACCATTTTTCTGCTTCCTGAACCTTGAACCTGACGGTATACTTACAAACTCTCAAAGCAAAGGCCTACTTCGTTCTTAGCATGACACTCAAATAACTTTCTATATGAACGATCCAGGAGAGATAGACAAGCCTAAGTTAGTTGGGGATGGGAACGAAATGTTACACTGCAGGAAACAGATACATTTTCTTTGAGAAAAACAGTATATTTTTATTATCAATGTTACCTTTCTTCTAAAAGAAGCATAGTTCAATCTATCTGTGCTATTAAAAGCAGGAAACGAAATTTTGATTGGCCTTGAGATATGAAGTGCAGCATTCAGCTTTTTCACCCCCCAAACCCAAAAACATAAGTCTGGTTTAAGAGTTGCAGAACCAGACTAAGCTTGAGAAGATTCAGGTTCAATCAAAATTCAGTCTATTAAGCTAAGACAATGTAACTTTGGGGGATGATACACACAGAAGTGTTCTTTGGCCCAATCCTACTTATCTTTCTGAATACTAAAACTAAAGGCACGTATAATTTTAAGAAATTGTGCTTATACACAAAACACAGCTAAAATATATACTGTTTCACTAACTGCTATGAAAGAGCTATGCTAGTTTTTCTTTCAAGATATATTTTCAAGGAAATCTTTCATCAGACCTTGCAGCTCCATTGTTAAAATTCAGTGGAGTCTTAAACTGAACAACTAACCACTGCTGAGAACATCATCCAATATTTAGAGAAACAAGACAATGATATTAACCTGAATATTCTTTTTAATAAATGGTTCTAAAGCTGAAAATCTAGCTGCATTCTGACACCAGTGTTCTGCTTTTAAGATCCCATGTATGTTTCAAACAGACTTCTCTCAGAAAAGATATAATCTCTCACACATTTGTAAGTGTATCTAAATACGTAAACTTTGGGGTTATGACAGCTGCACCACAGGGAATGGTTTTGTCCTGAAAAAAGTCAAAAGTTATTTGGGTTCATACTAATCCTTTGCAAATTAAATTGTCCCAAAGGGCAGAATGCTTTCCTTAAATCTATCTAAACCTTTAGGAACGTTCTGAGAAATGTCTGGTCTTGTTACATTCATGGAATAAACCAAAATACGTTGCTAATTCTTTAGGGATTCAAAATTAACTAAAGGCTCTTTGCACTAAAAAAGAAGACTGTCAGATTGTGCTCTGATGAACTAACCAGAATATCTGAATGGTACAAGTTTTGCTAATCCTATTTTTGAAACAAAATTCTAAATGTTATTTTTGAAGAAAGATCCCTAGAATGGAACAAGGTGGGTAAGATTAAGTAAGAACAGTCCTACTTATTATGCTATAGCTGTTTTAAATGCAGGAACAAATAAATGTTAAATTGTAATGCCTCCCTTCCCATCATTACAGGATAAGACGGACCAGTAACAAAAACACTGCCTTTTTTGAGTTTACAACTTGAAAAGAAGCTCATTGGCAGACACTCAAGTCTCCAAAGGATAGGGTTCTGGCTAAATTATTTCCGAGTAAGGAGTTAGCTTGTACACAAAGTCTTTTGAGACAAAAAGACACAAACCCTGTCAGAGGTAAAAGTGAGGTGCATTCGAAATAATACACTGTGATATTTTTTATTCATTTCCCACTATTTTCAAACATAGTGCTTCCCCTGCTTAATAGATTAAGTCACCTCTTTTACTTATTGTTAATATTTTCTCTGGTGTTAATTTTTTCTGCTGATTTCTTTGTTTCTTGTTAAATTTGACAATACACACGTTATTTTAACAAAGCAGGGTTTAAAATGGTTGAGTATTTAAAAAGCTCTCCCCTATACAATTCTTACTCAGAAGTAAGCCTCATTTACTAGAACCCTACTGAATTTAATGGGAATTAGTCTCAGATAAATACATACATGACTGCAGGCTTTAATTTCTAAAGGTTTAAAGCTTCTAATCTTCCTTTGAAATACCAATATATAGAATGTATTTTATTCCTCCAAGTATATGATACAAAAAATTATGAACATATAAGTCAGTAATAATGTGATTTTCCAAAATTAAATTGTATTGTAATCAGACTATTTTAGTTTTCCTTAGGAACACTGTATTTTTGTTTTTCAAAATACAAAATGTTATTTACTTTGTTTAGCAACACTGTTCAAAGAGAAATAATATCATTTTATAGGACACCAGTAGTGCAGATCAGTCACTATGGGCAGGTTATATGTTCCTGGGACTAAAAGCCATTGAACTCCACAGAACTTGAAATATAATTTAATATTTTATTTTATTAAATTGTTTATTATGTAATAAAAGGCTATATTTTGAGGCTGTATAGTTTGTCCTCCTCACCATCAGTAATGCTTCTAGTAGCACCAATCCCTTAAGAATACATCACATGCAACAGAGACATATATGTAACTTTGAACTTAAGGAAAAGAAGAAAAGGAACAAAAATATGGAGCAAAAGAGCATTAAACTGGAAGTAGCTCAACTGCTGTAGCCTAAAGCCCTCATCTGCCAACACAGAACCATAAATAAATGTTGAACATTTATTCTTGCAGTTCTTTAAAACAAACCAACTGTGCTAACTTTAACTGCGTAAGTCATAGGATAAGCAGCACGTCATGTCAAAAACACTACCAGTATATGTTCATTTTCTCTGCAACATAATTCAATCAAATTTGCAACATCTTACAGAAGCTGTTCATTGCATAGAATTTGTTCATCTGCATGTCTTAATGTGCAACTAAAATTTGAACAAGAGTCTTATAGTCCACATTAGCCAAAATGAAATAGAGGCTGCAATCCTATGACCCCTGCAATGCTATCTCAGGGGAGATAGGGATTCCTCAGAAACAGGCAGTTGACCTCCAGAAGAAAAACCCAACATCAGCTCCCCTCTGCCATCCTGCACAGCTGGCTTTTTCTGAGGTCAAAAAACCCTGATCTTAGAATGCCCCAAAAGGGCTCGCAATGGGAACTAGACCAGCAAGAGCCAAAGCCCTCTGCCACAGTCCTGACATGGGGGTGGAATTAGGTAAGCTGCTAGACTGGTCCAAATATATTCATCATTCTGAGTAATTCTTTGTTTCTCTTTTCAACCCCCACCCCAATGTTGCTCCTTTCTCACTTAGACCATGTGGAAAATGTTCTGATTTTGTTTCAGATTGCTGCCATTTGGAAGATACTTTTCATTACATTACTTCATGTCACAGTTAATTGCACTGTAGAAGACAAGTTAAACATTCAGCTTTATTGAAAACTGAGTTTTGCTTTTAGTAGAATATCTTAGACCAGTGTTTCTTAACCTTGGCAACTTTAAGATGTGTGGACTTCAACTCACATGGCTGGCTGGGGAATTCTGGAAGTTGAAGTCCACACATATTTAAAGTTGCCAAGGTTGAAAAAAACAGACTGTATTAATCCCACAAACAGGAGCAAACCTGAAAAGGGGAAAATGGACTTTTCATTAGATATCCAAACTGATATTCTAGTGGGGAACCTGAGGCCCTCCACATGCTGCTGAACTATAACTCCCAGTTTGGTCAATGGAAAGAGAGTTGCTGGGAGTTGGGAGCACATAAATATAATAATAATAATAATAATAATAATAATAATAATAGTAATAGTAATAGTAATAATAATAATAATAATAATAATTCAATACCGTTTGAAGCCCATTAAGTTCTTTACTCCTATTTTAGATAATTTTGAGCCTAGGGTAACTAATGTTCATCACAAACTTTAGTCAGTCATCACTTCTACTAGCATATTCAAGTTAGGTTCATTTTTCCCCCTAGGAGATGTAGCTATATATTTTAAATGTCCCCTACAACTCTAATATAAAATATGGAATTGCTATTATCTCAGCTCTCTAACTGTAGAAATCCTTATCTGTATTTACTGTCCTCTATATGATGCAATCTCTCCAAATACATGAAACAGCATTTCCATTTACACAGATGCCTGTTTATTTATGCATATTTTAGATATAGGTCAATCTGCAAGTTGTCACTGATATCTTACCACCTAAACTAAAAATTTATTAATTACTTTGCTTCTGTTAACTTGCCTCTGTTCCAAAAAGAGAAGCATTTTGCCTTTATGATGCAGCAAATTTAATCATCCAGGCCTCCTGTGAAGGAGGAGGGAAAACACTCACACACCCCTTATGTGACTCACATTTACTTTATTAGCCACTTTGAAATATCATCAATTCTCAGCAAGTGATCATTCTTGTGTTCCTTAAAACCATATTATTTTAACCTTCTATTGATGGAATATATCCATTATCACTTAAAAGCCATGTTAATCCCTCATAATTAACATCTTTATTAGAGTAATTTAAATTCAAAAGAAATTCAAGGTGTATTACTGGTTTAGCCAAAAATTAGTGGGGATCATTTTTATACCATTTGAAATTCCAGCTTCTTTTAGTGGAGCATTTCTATCTTTTCTTGATATAGCTGAAAGTGGCTCTAATAATACAGAGCTAATTTTGTTAATTGCAAAGACTACCCTAATAAGTAAATACCAACCTTACAGACTACCTTCCAATATTTCTAGAAAGGAAAATCACTGAAATGCAAGCCAGGACAAATTTTATAATGGTCAAGCAAAATAGAACATATTTGATATAACATCACTGGGGAAACAGTTCTCAGGCAGGAGAGCAAGCATCTTATCAACACAGAGATGTGCTAAATCCCAAAGCATTGGCTAATCATGGACTGGTGTGATTTCTACTATACCTGTGAATACTTAACCAGTAAACTCCTTAGCATGCTTCTCTACATATTCCTGTTTTTTTTTCAACTTAGACTGAAATAGAAGAACCATAAAAAGTGTTAGGCTGTAAGAGTCAGTACTGGACTTTACAAAGTTGCTATAATGCTTACTCATTTTAGCTACCCTAAGAGGAGAGGCTTTTGTTGCTGAGCACACAACCAAGAGGTCTTAACCATAGTTTACTGTAAGGGCTTTAGCATCCAGCATGATTCAGTGGCAAATCAGGTCCCAATGGGAAGCCCATAAGCACAATATAAATGCAATAGCACCCTCTGACTTGGGAACCCCCCAAAACTGTACTGAATGGACAGTCTGCAAAATTGAAAGCACCAGACAGCAATTATGTTAAGTAGCAATGATAGACTTCCTCTTCCTGAATTTGCCTAATCTCTTTTTTTTAAAGCTATCCAAATTGATCTATTTTTGGTTTCATCTATTAATCCTCATCAGAATACTTACCTTTTCACAGCAGCCCCACACCAGATTAGCATTTTTACTGAGCTATCCCTTTCCTCGAGAAGGGTAGTTCTTATCAGAGTATATGTGAAGTTAGGATTTGTTTTCCCCCTGGTTGTAGTGAACCGTATTTGCCCATTTTCTGCCCATTCACCTAGATTGGAAAAATCCTTTTGCTTGCCTTAAAATATACTGAATAATTCAAGATCATCTGCAAACATAACCCTGCCCAAATGATAATGGCAGGCCACTTCCAATAAAACAAAACCAAAAACCATCCCTTTATAACATGCAAAATATGTAGATCATCATCTGCATTAGGTTGGTCATGATGCTGTTCTGTGTATTTCCTGTGTAGGAGAGTTTCTTTGAGGATCTCTGAAACAGCTGTGTAGACTTCTTTAAATAACCATCAAGCTTTTATACATGTGCTATAGTATTTGTGGCAAAAATTACCAATCGGTGCTGCCCTCTCCTCCAAATCTTGTAAATTGTCCTGAAATCACACCAAGGGGCTAAGCTGTTGTTGAGATAACTGGCTTCCATTAGCAAGCCTGTGATTGGCAGGGCGATAAAGTTTTTTCTCTCACAGGTCAGCTACTTTTTAAAAAGAGGGCAATCCTGCTGATCCATCTTTTAGCTTCAGTCTCTTGCCATGTCCCAATTCTCTTGCCTTTTAGCTTTGATATGGTTCAAGCTTTCCCCTTTGTATCAGCCCCTACCTGTCATCAGCTCCTCTGCACCAAACAGCAAATATCAGGAGTTTGACCTCAGGGCACAGTCCGGGTGGGCAGGTAGAACCTGACCACTGGACTTACTTCCTTATCTTTCATATCCTGCAATTCATGAAACAGTATCAAATTCAGACTGAAGAACAGAAGCCTGACCTCTTCTAAGAACTCTCTGAAAATGGCTCTGTTGCCTTTCTAAGTATTCTTGAAAAGAACTGTCATCTGTCCTATTAAGAAAGAAATGAATCATAAATAAAGAAGAGAAGAGGGAAAGGGTGCTAAATCCTTCATAAGGCTAAATATCATTAACACAAGTTGCAAGTTAGGCAGAAAAGAAAATACAAGGGGGGCAGTTTACCTCAGAAGCAGAACAACAACAAAAAAATGAATGTAACTAATTGTCTGCAACTAATTGTTGCATAAATACTTGGGATATGCTATATATTTAAGCAGTGCTTCCTGAGACTTTGAACAAGAAATAACACTATTATGTGACTGCGAAGGGAGAAATTATCCATGTCAGTTTCTCCATGTACTGTATATAATGGGGATTTTGTAGTCTACTGCCTAGGAGATCTGTGAAAAAACCTAGGCTAGCAAACCAAGCTGGTAGAATAACTGACTGATCAGCTGCATAAAGGAAAAAATAATCAAAACAATATTTTTCTAATGTGAGCTAAGTTTAACATACATCCCAGGTCAGTTGAACAAAGATGCTTCTATTCCTTCTGTTTCATTTTTAGAGGTCAAGAATAACCCTATCCTAGAATAATTCTAGGTATAATTTCTGGGATAATTCTCTAGTACAATTTCTGTTTTTAAAGGTAATATTGTAATAAAATGTTACCTGCAATGCTGCTCCATGTCAACTCTAACCTCAAATACATTTTAAAAACCATCACATTAAAGTTATTTTAACTTTTTTTCCCCACCTATATCCATTATAGAAATACAGCAATGTACCAGCATATATTAAAATAGTATTTTCATTAAAATGTACAACTGTGTAAATGTATTAGAATTCAACCTTATGTATTGATTACCTAATTTATGATCTTAATATACAACCTTTTGCTCATTAGAGATTCCCCATCTGAAATGATGGAATTTCCTATAACAACTGAATTGCCAAGAAAAGCCTGAATCTCACTTTCGGTAAAAATGACAGAATCTCCCTCCCTCTATAGTAACTAAAAAAAATTGCTGGAAAAGTAAAACAGTCTTTTCTTTGATTAATTGTTGGAATTGGTCACGAAAATACAAGAACATAAGATCACATGGATTACTTTGCTGGATCAGAATAAAATTAGCTCTCAACCAAAGAAAAAGCAAATGGCTACTTCTGCTTTTGATAGGCCTATCCTTCATCTTGTACTAATGAGTGGCAGAAATTAATTAACCATTATATGAAGAAGAGTTTCCTTCTCTATACTCTTTTGTTACTAGTAAATCTCAAGTTCTTTTTCAGCTCTCAATATTAAAATTGCATAAACCTAAATAATGCCATCTCTTTTATCTTTGAACATGTATTTCTGTATTTCTTCAAAAATGTGTTACCTTTGATAAAACAATTATAAAAATACAAAATATAGTAATAACAACATTATGTAATGGTATGTGGGAACAACCTTGAGGGACAAGGGGAAGAGATGCTGCCTAGGGAACGATCAAATAAAAGGGGGAAGAGTCCGCAGCTGCATAACAGGAAAAGAAAGAAACTTAAAAAGGATCCACCCTAATGTATCAGGCTGTTAAAAGTGAAGGTGGGAGATTTGTATTTTCAGACTTGCAAGACTGATGTCAGCCCTCCCAGGTAAACCAGACAGGAAACATGACCAGATGAGCTAATTTTACTTTATTGTAAGGCTACATTAACAGAATCTTGCAAGTCTGAAAATAAAAATCTCCTGTCATCACTTTTAACAGCCGATACATTAGGGCAGATCCCTTTTAAGTTTCTTTCTTTTCCTGTTACGCAGCTGCGGGCTCCTCCCCACTTTATCTGATTGTTCCCTAGGCAGCATCTCTTCCCCTCATCCCTCAAAGACATTCCTATATACCATTACACATTATTATTGTTATCATTATTCAAAAGACCCAAGTTACAAAGTGTTACAAAGCTCATAGCATACCTTGAATCTGGAATCTAGGAGAAATCAACAATGCAGGAGGGAAGAATAAATTAAGGAACACCTTCCCCAGTAACACAACATATCTGCCATCAGGTCTAATAAATAGCTTCCTAGTTCTATACTGTACCTTAATCTAGTTCTAAGAAACCTGGTTACTGATGTCCTCTATTGGGTGAACAAGAGATCTAAACACTGAGAACAATCTGCTGGCAGTTCTATTTCACTGCTTTAGTGATAGGCTACCAAGTTCCTTATTCAAGTTGCAAGTACATTGGTGGATTCTGGGCTGCTAAACCTCAGAAGTCTTGGTCCCCTCCAAATTAGCACTTCCATATTTTCAAACTGAACTTGTAACCTCACACCTGCTAAGCAAGTACAGATTAGTCCTAACTGTCTGAGAAGACATTACCTTCTGCTTTATTATGCCAAGTGAATTACAATTAAACTGAGCATATACATAAATCTGTTTTTCTTCCAGTCCTAATCAACAAATTTCTACTGTATAATTGCTGTGATGCATTGATATCTATCTGCTAGAATCCTGACATTATCATGTGATTTCAAAACTAGCATATTTAAGCAGAAAAAAAATAAAGTTATGCAGCACATCCAAAAGAATAACAATAGAACAAGGTCAGGAAAATCGTAACTAGGAACATACTCTGTGCAATCCAT
This sequence comes from Candoia aspera, assembly GCF_035149785.1. NCBI lineage: Eukaryota > Metazoa > Chordata > Lepidosauria > Squamata > Candoiidae > Candoia > Candoia aspera. The sequence continues at coordinate 72,885,381 of NC_086158.1, read as the reverse complement.
CTTGAGATATTGTTAACCAAATCCTGAAAGATACTCTTTCTAGTTGTACAGTACTGTTACTAAACACTAAGTCTTTTTTTTTTTGCAACTTTAGGTTGATCATCACAAAACCACCCAGTTGTTACAACCTGACTGCTTTTTAGGAGAAAAATGTAAACAATCACCAGCAATTTTTGACAGGTACAAATGCTACATCTAAATGCAATGAAACACAAAGGTATAGAAATAATTATTTCATGCAGCAAAACATGTTGTATGTTCTGGTAATATCCAACTCTGATCTCTGTAATGTACTCGACAAGAGGCTGCTGTTGCGTCTAGCTTGGAACCATGGTAGAACACTCAGCAGCCAGATTGGTTCCTGTCCAAACTCAGAGACAATATTACACCTGTACTAAAAACATTATCCTGGTTGCTAGTTTGTTCCTAGGGGAACTACTATGTGCTGTTTATTAACCGTACAGTCCTGCATAGTTTGGGTTCAGGCTACCTGAGAGAAGACATTCCTGTTTGATCCCTCCCTGTCCCCCTGCCCCTGCCTACTGAATCATCCAGGAAGGTCCGCCTGTGGTTGCCAAGGCTCATCTCCTGGAAGCTCCGAATTGATCTTTTTCTATGGCCACCCCAGACAGATGGAATGCATCCCTTATTGGATTAAGGGGTCTAATAAATTGGTTAGCTTTCTAAAAAGGACTACAACCACATCTTTTAACCATTAAAAACAGTTAAATTTAAGGGTATGAACTCTTGTTTTAATTCTTTTTTTTAATATCCCAGGTTTTAATTCTGTTGTGTTTTAACGCTGGAATACCAAGTATGATAAGCTAAACAGAAATAAAATAAAATAATAAAAGACTAATAACAACAACAATAGTAACTGACAGAATTAGAATTGTTTGACACCACAACATTTCATTTTCACAAAACAGCTTTGCATGGAAACAAATAAACGTTATAGCAGTATTTAGACAATTATTAGAGGGGATAAAGCTTGAATTGACTCTAAACAACCAGTATTTGTTGAGTATTCTTCAGAAGGAACCAAATAAACAAACAAACAACAGCATCTTACTTGTCTGAGGTCAATGAATGCTAACTGCAAGGTTTCTCCATGAAATCCAGGTACAGGCTCAGAACTTGCAAACACTGTAAAGAAATAATGAGAGTTTGTGAAAGAAAAGTCAGAAAGAATCTAGATTTGGTATATTCTAAGATTTTTATTTTATCTGTGTGTGCATGTGTGTTTAGCACATAAATTATTAGCTTAATTTATTAGGAAAACAGTATAAATTAGAAATCTTGTTTTCACTTCTTTAGACTTTAAGGATTATAACATATTAATCAATTGTTAAGGATTTTCAATTCCTTATTAAGGGGAGGAATTAGCCAGATTTACACAGAATGATAAATCAGGATTCTGAAAAATCCTGATTTACTGCGAATGGGCTATATGAAGCAATGACATTTCCTTCCAGGAAGTTTCTCACTGGAAAATTTTAAGTAAAATCATGTTAGTTTAGAATAAGGTAACTTAGATTGCTTTCTCCATAAAAATACATATTCGTGAAGACCGTTTCAAAAAAAGAATATACAGTTTTTCTTTAATGCAGAGTGAGAGTCCTAAGGAATAGACATTTTACTGAATAAATGCTTTATTGTACTCAATGATATCTGCTAGCTGATGAATGGTATCAACCAGCTAAAAAGCCTCCTTTTACCCTCTCAATTTCTGAAGTGCTGGGGGATCTATCAAATAGGAGATCAGGGATATAAGGATGCAGAGAAGGGATGCAGCAAGGGAACAGTTACACAAGGGGACTGATGAGACTGGAAAGGATTCAGACGCAACAGCTAACTCAGAACTCTTGCAAGACAGGATATCCAGTACTTAAACCATCCATAACAGATGTTCAATTCCATCTGTTGATGTTTTAGAGGTTTAAGTAACTGACTTCTTTGGTTAATGTTTCATAAAGGGAATATAAAGGGAATGTCAGTGGGAAAAAGCTGAGAGAGACAATTTGTAAAATAGTTTAAGCAATTACAGGTAGTCCTTGTTTGGCGACTGCCTCGTTTAGTGACCATTCACAGTTACGACAGTGATTGAAAAGTATCTTTACAGCCAATGCTGGCATTTACGACCTTCACAGGTCTATAAAGCAAAGGAAAGCTGAAGTAAGATCATAAGCACAGTCACTGTTTCACTTAGTGACTGCTTCACTTAACAATATACTTGCTGGTCCCAACTGTGGTTGCTAAATGAGGACTACCTGTAATACAATAATTTAAGGCATAAAATTATAAAAGGCAGAGAGCTGGTTTTATTTCAACTCATGGCAGGCAAAATGGAGCTAACCAATTGTTTGCTTAAAACAGTGAAGTATGATGATAGCATAGCTTTCCTAGATCCTTTGTTCCACCATTATCATTTGGAATTTATTCCCAATATTTAGCTTAAGTGAAATCTCCTGTATACTAAGATGGTGAAAAAGCCTTACTGGGCATAGCACATTCACTTTTGAGTCTATAAATGGGATTAGTCTACTAACATCCTATTCCTGTAGCTTAAAAGAATTTTGTTAGGAATCTTGGAGGTCAAATGGGTCATACTCAGGTAACTACATTTACTTATTTATAAAAGACTATTTGAAGAAATTTTGAATGCAGGACTGGATATCAGCCTTCTGCATCCAAAAACACAGAGAAGTATTCATTGAGGTGAATTGATCAAATTCATAAATTCCACTACAGTATATTTAAGTAAGAATATATTTATGTTTGGGAAGAATTCTTGAAACCAATCATCATGATTCAACAAGATGAAAACAATTGAGCAATTTCTGTCAGAGCAATTTCCAGAGGATTAGCCATTTTTTTTTGTTGCTGTTGTTTGCAGCAAAAAGGGCAAAAGGTTTTGTAGTTATCTAAAAGACTAAAATATATTATTCCATAAACTTTCGAGTCAAAACTACAGAATTTAATTTATTTAAATGCATTACACTAATAATCAAAAGCAGCTATTTTCTTTTATTATAATAAATGTTCAAGCTACCAGCAGAGGGAGACAAAAGAAAGTTCAATGTCAAATCAGTTTAATGAAGAATATTCCTATGAAATACTTTGGATGTAACAAATATTTGGATATTTATATACTTTCATCAATTAAGAACTTTCAGTTGGCTCATCCACAGTTCTGTTAAAAAATCAGAATCATTCCTGAGAAAAAGATGTCAATGAATTCAGTTAAATACCAAACATAATGTCACACTCTCAGGTGGATTAACTTCCTAGAACCATCAGTAAACTGATCCTAAGACTTTCTGTGCTAGCAAACAAAGTTTTAGGGAGGCCCCAGCAATGGCAGCAAATTGTCAGAGCCAGTAATGTTTTGCAAGCCCCGCAGCAGAAAAAAAAATGCAGCATCACAGATATGTAGTTATTCCTTCTCAATCCAAAAAAGAACCACAACACTAAAAGGTATCCAGATTCCACGACACTTCGAATAACCAATAAGCCAGTCTCGTGGCTTTCCGGTTTCCATTGTTTATTCATTCAAAGCTTGCCTTTTATTCAGAATTGCATACTTACATTCACATTGTATGACATCTAAATTAAATTGCTGGATGGCTCCCATGCTGATTTGTTTCAAGTCACTATCCAACAGCATTTGCATCAGGGTAGTTGAGAGATGCTGGCAAGCAGACATACAAGCCGTCTGAGCTACTTTTCCCTATTAAAGAAAAGGTAACACATTATAGAAATAAGCTGGTACCTCTTCTCACAAAGATCTCTTATTTGATCCCCCCCACCCCACATTTATTCAGCTCAAGACAAACAGATAAGGAATGCTTGGCTTTGTTTTACAATAATAGTTTCCCTTGGATGCTTGAGCCAACATCCAAGAATTTTCAAATAGACAAAAATGGGTCAGATTTTTCTTTTGTTCTCCATTCCTGTAAACAAATTTAGGGGAGAAAAAAGTCTTTGACATTTACAAGATATTAATACAAATGTCCCTGAAAGCTAAACATTCTCTGCTGAAACATTCAGTTGCTTCCCTCACTATCCAAGAATAAGTGGGAGAATTCTAAATATTAAATACTTCCCAACTTGCATGAAGCTCTCCATTGTTCAAGATATATGTAACTGTCCAAAGACATAATATTTCACACCAACAGTTTAAGTCCCATTGCCTAGCAGCTAATAAAAATAGGTCAGAACTAGTTGTTGGAAGTTAATTTTTTTGGTGTGTGTGTATTTCCAGGAAGGGAAGTCCCATTCATTTTAGTGAACTTATGTTTTGACAACTGACCAATTCATAACCATGTATGAATACAAATTTAAGCTAAAGAATCACTTAAGATATAGTGTTCCAATCATTAGCAAACACTGCCTTTTTAATTTGGGCTGCTTCTCATTTCAAAATTAATGTATTATAAAATGTTTAAAGAAAAATATTTTCTTTACAACAACAAATTTTATTGATCAGTTATCTGACCATATAACTAATCCATGGACTTAAGTACTGTTGTATTTAACAGTGCAACCCCGTGCATGTTTACTTAACAGTAAATCACACTGCAATCCTATACACACTTATTTGGGAATAAGCAGCACAGGATATTTGCATATTTATTTATACTGCAAAGGACATACATACAAGATTGTGCTCTTGGATTGTTTTAGTTCAGAATGAATGCCATATCATGTCACCTTCATGGAGAGGAGGCTGGTCAATCTCAAAAAGGTAAGAAGAGCCAGACATAATACTTGGATGAGAGATCATCAGGAAATACCAGGGCTATAAACTAGACTGGGAAGTTGAGCATAGCACTTCACAGTATTGCTGCCGAGAAAGCTACACGGACAGTCCATATAGTCACCGGGAATCAAGCATGATTCAAAGACTAGTCTATTTATTTTATCTTGTGGTATGAAGCTTCAATGGCATGATTTAGAAGACAATAAATTTAAGGGTGTTTCTGGATATAGCACTTTATAGCACAGTATAAATTTATTTACTTATTTGTCAGTCATATTTTTTTCACCACCCATCTCGTGTTGTGACGTCAAAAGGTATTTTGCAACTATTCTGCTTTTTTTTAAATAAATGTTTTTGTGGAAAGAGGAAAGTTGAAAGAAGCAATTTGAAATGGAAGAATTTCCACAAATGAGAAGGGATAATGGCATAATCAGAGCCTCCTTATGGCTTGTATTCATAGATTAAGCAAGGGGTCCCGTGTGAAAACAATATACTAAAATGAATGACCATTTTCACTGCAAACCAATTTAGCACTTATATGTTCCCAACTACATTAAAATATAAAAGGATATTTTGGGGGAAATTCTACCTATTTTGCTCTTTGGTATTTATGGGCAATATACAGTATCATCTAACCCATAATGGCTGTGCACACTTAAAAAATTATTTGAAAAAGTGTGCAGACATTATGCTTCTCTGCTCTTCATTAATATAGTCCAGCCTTTTTCAGGCCTCCACAAAGCCTTCCAGAACATACAGCTGCTTAAAGAGTTTAATGAGTGTCATCTTGTGTTTCAGACTCCTGTCAAAGCTTGAAGAAAGGGGGGTTATTTTAATGAGCACTAGAAGTTTTATGTGTTATGGTCACACAAGTTCCAAAGGACTTCTTCCAAATCATGTCTGAAGTATGTACCTACTATAATCCAGCTTTCTTACATTTTCAGCAGACTCTACAGACCTCTTCTAAGGTATGTCTTTTTTGTTGGTGATTCAAAAATCAAAATATTCTCTAAAACTAAACATATGACTGAAACAAACCAACTACTAAAAGCCAACTATCAACCAAACATATAAAAAGTGAGCACACAATCAGCATGCTCAAACAGCTGCCAAAGTCACTCGTAATTTACACTAGCAGACATGCAGTTCTATTCCCCAAATGGAACAGTATCAGTATGAATGAGAAAAGAGTCTAGAAGGAGAGGGAGGGAAGGGAAGAATCAGTGGGCTTAATTGAATTATGAGATAACAGATTTAAGATACAAAATGGAAGTCTCATTTTGATTTAATAAAACAACTGCACATTTTGATATAAAGCAGGGCTCTGTGAGATTAGCCCCATGTTTTATGTTACAGATTGGCTTTGATGCCTTTTAATTTAAAGAGTAAAATACCGCCCCTCCCCAAATTAGCAACCAATTAAATCCTATTTAATATTTTATTACTATATATTGGTGTACCATATTCCATTTCCTGTTTGTCTTCAAACCTAGGCATTCAGTGGTTTCAGATCAATGTATTAATAGTAGTGGAGCACAAGGTAATGATTACAATGCATGATACAAGAGATGCTACATGGCTTTTTTTAAAGCTGAGTTTCATAAATGTACATTAAGTGCATGTTATAATGATAGACAAATGCTAACACCCTAAGTAGAGAAGCAACAGAATTACTTTCAACTATGCACTCTGACTACAGGCTTATTGCTGTCATGGCATTAAAAAACACATGCACAAGGGGAGAGGTTTGTGCTATCTCTGTTTGAGATAACTAGGCTTTTGTTTTGGCAAAAATAAAGGAGCAAGCCTAGAAGTTTAATGGTAAGTCAGAAGACTGCTCAATATACTAGAAACTTTGTGTGAGTGTACACACACACAAATCCACTAACACATATACATACACATTTTGTAAAATATAGCTCTTCCAAGTTGAAAATATACTGATAAAAATACATTTCTTTATGAAAGATATTAATCCAAATTCATGTTGAACAATTTAGCTCTTCATACCTCATTGCTCAGGCTCATCAAAGCACTTTTTATGTTTGAAAGAAATTGAAAGCAAACTTGCTTTATATGTATAAATCCATTAACATAATATTGTTTTTAAATAATATTTTATTATTTTTAAAATAATTGTTCAGGTGCTCCTCAAATAATCTACAATAATACTAAATTTATTGCCATTGTTTCCTCAACACCAACTATGTTTTATAATGACTATTACTATCTCACCATGTCTAGCAACCTTGCATTGTTTGTCAGTCCCAACTATCTCTGCATTTCATTTTACCTTTGCAAAGCACAAGAAATAAAGGTTTTGTTACATAAAAATAACACCTGCTAGAAGATAGGGCACCTATATTTCCCCCATTCTTCACATCTGCTGAAGTCCACATTGGTAAAAAGAACATCCTTGGACAAACTTCTTATATTTCAAAGCCGCTTGTAAAAGAGAATCTGCTGACATGTTAAATCTTTTCTGTACTACCCAAAAGCTTTTCTCTTAGGAACAATTGCCGTAAAGAAACATTTGGCCCTTAGGAAATTCCCAAAGGGTCAGCCATATGCATCCTTCCATGGCACCTTCATGGTGCCGCTTTCTAGGCCTACACTAGATGTCTCAAAAGCAGCTTTCATCATTCAGTGGGATGTCAGTCAATATGATTTATGGACTGCATTCAACCAAGTCAGAGCATATAGAATGAGAAATATGACTACAATCTCCTAATTTGTTTTGTATTGAGCCACTTAAGAGTCAAAGAGCTGATGTCAGACTGAGACCAGCAACACAATTAACCAGCCGGTGACAGATTCATCTATCCTCCCTGCCAGGCTGTGCCAATCAAGGACAGCATGAAACGACATTTGGAAGAATCAGTAAAAAACTCCTTTCTCTAAGTAGGCGATGTGGGCTTCTGATTGACAGTTTTTGAATATAGCTTGCAGAGCGCCACCACCCTTTATCCAATAGCTCCTCGCTGCAAGCTGTGAAATAAGGCTTTTACTGCCAATCATAGGAACAATAAGACACAATCCACAATCCCCAAGCAAACAGCGAACAACAAGACTTGTCTGTTAGGTCTGACAGTCTAGCTTCATTGTTAATTTAACAATATTACATCATGCATTAAGGAAAAGCTTTTTTCAATGTCTTAAATTCAAAAGACAATTCAAATTCATATATTTAAGTGTGTGTCATAAAATGGATATTCTTGTGATGGAAAGAATTAAAACTTAGTTTGATCAACAGTGACTAAAATTCATCTTCTCTAATAATAATTAAATATGTTTGCCACTGGGCTGGACAATTACTGATGAACACAGATTAGTTCAAAAAGTATGCTGGAAGTATTTACTCTGTTGTCCTGTACAAAACAAAGTTTAATAAAGACTCAAAGTTGATTGGCTGACTAAAAATAACTCGGATATATTTATATGAGTGTATAATAAGGATATATGTAGGCAGGCTTTTAGATGCACGACTGTGATCTTTTGGACAAAGAACAGATTTCACCGAGACCGGCTTGTGAACACATTATTCATATAAAGCAATCCTGAAAAGGCTTAGTTTACACACACTGAACCCCTTTATTCCCTCAAAATCTAATTTTTCCAAACACATTTTAATATTGCATTTAAGGAAAAAAATCTCCGGAATATTTGATGTCTTTCAGAATAATTCCAAACCACATTAAGACTCAGCTTGGACCAGAGCTGATGCTGCCATAATTACAAACTCTTAAATTAAAGCATCTGTGGATGTTTATTTCTGAAGATCTCCAATGTGAAGGTAAATGTATACCACAAAATACTTAGCAGAACCAACACAAGCCAAATGGCTCACAAGCAGTGATAACAATTTTGAAACAGAAGACCAATCAGTTTTTGCAAATCAGCTTGGTTTTAAAGTGTAATCTAAGAAATAGGTAAATGAAGAATTCTGGGGATTTATTTCTATCTCCAGCATACTGATTTCTTTTAGAGTCTCAGACAAATTGTTCAATTTCTTGGTGATTGGGTAACAAACATATTTTCCCATACTATCTTGTAGAGTGCACATAGGGAACAAGCTGCTGTTGGAGAAGATCTGATCCACAACCAAGCCACACAATAAATGACTATATATTGGAAATAGTAATATTTCCAATAAAATATAAAGCGGAGATAAATTATGTACCAACTGGAATGAATATATGAATAAGTCAATGAATGCAAAATGCAGTGGCCCATATATGCATTTTTTAAAAAATGATATCATCATATAACACCATTTCAGAAGCTGTGTTGTTTGCCAGTTTGTTGCTGGGTGCAATTCAAGGTGCTGGTGATCACCTTTAAAGTCCTACATGGTTTGGGGCCTGGTCACCTTCAAGACCACTTGACCCAAAGCATGGTGCTCGGTGATAGGTGATAGTCCCTGCCCTGCATGAAATATGAGAGGGAATTCAGAGATGAGCATTTCCTGGAGAAGATCCCTCCTATGGAATGTCCTTCCACCAGACATAAGAACTATACCCTCACTACTAGCATTCAGGAAGTTTTTAAAAACCTGAGTTTTTAAATGCGCATTTGGGGATTGAAGCAAGAATGGGAGATGTACCAGAATTTGGATGAATCTGGCTGCTTGGTTTTTTTTATTATGATTACTGTATGCCAAATTTATGTTGATAGTATTTATCTGATAATTTTAATGTATTGTATGATGTTTTGCTGTAAGCCACTTAAGAGTCACAAGATTCAAGCAGCAATAGAAGCATTTGTAAGAAATTAATATGCAGCAAATTAAGGCTAGTAAATAAAAGCTTAAGAAGGATGTAAAGGCAGCCATGGTCAATCCTGTGCATTAATTTTATATAATCGAATGCTCTGCAAGTTGCTTGGCTACAATAGCCAGTAGGGATGTGTATGGAGGGAAAGCTATAGACCAGTGCATTTGGGACACACTCAGTTGAGAAGACTGCTTTGTATGATAAAAAAAATCACTAAAACTAATTTATTGGGCAACTCTTAATAAAACTCTTAAGAAATAAAGAAAATCTTGTGAAGTGACAGGAAGTTACATATTTATTTATTTTATTTATATTTCAAATTGGGGGCCTTTTCTTTCCTCAAATTCATCTCCCCGCTGCATCCATCTTCTGTTATACAAATGGACCCAGACACTCAAGCAAATCGTATCTATCAATCTTCAATTCAGAGGACATTTTGGACATAACAGTGGTTGGAGTTGAAGATAAATTGCTACAATGTCCTGATGATATATCCCATTGATAATTACACATTTTCTAAAGTCAAACCCAGGGTTGTGTTACTGTTAAAGAATATATATGATCATATATGATATATATTGAGAACCAGCTTGGTATAGTGGCTAAGGTGCTGGGCTAGAAACCAGGAGACTGTAAGTTCTAGTCCTCCTTTAGGCATTAAAGCCAGCTGGCAGACTTTAGGGTGACACAGCCTAACCCACTTCACAGAGTTGTTGTGGGGAGATAGGAGGCAGGAGCATTAGGTTTCTATGCAACCTTAAGTGAGGACTACCTGTACATCCCACCTTTCCTTTAGGAGCTTAAAGCATACATTGCGTATCCTCACAACTTTATGAGGTAAATTAGGCTACAAGATAGATTAGGCTAAGAGAGAATGATTGTCGCAGTCACCCAGTGAGCTGCCAAGACTGAGAATGGATTTGTCCCTGGATCCTAGTCCAACACCAAAACCATTTTGACTTCAATTTGTTTATGGAATGAAAGTGATCAAGCAAACAAAACAGTATGGGAATACTTAGAAATGTATTACCCGGCCTCTTGGATATCATGGAAGGGGCTTCACGTTATTTGTAGCCATAGCTCTATTGCATTTCCTGCATTAAAGTCTGCAAAGCACACTTGAAAGATGCTGAGACGGTCATATAATTTTCATGCTTATTCTCTTGATAAGTTTGAAAACAGCAGGGTTTTTTGTTTTTTAAGTCACAAACAATTGGGGCATTCATGCATCACAACACTTTATTGCCAGTCAACTGTTTAAACCATTTGAGGCTGCAAGAGGAATTAGGGATTAGTATAAAATTTAAAAATAGCTAAAACATCTCTTGATCTCACAATTGGATCAGGATGCACTAGCAGCATCAAAAGCTCATGAATTACTATCAGTACCAGAATGTGCTCTAAAATATTCTAAGTCTACAGTATTTAATAAATAATTAAATAATATTAGTAAAGTGGAATATCACTTACTTTCTAGAATTCTGGAATAAAATTTTAGTGTATGGTATATTAACAAATCAATAGATTAGGGTCGGAAAGAATATTAAATACGTTTTTAAATCTTTAAATGAAGCTAATTCAACAAAAGAGTCTTCTTCCGATTTAGAGAATGTCTACAAAGGCTATCAACTTCATTAAGTTGGAAACACGACTGAAACATGATAAGGCATGATTAGTCATACAATACAGATATGCCTATTATTGCCCTATACTGGTTTGGTTTGATATTGATAAGTTTGTTAATATGCTGTTACAAAAACCAATACAATCTGAAGATGTGAATGTACTTCTGAATTCTATACTAAAAAATGTGGAATTTATAATTATATGAAGAATTACGTATTTTTCAATCATGGGGATAAGCCAAAAAGACCAATGTTCAATATTGGGGAGGTAGAGGTACCCAGATTTGCAGTCTTGGATTACTCATATCTGCTCACTTTCTTGGCTGTTTATCAATAAAGCGGAAAGACTAATAAGTATTATTTCACAAGGTCAGATAATAGCAGGTATAAATAAAATGGATCCTGGTGGCCTGGAAATCTGAGTAGATGGGGTGTTATGTAACTGAGCATCTTTGTAATAGGAGCAATATAAAATAACATGGGTCAGTGTTTCAGGGACTCTTTTTTTTGCTTTTTTTTAATACTGCATTTAACAGCCATTGTAAGGTTCCCAAGTTTAGGGTGACCTAGTAAAATTCTAAAACATATTTTTTAAAAATTCAAATTCAAATTAGAAACCAGCTTCTAGTAAATTAAAACAAAGAATCTATACAAACACGTGCTATCAGAGCAAAATCTCAGGCCCAAGAACTGCCATAACAATTGACACCTATTTTGAATATTGCTTTTCAACAGAAAGCAAGCAACTTTACTCATAATGGAAATATATGTGCAGTCAGCCAATCAGAAACTATTTCTCTTGGACTAGATCATTAATCCATAAGTCTCAGTAGAGATTTCCATTTATCTAGGATAGAATAAAAAATAATGGGGAATATTTCGAGCCACAGGAATAACTGAAGCAAATACTTTAGCACGCTTAACTAAATACTTTAGTTTCACTCTGTCTATATAAGGGACATGTCCAGAAAGTAGGAGAGAATAAAGTGCAGAAACCCATAAAACTAGAATCAAGCTTCAGGCAATATATAATGCTAAAAACAGACTTTTAGAGATAGCCTCTTCGGTTAATGCAAATAAGGCTTCAAATTAAAGCTCATGTATGCCATTTCTCCAATTTAAAAGACAAGCAACTGCAGCTCTGTCTGAAATTCATGTATTTAAAAAACAAGCTGTTTTATGGGGCATGTAAGTGCAAAACGTGAAAGAGCCCATGTTAAAATTGCAGTGTGAATTAGTTCCTGAAATAATAGAGCATATTTGCTAGAAAAAGAAACAAGTGGAAAAGCAACCATTTTTGCTGCATGGTCTAATTCACGCTATTGTGCAGTACAGCCCTCCCCTACTTGTGCCTTCTAAATACACTGGTCAAAAACTCCCGAAAACAAGCATGCTTGGTTGGATACAATAGAATTAATTTCAAGATATCTGGAAGCAGCTAGTTTAGGGAAAACCGGTACTGTAAAATGGGCTATCAGCTAGCACTCTTGTTTGCATTAACCCTTCCTTTCTGAGTTTATATTCCTGTGTATCTGCAATAATCTCATTACATGTCACCTCATCATTATCTGCCCGTTTCTTGTCTTGAATACATCAGTTTCCACAATGGAAGAGTGAGAGGAATTATTTAATCTAGAATAGTGCAAGCTCAGCCCCTTTTTTTGCAGATGCCCCCCTCCCCACTAACATTTGGTTCAAACTGTTGATTTCAGCAGGATAATTTTTTTCTTATTTTTTAATGCATCAAATTAGGTTTATTAAGCATTTACTAAAGACGGTTAAATGTGGAGGAACAGAAATTCAAGTCCTACCCCTTCAGTGATTACTGCTATGCCCAACTGGGTACCTGTTTTTCTTAAAATATTCAGCAAAATATTTTATATAGTCCCCAGCCATAAAAAGTAGTTGTTTCAATTTTATGTATTTAACATCATATGTCTGAACCATTATAATCTGACCATTATATTTTATTTTTTTGATAGCTAGTCTTTTTTTATTACAGTGTGGATATTTCAAATTATGCAGAAGTACTATCAACTGAAATAAATAGGACGTAGATAATGCAACTTAGGCGGACAGAACACAAGTATGCATTAATAGAAAGATCCCATCTATTTAAAAGTTGCAATTATTCATTAAAATGCAAATATTTGTGCTGGACTAAAGTAACATGCTTAAAATAAGCTGACGACCTGAAAATAATTGGGGCACAAATCCTTTAAAGCAATCCATCATCTTTATGAAATACATTTGGGTACAGACATTCTCCTCACTTCAAAAAGTATGTTTTTAAAAGAGGCTAAAACTTTCACCAGCTCTTTATTCTCAGCCACTATCTGGCTATTTTAACCTGATTTTGTATGCACATCCCATAGTTGCATTTTGACACCTGACCTCAGATCCGAGAGGTCTTATAGTTTCCTTTGAATGATCTCATTTCAGATGCAACACATGCTGTATCATGTTTCTCTGAGACTTTAAAAGGTTCCTTCTGCCTTATGTCCAAAAGACCAGGGTTAGTCTTCAACTTGGATTCTGCATGCTGCTATACAACTTAGCAGTCAGTCAGATCAAACCAAATAGAGGGCTTTGTAAGAAGTCACTCAATACTAAAGCAATAAGCCTGCAGGCAGTCCATAGTTAAGTTTTCCAAGGGCATGCTTTTCTTGAGCTTGCATCTACTTACCGACATGGCTGCATAGTCATTGTTGTTATTCTGAGAACGAAATCAGCAAGGCAATCAAAACAGAAAGTAAATTAAAATACACTTGTCAACATTAAATTGCATTTGAGTAACGGATGCAGAGGCTGTGGGGGAGCCTTCAGAAAATAAATAATGCCAACTGCTAAGCTTTATTTCTTAAAGATCTCAACAATTCAAAAATATTTGAAATGTGAATTATATCTGTCTCATTTTGATAGTCAATGAATCTCCTGTTTGTAATCTGTAAAAGCCAAATAGGTACTCTCATTTAATCTAATTTAATGTTAATTTAATAGGTAATTATTTACCTTTAACTGACATTTGGACATATTAGGGATTAATATAAAGCATAGTGTTAACGTACAGGCACTAAAATACTCTGCATAAAGTAGTGTTCCTTCAAAAAGAATGGAAAGATTTATCTGGAGTGCCACTTGAAAAGACTGGACATCTATTCAATTAGCATGATAATTTCAGAACCTGAATGGATCCAAATTGCTAGAGATGCTATTCTACACATGTGTGGTAGGTAGGGGATTTACATTTCTCTCTCCTAGCAGCAGAGCTGTGCCCCGCAATCTACTCTAAAGCCCTGAGCTGAGAAACCTTCCAGAAGAGGATTACATGAAGCCCAAGGTGCCATCGGCCAAAGGATTAATTACCCAATTATTTTAAGCTGCTTGTGTGCAAGTGTTTTCCACTCACATCTACTTGTGATCCAATCCTTTCTCATTATCACCAGTCCTATTCAAGTTTTGTTATTAAAACACATTTAAGGCATTATTTGTGACAACCTGAAGCAACAGTTCATAAAAACATTCTGCCATTACATCAGTTGACAAAGTTAAAAAAATGCTTATTTTCACTACAAATATGGTCTTCTACTTTATTTTTTAAAACATCAGTGCTTTTCTATCAAGTGACAACACAGAAAAGGGAAATGTAAACACATTTTGAAGAACAAAACAAACAAAAACCAAAGAATGACTATACCACAATAGCTTATTAACCTTAGGTATTAACCTTAAGTCACCCCTCTCTGATCTGGAACTTTTCATGTATGTTGGATGATGAGCCTCATCTTTGCGTCTGAATGGGAATGATGGGAATGATGCCCAACATATCCCAAGAGTATCAGTTCTGGGAAGCCTACCTTAAACCATAGGGATAGCTAATTTTACCAAGAATTATTTTTTAAATTTTGCTTTATAATTTGCTACCAATTTCCTTTGTAGCCGAATATATGTATACCAAAAATCACTACAACTTACACAATTCAGTTGCAAAGTCTCCTAAGTCACTGCTGACGATAATGATGTGTCATGTTGGTATCAACTCTTAACAAACACATAGGTAAACCATCTCCAGGATGATCTGTCCCCACCCTGGCATCTGAAGTCATTGGTAAATATTAAAAAACTGATATTCATACATGATTTAGTTTGCTTTCTCTACCGTATTGCTATTTCAAATATTTTCATTTCTCAGGTCAAAAGTTGAAAAATTATACTTCCCCTCACATTTTAAAATTTTTAAATTGAGAGGAGAGGAGAATCCCCACTAAAACCTTAATTCACTATGGCCATTATACTGATCATACTGTGTTTTGAAGATGTAGCAAGTGAAACAAAAACATGGCTAAATGTATTAAGGATTAATATCAAGTATAGTGTTAATGTAAAGGCACTAAAATACTCTATTATGTTTGAAAAAGCTACAAAATCCCAGCTACTTCACTACCCAAGAGTTCCTTACAGTAATTATCTTCAGAATTTATTTTTAGTTGAAGTACATTTCACCGATTTACAGCATTTGTTACTTTTATTGGTATAGTTTAGTTATAATTTTCAACTATCTCAATCATGCGTATTGCCCTTGCTTTGTAGAAAATTTCATGTAGAATTTTTCTATATACCAAAATCTTTAATAAAAATGCTGCTCTAAGTGAAGCTAGATCCATTTGTGTCTGGTCTAAGGGGTTGGGAATTTCTCTGGAATAGGATTCAGCACAGATATGAGGAGTAACAAAAATGAATGCTGTCTGAAAATTAGGGGAAAAGACTGATTTCTAGAATCAAGTCTCTTTCCATCAACTTTCTTTTCTCCCAAGAAAAAACAAAAATTATGCTACCGAGGATACAAGTTTTCCCCAGAATACGCCCAGCTGCTCCAACTACAAAGAATATGAAGAAATCATAGTCAGAATGAAGGTTTCTCACTTATCCAGAAAAGAATGAGTGAGTCTTCACATCAATTCCAATCTTATTTCTCTCAGAATAAATCCTTTTCACCCCTGTATTTTCAAGCATGAAAACATCTTTCATATTCTGGGCATATTGTACCTCTTCCTAATATAGTATTTGATACTGATAGAACTTCCCGCAGATAGATAATTAATAACAAGCAAATGTTTGGAATGAAACGGCTCTTTCTTATGAAATTAGTTTTTTTCAACTGGGAATATAAACATATCTCCATGTATGACCTAAAATGAGACAGTCCAGTTTACACTTTAATTCTTCTCTGTGTAAAGATTTGGATAAAATTTCCAAATAAATTCTCAAAATAGAAGTGTTCAGTATTCTCCTGCACAACTGTCCTTGTGACTCAATCTGTCTCATTTCTGCCATCTATATAACACACTGTCATGACTTTCCATGCCACAGATCCTGCACAAAAGCTGCAGACTAGCCATGGTTGAATATGCATCAGTACAGATCTTGAAAAGAGTACTAGCTGCAGAAATTCTTCATATAGCGATGTTCTGTGAACTACACTATTTAAATATTAGTCCTTTATCTCTCTCCTGCAAATGTGGCTGAAGGGGACAATCGTGGGAATCTAACAGGTTTCATTATAACAGATACATTATAGATTTACTGTATATATTTAGAAATAGTATCAAAGGTTTTCCTAACTCAAAATTCCAGAACAGTATTGATTACTATACAGTATTTCACACAAGACAGGAAAAAAATTATAGGAGACAAAAATGACAGAGCCCAGATTAACAACTAAGACATCAAATTGACAATTGCATTTAACTGAGACAAAGGACTATCTGTTCCAGTAACACTAACAAAAAACCCAAATCATAACCTGGATTTCTGAATGTGTGAAATAAAAGCTTGTGAGGAAAGAAGTTTCAAATGATCCACAAAGCCTAAAGCATCAACAGATAAGAACCATTTTACACCATACCTCTGAAAGCTGTTTTAATACACATTCCCTTACAGTGAAGCAGGCAATGTTAAACAATAAAACTATGTATTTTTTTTAACCAGGTTCAATAGTGTCTATTTTAAAAACATCTTTTAAAGTTTACAGATATATAAAATCTGGTTCAGAAGCCTTACTTTACCCCTCTCTATCCTCATAGTATACAGGTAGAACATAGCATAGTGCGTTGCTTTTACTGGTCCAAAAGCAGTCTGCAAGCACGTCCCATTTGATAGGAGCTATTGTGAACACTCAGCCATTCATAAAAAACTGGAAATGGGCAGAGAACTCAAGCCTTCCACCTCTTCCTATTGCTAAAGGAAGCACAGAATGTCATTAACTAATTCTATGTTACTGTTAACTAGCATTTATTTTTTAAAACCAGAGGATGAATCCTGGTAACTCAATACAAATGACACCACTAAGGCTGGACTTCAGAGCTGAAAGGCAGCACCCTGGATGGGGGCCCCAAGTGACCATTCAGTAAGTGGCTATGCAGAGACCTGCATAAATTCCCAGGCTAATTTGAGCCTATGAGGGCAGAGGCTGCTCTCTGCAGCAGCTTTTCTTTAAAAAAAAAAAAAAAAGATGCTCATTTTACTATTTTGGCTTAAGGAATTAATTGATTTTCTCCAACAAAGTGTTGGTTATTCCCAAACAATACACGTGACTGTCAAAGGGGTAAATCAATTAGTCCACAATGGAAAATTTACTAATTGCCCCAAGTGCTCAATACAAAAGGAAAGGGATATGCTTGATCTTAGGCATAATTGTTGTTTTTCTTGCTGATATTACTCCTATAAGATTTCAATCTGTATCCTACCCTTCTGCCCCAAAGCTGATCACAGACTTGCTTAGAAGCAACACTAAACCCTGGTTTAAAATTACAAAAAAAAAAAAAAAAAAGCTTTTCCCTTCTTTTGCTCTTGCTGAAACTCCAAGACCACCAGACGCTTTCATTTCCCCTTTAGATTAACCACAGTTTGCTATGTTGTCCAGATTCAGATAATCTCTAGTTAATCTTAAATATGATTACCTGAAACAAACCAATTACAAACATTATTTATGAAGGTGGTTTGTTCAACTAAACCCACATATGATTGCCTTGCTAACCGGGGTTGAACTAAAGCAGGAGCAGATGCTTTCAAGCTCCTTTTCTCAGCCAAACAAAAAAAGGAGGATAAAACTAGTCTGCCTTTCGCCTATGTAGGCGCTGTACTTCTGCATTCCAGGGATGCGGATTTTCTCCTTCCATCTACGCCCTTAGACATGTAGAAATTAAAGGGAACTGCGATAGATTTGATTTTCTATACTTACAGGCAAATGAGTAAAAACCTGAAAAGTGCTTCTTAAGAAATTAATCAGATCCATTAAATAGCCACTAGCTCTTCCATCAGGCTCAGTCATTGTCCAATCATAGTCAGCAAGCTGGATAAATTCATCAATCTTCTGGTTAAGTTTCGTATAAATCTCCCCTTCAGCAGCATGTCTTGCATCCTGAAAAGAGCAGATAATAAAACTCCAGCACTATATAGCATTACTAACTTAAGGATAATTTCTTGAAGTAAATACCATAAAACAAAGCAGATGTGGGCCAAGAAAAATGGAAAAGGAATTTTAAAAATTCAAATTGTAGGATATCTAAAAACAAATTGGCTACCAATATCAATGCAAGTCAAATTCTATTGCAAAAGGAACATGACGATTAATGTTTCAACTTATTTTTGAAGTAAAGTACATACAGTATATCTGTAAGATAACTACTACTGTATATGCCATAAAGGTTCTGAAATAATACTCAGACCTTGCTAGTTTCAAAGAAAAAAGGATCAAGCTATTATTCAAAAGACTGCTATTACTTTTTCATCAGCATTGATTGGTCTACCATATTCTAGTTTTAGAATCATGCGTTTTGTATTGCTTTTGGTAACTTAATGAGAAGCCAATCTTTCCAGCAAAGTCTGTCATATTTTATCACTGTTATTTACTATATCATTCTACTATTTAAATCTCAATATTTTATTTAAGAACATGGAAAGAATCTTTCTAACATAAGAAATTAATGACCAAATGCCATAAATGGAAAAAGAATCCCCCATCAGTAGTGGATGGGCTGCTAACAGCACAATTATATATACAACTCAGAAGTACAGTAGAATCAAAAAGTTGGAAAACCTAGAGGTCATTTAGTCTAACTGCCATGTATTCTGCTCTTTCAACCAACCTGCACTCTACCTAAAACTGTTCCAGAGAAACCCAGAGTGACTTAGAGCAACTCCATACAGTACTGACGGTGTTTCCACAGACCCCCAAACACCCTGCTCATCTGCAGAAGCAATCTCAGAACAGCCCATAATCATCCAAGTAAACAAGCCTAAGATCACAATTTAAGATTTCTATAATTTGCTTCTAGGAGTTACAATCAGTAAAATGTATTCAGCTTTTCATAAAAAGTTACCCAAGAATTAATACAAAAAGGATTTTCCATCACAAGTGAAGTATGCGCATTGATGTAATTCTCTGGGGCAAACAGAGTAAATTTAAAGTAGATAGCAGAAGGAGGGAAGAATCTACAAAGGGTATGCCCTTATAACCTGGCTGGCTTTTCTTGCAATTAATTTTGGAGTTTCCCCCTCAGGAGCTAGATGCCACAAATGACAGCCACAGCATGATCCCACAGACCGATAATATGGATAAAGCCCAATATAGTAGCCACTACACTAAAGATACTGCTTATACATAGGGGACAGATGATAAATTTCTACAGAACAAAATAGGAAGACCCAAAACAACTTTTTATTTGAGGAAATAAAATAGTTATTGACAGTAGTTGTTCCTCAGAACTTTAATCAAAATAACATCTGATTCTAAAGCTTCACTGACCAACTTCTGCAGAAGAATCACAACACAGCAGCTAGGATAACTTTCTGTAACCTGGTGCCTTCCAGATGAGTTGGACTGCAGCCTCCATCATCCTCATCCTCAATCAGTTTGATTTGCTCATCAGAGATGATGGAATTACTGCCCAACACATCTGAAGCATATTGATTTAGGGAAAGCTGATCTACAAAAAACTTTGATGGGAACTTTGAAGAAGTTACAATAAAGCTTAAATGGATTAAGTTTTTCCTCTTATGATTCATTGCTCTTCATATAATTAGCATTAAAATGACACTCCAGGACTCTATGAAGAATTCATTGATTGAAGGACTGAAATCACCACAAAGACATTCAAAAAGGTAAGAAGAGACAGTAAAGGATTGCATAGCCTTAATTTCTTCCCCCTTGAAACAAGTCCTTAAACAATGTTACATACACGAGAGGGAGAATTTGCCCCAAGGATGTGTTTTGTGCTCTTTACTACAATTTAAGGAAGCCCTCCATCTCTGAATGAAACTGCTTTCTGGGATATGAAAATGGAACAGATGAACAGCTTCCACAGTGATCACACTTGACATCTTTTTGCAGTAATGGGGAAAAGTATGAGATACATAAAAGAAACCTCCCCTCATCTCCAGCTTGTCAACTGGAGATGGGGGGTAAGGCACGCTAACCATTCTATTTTGCTGTAAAGGCTACCAGCACATACGTCAGGATCCTACCCACTCCAGATTCCAGGATGGATTTTGGCGGAATCTTCAAAAGTCCAAAGGCAGCAAGATGTTAAAATAGGCTGGGGGCTGAAAGCTTGCTGAAGCAACACAGCTTTAACTTGTGTAAAGAATATTAGCAAGGAAGCAGCCACATACAGATAGTCCTCGTTTAGTGACCACAACTGGGACCTTCAACTTGGTTAAGCAAAGCAGTTGCTAAGTGAAACTGCAACTATGATTTTACTTAGCTTTCCTTTGCTTTACAGACCTGTGAAGGTCAAAAATGCAAGGCTTAGTCACAAACTTGCTTTTTCAACACTGTCGGTAACTGCAAACGGTTGAATGAGATAGACTCTAAATGAGGACTACCTGTATACTTTTGCAGGAGAAAATTCCACAAAGCAAGGGCTACCAGGGAGAAGGCCCATCACCTTGTCCACTACGCATAAACCTTGAAAGGAACAGGGACTATTAATAGGCCCTCTCTAGATTACCAGACTGGTCAGGATCACTTCATATGATTTTCCCCTCCCTAAATAATCATGCTGACCCTATCTACAGCCAAAATTTGGTCTCTGACTTACTCTTTCATTTATGATTATGGCAGCAGCAGATGTGATAGGAAAGCTATGAAATTGTCATAGGACAGCTGTGAAGATATTTTGCACCAAGTAAGACATGTGCAGACCTGGTCCTTTTCCTATTGTTTGTGTAAGATGTTACTCTGTGTTGTTTTGTTTCAAAGATTTACATCTGTTTTTATTAGCAAGTTTCACAAATATGTGTAGTTTTGGGGAACAACTTTCCTCAATAATCTCAGAGATCCTTTAATTAAAAAAGGGGATCATTTCCATAATGCTCTTTTTCACCTAGGATTTTTTCGATGCATTTTCCCCCAACGCAGACTCTTTTTTAAAAATGTGACAACCTTATTTGTCTACATAACTTTCACAAAATACCTTCCTTCAGATCGATCTTTTTAACAGGAGGTGTGTGTGAAATTTTGATTACCAAAATACACAACTAGTGGACTGTTTTTGGTGTTCTTAATGGTGCTACAGCAAAGTCCCTTTGGGCAAATCTTGCAAATCCGCTTCAGCAGAATACCATGGAGGATTTCTATTTCATCTCTATCACCAGGTGTCTAAACTGAAGGTAATCCAGCTGCAAGCAACGATCCATGGAGGACCATGAAGAAGAGGGATTTAGCAGAGAATACGTGACAAGCTCTTCTGAACCTTGCTGGGTTAACAACTCCCATTTGCCCTAGTTATAAAATTCACAAATAATCACATGGTAAATAAATGTTCTCCAAGCAGAAAATACAGAGACATAACGCTAATCCCTTGGGTATTTCTTTAGCCTTCCTACCTTCCTTTAACCTTGATGAGAGAGATTAATGCTGGAATTCGGTAAGTATAATTTTAGATTTAGTTACAAAATAAAAGTACTGAAGACAGAATTACTCTCAGTAGGAATAATCCTTTTTTAGTTTGTTGGTCTGCAAAACCCTGCCCTGTTTGGGTGTATACATAGTAAGGCAATTAGTTGAAACTCAAGATGTAATTGTTAGGAATTAACTGATGCCTGTTTTGGTGTGCTTTCAAAAAAGTCAGTGTAAGAAAAAATTCCAAATTTGTACGAATAGGTCAAGAAATGAGAAACATAGCCCATTTTTTGGATTCTTATTCCACAAACACAAGTTATTGTCTAAAGTATTAAAGTTATACCTATGCTAGAGATAGGATCCAACAGACCATGCAGCTAGTTCCACAAGGCCAAAGAATATACAAATGAATCTTCTCAAAACAACAGAGCCCCACATGACATGGTAAACTACATTTGAAATGGATGGTTTCAAAATTATTATGCCAGGATAAGGCAATGAGTAAATTTATGAGTTGATAAAAGACACACAATGCTAGTTCACGACTCCTACAGGAACTTATCTGCAATTTTATACACATCTAATTAGCTGGAATAATCTTACTGAACAGAGAAGGCCTTACTTCTAAGTCATCACAGTTAAACTTAGCTGTCTGAAGTTCTATTTTGTTCCTATACAGCTCCCTGATTATTTTGGTCATTGTTTCTTAATCTTTCTTAGTTCTACCAATCTGAGGTACAGATACCCCAAGATCATCTTCCTGGTCAGCTTCCACTAGCTCCTTTACATCTGAGCATATGTGAAATTATTTTTAGTTTCCCTTCATTACTTTATACTTACCTGGAGACACTACGAGTACCGGAGATCAGAGAGCCTGTATTTATTCCAGGTCTTGATGGAACACCAAAAATACTTATCTTCTGCCCATAGCGGTACCAACGTAGGGAACTCAGTAATACATGCCTATGTAATAACTGTAGCCCACATACACTGGCTTAAAATATATTGTCCAGCGACCAAACCCACAGATGCCTACACCCCTGACATTCTTTTCATGTTTTTCCTCTATTTGGACACTTCACGGTGCCATGTCTTTGCTAATAAAAATATCTGGAATAACCATCAAGTATAATCAAGTTTGAGAAAAATGCAGGGGTAACTGAAGATGTTGAATACAAACATATTTTAGTTTTGTCTCCTCCCAAGTATGACCCTATCACACCAATGTAATATATAGTTCACCATGGATTAAATGTAGATTATATTATTTTAAAATAAACCAACATTCAAAAGTGATGATTTTCATATCATAACAGTGATGTAGTTAACTTAATTTCATCTATTTTACTGCTAAAATAAGGTACCCTATACAGGTAAATATTTGAAACTATATTTTATGATGCTGAGTCACTTTTCCCAATATGTTTGGTATTGTTATTCATACATGTATAAATTACACCCAAAACATACAGCTAGAGCACAGTATCTAGAAATACAGAATTTGGCTGTTTAGACTGGGACTTAAAAATCTCACATACCTTAAATGTTGAAAGACCATACAGTCTTGCTGTGTGAAGAGTTTCTTGGGAAATATTTGTAATGTTAGTTATAAAGTCTTCAAGATATTTACATGCTTGTTCCAAATGTGTTGTATTTATGATAATTTGCACCAGCTTAAAAAAATAAAAACAAAGATAAAAGAACAAGTTCTAATAAAAGGGTTTTTTTTAGTTTCAAATTATGTTTAGGTCACTTTTAAGGATGGAAATCCCCAAACTGGAGAATTTAATACAAAACCAAATTTATAGCATATAATAGATTGATGGTAACAGAATAGGTATGTCTATTTTAAAGACAGATTGTCATTCTAATTTGGAATACCAACATATGCAAAAGGCTCCATTATGAACATCAGGTGTACATTTTCTAGTTTCAGGAAATCTTTTCCACACTAATATATCCACTAAAGAATCCTTAAGTTCTCACTATAGAATATCTCTATGCCAGAGAGAACACCCTCTCCTATGCCATTTTTTACCATTTATTTGGACTGGAGTGTGGTAGATGGAATAGGAGTCTGTTAAGCATTACAGACTCAACATATGAGCACAAATTACCCCCAAATCCCCAGGTTCAAGTAAGGCACAGAAATAACATCAAGAAGTATTTTAAAGAAACTTGTCCACCATTCCTGATTTTCTTATTTTAAAAATTCTGGGGGAGCTGCATGATTCCTAAGGAAAGTGTCCCTGAACGACACCTGACAATATATAGAATATTAGAAAGTACGTCTCAGCACTTACCTCTGTCAAACCTATGTGAGGTTTTTTAATGAGGTTTTGTAAACAACTGCTTAAAGTTCTCGTCAGCAATAAATTTGTAGATTTTCTAAGCATGTCATCAATCTCTGTTGAACTGGAGAAAAAAATTGAGACGCTCTTAAAAACAGATGAACACATTGCAGATAAACCTGCTAAATAAGCATGCAGCTTTAACATTTCCTTCCCACCATCTGGTTAGGCCCCAGTCTCAATATACCTCTTGGCATATTGCTTATCATGGAGAAGGGCAGCATTCCAATTTAACAGATTATCCATCCAGTCTTCCCCTCCATATCCCACCCTATACAGATTCATTTTTCACCAATACACCATTTTAGTTACTCCAGCAAGGTACCTGCACATATGTAAGCCACCTATCATATGGCTGCTGGTTTTGCCCTCCTCATTTTGGGGACTCTGCACAGAATCCACCAACTGTCACCATCTTTCCCATTACATGCTGCCAGCACTCCCCACAGCCAGCCAGAGCAGGAGCAAAACAAGAAAAAAAAACCACCAAAGAACTCCACCTCATCTTTGCTCTTAATCTCCTTGTCTTAGCTTTTCATGGTATGGAACTAAAAAAGAGTCAGCCACTGTTGGTAGAACAGTCATGCCACTGCTCTGCTTGGTTGGAAAGGTCAAGAGTAGGAAGCTAAGGCACCATGGCCTCTTGTAATGGTATATGAGAAAGACCTTGAGAGACAGGACGGAGAGGTGCTGCCTAGGGAACGGTCAGATAAGAGAGGGCATAGCCCACAGCTGCATAATGGGCAGAGAAAGAGGCTCAGAAGGGACCCTCCCTAACTTCCCAGACTGTTAAGGAGATGGCAGGAGATTTGTACTTTCAGACTTGCAAGATTCTGTTAATGTAGCCTTACAATAAAGCAGAATTAGCTCATCTAGTCATGATTCCTGTCTGGTCTACCTGGGAAGGCTGACATCAACCTTGCAAGTCTGAAAGTACAGTTCTCCCAACCGTCTGCTTTACAGCCCAAGAAACTAGGGAGGAACCCTTCTGCGCCTCTTTCTTCGCTCATTATGCAGCTGTGAGCTACGCCCTCTCTTATCTGACCATTCCCTAGGCAGCACCTCTTCGTCCTGTCTCTCAAGGTCTTTCTCACATACCATTACACCTCTGGATGGAGCAAAATGAGGTGGACAGGTACTCTGCTCCACAGCTTCAGTGGAAGCATGGTGAAACTTGCTGTAATGCTTCCCGTGAAGCAGAAGCCAAACTGACTTACCTGTAAAATTAATTAGTTTGATTTTTCCAAGGCTAAATGGAAGCCCAATGGAAACTTAGAAGAGTGGTGCTAAAATCAGCACATCTAAAATACTGCTACACTATCATTATACTGGTTTAATATGGAGCTAAAACTAAGAACAAGGAGTTAGCATTAATCGTTTCTCTACCCACACAGCTTAAGATCTGAGTGCACAGAGAGGCACCTATTATTTACCAAAAGTACAAAAAAGATGGAAAGCGTAACATTTGGGAATGCTGATGCGTATTATATTAAATATGTGTGACTTAAGTCCATAAGCCATAATTTGGTTTTCAATGATACCCCATCCTTTTGGAGGAACGGTAGTACATAATTTTCAAGATGTAGATACAATATTTTACAGAGACACATTGTTATTTTTATTTGCACACATGTGTAATCAAATATAAGTTTGCTTAACTGCCACAAAGGACTGGATTTCACTCAACATTTGCTAATGATTTGACAAAATTTAGCATATGTATTTATGTAATTTGAACTGTGGTTCTTAGTATATATTTGTGAAAGAGTAATTTGCATGATTAATTAGTTCCTGTTTGCAGATGGAGATTAAGAAGCCTTATTAGTTCAGTATTTGTGAAAGGGGAGACATTTACCATTGTCAACAGCAGGCACAGCTTGACAACAAACTGAAATCGTTTCCAGATTTCAGCAAGCAAAGAAGAACTACACATTCCATCCAATTAAAGCCAAGTAATGCTTAGAGATTAATGAAAATGGAAGCCTTTGAACACAATAAAGTAAATTCTCCTTTGTGCTGGGTTCTACCTACTAGAAAATGAATTTCTCAATATTCTGAAAGTGACTTTTTTACATAGAAAGATATTATTGAATGGTGAGATAGAAGTAAAGTTTGAGCTGAACAGGGAAGAAGGAAATGTTTTCAAAAAACAAAAGAACAAAGCTTTATTTTCTTTTACAGGTGTGTTTGTGTGTGTGTTAGTGTGTGTGTGTGTGTGTGTTTATAGAAGAGTTTAGATATCTATTATTTTTCTAAAAATATCTTGGAACCAAAGAATAAACTAATGAAAAGCAACTTCCTAGCACTACTTATGTCCTTTTATAGTTATCTATTGTAGTTATCTATAGCATTCAGATTACTGATTGTAAAATTGATCGTAATTTTATGGGTCTTTCCCAGATTTTAATTCCTGTACTTTGTAAATGTATGTTATTAATTTTATTTTTACCTTATTTTATACCATCAATATGATTTTTTAAAATTTTACTTCCGTTTTAGAGTGGCATGTTATTAGTTTCATGCTGGTCTACGACTGAAATAAAATAAATAAAAAAATAAAATGAAAAACAACTTGTAACACTGCGAGCAGAGCAAATACGACGAAGAAACAGGAAGTATGAGGATAAACCAGGGAAGTGCCTATTTCTGAGACAGATGATTGACCCACTGCATCAGTGTCTATGTACATTGGCATTGGCTCTCCAACATTTTCAAGACAAATCTTTCCCAGCTAAGTGCTAGGGATTCAGCACAGGATTTTCCAAACCAAACTCATGCCATATGACAAAGCTATACCCATTTCATTTCTGTTGTCTTGAAGCACAGGCAGAACACATGCAATTAAAACTCTTATACAGACACTGATTTCATCAATGCTTACCTCCGGTGAAGTGACTCTGAAAATTTAAGGCTTGCATAAATAAATTCTTTAACCTGGATATAAATCTGAGGCACTGACTGTGACATTGGAAGTTTCTTTGGAAAGTGGTGCTGTGGAAGCAAAACAGATTTCCCACACGGTACTGTATTTCAAACTGGGTCAAGTTAAAGAAAAAGAATCTCAACTCTAAATTACATTTGGTTGTAGCTTAGTTGCTTACTTAAATTCTATTCTCGTCTATCTACAGTGATATATATTAAATACCTGATATATGCTAAACAAAATTACTCATATTAAAATACGCCATAATATTCTAAGTTCCTCCATGTGTCAAGACCATGAATCCTGTCTCATCTCATCATTTGGAAAATATAACAGTCTGAGCAGTAGAAATTTGGTCCCAAAAGAGGAAAAATAATCACTGGAGGTTTTTTTCCCTCCTTATTTCCTCCTGTTCTTTCTACCACAGGATACTTAGAGTATCACCAATACGTCCCAGGTGATTAATATCCAGGATTAGACTACAAAAACCAGATCTAAAGCCTCAAGGTTACTGTAACCCCTGTAATGAAAACACAGTAAAAGGGAGATGTTTAAAAGGAAAGAGGAGAAGATGAGGTCCTAGGAAAAGAACACAGGCATGATCTCAGGGCCCTCAACCAATTCCTTGACACTGCCTTTCTTACCCTGACGCTCCCTGGTCATCTTGGACTTATGATCGTCTCCCAGCAAGTACAACCAACAGCTACAATGGTTGGGAAATTATGGGAATTGGGCCAATGCATCTGGATGGCACCAGATGGTATACGGCCAGGTTCTCTCTGTTATCTCTCATAGGTTTGCACTGGATGAATACAATGACTTTATATTATCAAGATATATTAGTTAGGTTCACACATTGTTCT
This sequence comes from Candoia aspera, assembly GCF_035149785.1. Lineage (NCBI taxonomy): Eukaryota > Metazoa > Chordata > Lepidosauria > Squamata > Candoiidae > Candoia > Candoia aspera. Next base: position 72,857,182 of record NC_086158.1, on the reverse strand, counting down.
AAGCCAAGAGTGTTCCAAATATTCTGATCTGAGAGTTGTGTTTGACCTTAGAGTGGAGTCAAGGGCCATATTCCAAAAAGTAGTGAGTGAGGTCAGGAAAATTAATTTTATTTCATTACATTTATACTGGAATTGAATTTAACTTATATATATTTAAGATGATTATTGTCCACACATTTTAATAATTTTCTCCATTTCCTACATTAAAATTAAAATTTGGTACTAACTTCTAGAGATATGGGAACCCACAATCAAGGCTTTAGGGGGCTACCCATGGCCTGAAGCCCCAAGTCACATACCTCTGTTCTAAGCTATAATGGGGCCTACTGGTTTAGCACTGTATGACCCCTGCCATTGCAGTTTGTAAAGAGTTTGTGCTTAGTGTGTCACTTGTACTCAACCAATTGTGATTTATTCAACAACCACAGTTAAGCAACCAATGGCTTAGTGCAATGTGTGAATCAGGTCCTAGAAACAGATCCTGGTTGGTCAGCAAGGTATGATTCAATCAAACTGTAGTTTGCCGCCTTTTTCAGATACAATGGCAATCTAGTTTGCCATTAATTAGAAGCAAAAAAATGCAGCTAGTTCTATGCTAGTCTCAGTTCTTCTCATGCTTATTTTTCTCTATACATTTATTTTTTTCTTGACATTTAATAATATTCTTGAAATAACAACTTTGTTTTGTGCATGAAAAAAAGGGAGGCAGGAGCGTGTAAATCTGAATATATCCCCTTCTTCTTAGTTTTTAAAACTAATATGCCATGAAGTTCTCTTACCTTGTCAAGTTCTGGATCTTGAAAAGGAAATTTACTGATCACAAGTCTGTACTCTTCTTCATTTGATACAGGAATTGGACTGTAATTATCTGCTTCAAAAATATCCCTGCAGAATTTAAAGAACTAATTAGGAACATACAGTTCAAGTACATAATACAATGACATACATGGGCACAATTCAGCCAGTGTTAAGCTTTACTGAATCCCATTTCTTTCAAAGAAAAATTATGTATTTGTGAGTTCTGATGTCAAAAATGTTGGTGATTTAACGTTCTGTAGCTAGAAAAGGCTATAGCTAGAAAAGGAGGCAGAGAAGTATCACAACTGGAATTGTTAGTCTGAGTAGACGAAAACTGGTAATATACTAATCTACAAATATCTGTGAAGCTAAAAAAAAGAAGCTTCATATGGAACTGTAATCTTCATCAAGTATTTCATTTTAAAGTTGAAATCCCCAGAATATAGGATTTGTGGTTTTGGTGTATAAATACAGTAAATAATGTGTGTGTGTGTGTGCAATACAAAATAAATACATGGAATTGATCAAATAAATAAAACCTCATACACTTTAAACTATGTTTCATATCATATCCAGTCCGGGATATGATCCGAAACATAGTGTCAGATATGATTCAGGATTTCTGAAACTTCCTAAATTACTGACATTTCAGAAAACAAATACATTTCTAAGACTGGATAATGCAATCATCAAATATTTAGCCATTAAAAGTAGAACCAAAATTGGCTGTCATTTTGAAAGACCTTCTTCTTATCTTGTAATACTAACCTGAACAATATAGCCCATTTTTTAAGAAGCGTCTCATTGTACTGGTCTCTTATTTCAAATAAAAGATCAAACAGTCTGTTGACAGGGAAACCATAACCCTAACAAAACAGTAAAATAAAAGAATATTTCAAAGGTGCAAACAGAAGCAAGCATACGATATTACAAAACGGAGAAGTCTGAGGCCTGCATCCCGTGTTTTTGCAAGTAAAGGTCAGCATACAATCTCTTTCCCATTCAATAGTCCACTGGGGACTTTCTTTCCTCCTCATTCCTAAAGCATACTTGCTCTAATCTCTTTTTTTCTCCACAGCTTCTCATTTATCTCTGCCCTGCTTCATATGGTAATGTTGGAGCTCTTATAATGAAGGAATGAATGGATACCACTTCCTTTCACCTGGCTCTTTATACAACATAGGAGCCCAGTCCTCTTCCATGATTATCTGAATGCATGAAGAGAAACCAGGGGAGGGGAAGGGAGGCAGCTCCATATGAAAAGTTAACCTTCCCATTCCACAATTATGCTATTATATATTTCTTGCTCCATCTTGCTCCATATATATTCTTCTCCACCGCAGCATAACTGACAGCTCACCCCTTTCCTATAAAATGATATAGAGTATGGGCTCATAAGCACCTGTCCTAACTTCACCATGTTTAAGCACAGGATATTTCTTTCTTACTTATAAAGTTTGGTGTACAAGGACAATCATGGATGGACAAACTCAAGACCTGCAGAATGGGAAAAAAATGGACTTGTACCACACACTGAGCCCCTGAATGAAAAGCAGAATATATATGTAATAAATAAATATTCAGAATGATTGGGACTGCAACTCTCCGAATTTTCAGCCAGCAGGACCTTTCATTATGCTGGCTGGGAACCCCAGTATTGCAGTTCTAATAAATTTGGAAGGTACCAGGTTGGGGAAGACAGTCAAATGTTACTGCAAACACCGGAATCTTCCTTGAATCTAATTAAATAAGAAAAGGATAGTAAATGGACTTCCCACGCCTGAAATGCTAACACATTACCAACCTGCAAGGTATCCGCAAAGACAACTATCAGATTCTTCAGCTCCAGAACAAGATCAGGATCAGTGCAATAGGACTGAAAGATAAAATCATAGATTATACTTAAAAAATTAAGCAAATTAGTGTTAGTCTACTGATGTGTTGTTCATCCTCAACAGCAGCAAAGCTTACTAAATGCTCAATGGTGTATGGATAAAAAAAAAGAGGCAAGAACAATTACTATGATTCTTTGCTGAACTCAGAGAAGGGGAAGAAGCAAAAGTGCACCTTTTCACCACCTTTCTTCCATTTCTACAGAAAGGCCTTTGATCAGGGTTTTCTTCCCTTCATCTCATAACTAGCAACAGGTAATAAAAGAAGAATCATGCTGGATCAATCCAAAAGCCCATCTAATAGAGCTTTCTGTTCCAAAAGTGGCCAACCAGATGCTTATGGGAAGCTTATGAGCAGAACATATTGGCAATAGGACTCTCTCCTGCTCACCTTCCCCAGAAACAATTTTTGAGAAGTGTTTCTCAGAGATGATATACTGCCCTTCATTACTAGAAACCACCGATAGACTTACTCTCCGTTAATTTATCTGATGCTCTTCTAAAGCCATCCAAATTGGCATTTAGGTCAACTTCTGAGAAAGTGCTCTACCTCCCACTTTGCTCCCCATCACTAAAACCTGATTTCAGATGTAAATGTGGGCTATTCCAGTCTCTTCGTTAAGCAGAAACTATACAAATATTTAAGATAAAGACATCCTTGAGCTGAGCTTGATTAGTGGTGACTGCACAGACAGATCCACGCAGTTTGCTTGGCAATAAACAGATGTGGTTTGCCACTGTCTTCTTCCAGGATGTTTTTTCAGCTTCTCACTCTAGCTTGGATATGTGGGATTCCCTGGTGGTCTCCCTTCCAAGAATTAACTAGACCTAACCCTTTTTAGTTTCTGAGTAAACTTCAGATAAGGTTGGCTCAATTCTGTCATGCTGAGACCATAAAAGATATTACTGAGGTTGAAAATGATTTGAGAAATACAACATGAAAATATGTGGTTTTTTGTATAGATACACACTTAACTTTAAGACACATTTTTTTTCAGGCCCTTAAGACACGGTTTTTTCATCAGCCTTGGGGATCCCATGGGGAACCTGCAAGGTGGCTGTATGGGGTCAAGTGGTGGTTGCCCTCTCACGTTCTTAGGTTTTATATGTTTATTTTATTTATGGCTGACTGTTTTTAGATTGTTTTGTAGTTTTTAACAGTTGTTTTGTTTGTACACTGCCCAGAGTCACATTTTTGTGAGATGGGCGGCTACATAAATGTACTAAATAAATAAAATAAATAACCTGAGTCTATGTTAGATAACTATTCGCATCTATTTTTCAGACAAACTGTCACAATAAAATTTTGTATTTTTCTTTTACAGGCAATTATTTTCAAAAAAATTAAGAAAAGATAACTTTATAAGACTAAATGACACTTGTTAACAATTCCTCAACCAAATATCAGCTAATATTAAATAGTGTCTTGTAGCTAGAAACAGGTCTATTACAACATAGACATAATGACGAGCTTTAGAGTCATTAAAGGGTAGCTCTAAGTGTTTTGCTGGTGAAGTTTATTTTGGAAACACAAGTTTTTGGAATTATAATTAGAAACTATTTCCTGGTGCTATTTTCAGTGCTAAACTAATTCAATCTGATCTAATGAAGAGGTCAGTTGAAACTAATTAGGACAGATTGCAATAATAAGAGCAGATTAACTCTGCATATTCTAAACTGCTCAGACTAAAAGCACAGTTTGGAAGACCTGGGGAGTTGTAAATCAGTGGGGGATTATGCAGATAGCCCATGGCTGTGACTCACAGCCTGATACTGCAGGGGCAAACAAAGGCTTGATGGGCTCTCTCCCAAATCTGAGCAATTTTTAATTACAACACCCCCCACCCCCATGATAGACCTCTATTCCACACCACCACCACCCTTCCCCACATTCTCCTTCCTCTAAACACACTCTACAGGGCCTTAAGTAAATGAATTTAAAGGGAAGCTTCACAAAACCAGCTCACTTACTGAATGAGTTCTAAGGACAGCAATAATCTTTGAAAGTGCCATGTTCCAAAGTTCATCTGTGTAAGCTCTTGTTATGAGTCCTCGGGTTGCGTGTAAAATGTGATCCTCCACAACAAAAAAACTGAACACATACAAGATAATACATAGTGGAATTAATACAATTTTCCTGAGATATAATTTATAAATAGCAATAAAGCACAGTGCTCTCTCTTTCCCTCCCCTCTTTTACTCTCAGACCCCAACCACAGAGGCTTTACTGGCATTCATTGCAGAAGCACTAAAACATAATGAAAATCTTAAGTTTCACCAACTTTTTGTAGTATCAGTGCCTTCAGTACCTCTTTAGTACCTTGCTAAAGGGAATGTGTGAAGAAACCTACTCTTTGCCATTTAATTAGGAAAAGTAGATACAGTAATAAATGTAGACATTTTCCCTCAAAAGGCACTTCAGTGGGAGAAAATCTTTTTTTTGTCCATGCATTCAACATAGCAAGACTGTAGGAAAGCAATGCAGGGCTGATTGCCTAGATTCTGAAGTTTACTGTAAGTCAACAGAAAACCGACAACTGAACCCAGGCTGAGTTGTAGCACACTGAAGACATTTTGGCAGTCAATGGATGTTACATAAATGAGAGATTCGGTCTATTGCTATCTAAGAAGAGAGCAAAGTTTCTGCTTAATTTTAGACCTTGACCTAGCTATCATGGTTACTGTATGTCAGCCTCTTGGTTTTTGGTTATATACTATACAACTTCAGCCTGAACATTCTGGGATGTTGTAGTGGCAATCAGAGAAGAAAGATAATTGTCAGCAGGTACTAGGAAGAATATCTCACCAAGGCATTAACTATCTTTTTGCCCTGAAGATCCAATTTTACGATAAACACAAGATTAATTTGTTATAGGATGATGGGAGGAGCAAGGGAGCACAACTGTTCACTCTCCCTGGTATTTTAAAATATCCATTGCTGGTGTTAATATAGCAAAAACAAGGCAAAAAAGCAAATGCAAGCAGGTAGCAGCCTTATTTTGGAACTCACCCTACAATCTGACTGAAGTATCTTCTGTGGTCTTCTACTGTTTCGTGCTGTAAGAAAAGAACAGTCATTTAACAGAAAGCAGTTTGAGAGACTATATAAATCCATTTTTTTTGAAGTCCAAGTACCATGTTTGACTGTGGCTGTAAAACTAGTCTTGCTTGTTTCCTTCTCTGTTTTCTGTAGTAGTTTTCAAATGTTTCTGCATCACCCTAAATGGAAAAATATGCACAATTTTTAGATATCTCTTTGTTCTCCCAAAATACCTGCATGACAACCTTCTTCCCCACAGTTCTAAATATGAAAAATAGCATCTATGTTAATTGCGGGATAATCATATCTTCAGATCTATACTCTGTGTGTATGTACTCTCAGACTGTTTTAGTACAGGGATTTCATTTTAAAAATATTCCTTCAAATCAATGATTTAATAATGATATTACTTTTGGCTTATAAGATTCATTGAAGAAAAACGTTGGAGAAATTCTTGCGGTCCTCATTAGAAAAGAAGAAAAATGTAAACATATTATCAATTCTTCAAAAAAAAAAAAAAGTAAATAAAGACAAATTTGTGATTAAGAATAATCTGAACCACATACAAAAAACTATATTCAGTAACAGACAAAATAAGGAAAACCTTTTTTGTGGTCCTATTATTTAAAATATAGATACATAGATAATAAAAGGGTGGGGAAATTGTTTATTGTCACCATTGTGGGAAAAAAAATGTTCTGGGTTCACAGAAATGTACCAGTTATGATGGTAATGATAACCAGAACATACTTGGAAGATGATTTGGGGTCTGTACTTTTTTTATAGAGTCAAGCAAAACTAAAATTATAGTTTTAAATAAAATAGACCCAATATCTGCTGTCTATTGGCATCTAGAGCAAGCAAGCATTAACCTGAAAGCTATGGACCCACTTATCTAGGACATACTCTGGTATAGCTGCTTGTTCCATCCAAAATGGGAAACTGTAGCAAATAGCTTCAGAATGAGCCATGAAAATGAAGAAGCCATGAAGTGACACTAACTTCAAATGATGGCTCATTCCAAAGCTATTAAGCATTCTTCCCAGTTGGGGAAAAGATTAGCAGAGGATTGCTTCCACTATGAGGCAGAATGGTATATGGACAACCAAAGGGCTTTGGATGTGCTCCAAGTTCATCTGGATTTTGTCCTTCCCTAAGGAAAAGCATACCATTATAACCAGAATCAAATGTTTTTAAATCACTAAGCTTTATTTTCTTGTCCTTAGTTCCACAACAGACATTAGGTATACAAAAGAAGATAAAGCAGTCTCTCTCTTCCAAATGACCATAAATAGTTTAAGGGCAACTTTATCCAACTTAGAGGCTTCCATATGTTTAGGATTTCAATTCCTATCATCCTGTAAACAGATTGGCCATTAAGTAGTGAAAGCAGACTTCTGGATCACCCTGGTGACTCCCTGACCTTCTCTGTACCTATACAAATTCTTATTGCCTTTACTGGTGGACCTTCTTGCAAGAAAACAGGGACTGGAATAAAAGGACCAAGTGATCCTCCTGCATCATCTGAAGGAAGTTTTGCTGCTGTGTTAGCATGAAAGAGACCATCAGGCACCTATTTCTTGCTTTCCTCACAATCTCTTTTTCCCAGTAAGGCGTGACCTGCATATTGGATCGGGAAGCCCTTTGGACGGTCACTCATGCCCTTGTTATCTCCCATATAGACTACTGCAATGCGCTCTACATGGGGCTACCCTTGAAGAGTATTCGGAAGCTTCAGCTGGTCCAGAATGCGGCTGCGCGGGCTATTTTTGGCACCCCTAGAAGGGTGCACATAACACCTTTGCTACGTGAGCTGCATTGGATACCAGTTTGCTTCCGGGTCCAATTCAAGGTGTTGGTTATCACCTTTAAAGCCCTACATGGCACGGGACCGGGTTACCTGAGGGACCGCCTCTTCCCCGTATCATCAGCCCGTCCCACCCGTTCATGCAGAGAGGGCATGCTGCGGACCCCGTCAATAAGAGAATTCCATCTGGCGGGGTCCAGGAGGCGGGCCTTCTTGGCAGTAGCGCCCGCCCTTTGGAACATCTTGCCCCCGGAGGTAAGATTAGCCCCATCGCTTTTAGCCTTCCGGAGGAAGTTGAAGACCTGGCTCTGCCACCAGGCTTGGGGCAGGGAGGAGAATCGACATACTTGGGGTTGGCTGGTGCCTTGAAGTGCCCCTCCTACATGATGGTTGAAGAGATCATAGCCATCTGGATTTTATGAGCTGGGGTAGTTAAGAAATTGTTTTGGTTTTTAATGGGATTTTATTGGAATTTTACTGTGTTTTTATTTGAGTTTTTATTGTATATTTATTCTGTGCTGTAAACCGCCCAGAGTCCCTCTGGTTGGAGGAGATGGGCGGTGACAAATTTGATCAATAAAATAAATAAAATAAAAAAATAAAATATTCCTCTGGGACTCTTGAGTTAGGTCCCAACAAGCCTAGTGCTCCTTTCCAACCAATTGCAGAAGAGGACCATAGCAGGATAGTGAGATTCCCTGCTTGTTTAACAGCATTTTTATCCTCCAAAAACAGAAAATACAGTACTGTACATAAATGTAATTGCAAAACTTACATTTTCCCCACAAATGTTGCCACCACTGAAGTTTCATGGCATTACAGCCTTTATTAGAATTTATTTTCAACCCCCTGCCTTGAACAACACGTTGTGTTTATTGCTACCATTAGGGATAATCTGGACAAGAATATAATCATACAGTAGAACTACTAACTGCATGTTTTTATTTATGTATAATAGGATCTGCGAGAGGAAGGATTACCAACCTAGTTTAGGATCATAACAGGAACAAAGAACTGAATATCCTCTCCTGTCAGAGGCCAAATCTCATTTAAAATATGCACATTATCATCAATATCACTTAACTTAAGCTAACTTGAATCTCACTGTTTTCAGTGAAACTACTATACACATTACTTAGTCTCAGCCAATTTTATACAGTTGCACCCAATAACCTTGTCACTAATTTCTCCTTTCTCTGCAGCCTCATCTGTCTTTACCCAGCTGTTTCAGAGAATTGGGGGACTCTTCAGAACAATACATGAGGTGACAGTGGGAATTAAGAAGAGAGAGGAAACTAGGGGGAAATGACTTCCTTTTCTGTCTGTAAAACAGAGTCTCCAATGGGTCAAAGGGTCTTGCCTTTATAGAAGGACCTTTTTATGAATGAAAAGAGAAAGCTGCAACAATATAGATAAACGTTACTAGCAGGCAATAAATAACACACATATATCTATTATTAGACTGTGGATACATTTCTATGAATAAAAGGATTTCATATATAACATATGTATACGTACCAGAACTGAATAAATATGTAGACATCTGTAAACAGGAGAAAAATCTACCAGATCATGAGCAGTCAAAACCTGTAGAAATCCACCCCCCAAAAAAAGACAAGACTATAACATCTAATCAGCTGTAATATTACAAAGCAAACTTTTAGTATAAATAGCAAATAGGCTCAACAGAAAGCCAATAGTCTTTCGTAGGAGGAAAAATTTATCATGACTGTTATCTGGTCATTGTGGTAACTGAAGAGGGGATGTACTTATTCAAAAAGATTGCTACTGTGCTCCATCAATGATAAAATGCACATTAGAAAAGACCCCCCCCCCCCAAAGGTGTCTTTCAGCCATTTGAGGCTACAATTCCTGTCAACCTGAGCTTAATCTGACACAACCAGAGGGCAAAAGCTTAGCAAAGGTCTCATTAGATAAATAATAAAAAGGGCAATAGTGGTAATAAATAAAACCAGTGTATTGAACCGTACATACATGATACTTCTCACTTTATTTTGCGTTCTACAAGTTCAACAAAAAATGATCATGTGTACTAGGTTATGATCAATTCCTTTCATAAATAAAAACCATTCATAGCAGATTAAAACATCTTTTTCTTTATTGTGAATGTTATATGATTTTGTACTCGTCTGCCATCTCAAATAAGCTCAGGATGCTTTTCCAAATTATCTAAATCTAGGACAGCTACTACTGCAGTAGCTATTGAATACCTGATGGTTTATGTAGTAACAGTGAAGCTGTTACCCAGGAAGAATGAAATGGAGGTAATCTACATTTTTCTTGATAACAAAAAAAGAGAAACATAAAATATTCAGCCAAATCAAATTCATCTGAATGATATTTATCAAGTATTATACCACATTGTGCCACAAGTAAAAATATTGGTAATGCAGAGAAACTACTTTTGAAAACCAGGAGCAGCTTTCTAAGTGTTGACATGTAATAGAAATAGGTACCCAATAAAGAGGGGGGAAATGTTGCATATTTCATCAGGCTTTAAGTATCTTGGAGCAATTCTTTCTAAGTCCCAGCTTATACCAGAACTTTTTTTTTAAATGAAGTTCAGGTTTCTGCTTATTTCTCAATGGAATCTTAAAGTCTGCACCATAAAGACACCTAAGCTTCAAAATACAAGATAATCCACTAAAATACCTCCTCTTCATGTTCTTCTTCATCTTCTAGGCTTTGCTTTGATATCTCTTCACTCCTTGATTCTGCAATTCCATTGCTATTTATATATACATTCTTTCCACAACACACACTGCTGTGCTTCTGAAGAGCAGTGTTAAAGGTTTTCTGCTGCTGTGCCTGCATTCGCAAAGCATATACTATCAAGAAAAGAATTCCTCAAGTCTCTTTTATAGTCCCAAGAAACAAATGCAAGTCATAACTAGGGCCAGGTTGGGGGAAGAGAAGATCTCTTAACTTTTCAGCTGGATCCAGCAGACCTCAGCATTTCTCAGCTGAGAAGACTGGATGCAGCGTGGCAAACTCATTGTGCAGCTGAACATATGATGGAAACAGAAGTGGGAGAAGGGTGCTAAACCCTTCTTTCAACCATTCCCTTCTAAACCCAACTGAAGCGGGGGATGATATAAGGAAGGGAAGGAGGAAGGAAAAAAAAATATATAGTGGGCAGATGAAAGTTTCAGCCGTTATCTGACAAAACACTCCTGGCTCCACCCAAGCACATCCACTTTACAGCCAATCAGCAGAACATACCCTTGGCAAAAGGACCCAGCAGAGTCAAGTATGTTTTATAGAGGCCTTTAAAAGAGCCTTTATGGGAAGAAGACAAACACCGCCCCCCATTCTAGATCCCACTGCAGGGTTTTTGCCACATATCTAGAATTAAATGTGAAGGCTTCTCAGAATGAATGATTCCACAGGTTTTATTTTTCTCCCCAGCTGTGACAAACATGAATTGGATTCATCCAATTTTACCATTTGGATGTAAAATTGTATTTTACGTTCAAAATGCATAGGAAAAGGCTACATTCCTGTGGAGAGTGCCATCACATCACGTATGGTGTTTCCAGAATGTATTCATAATGATAAAAGAGGCACTTGGGTACTGTTCTTTGATCAGAGAAGGCTCCCTGAGAACAGGAACAGGAGCTAAATTTTGTTGTTGCAGTCTGGCTTTATTTAATAATATTAACAAAATGAGTATTTGAGAAAGGTTTACCTGCTTCATTGCCATTTCACCAATTTTATCTGAGTGCTTCCGAATGCTCTCCAGGAAGTCCTTCAGATCTGACATGGAAATCCCTTTAATTTCCTCACGAAGTTTTGGAAGGTTTCCCATCATGATTTGGCAAAACCGATACTGGCTAACTCTAGGAAAGTATATGTTTTCTAGCTGTTCCATTGTTTTTAAAGCAGAATAATATCTGGGGAAAAAACAAGAAACCATCTTTTTTAAGAAAGAAAGGAAAAAACCAACAACGTAGCAAGCATATTTCTTTTAACAAAAACAAAATGGTAACAGCCTGAATTCCAGATCCTGAATAATCTAGTCTCATACAAGAGTAGACAAGAAAAGAAGGAAGAAAATGGCACTAGATACAGACTCTTCTGGGGGTGAGAGGACCAAACCTTCTTCAGACTGGCTGCTCCTGGAGCTATAGTATGTCAGAAGCAGAGTTTTGTGCTATTAGGCATTCAGGGCTGTGGGCCAAGAATCAACTCTTGCCTCAGAGAACTCCTAAGTATAATGGACAAAATGGGACAGTACAGAAGAAATCATCTTCTCTAAGTAGCATCAGTTCCAACTCTTATTACAAATTTCTAGTCAAAGAGAACAGCAAAAACAAGATTATTTCTGATACCGTCTTTCAGAGATGTGCAGTTTTATACCTACATTTGTTTTCTATTCAGACAAATAACGGATAGTTAACCCTTCTCCCCAACCATGCCACAATTGGGTTTTTAAACATGTGCAAGACAGAAAGGGGTCATTTTCAACTGACAGGAAAGGCACCTTGCCTATACTGTACTCAGATACACTTTATTCTCATTTTTCAGACCCAGACTGATAGTAAGGTAAGATACTGTGTTGCTCTGATAAAATCTTTCTAGATAGTAAGATTGGGCCAGGGAAATAGAGAATAGGTATGAAATGATTGGCAGCAAATATCTGTCTGGTTAAGAGTTGTTGAAGGGGAAAAGAGGAACGGACGCCGGATGGAAGTCAAATAGCCTGAGAATATTCTCTGCATACATAAGAGATGCTATCATACTGTGAACTCTGCTTCCTCTGTTTAGGTGTTAGAGGGATATGCTGCCTATTCAGAAGAATATGCTTACTTAACATTTATTTAATCCCAGTTAAATAATCTTAAACATGATTTTATTTTATTATGATTCCTCTTCTAATGTTACTGCTTTGAATTTACTTGGGCTAGTCACTCCACTGGGTCTAAGCTATAAAAGGTAGAGACACATATGCATATACTGAACTTCATATATCCCCTATATTTCATTCTCCATAGAATGTATAGGACCTTGGAAGCACATGGATAACTAATAGCTTTGCTTTTGGCTCTAATCCATTTTTCTTAGTTGGTCAGATTGCTAATTTTAATCAACTCTTAAGTCCACTAGAAAGGGGGCTTTACTTTCTAATTATATCAAAGATGGAGCTTCTTTCACAATTGGTTCAAACCATGTATCAAAAAGCAGACCAACTACGTGTCTCACTTTCCTACAAATATGTAGAGAACATCTCTAGTATGTTCTAGTATGTTCTAGTCTCCTGGTCCAACAGGAATGTTTGAGCAGTCTTGGCAACTGGCTTCACGTTCTGAGATTCCTATACACTGAATCTCAGATATTGAAAGTATTAAAAGAGCCTGCTGCCCTCAATTAGTGAAGTAGAATATATTTCCACACTCTGTATTGCAGCAGTCCCAATAATTTATATAAAGGGATGCCCACAACACAGTGAGTGCATCTTTGCGTTAAGTACGGGTCAGTCCAAAGGACTATGCATCTTGGGAGAAAGTTAGAATGTTAATATGCTTTTCTCCATATTACTGTTTTCTTCTCACTGCTACTATTTGGTAATATCCACTCCTAAGGGATCTATATATCCCAGAAAGTCAGAAAGCATTAACAGATATTTATCTTTCCAGAAATAGGGAAGATAGAAATAGGGAAGGCTAACAAGTATTTGCTTGGGGAAGTCCTGGGTGAAATTTAATACCATCTCCCTATGCGATAAGATTAAACTGTGCATCAGGACACTCTCCTAGAAATTTTCTAAAATTATAATCTTGTACTGATGCACTTTAAAACCAGCTATGTTTTACCTACTTCGACTTCCCTGCTTCCCCACCCCGAACCCCAAGTATTCTTATCCATCTTGCCAGATGATAAATTCTTGGAAACTTAGATATTTGCAATTATTTTGTAAACCTTAACAACCACCTTATAAAAGTATTGCTTCCATGTAGGTTTTGGGACGGTTGTTCCACCATCACCTAAGCAGGTGCGTGCCAGGAAGAAAAGCCGGGGTTCTAGGTTTTTCTGCTAATCAAAACAAACAAGCAATTCCTAGACACTGAAAACACATTCCTGGATTTTGATCAAAGGATTATACTTCTATTTTTTTGTATTTGTCTTATTATATTGGATGTATAATCTGCTTGGGTTCCTTTGTCACTGGGTTCCACCTGCATGCACCTTTATTCCTGCTTTCTGCATTTGGCTTATTGAATTCACACTGTACTGACCTCACCACCAGGGACGCCAGCCTAGGGTTCAAAAGGGTCAACACGGCAGCCCCATCTGCATGATCCGCTCCCTTTCATACCCACTGTATGCACAGCATACATAATAAAGGGCAGTGCCTCAGTCACAGTCACAGCCAACATTCTGACTTTTTTGACCCCTCTGCGGATGCCCCTGCCCACATTGTTCTGCAGCCACATTGCCAGACCACTAGGCTTTCCCCCTATTCTACTTATTCATGCAAAAGAGTGCCTCTATTTTTATCCATGAAACATTAGAGGGCACATCATCATGGTTAAAAGCCAGGGAAATCTGGTGGTTGCACTACAGAATAATGATTCTGCATAATAGACAGTAGCCTAACCATTAAAGATGCCCCCAGGTATTTCGCATTTTCATCAAGAGTACAGAAAGAAAAAATACAGACACAGTATATTAGTGATATATAAACCCTAAGAGAGAGAGAGATTGAAAGATTAGCAAGCCTAAAAAAATAATTAAAGAAGGATGAAAGCAAAGCATTTGGCTATACTATACTGTCTTCCTGGCATATTCAAGCAACTATTCAACATAATTAAAAAGCCTGAATTTTAATTCAGTAAATACCTGTAGACATCAAATTGTTAGTTCAAAGAATGTGATTTAAAGGGCGTATCTCAACAGGAGCTGTCATGATTATATTACATACAGTTTATCAATATTTACATTATTTTGTCAATAACAAATAGAAATAATTATTTCTTTTTAATGAAAAATTACACATTTATTTAGAACTTGCTTTGAAAGTTGCATGGTGTACTGGATGGCAACCAAAGACAAATATTAACCAGCCAGGAAAACTTCTTTGCTATTTTGATAATGTATTATTTAGTTGTTTTAAAATAATAAAACCAAATCAAACAATAACTGGAATTATAAACCAAATTTAACTATTTCAGTTTCATGCAGATGACTTAAAAGTTTAATTTCTAAAGGCAGTCTAAACCCTTTAAAAATGCTTCATTTTTCCTCATGACAATTGTTCATTTGTAATGAAAAGCATGAAACAAAGACAGGAAAAGAATACAATGACCAGACCAAATTCATTAAATGTCTTCAGCAAAGTAGGTTTTACTACTCCATCAGTAATTGCAAAAGACAAGTGGGTGAACCAATTCATTAAAACACTTAGTTGAGTTAAAAAGGATTTACTCACCTTCTGACATTCATCTGTTCTTTTAATTTGCTGTACATCTCCAATACTGTAAGGAAGGAAATGCTAAAAGTCATAACTTCCATTATAAAATATTTAATCAAGACAGAGATGCTTTCAAAATGATCAGTTTTATATATAAATGCATTCTTGGCCTCATGAAAGTTTTACAACGTTAAGGATAAAAATATAAGGTGGAAAAAGGAAGAGAACAATCAGTAAAAATAGTAATTTTAGAGAGCAAGTTTAGGCTGATCTCAAAACATTTTTAAGCTTTATTTGTTGTTATTTATTTATTTACTATTTATTTAACTTTATCGGCCATCCAACTCCACTGGACTCTGGGTGGTGTACAAAACTAGGGAAAACATAAAAACAGCTAAAAACATTGAATCACACAGGCAGCCCAGGCTAAAATAATCTAATAGATAGCAAAAACAACACAGAGGCCATTGAACAAATAATAAACATCAACCCCAGGCCTGGGACTGGAACCCCAGGAGAGAGGGCACCATCCTTATCCCTGGGGAGATGCTGTTCCAGAGGATGGGGGCCCCATCCGAGATTAGTAGAGAATAGTGCATTGTACGGCAACAGTACCACCTAATGTGATCTGTGAAAATTACAATGGGTTCACATAAAAAAACAGATCCCTGCTGTTGGCAGGAACATGTTTTACTGGAAGAACACAGATAATGGTAAAAATGCAATGTTTCTCTATCTAGTTAAAGCCAAATGTCAGAAATGGAGATTTGAGAAATGATATATATGACAATGTTTTAGCTTGCCTTTGAAACTTTCAGTGTTCAAACAATGGTAAAGTAACATCCGACTGCGTGGAAACATTATATCTACCCAATAATATCATCAACAATATTCAGTCTCCTGGATATAAATGAGCAATTAAAAAAAATTAAAAAAGAAAACTGTCTCAGTTTAAATATCCCTTTTAAGTCTTCAGAAATACTTGGCTTTAGAAAGTATGCCACAAAGGTAAGCTCAATTTTCTATCAGTTCTGTTGAAATGTACCAGATTTAACTTTGATAACACTATTTAGGTACTCCTACATTTGGTGCTGAAGCATTTGTAACTAACCTGGAAGGCACAACTGAAGTTTCTCAACCACGGTGGTAATATTCCTCTGCTGAAGTCTACCCTGGATGACTTCCTCTGTCTGAGCTAGCACCTTGGGTATTTTCAAACATACTATAGTTAATTTATGTACACGTTATTTTCTATGAACATTTGTTGAATAAATCGGAAAAGCCATTTTCTTACCTCTTTCCCAGCTTCCTGAAGTCTTCTGTTTGTATCAGTAACTTGGACCTTAAAAATGATTTCACCGTTATTAGAAAAATATGCATATAATACCCTGATGCAACTGCTCACCCTTGTAATCAGATCATGCTTCATGAGAAACTTAGAACAAAGAAATGTAAATCCAAATTAACTCTACAGCTTGAACTTGAACTTTTGATCACCAAAGGTTTTTGTTAACTTCAATTAGTTAGGACAGTCCTTTTTAACAGATTCAGTGGCAAACTTCTCAAATTTACTTGGGATTTTTGAACTTTGTTTCTATAGGTCTGTCAAACAATTCAAATTATTGACCCAATTGACCACTGGTCCTTCTTTGATAACCTCAATGAGCTCTATGTGTCATTCATTGTCTGCGAGAAATGGTGATTGCATTTTATGGTAATTAAACTTTCATACTTTGCTGAATGCAAACACTGGGAGGTTGATTAACATCAAACGTGGATATTGCCAGCAAAGCGACATTTTAATGCTGCAGGTGCAGGCAGTGCTCGACCTCAGAGTTTCCCACATATTAAGTGACTCATTAGGTCATCATAATAAGGGAGCACATTCTAGTTTATTAAAAAACTCATTAAATTCTGAACAAAGATGCTCAATGACCTCATTGAGTCTCTAGTTATATGAATATCCTTTATATAATGCTGTTCTACTCATAACCTCTGGTGAACTATGCTCATTCTGTCTGGTGCACATATTTTTCTTACAAATGTGCAAAGGGAGCTAAGAGGGACTACTTCCACAATTTACTTCTGAGGAAATCTCACAGTATATTTTTGAAAAATCCCTACAATTTCAGCTGCTTTTTGGAAAAACATTTGTGGGAAGAGGAAATTTCCATGCTAGATCCGGTCACTCAAAAAAAAGATCAACACTTGCTAAAACATTTAGATTTGACGTACAAGATACCTTCTGCATAATTATTTGTATTTAATTACTAAAATTAATTGTATCATTTTCATGGCATAGTTCTTTCGTCCCCATTGTAATGTTTTGAGTTACTATTCACAAGTATCTAAAGGTATCAACAGTTCATTTTAAAAAGAATTTGTGGTAATAAATCCTGCATTCTAGTGCAGCACAAAATAATCCTTTCAGTATTTTTAAATTATTTTAAAAACTGCAGCGCCTTACCTTTAGTTTCTCTGCATCAGCCCTTACTTTAAGAAGTTCTGTAATGGCATCCACAAATCCTTGATGGTGAAAATTGCACATTTTTTCAATCTCTTTGTCATGGTTACGTATACATGCATCCAATTTTTCCATAAACTTTTGGTGTGCATTTGGCTGATCATCATACACAGACCTATCAATAGGTATATGTAAGTAAAATTTGAACAGAAATTAACATTAATTTAAAAGTCTTCTAAGCAAGACTTTGCTTAAATTGATTCAGTGGTTGAACTCATCCATTTGTCCACTCATTATATCAAGCAAAGATTTCCAAAATGTCCATTCATGAAAAAATAATGCCACTATTGAAAAAATGTAATCTTCAAGTATGCTATTGTTTTATATTATTTTTCATGCCTCTGACTCAAAAATTTCTCATTCTGTTAGCCCCCTCTAGTGGACAAAGGCCAGTATTGCCCAACTATGTACACATGGACAAGTAATAAAAATCCAAAGCCAAAATTAGTATCTCTTTCTTAGAATTTATTTACTTGCCTTACCTTTGAATACAGTGATATTCAAAACAACTTATAACAGGTGATTCCATTGCCCTCAGCATTTTACTTATGTTAGTTTCTATTTTGTGAACATCAAACAAACCCAGGATATCTCAATCAAGCTTCCAACCCTGAAGCCAGACACCAAATTACATTTCAGAATATTTTCAGCTCTTGTTCTCCTTGCCTGTCCAATGGCAAGAGGG
Organism: Candoia aspera; assembly: GCF_035149785.1. NCBI lineage: Eukaryota > Metazoa > Chordata > Lepidosauria > Squamata > Candoiidae > Candoia > Candoia aspera. Next base: position 72,839,004 of record NC_086158.1, on the reverse strand, counting down.
CCATTTATTTCCAGGTCTGCTGCACTACCTTTCATCAGCCAAAAGGACCAGCTCAAGGATTTTAGCATTTATAAGTTCCACTGTTTTTTCTGTTTCTACAAGCATACAAACTTACAAATATCTAAGTTGATAAGTGCTATTGGCCCTGATGCAAGGAGAGGGAAAGACTCTGACTGTGGCAGAGGAGGGTAGTCAAGCTGCACCCCTATTGTATGTGCACATAACACTCATCACAAGCCAGGATAACTTCAGAGTATCTGCCGGTCCTACCACATCAGATAGGGTAGGCACACTCCAGATCCCTTCCCTGAAATCCTGCCATCTAGAGGGACCTCGGAAGCATGCCTTTTCCATAGGTGCCCCTACCTTATGGAACACCCTCCCCTTGGTGATCTGCCAGGCATCCACCCTTTTAGCCTTCCGGAAGACTATCAAGACCTGGCTTTTTACCCAGGCACTGGAGTAGAGTGAGGATGTCTGGAGTTGGTTGTGGGGCATTCCGAGGGGATGACTGAGGCACCATAATTTGTTTTGGTTTTATGCTTTATGTTTTTTATAGTTCTGGGTTTTATTGTTGTTGTGAGCTGCCCAGAATTGTGTTTTAGGATGGGCTGCCATAGATATCTTTTAAATAAATAAGGGAAGCAGAGCACATATAAAGTAGACAGTGTAGAAGATTAACAACAAAAAATTGAAGTATAGCGAAGAGATCTGGAAAGCATCCATAGAGGTTATTCCAGAACCAGCTAACACAAAAGCATTAGCATGCATGCCCATACAAAACTAATAGAGTGGAGCTATGAGATATCAAGGGGCCAAATATATTAAGAGGACAAATAAGTTATGTCTGGTGAAAAAAAACTGCCAGCCTAAAAGCAATGATAAAAGCAAACATTTGTTTCCTAGAATTTCTACCTTCTTGTTTTGACATCCCATTTTTAATTGTTTATACCAGTATTCCCCAACTCGGTACCTTTCACAAGAATTAGACAGCGAATCCCAGAAATGCCAGTTTGGGGGGGGGATGCTAATTATAGCATTATGTTCCTAATGTAAAAAGCTATTATTTTACATTTTTATAACTTGAAAAAAATCGAGGCATTTTTCTACTTAGAAACAGGCTTGTTACTCTTATGTTAATACATAACTTTTAATTTGTACAATTTCCTTTCAACCACAACTGTTTGACAGTAGATAGTCTCAGCATCTTCTAAGTCCAGTCTATTCCACCCCATCACCATATGTTTTTCTTCTTCCTTTTTTGAATCTCACATCTGAGAGCCTTTACAATATACTGCTTAAAACAAGGGGACCACAGTTCAAGTTCCCACTCAACCATGGAGTCGACTGGGGACTGGGCTCATAAAAACTGCCTAGCCCAACTAATCTTACAGGGTTGTTATTCTGGGGATAAGATGCCTTGAGCTCTCAAAGAGAAACATGATAAAAATGAAACTGTCTGTTTCATTTTTATCATGTTTCTCTTTGAGATTAACAGACATTAAATAAAGCCTCCCCACATCTGTAGTGATTTTGGATGATAATATTTTTAGGGGGAAGCTTATTTTAAGCTCTTATAATTTTTCCAAGCCTCGTAAGACTTCTCTCTCCAGCTGTCTAGCTTGTCAGTAGCAGCTGTTCTTTACAAAAATTAATTTCTTATTAAACCAAGAATTTGGTTTTAAGTGTCCCATATGAATGGAGTAAGTAATTATTGGAAAATAATGTGCTATATGCTGGAAAACAAAGTGTATTCTAAACATTTCCACAAAGAGGAGTGGAAAGAAAAAATTGACTTTCTGTCACTAAAACATGTTTTTTAATCAGCACACTTAATCCAGCAGAGTTAGCCTGCCGGTCTTTATAGTTTCAAAATGTGAACCAAGTTCCGTCTTAAAGGCTGCAGTGTATAATATACGCACACCATTTCACAAGCTATTTGCAATTCAGCATGAAAAAAGAACAAACCTAAACTACCTACAGAGCTCATTTTCTCCATGATGTACAGAAACACTGCCGCCTTGTGGAAATTGAAGTTCTCATCATGAGCAATGAAACAATACGTGATACTCCTAACCCCTCTAAACTGGGATATCCATGAAATAACGTTTAATGTACTTTAACAGACACGGTAATAGAAACTGACAAATTATATAATATAGGAGAGAGGGAATGAACAATTAAGTAAGCACCAACAACATTAACTAGTCATTCAATACTTTATTCTGTTGGAAGGGTAACATTTTGAATATTACAAACATGATGAATTGTGTATAATACATTGCACTATTTTTTAAAATTATATGTGATTTGAGTTTAACTGAATCCTTTTTTTACATAGTATTAATATTCTCATGCTGGTGAACTCATACTATATCTATCTTTATTCTGAGCAATTTCTATACCACTTCCCATGTTAAAAGGTATTTTCCTAGGGCTACTACAGCACATTGATTATGTGACATCAAGTTGGTGTCAACTCTTAGCAACCACACAGATAGATTTCCTCTATGACAATCTGTCCCTAACCTGGTCTTTCAGGTCTTCCTACAGAGTGTATTCATTGCAACTGTAACTGAGTCCATCCGTCTTGCTGCTTCCTCTTCTTCTCTCTCCTTCCATCCTTCCCAGCATTAGAGCCTTCTCCAGAGAGCTGGATCTTCACATAATGTGTCCGATGTAGGATAATTTTTGAGCCTGGTCATTTGTGCCTGAAGTGAGAACTCTGGGGTGATTTGTTCAATGATACACTGGTTTGTTTTTCTGGCTGTCCACAGTACTCTAAGGAGTCTTCTCCACAACACCAAAAGTGTCAATACTCTTTCTATCCTGCTTCCTCAGAGTCCAAGTTCTGCCTCCAGAGAGTGTCACAGGGAATAACATAGCTTGCACTACTCTGTAGATACAGAACCATCACAGCATCTGAATATCATTTCCAAGGCCTTCATGACTGCCCTACCAAGTGCTAGTCTGCAACCTAGTCCCTGACTGCTTATCCTTTACTGTTGATAGCTGATCCTAAAAGGCAGAAGCTATCTACCACTTTGATATCTTCAGTGTTAATTCTAAGGCTGGTTGTTGTACCTGTTTTCATTAGTTTTGTCTTTATATTTATTTTAGTCTCATTTTTTTCACTGTGCTCCTTGACTTTTATTACTAGACCTTGAAGATCCTTGCATTTTTGGCTATCAGAGTAGTGTCATCAGTATAACACAGATTATTGATGTTTCTTCCTGCAATTTTAAAACCACACTCATCTTATTTCAATCCAGCTTCCCTTCATATATATTCAGCATATAGGTTGAATAAATAAGGGGAGGGTATACAGCCTTGTCTCACTCCTTTGCCAACCTGGAGTCAGTCTGTTTTGCCGTGTTCTGGCTTCTATACAATGGCTTCCTGACCTTTTTCATGTGAGGACAATAAAATGTTTTGGAACTGCCATTTTTCCAAGCATATTCCACAGTTAGACGTGACTGACACAATCAAAGGCCTTTCCATAATCAATGAAGCACATACTGGCTGCTTTTTGGTGTTATCTGGCTTTCTCAATTATCCAACAGACATCAGCAATAATGCATCATGTTTCTCAGTCTTTTATAAGTCCAGCTTGAACATCTGGATCCTAAGCATTATTTTACTAGTGTATGAAATTAAAAAGGTGGCAAGAATATACGGAAGACCTGTATAGGAAGGATAACAATATCGGGGATAGCTTTGACGGTGTGGTCAGTGAGCTAGAGCCAGACATCCTGAAGAGTGAGGTTGAGTGGGCCTTAAGAAGCATTGCTAATAACAAGGCAGCAGGAGACGACGGCATCCCAGCTGAACTGTTCAAAATCTTGCAAGATGATGCTGTCAAGGTAATGCATGCTATATGCCAGCAAATTTGGAAAACACAAGAATGGCCCATCAGATTGGAAAAAATCAACTTATATCCCCATACCAAAAAAGGGAAACACTAAAGAATGTTCAAACTATCGAACAGTGGCACTCATTTCACATGCCAGTAAGGTAATGCTCAAGATCCTGCAAGGTAGACTTCAGCACTTCATGGAGCGAGAATTGCCAGATGTACAAGCTGGGTTTAGAAAAGGCAGAGGAACTAGAGACCAAATTGCCAATATCCGCTGGATAATGGAAAAAGCCAGGGAGTTTCAGAAAAACATCTATTTCTGTTTTATTGACTATTCTAAAGCCTTTGACTGTGTGGACCATAACAAATTGTGGCAAGTTCTTAGCAGTATGGGGATACCAAGTCATCTTGTATGCCTCCTGAAGAATCTGTATAACGACCAAGTAGCAACAGTCAGAACAGACCACGGAACAACGGACTGGTTTAAGATTGGGAAAGGAGTACGGCAGGGCTGTATACTCTCACCCTACCTATTCAATTTGTATGCAGAACACATCATGCGACAAGCTGGCCTTGAGGAATCCAAGGCTGGAGTTAAAATCTCTGGAAGAAACATTAACAATCTCAGATATGCAGATGATACCACTTTGATGGCTGAAAGTGAAGAGGAACTGAGGAGCCTTATGATGAAGGTGAAAGAAGAAAGTGCAAAAGCTGGTTTGCAGCTAAACCTCAAAAAAACCAAGATTATGGCAACCAGCTTGATTGATAACTGGCAAATAGAGGGAGAAAATGTAGAAGCAGTGAAAGACTTTGTATTCCTAGGTGCAAAGATTACTGCAGATGCTGACTGCAGTCAGGAAATCAGAAGACGCTTAATCCTTGGGAGAAGAGCAATGACAAATCTCGATAAAATAATTAAGAGCAGAGACATCACACTGACAACAAAGGTCCGCATAGTTAAAGCAATGGTGTTCCCCGTAGTAACATATGGCTGCGAGAGCTGGACTATAAGGAAGGTTGAGAGAAGGAAGATCGATGCTTTTGAACTGTGGTGTTGGAGGAAAATTCTGAGAGTGCCTTGGACTGCAAGAAGATCAAACCAGTCCATCCTCCAGGAAATCAAGCCAGACTGCTCACTTGAGGGAATGATATTAAAGGCAAAACTGAAATACTTTGGCCACATAATGAGAAGACAGGACACCCTGGAGAAGATGCTGATGCTAGGGAGAGTGGAAGGCAAAAGGAAGAGGGGCCGACCAAGGGCAAGATGGATGGATGATATTCTAGAGGTGACGGACTCGTCCCTGGGGGAGCTGGGGGTGTTGACGACCGACAGGAAGCTCTGGCGTGGGCTGGTCCATGAAGTCACGAAGAGTCGGAAGCGACTAAACGAATAAACAACAACAACAACATGAAATTAAGGATATTATACTATAATTTTCACACTCTGTTAAATCTCTATTTATTTATTTAGGTAGGTAGGAAGGTATTGGAATGTAGATTGACCTTTCCAATTTATTGGCCACTGTGTTGTTCGCCAAATTTGCTGACACAGCTCAGTTAGAATCTTTACTGATTCTTTTTCTGTTGCTTGCCATATTCCTGTGGTCTTCTTTGAGCTGGGCAGCCTTAACAAATCCAAGAAATGTTTCTTTCTTTTTGCCAAATCAGCTACATTCAGCAGATCAGCAAACTGACAGGAATGGATTTCTGTTTCATATTACCTCTGGGGTACAATCCTGAAAAGGCTTAAGTGAAACCAACCAGAGCAAATGTTCTCTTCCTGATGGATGGCCAGCACAGAATGCAACCATGCAGCCACACAACTCATACGAGTCAAAAACAGAATAGAAGATGCAAATTTGCACATAATTCTCAGAACCTGAAATCTAACAGTTATTTATAGTGTGTAGACAGTAATCCTATTCATACAATATATTGCATTTTACACAACTGTTTTAGGTATTTACCAGTACAAAATTCTAAATATAAGAAAGCTGTCCAATATTTATATGTAACCAGACTTGAATATCATAGAAAGACCACTTTTTCCCTTATGAAAAGAGGAGGGCACCTTATACTGAGAAGAGCAGAAGCTATTAAAAAGGAGTGAATGGGGAAAGGTACACATTATGAATGAAGCCTCCTTGCCAGACATTCACAAAACTGCAGCCTACTTGCCAGGTGCAAAATGTATATTTCCTTGAATAGAAATACTCTATCGTCTCTAGAAAATTAGTTTTCTCAAGCTTCTTCCTTTGCTGGAAGGAAAAACGGATCTTAACGTTTTAAAACTAGAGTCAGAACTCCAGAGGGAAGTCATGAAGCAAGGCTGGCATAAACAACCACAGCAAAGACCAAGGAACCAGTGAGTAGACTGGTTTCTTGGAACCTCTCCAGGTAAGGAGAAGACGGGAGATTGCTCACATGTGCTCCAGACAGCTGCTCCTCACAAGAAGACTGAAAGGCAGCAGTTTTCCATGGATTTGAGCACCGGGAGATGACAGGATTAGCCATCTTGCTCATAACCATGGCGGAGACTTTTAAGGGACACTAAGTTCACAACCTCACTTTCTGATCACTTTTGGAAATTGCCCATTAATTACTTCTAAGCTATTAGAGACCTTCGGACAAGTTTGAAAATGCCGGGTGAGTCTGCCTTCAAACCTAAACGAAAGAAAATTTTAATCATAAGCTTAAGGATGTAAAGAATCTGAAATAAACAGTAAAAAGCTAAATTAGGCTTTGATCCTAGGAAGTTATAAATAGATAAAATTGGAATATTGAAATTTTTACAACTTTGAGTCCATAAAAGGCTGCATTAATGGCTCTGAGCATGATGGAATCCTGCAACTCCCAGCTGATTGCAAGAGACCACAAAAACATTGGTATCTGCCATCTACTCACAAAAAAAAAAAAAAAACAGCTGTCCAGAGTACATATGGGTAATCTCAAAATCTCTCCTTGATCCAGAGAGAAATTTTGGCAATGCGGATTCAGCATCCAGCTGCCTTTTCAGCCATAATGTCTCCCACGATCTGCAGAACGCCAGTTCACCATTCCTCACGGGAAGCATCTTGATTTTGTATTCACATTTTCAAACCATTGCAAGATGGGCTTATTCAAGACTGCGGCCAATGCCAGGATGAATACCAGCCTCCTGTATTTAACTCTTTTTGTCACACTGTCACTCTCTTTTCTTTCTTTCTAGCTGTCTCCTCTCCTTAGCCTATCTATATCCTTTTTTCGTTTTTGCATTTTCTGCTGGGAGGAGGAAGAATACAACATGTCCATGTGTGGAGTCCCACACTCAACTGGGAAACTGTGAGCATCCTAAACCAAGCCAAATCCAAAAATGCTAGAGAATTCCTGGAAGCTTGGCACTCAGACAAAGCAGCCATCCATAGGCATATAGAGGTAAACAACATTTACATACCATTCAAAAGAGACAACAGAAAAGCCAAAAGACCAGAACACCTCCTCGCCAGCAATCAACACCCAAATATGCAAAGATTAACACTAGGATTAACACCAGATGAACAATCAAACAGTACATTATACCCTAATCAAGGAACTATTAACTCAGTTAATCAACCAAGCAGCAAACAACAGCCCAATCAAAGAACTCCCAAGGAGAGAACAACACCTCCACCAACACAAGCAGGGCAAGACATGGTATATAAACTGAGAGCAAAGCCCCCTCCCTGTTCACACTGAAGGTGTTGCCTAGCCTGGCAATGAAACATCTGCAAGAAAACAACAAGGCTCAGAGAGCACCATGGACTCTACAGTTCAACCCTGAGCTACAAATATGCACTTCGATTGGTACGTCCATGTGTAGCATGTTTCTTTGGATGACAGGTAGGCTGTCTGTGACAGACAACAGTCAGAATATGCAGAGATGTATCAATTAATGTTATAAATGAGGTGGCTTATTTTACAGGACATTAATTTTTAAATAGTATCCACCAATTCAATTAATATAGATGTATTGCTTTTTTTGTTGTTGTTGTTCTGGCCCTGCCATTTTTTGGAGTATGGCTACTGGCAGATATGTATATGAACACACTTATAGACACACCTATAAAACATCTATTTGTGGTGGGGATTCCAGGATTGGGTTCAGCTAGAGCTGGCAATCCTAGGTTGACAAGGTGGGAAAGCTGGGCATTGCAAAGCATTTTTGCCCAAGTTTCATCATTTTTCTACCTATTTTTCCTTAGGGCAGAAGGGATTGGTTTAAATTCAAGCAGTCTTCCTTTTTGGAAGTATTGGAAGACTTCCATTTTAGTCCTTTACAAAAAAACTTTCATGGGTTTTGAACACTAGAGGACACTATTTTTACACAAGCTATTTCTCATCAAAATAAAACGAAAGAACGACCATAAAAGATTTTACTAATGTCCTGGGCTGTTTTTGTTTTGTTTTGTTTTGTTTTTGCCTGAAGAGGAACATTCTGCTTGACTGTGAAAAATCTGTTTCCCACAAAACATGGAATAATTAAAGGAAATATTTATAGGGCCAATCGCAAAATTAGCCTAAAGCCGATTGAATTCTTTTAGATCATTATTTGTTTTCATTCATATTACTCGTTTTCTTGATGCAGCATTAACTCTATGGTGATTCCATAGGAAAAAAGATTATTTTTCAAGCGTGGTAAAGGGACTTGGCATCTTCTCCTTTGATGGTCTATATTGGCAGGGAACTGAAGTAGCTAGAAATCATCAGATCTTTTTCAGAACAACTTGGTCAGAAAGGAAATCATTACTGGATTCACACATACTGTTCCATTGTGGTTTCTTGAGTAAGCCACAACTGGAATGGTACTTAGAGCTATAAACTATAATTTACACACACATCACAGAGATTGAATTCACAGACCATCCTAAGCCAAAACCAAACAAACCACTTTATGGCTTCCCTGATGTGTGAACCCTGCCAATTTTTGTTGAAGATAACCAAGTATAATAGAAAGGGAAAAAAGTGATTATTCCTATAATCACTGTAGTTTTTGACTCCTTGGGGAGGAAAAAAACCCTTTCTTTGTCCTCATTACACTACTATTTGCAGAAGCAGGACCTGTACTTTAGGACAATTATTTGAGGATAGCTCTAATCCAGTCTACCTAGATGGCACTAGAAATACTGCAGTAGATCATACACCAAACTAGACTTAAATGTGGAAATGAGTACAGCTATGCACCAAATCAATTCAGTTTGGCTCCAACTAATTAAAAACAGCACAGTTTGATACTCATTGAAGAAGTAGCTGTTTAGACTAAGTGACCTGAATCCAACGAATAAAAAAAAGTAACTCATTTTTAGGTAGAATTATATGTTTGTTGCAGCATCTTCTCTGGCAACTGAGCTTAATAAAGTTTCAGGTGCAGTATAAGGCTCCTTGACTTGGCAGAGGAAGAGATTGTTTAATTCCTTCTTACTGTTCAGCAGACAACGTGCAGGGAAACTACCTAACATTATGCAGATGCCACTTGATAAGCACAACACCTCTCTGCTAAACCCTGAAAAAGGTGCCGATGTTTTAAGAATTACATTAACTTTAATAAGTGCATTCCAGGTGCATGCGCAAGCCTGAAAAAGTGTCAGGCTGTTTTAAAGAATAGTAGAGAAAGCCTGGACTTCCATGAGGTCTTAAACACTTCTTCCAAATCACTTTTGAAGCCTGCACAACCCCAATGTATGTACAGTTTTGAAACTATCCTCCTTTAAATTCTGATTTATTTTTAAACATGAAAATATCTATATAACTTTTATGAGACATATAAGGTGCAACAACATCCCTCTTCAAAGCACTGTGACTGGAGAGCCTCTGGTGAACCATTTCCTAAGGTTAGAAGATGCACCTGTCACTCACTCATTTCAACCATTCTCTCCTTTCGCTCTGGTATTCTATGGAGAAATAAAAGCTAACAGTAATTGAAGATTTTTTAAAAACTGCTTTTTCTTTTTGGCAAACACCGGTTGGGTTTGCTCACTGTGCTAAGTGTAGTGGGGGGGACTGGTCAATCTAACTCAAGGTCTGAATACAGCCTTTCTTGTGGTTTGTAAAGTATGATTTGTGGCTTTGTGTTTTATGTGAAACCATTTTGACGTATTTAATAAACTATTATTAACACAAAGCATGTCAGCATGAGAGTCAAACTTAGCCATGGCTGTATTCCCACATTATTCTATGGCAGGAATAGAAAAATGTACACCCCATCCGTCACCTCCTGCCCTTCCTTCCTCCTTCCCTTCGTTTGAGTGCTGTAAGCTTTATAGTTAAACCACTAATTTCTTTCCTTAAAATGCATCCCAAAAGAAAAAAGTGAATTTTTTCACAGGAGATTTAAAGGGCAAAATAAGTGCCTCTTAAGTTGATCCCTATTTCAGAAAAAACAAAAAACACCCCAAATCTTGAGTTGTATAATTTGGCTATGACCACTCCAGTGAGAGATCTCAACAACGTGCCAGGTTAATCTGTTCAAAAACAAACAAACACCATGCATGACCCAAGGTAATATTTTTGTGTTCTAAGCTCTTATTTATTGCTAAAAAATAAAGTTTTGAACAGTGAAACTTGCTTCCTTGGTCTTTCCTCAATTTTTCACATGTAATGCTTTGGTTCCTTTTGAAAGGGAACTTATAATTGGGTTGAAATTTGGAATTATTGTTCACTACTATACAGGTTACAGTATTTGGAAGGACTATGTATCTATAGTGGCGCTGCGGGTTAAACCGCTGAGCTGTCGATCGGAAGGTCGGCGGTTCGAAACCGCGCGGCGGGGTGAGCTCCCGTTGCTCGTCCCAGCTCCTGCACACCAAGCAGTTCGAAAACATGCAAATGTGAGTAGATTAATTGGTACCGCTTCGGCGGGAAGGTAACGGCGTTCCGTGAGTCATGCTGGCCACATGACCCGGAAGTGTCTATGACAACGCCGGCTCCAAGGCTTAGAAACGGAGATGAGCACCGCCCCCTAGAGTCGGATTCGACTGGACTTTACGTCAAGGGAAACCTTTACCTTTACCTATGTATCTACACTTGTATAAACTCTGTAATGAAAAGTGTGCCAGAGGTATACAAATCAGGTTTTATATGTCAAACTGTGTGTTAGAGACCAATAACTTTGTTACTATGAAAATTAAAAAAATAATTTAAAAAATTACTGTAAAGCAGAGTATGACTACTTTCTCAATCCTTAAGGAAAAATAGTATATACATCAGAGAATTAAACATCTCTAGCTATCACAAGAGTTTTCAGAATTAACCAACTGAATAACATCAAAGCAATGTAGCAAAATATGAAGATAGGTTCACATCATCCCCCCAAAATACCACTGGATTTTAAATATGATGCAAGAGCAAATTTTCAACACCAGGACAATCACAAAGATAATATGCAGTATTTGGAATTGTGTTATCAAAGACAAATCTCAAATAATGGGAAATAATGGGATATACCATAAGCCCTACACTCCTACGGTATCTCAGGAAATTTTGTCAGTTTCTTTGATTACCTTTCTCACATTCATATATGTAATTTATTAAACTTGTACGTCACCCGACTCTCAACAACTCTAAGTGGCTCACAAGAAAGACATTACAATAAAAACAGTAAAACATAAAAAATAAAGATAAAAGATGGCAAGTGCAATGAAGTGAGGGGTCTACCTCTCCCTCGCCAAAGTCTTTATTCACAGACTTCCAATGCTAATACTGTATCTCTGCCTCCATGTGGTTTTTTAATACAGTCATTTCAAATCCCTCATAAAATAATGTCCAGGTGTTTCCTGCTATCCATCAGCTAATTTAATATGGATATATTCTTAATCCTGTAACAGACTTTCTATGCACAGGCATTATCTGTGATCCCTATCATTCCATCCCTTCTTTGTTTTTTTTTAATCACTTTGTTCTATTTAGAAGATTACCACATGAAGAAAGAATGGCATTTGGTTAAATTCTGCAAACAGGGGAAAGAATGCATAAATCTTAGTTCTTTATACTTGACTTGTCACTTTTTCCTGTATGTGCAATTTCTGTGAATTGTTCTCACTAATAGTATCCTGTTTCTACAAGCAGGAAGGGCTGAGTACAGTTTGTTAGTTAACATTACTTCCTATAACCAGGGTCAATATTCTGTAATAGTGACACTAGAGCAGTTATTGTTCAGTCTGGATAATCTGTGTATCTCACTGATAGTTGTTAATGGACATCCTTTGTAGTGTAACAGTCACCTGATAATCAGTAAATCCAGATTTGCAATGGACTTCCTCCTTCCTGTTTTTACAGTGGCAGGCAAGGAGATGCCTCTTCCTGCCAAGCTTTTGTGCTTCTTACCAATTTATACAATAAGCACTTTTTTTTTTTTGAAAAAGCAATACATGTTTTTAAGGTTTGCATTTTGTAGCAAATTATGCCACATTAAATGCAAACTTTGTTTGTGAAGATTAAATTCAAATAAAGCTATACCTTCAAAGTAGTTTTGAAAACTACTCCCTCATAAGTGATATTTCACTCTGTTTTAAGTAAAATATTAAGCATTTTCTTTACATGTTTACAAGCCTTTATTCTAAAAATGCTCTTTCCTTTGTACCCATCCCTGGGATGAATCTGAATTATAGGTTAAATCCAGTGATGTCCACCCACAATGGAATAGACACCACTGGAAGAAGGATGTCCCTCCCATCCATACCCCAAACCCTCTTGAGAATGAGCAATCTTCCAGAAGGGATTTGGTGGGCATGCTGCAAGGTTACAGAGGAGAAGGCCTTTCACTTGAACAGATGCCTATTTGCAAGAAGTTGGATACAGTTCCCTGTCAAAAATCTTATTGGAACCTAAGATTCAAACAAATCTAGCAAGGTTGTGCTTAATATTTCTAATTTCATTCAAGGTAAGTAAAATTATAAAATTTGTAATTTATAAAATATAAAATCTTGATACTTCAGTAAACAACCATGAAAAAGTAAAGGATGGTAGTCTTTTGGAACAGGCTCTATGATCTAGTAACAGTCATTTTATGAAAGTCAGAGGCCCTAGGCTGATAAACATATTCAATTATCTGATAAACATTTTCAATTATCCAGCCCTGGTCAAAACAATCCCAATCTCCATTGTTGGAAACAAAATCAAGCAGAGAACCAAGTGCAAAGATTTGCTATTGTTCCACAGTTTTTGGAACAATATGTGACCTTTGCTTGCAGAAGACGACTCTGCAGAAAAAACTATCACTTCTAAAGTGATTTGGCTTATTGGAAATTGTATGCTACCTTTAAAACATTCATACCTTCCTGTTACTTCAACTGTTCAATGAACAGCAACATATACAAGAAGTAGAGAAATATAATGTATGCTGTAACAATGAAGTGAGTAAAAGCTGGTCACCATCTTTTCTTGGCAACAACACAGCCCATACTGTAGCAATGATAGCATAGAACACTTTACTCCCAAATAGGCCTACAAACTGTAAAACAGTCACATAGTAATTTGGTTTTAACATAACTGTAAGATAATGCAAGTTCTTACACATTTACATGTTGATTTCTTTCGGTAACGCCTCTGAGAATTCATCTTGTATTGATACTTCTTTATATGCTTCCTATGTGAAACAGCCAGAATTATAAACTCCACAGGAGATAATAATTCAGGCATTAAGAACAGTATCTATAACATTAGCTCATCATAAACTTCAGCAAAGTGATACCTTCGTTTAAGAGTGAGAAGGGTTTGCAAAATGCAGCTAAGCTGGCAATAAAAAAAGACAATGCAGGAAGAAAGCATACAGTATTGTTGTATCAAGAGTAGATCAGATGACAGATCCACTTGAATCTTGCAAAATAACCACTGTTTAGTACCTAGTGAAATTATTGCCACTGATGTTTTACTTTATTTTGTTTGTTTTATTTTGAGGTGTGGTATAGATAGTTGCTGATATTCTAGAGGTGACGGACTCGTCCCTGGGGGAGCTGGGGGTGTTGACGACCGACAGGAAGCTCTGGCGTGGGCTGGTCCATGAAGTCACGAAGAGTCGGAAGTGACTGAACGAATAAACAACAACAAATAGATAGTTGCAAACTGCATGAGCCCGCCTGCCTGCCCAGTTCCCTTTTTACAGGTCCCAAAGAGGAGAACCATGATTTTTCAAGATATGTTTATCAACATGTAAAGCAAAATAGGTATGTTAAACCCTGCTATGATTAATGCTTTTATTTACACTTCGTAAAAAATGGGAAAGCTAGAATCCCTTTCAGGAATGCCACTGCACACTGCCCAGACTCCTTCAGCCCTGAAGGATTTTGATTTAAAAGTGTAGTTTCTGGCTGCAGAAATTATCTCTTCAGTTTGAAAGTATGTCTCAAAACTCTCAGTTTTAACAGTTTCCAAATTTGTTTGTAATGTATTATCAATAACTCCACTTCTCCATTAATAATCCATCTAAGGATATTTCCTTCTAAAACAATAGACAGCAAGAGATATTCAAGAGCTATTTGTTCACAGTTGAAGATATTTGCTCATTCTTTTTGCTTGTATCTTTTCGTGTTGTTCTTGACAATAGGCCAAACTTTTGAAAAACCACTGCAATAAGTCTGCATGGATATATACAGTATTTTCCTCCCTTTTCCTAGATACATCGTGCAAACATATCATACCTATAACAATGCTAAATGTAAAACAGCACTTTTTTGTTATCAATGCCTTATTTTTTAAACATAGAAATCAAAGATATTACCATTGTGCTGTGAATAATTGAGAGACTTGTTAAGAGGATAAGCCATTTTAATTAGGATGTCCATGTGACCCTTGGTCAAAATACCTACAAACAGAGTGGGAAGTTTTCCATCACACTTCCTTTTTTAAAAAAAAACTATTTATTTAGTTTATAGTACTAACACAATTAATAAGACAATCTTTAGTCTTAAAGAAAAAGAAATTTAAATTAAAAAGACAAACTAAAAAAAAACTAAGGAAACAAACTCTTCCTAGTTGATTCACAATGTACCCAGATGACTTCATAAAATGGTTGGGGAACTGGGCTGTCATAAGGGGTGTTTCTCCATATTTTAAATTGCTTTGCAACATCTGTCCACAAGATAAAGTGATAAAGTTAGAAGGTACCTTTATCAAGCAAACAGGTAATGCTTGTATGAAGCCACTGGTCACCTGAAAGAGCTTGAAGAACAAGAAATTCATAGAGATTGGAAATTTAAATAAGGACAAGTGAAGTAAAAAGTACAAAGCTCTGAGAGACCTTGGAATGGAAATCCAAGACAGACGCATAAGAATGCAAAATCCATTCCACACAAGTCTTGGGATGGATTTAGGAGGCAGAAAGGGGAAAGTTGCTGGAGACTGTTCATAATCAATGTACAATCAAAGTCAGAAACAACACTCTCTCATATAAGAAGCAATATTCTGGAGGCAGCAGAAAATCTCTCCTAACACTTCAAGATTGAAGTTAAAAACTGTCTTACCTAAATGAAAGCTGCATTTAACAAACTAGCAAATTCAGTCACTGCAACCTATAATACATTCACTATGATTACAAGGAAAGGCTGGGTTCCCAGAACCAAAGTATCTTATCTCTGTTTCTTTGTGTTTCTCATTCTAAAGCTAACAGAGAAACGGTGCTGGGCAGGAAAGAGCAATTTGAACTACAACTTCCATAACTCTTTACCACTAATCTTGCTGGCTGGGGCTGATACTATTGTGTGGGATACTGCAGCATGGTATTTCAGATGTTGTTGAAACAGAATTTCTTCCACTAGGCTTTACAATTGGTTGTACTGTACTTCCTGATGCACTGGAAACTGTGTCTCATAATTATTAAATTTAAAAAAAGCAAAGAAAGGTATAATAGAGGTCCCTTTGCTGACCTAGGGCCTACCAGATGTTTTCAACTACAGTTCTCATGATCTCCACCAGCTGGAATAATAGGAACTGTAATCCAACACACCATAGGTTGGAAGCCTGTGCACCAGAAATTTTGAAGACCTGAAGTCACAAGAGAATCCAGTGTAGGCGGTTTTCCATCCTGAGGCAGGCACAAGGTAGAATCAAAAACAGCAAGAGAAACTGTCAATGACTACTGTCCCAGGCCTGCAAGAAAAGAGCCCCTTTTCACCTTCATGTCTTATTAATACAGTTGACACATAGAATCATTTTACTGGGCAAAATTAAAGTAATTTCAAAATCATTTCTAAAAGTTTCCAGGTTGACCTCACTTTGGCCCATGGGACTCCATCCAGAATCTTCTGTACTGTATCATGCAGTGCAAGTATAACGTTGAAAGTAAGAATTCTTAAAAGAGAAGATGATTTCCTACTTCATCTCCACCTGTGTTCGTGGTTGGCTATTACAATCCCTAACAAGAAACAAGGGTAATTGTCATCCCGATGCACAATTTTTTTAAAAAGGAGCTAAAGCAATTTCTTTGGAAATTGTTCTAGACTATGTGGAACTTCTTGGAAAAATAGGCATCTGCTGACTATTTCATAACAGAAAATGAGAGTTATCTATTTCTCTTTGATTGGCTTAGCAAATATTTTTGTCCTACATGTTGATTCAGGTTCTCTAAAAGTCTTTAGAGCAGTGTTTCTTGACCTTAGCAACTTTAAGATGTGTGGACTTCAACTCCCAGAATTCCCCAGCCAGCCATGCTGGCTGGGGAATTCTGGGAGTTGAAGTCCACACATCTTAAAGTTGCTAAGGTCAAGAAACACTATTTTAGAGAAATCTTTGCCAATTAGATTGTTCAAAGTGCTGAACTAAAACTCCCATTTTTTCCCCATGCCGGCTATATACAATTCTTCCTACATAACTGGGACTACCAGATTGTGAAAGTTTTCTCAAAGCAAAAGGACACAAAAATATTGTTTGGGGCAGTTTTACAAAATGAGGAACTCAGATTTATCTTAACCATACAGATCAGGCCTTAGTAATCTTTAGGTGCCCAGGGGCTGTGCTTAATTTAGGGGAGGGAGGACAGTAGTCTCTGAGGATGTAGTTATTCTTTTAATTTTTTAATCATTTTATATAGTTATATCATGACCATGGACAGGATATAATTCTTCGCCCTATTTCAGAAGAAGAGCAAATATGTTTGATTTCTGCTGCTTAATTATGTCAAGTTTATCCTAGGGTTTTGCTACTTTTTAAAGGATTTCCTGCCTCAAAAATGGCAGGAAAGGAGTATTAGCCAGTGTAATCAGAAGGAACTCAGGGAACCATTACAAACTTTGGGTCACAGGTTATCTGCCCATGGCACAGTTGGAAAGGAGAAGTCAAATTAAACTTTTTTTCTGGTATTTATTTTTACTGATTTTGTGCCTTCAGGTCCGTGTTGACTCCTGGCAACTGCCTGGACAAGTCCCTGCAGTTTTCTTGGCAAGATTTTGGAAGTGGTTTGCCACTGCCTTCTTCCTAGGGCAGAGAGAGTGAGTGACTGGCCCAAAGGCATCCAGCTGGCTTTGTGCCTAAGGTAGGACTAGAATTCACAGTCACCTGGTTTTTAGCCTGGTGTCTTAACCACTGCACCAAACTGGCTCTCATTTTCTGGTATATAACAGTCATATTTGCAAATCCACATTTGTCACACTTACATCGCACAGCTGGTTGGACATACTACCCTCCCATCCCACATAGCTGATAGGGAATCACACTATTTTACATCTTGCTACCCACATAGTACATCCTCACTACACACCCAGGATGGGTCCATGCTGTTCTGCTGCCTATACAGCTTTTACATGCAACATTCCAAGGACCATGATTGGTTTCCACAGCTGAAAATCCAGTCCCACCCAACATTAACATTTTGAAAAGCCTCCTCCAATTCATAGACACCATACTTTGGTTATTCTGTGCACTGCCTCTCCTCCCACCCCACCGCCTTTGTTCTTCCCCATCACACATACCAGTGTCTGATTTTTTTTATGTCTTATAAATATGCATTGACTGTTTGACCTTTTGACCACTAGGTAGCAGCAAACACTCAGAGGGCTCCCTCCTCTAAGGTGACAAGTCAACTGTTCGATCTTTCTGCCAGGAAAGGAGGAAAGAGTTAATGTTTCTGGTAACTCCTGACTGCTTGCTTGACCACTTACTAGGTCAGAATGTTAAAAAGACTGACTTTTTCAGTCGCAATTTCTATAGTGTTCATATAATTGGGGACAGTGTAGCTGATACCCTTACCAGGTAGACAGACAGGAAACATGACCAAATAAACTAATTCTACTTTATTGTAAAGCTACACTAACAGAATCTTGCAAGTCAGAAAATATAATTCTCCTGCCGTCTCCTTTACAGCCCAAGAACTTAGGGAGGGTCCCTTCTGAGCCTCTTGCTCCGCCCACTATGCAGCTTTGGGCTATGCTCCCTCTTATCTGACCATTCCCTAGGCAGTAGCTCTTCGCCCCATCTCCCAAGGTCTTTCCCACATACCATTATAGTAGCATTGCAGACAAAAGAGGACTAAAGGAAGTGTCCCACAGGAAACAGAACCAACTAGATCCACAAGATTTCCAGCCTGGAACATATCATTTCAGGCCACCTTTCCAATGTGCATCAACATACCCCACATTGCCTGCATGTAGCATCTTAAGACAGATTATTAGGAAAAACGCCACTTTCCAGAGCATAGCGTCTTAAGTCAGCTTTGGGCTACCTCAACTGTGGGAGGACACTGAGATAGACTTGTCCTCACAAAACAATTACAGGTGTTCTTGTGCTGCAGCAAAGAGGCTATGTGGATTTGTTCTTAATCTACATTTTCTACTTAAAGTTTAAGTCTCAATCAGTGAAAATCTAAAATTCAAAGCAGCTTGCTATCCAGCAATGATGGATTAAATTCTGGCTATTTTGGCCAGTCCAACACGCCTAGATGGCATCATATTGGAAAAGGCTACTATAAAACACTGTTTACTGTAACCATCTGTTGAGCAAACAATGTATGGCAGAATTGGACAGGTGTGGCAAAAGAGAACTGCATTATATTAAGGTTTTGTCACCCACTTGTAAAATTAACTTTAATAGCTATAAAAACTACTTAAGAACAGCTCCCATCAAGATTTAGTGCAAGTGATGAAACTACAGCAAAATGATCTCTTCAGATATGGTGCACAACATGTTTAGGCAGGTCATTCCCAAGTGCTCTGTGGGCAGTGCATTAGGCTCTTGCTTAAACTTGCTATGCTTGATCTCCAAAACTATGCAGTTCCTATTTTAAAGTAAATGGTTACATCTAATTCTTGGTATGGCATCTGTTTGGACCATTCCAACATTTCCAAGTATCTTGGTGCCAAGAAACCTATACTAATAGTAGAGGCTGCTTTAAAATTATCACCATGTACAAATAATTACTGAACCAGCACAGTGAAGGAAGTGAGCATTATTTACAGCAAAAAGAGAGATCAGCCTACAAGAGCTAAAGCAGAAGTAAGTGGCAATATCATTGACTTTTGGGGGTTGGGGCTGTATACGCAAAATAGATCCATTTACATTATGCTTCTTTTTTTCACCAAAAAAACACACCCAACATTGGTATTCTCACACTAAGTTTTGATAAGGTACTACAAGAAAGGAAGTTTGGGGGATACAAAAGGGGGGGACAGAAATTACCTATCCTTGATCTACAGCTTTTTTCAAATAATATAACTTTTTGACTTGTGCAATTTAAAAAAAAATTACACTAATCTAACAATGACATTTACATTTTCTCCTCTAACGTTCTCCCTAATCCAAATTTTGCATTGCAATCCTGTGCAGAGTTACCTACACACCAGTTATTTCAAGGAAATTTATATACACAGAGGTCAAGAATAAAACTCATTTTAATACTGAAAATTACAGACGTTTAAAGAACCACGCTTTGTCGTTAAAAGCAGCCTTTAGCAGTCTGCTGATCTAAGTATGCTGAAAGAAATTCCAAAGATTGACATTAGCCAAAAGAGTTATTCTTAAAGTAGTAAAAATAGCTTTGTATTAAGGACTGATACTATTCAATGAGCAGAGGAATAACTGAACATGGGTTCAAATGCTTGATTCTCAAAGACAATGAAGGAAGATAGGTCTTGGGACTCTAGCACAGTGTTTCTCAACCCCAGCAACTTTCAGCTGACTGGGAAATTCTGGGAGTTGAAGCCCACACATCTTTAAGTTGCTGAGGTTGAGAAACACTGCTCTAGTACACTCAGAGGAAAAACTTGCCAGAGGAGGCAGAAGTACAAAATTAGGAGGTTGGTAGCAGGAAAATCACATGAAGAAAAGCTTACAATCACAAAAGCACATCATCTTATAAACATGGGAGAAATCCTATGTACCTAGTGCTAACACAAACTAAAGCAACATTTGGATAAGGGGAATGATGGGGTATTTATAGGTAAGTAGAATACAACTAGATAGCTAATACCCCACTTGCCTAGAACATAGCTGACAGCTCCAAAATCAGAGATTGCTTCTACCCCAAGCCATAGATCTTTGAAACTGTAGAAGACTAAATTATTTGAATTTACAGACAGTGAAACTCCATTACATTCTCATAGTACAAACATCAGGACAAAAAGAACTGAAATTTCTATAACAATAATTGTTTAAAATTTAAACTTCAAACAACCTTTCTCTGAAAAACAGAGCTTAATCGATCCTTTTACAAGTCCACCACCCAAAGTGTATGCTAGGATTCCCTTATAAATTTGTCTGGAGATTTTTATTTTTTCAAATGGACTGAAAAGCAGAAATATGTAACTTGGATCCCGTATCTTCACTGTTTCAGATCCCTCACAGGTAGTGCACTCCTATGCATGCATAAAATAATTCTGGTTGTACCCAACTGAATTTATTCACATACAAATAAGTAGTCTTTCTCAGCTTGATGCCTTTCAAATGTTGGCTGTGGATAATGGGGATTGCCAGATTAGGAAAAGTTAATTTAAAAGAGTGCAGCCTTGATTTTAATCTTAGAGGGAAAACAGTAAGAAAATGTTCTTGGAATACTGTACTGTTTGCTAAATAAAACAGTTCTTTCTTATTCTACTACTAGCTGCATTTGTTTCAAATGCAATCTAAAATAGGCAAGCTTCTTGCTGCACATCTATAGCTAGTTTTCTTACCAGGCTGGAAAAGTGTGCTTCATTGTATTTTGAAAAAACTACAGGGAAATAACACATTAACAACAGCCCCCATGGCTGTAACCAATTGCTAGACTCCAAAAGAAATAAGCCAAAAATACTGACTTCATTTACTTCACTACCACACTCTCCATAATGTGATGTGTTTGATTTTGGCTTAGCATGATGTATGCACTCAACTACTATGGTTTGTACAGCATGGTTGACAGCTTAGTGTGATGTGTGAACTCAGTCAACTGTGGCTTATTCAACAAACATGATCAACAAGCTATTATGGTATGTGAATCCAGCAGTGACTACCCGGTATACTTCACAAATTCACTGAACACTCAAACTTCACCGACACGTCTCATGTATTGATGTCATACCATATTGTGAAACAGAGAATTTCAGAACATTAAGATATCGCTACATTATTTGCATACAGGAATATCACAAGATGTATTTATAATCAGAAAGAAAACACACCCATGCCAACATCTACATGCAGAATGACACATACATATAATTTAACCAGGCATTGTCTTAGGTTCCTTCTTCTGGAATAACCTGGACTGCACTGAGACATGAGCATAATATGGAAGTCCAGAACAGCAGTGTTCTGGACTAAGATCAGGGGGTGGGGAGAGATATTAAGAACACCTACCAGAAGACTATTACACTGTCAGTGTGAGACAACCAAAGCATGTACCAGTAATGCTATGGTCTTCTCCATCAGAAACCCTCAGATCATATGAATATTCATCAAGTTAAAATGAGAAACCCTAGCTGTAAAATCAGTATATGGGCACAAATTCAGCTGGTCATCAATCAAAACCCCAAGGCTGCAGTTGAGGAAAACTGGAGCAGTTTGGGAGCTCTGAAGACAAATAGGAGGAAGACTCTGTAGAGGGTGGGAAGGACAACCAGACCAAAACACAACAATCTCAGTCTTGTTCATATTCAGCTTAAGGTGGTAGAAGAACATCCAAGAGGAAACACTACTGAGACATTCCTCACACCCGACTATGCATTGTCATCAAGGGTCACAAAAGATTCATAAGAATTCATAAGACTCGAGTATCATCAGAATAACGATATTGGAAGCCCATGAATCAGGCCATAAAGTGTTAACGAAGTGGGACCTAAGACTGATCCTGAGGGACATTCCTGCAACTCTTCATCCATACTGAAAAAATGCAGTTCTCCACTCTTCCATTTCCTACACCAGCAATCTAGAAAAAACATGTCCATACTAAACATTTTTCTGAGTTTATTTAAAAGGCTGTATACATGGAAAATAACACTCACAAACAGTTGTACTAGATAAATACAAAAGAAAATAAATTGTAACATTTACTACATAAAAACCAGAGGAAAATATGAAGCTGACTTTCCAAAGAACCTGAAGAATCCAAGTTCCTAACAGCCATGGTTAGGTCTCATGTAAAGCAGGTGTTCAATAGTTATTTCATGATACAATGTTGTCGAGAGGCACATTGAATAAGTACAGTACTGCACAGATGAGAATCTTAGACTTATGATGAGAATTAAAGAGCAAGTTTATTTATTTTGGATGGAATATCATTATCTCATCTTCAGCATCTTCTTAATGCTATAATTAAAACCTTTCAATATTAACTTTAAGAAATAGTGTGTTTCAGTGAAGGAATTCCATTTTTGTAAGCAGTAATTAATTGCACAAAGCGCTTATTATATTAGAAAACTATATTTGCTGTACATGTTGACCTGTAAATATTACTTGAAGTAAAATGATCTTGAATGCATTAAATATTTATCTAAGCGTATTTTTCCTATGTAAGATATCAGTACCTTAAAAATACCTTTTTATTCATAATGGGAATAAAATAGGGGAAAGGTGCATCTATTTTAAAGGTGTCAGGTAGATTTATACAAATTGTTCAAGTAAGGTTATTTAAAACAGCCATAACACTGACATAAGACAACTGTATAATACTATGATTCTTCACTAATTGATTGGTTTTAGAATGCAGCAATGCTGAGTTATTATCTGCCATTTGGATTCTATTTTTATCTATAATTATTGTTTATTTGTAACTTTTTAAATATTGTATTTTTATATCTGGTAAATTTATTGCATATTTATTGTTTTATTGATTATTGTTGTAAACTGCCCAGAGTCCCTCTGATGGGAGGAGATGGATGGTGACAAATTTGATAAATAAAATAAAATAAATAAATAAAAATTCGTTGTTTCTTCAAAATCTAGTATTACAATGGACAATGAGGAAACAGTGAGTGGCTTAATACGTACAGTATATATATATCTCTCTGTGATAAAAATCTGAAATAGGTTAAAGTAGTAAGTGTATTTGCCATTGACTTTTAGCACCTCATCCTTCTATAAGGAATAAATACTTGGTGCGTATATGATGTGTGACATCAGTGAGCTGGCCATTTTTATTTTGCACTCACATGACCACTGCATTCAGGGCAAATCCACCTTTCTCTTTCGCATAACTTGCTAGGAATTTTGCTTGTACAAAATCTACTGAAATAAATTTTGTAATCTTATGAACTTCATATAGCTTTGCATAAGCTCCTTCTTACAAACTTTATACAGTAATCTTCCTCAGCTCAGAGTTGGGAGAAAACTGATCAACTTTTAAAATTATTGTAGGATACCTTATCCAGAACATGTGAAAGGTGAAAGGTCCCCTGTGCAAGCACCGAGTCATGTCTGACCCTTTGGGGGGGATGCCGCTTTCAAGACATTTTCTTGGCAGACTATAGCAGGGTGGTTTGCCACTGCCTTCCCCAGTCATCACCTTCCCCAGCAAGCTGGGTACTCATTTTACTGACCTTGGAAGGATGGAAGGCTGAGTCGGCCTGAGCCGGCTACCCAAGAATCCAGCTTCCACTGGGATCAAACTCGGGTCGTGGGGAGAGTTTCGGTTTCAATACTGCCGCCTACCGCTCTGCACCACACGAGGCTGTATCCAGAACATAACTTACTAGAAATATCTCATGAAAAATATCCAAGGGAAGAATCAACTTTTTTTATTGCTTTAAGTAATTATATTGTTGTATACATCATTATGGCATTTACTTCATACTGTACACCTCTCAGTGGGTACAGTTAACAATTTATCATGTACTTTTAGCAAGTAAGCCCTTACAAAACTCAGTACTAGATCAATCAACACAAGCTGTTTTCACATCTCAGTGCTAACCATGGTTTACAAACTACAATGCCTGAACTTATGCACTATTCTAAGCCATGATGTGTTCATAGCTTTTGGCTTAGCATGTTGTATGAGCCAAATCAACAAGCAAGCATGAAACACAGGGCACAAAAGTTTCGTGTCAGTGAAGCTGTATAGCCCACATATATTCTAGATGTCAGATATAATCATGTGTCAGCAGTACTATGTCAGTAAACATTTATTAACAAAAGATGTAATTGCATCATCCTAGAAAATTATTCCATGGAACAAGACAAAGGTATGTCATGGGCAGGGTGGAGGGGAAGAGGAATCACAATACACTATCCTGAAGTCTTCCCATTTCCAGACAATAAAGAACCATTCATATCTTCGTAGTAGAAAGTTTGCTACATAGCAAATCTATAGTATTACACAGCAACGTGTAATTAGTTAAACAGCTGCTTCACTTGCTTTACATAGAATACCACTACTGAGCATATCATTAGAAGCAAAATACTGTACTACTATTAAAGTAGTAATAATTTCTAAATAAAAATATCAACACTCTACTATCAGAGGAAACTGATTTACAACTCCAGTGACTACAGTCAAAAGGAGACCCGCTGGCTTGTCAAGTCCCAAAACACAAACACATCAGGTTTACAAAGAGAATTCCACCTCCCTGCATTTTTCCAGATATTCCACAATTATTTTAACAAAGAAGAGGGAACAGCCAGAGGCTGTTATAGGTAAGCCTCAGAAGTGACAAGAAATAAACAAGGGAAAAGAAAATGACACATTTACAACCAGTGGATGGAGATGGAGGTGTGGGGAGACTGATTTATTTTACAGCTTTAAGTCAGAAACAAGCTGATCCTGACTGGAGGAGAACTTCAGTAGAAAATGTGGAGGTCTGTGAGAGGCCAAAGGACTACTGCTAGTAGTGGTTTCGTCCTCCCATCTCACCTGTCCTCGGCGTTTCCATCTGACAGCTCCCAGGTTGCCAGAATACAGGGAACCCCCACAAGAACCCGGGAACCCCCAGCTGCGTTTCTAAGGAGAAACTGCACTTCCCCCTCTGATTGCACAGCAAGGAAGGGGATGCTTAGTCCAGCGCCGGGGCCGCTCAGCCTAGTCGCCGGAGGCCAGGTGAGTCGCCAGGTAAAGAAGGAAGACGCCTCTTACGAGGGCGAAGAGACGCCCGGGTGAAGTTGGTCCTCCCCTCCGCGGGGAAAGGAGAACTACCAAGCAACGGGCAGGGAAATTAAGGGGGAGGACGCCCCCCACTAAAAAAAGTCCCCCAACCCACGCAGCTGGAAGGACAGGGAACTCCAGGTGGGCTGCCACCCCGCTCCCCAGAATTGAGCCCGGCCGAGGCGCCGCGCTCCAGCGCAATTCAGGCTCGCGCGCCCCCCGGGAGCGAGCTGTCATCGCTCCGGCGTTGCAAAGCAAGGGAGACGGAAGGCATTCGGGCTCCGCGGCGGGTGCGGCCCCTGCTTTCGGCCTCCCTTCGGCGCTCACCTCAAGGTGGGTCCCACACAGGCCGTCTCCGTGTTCTCAATCTCCTGCAGGATCCGCTCATGCTCCGGCAAGCTCTCCGCCATCTTGCATAGAAGGGACGGAGGAAGGGGGACGGGGGAGAAAGCCAAGGGGGCGGAGCCTGGGGCGGGGCATCCGTCGCGGAGCGAATCAGCGAGGAGGGCGGGCGCCAGCGACCTTCAGAGCTTCTGGCGTCCGAGGCGCTTTTCCCCACTTGGCGGCTTCCAGATGTGTCAGACTACAACTCCCATACTCCTTCCCAGCTGAGGGTGCATAGTGGGAGTTGTAGTCCGGAGTATCTGGGGGCTGTCAGTTGCAAAAGCGCCTTCTAGAAGGCTGTATGCAAACTACTCTATGCGAGCAGTAATGCAACATCTGGATAGCCAAAGGTTTTCTACCTTCTGGTTAAACTTTACTGGAGGATCTTGCACCAGTTTCACCTGCTCAGTATAATTGAGTTCCTACAAGGGTGATAAAGTAATTAGTTAAAATATTGGAAACACTTTTTTAAAAATGAGATTTTTTAAAAAGTCAATGGCATCTTCTTTTGAAGGAGAAATGCATTCTGAAGAAAAGGAAATATAATTCCACCTTTTTCTCCCTAAGAAACTGCATTCTTTGAACATGACCAAACTTATTATTTGTGCATATTATAACCAGGATGTAGGGCAGATGTTCGGAAGCCCTCAGGTGGATTTTTAAAAATTATATTAAGAACTAGCAGATAAATTAAACTGAGTCAGTTGTGACCTCTGGTGAATTCATGGGTATGTCCACATAGTTTTTTGGTTATGATATGGAAGCAGCTGATCTTTGCCTTTTTCAGTGGTGTCCATAAGGTGTGGTCAAAAAAGTCGAGGCAACAGCCACAACAGCGTGATCAAACTGCACGTTTTTTATGTGCATTTTATGTGTGGCACACACAAAAAACAGGCAGCGCTTCAGTTGCATTGCCATGGCCACCCTCTTGACTTGTTTTTACCATACCCTGTGCACACACCTAGCCTTTTTCTTCAGCTTTTTATTTTAATTTCCCAGTCTAGCCTATGGCTCTGAGATCCCCTAGTATACTCCCACCCAAGGGCTAACCAGGTCTAACTCTGCTTACCTCCCCTGCTCTGACACAACAAGGTGGACCTTGAAATAAAACATTGCATGCTACGCTTTTCTCTTTGGGAGGAGGGCCAGCTAGCCAGCATTTCTCAGGGTGCTCATTTCATCATCTCCTCTCTCCCATTTTCCATAATTCAAAGCTTTCCATGACCATAGTCTTCCTTGGAATGATGTTTTTTGTCTTGTTTTACTGAATTTTATTTACTGTGCTTTTACCTTGTTTTTCTCATAATCATTGTTTTTTAGACTGGCTCATATTAACTAATAAAAGAGAGGCTGTGCTGTGAGAGTCACAGCCTCAAAGATAAGGTATGAGGACAGAAAGGAGTGATTATCAATGATGGTGACATTTCTCTACAGTTCCACCTTCCTATACTGGAGCTCTTGCTTGAATGACCAGTTGTAGCTCTTGTTCCTATGGCCAGTGGATGAGGCTGGGCCAGGAGGAGCTGACAGATCTACCTGCCAGGGAAGACCAAAGCAAGATGCCAGCAGCTTCTCCCTCTCTGGCCAATATAAGGGCCAAGCTGGTCTCCTCCTTGCAGTGATGTTCTTCCTGGGACCAGGGAACCAATTGTCCTTTGTACTCTGCCAGTGGATGAAGCCAGAATGTGCTTGCTTTCAGCTCTCCAGTCTCAGGGCAAATTAGCTATTCTGGGTTGTTCCTTTTTTGTTTTATTTCACATTAGGATGGTATAAATATCCACATACACTACCAACAATATGAGACACTTAGTATCTGCATATATGACTTCCAATTGATGTAAGTATTGTGAGATAGAAACCCTGCAAATAAGGCCCAACTATTCTGACCTAGTTGGCATTTAACCTGGTTCCATCCAAATGAGAAAAGTGAAAACAGAAGGAAGCAATTAAAATGAACAGAGTATAAAGCCAAAGAGTTTCCTTCCTTCAAGAATGAAGAGAACAGCCATTATATTGGTACCACTACAACAATGCTTGGTATGATCAGAATTAAAATGTTTTTTCCCTTATTCATATTGAAAGATGTGGTATATATATTACAGGAGGAAAAATCACCGGGACCATGACTTTGAATAAATATAAATTTCTCCAGTAAACTGATACTTGAAGTAACACCGTGCTATTTTAAAATACTCTGTCAGGTACTAAAAATAAACTTGAGGCTCATGCCTTGTAATTTAATATATAAAATGACCATGAAAATACAAATATTTTCCTCTTTTAGGTTGCTGTATCTTAACATAATAAATTAATTTGCTATTAGGAATATTGGACAATTCCATAAGTTATGATTAGCAGTGGACACAACTTTTAATAAAGAGCTAAGTGCAGGGAGTGGGGGTGGTTCAAACTAACAAAAAGGGACATAATGACTGGTATACACTTCAATCCCACCACAATCTGCCATCAGCAAAGTTGGCTCAAAAGAGAATGCCAGGTAAATTCCCAGAGATGAAAGAACACCCTTTTAATTTAATTAAACATCAACGTTGTGAACCTAATGGGGAAAGTATTTCATTGTAACCAAGCACTATGTTGCAATTTTGAGATATAATTTTGAACTGGCTACTTTAGGAACAGGTATAACTCCACTGAGGTTAGTAGGAATGCTACAATACCCCTGCATTTTGTAGGAAGAATAAATGGATGGATAAACAAAGCAAAAATTGAAAAAAGGAATAAGTAGAATAAAAGAGTTCCTTACAATACAGTACTTACCCTAAAGTGATTCCTAAAGGCAGCTCCAAGTATTTAATCTCACCAAGGACAGTTTCACATACATTATCTTTGTTTTCTTCCAGATTAAATCTTTGTAGATTAGTGCTTGTTGCCATGATCAAGTATTAAATTGTTCCAAGCAGCAACCGAAGATCTTCTCTTATTTTTATCACTTAAAATTTGTC
The DNA here is from genome assembly GCF_035149785.1 of Candoia aspera. Classification (NCBI taxonomy): domain Eukaryota; kingdom Metazoa; phylum Chordata; class Lepidosauria; order Squamata; family Candoiidae; genus Candoia; species Candoia aspera. The sequence continues at coordinate 72,810,311 of NC_086158.1, read as the reverse complement.
TTGCCGCCAGCAAGGGAAAACAGACCTTGGTATGAACTTGGTAGTCCTATAGACTTTCTCATACCCACCAATGCGAGCAGCACAGCTGTTGTTTCTCTTGCTCCGACTGGTAACCTTTGGCTTACAGCCCTGAACTCAAAGCCTCTCTGCAGCCAAATCTAGTTCACAGATACTTACTTTAAAAGATTGGAGAATACATCCATTAAAATGCTAGATATTTATAGAAATTCATGTATCAATAAAACAGAGGAGTTTACGGCCGTGAAATAAGATGAAGCCAGTGCTGATTTAAAAGTAGTTATACTTTTAACTTCTGGATAAGTCCAGATCCTTCCTCTGTTCCCCTTTTTAGCTTTATCTGCTGGCCCCAAGGAAAGTCCACACAAATAAGGAAACCGATCACACTGGGGGGAAAGAAAGCAAAGTACAGTATACGGAAGTTAATGCGATGTCTTTGATACTTTTTCATAGTGGTCTAAGAAATGCACCAGGAGAACAATTATTTTAGAAATATGCAATTCCAGGCAGTCATAGCACCAGTAGATGGCACAAGAGATCCCAGGTGCAGCTTGTTGCATTTAAAAAAAAAAGGGGGGGGGCTTCCATAAAACAATAAGGTAAAAGTTAAAGGCTCCCTTGAATTAAGCTCACTCTTTGTTGACAACAGCATGGAGGGGTCTTGCTGCCTGCTGCCTTACTGGATATTTTCTGACTTCCCAGTCTAGCTTACAGCCCCTGATATTTCCTACTGGTCTCCCATCCAAGGTCAAATCAGCTCCAATTCTGCACAGCTTTTTTTGAGTTCAGCCAAGACTGATTAGGTGTTCCCATTTCATGTAACATTCAGTTACTCTAAAATTACCTAAATGCATCACAAATTTGAGCTTTTATATTTCTGCGGCTCTTCAGTGTTAAAGCAAAACATGCTTATTTTCCCCTAATCTCTCATCCAACAGGGAAAATATTTAATGAAACAGTCACTGCTTTGCAAAACTATGCATGGCAGTACTTTATTTGTTGAGAAGTAATACTAAAACAGTGAGAAACTAATGAAGGGTTAGAACAGTCTTCAACTATCTCAGCAGCTTAGAGTCCAGATGACCAGACTTTAACCTGGTTGAGGCCACTGAAGGGGGCCTAAGTTGAGAAATCCGTTTATTGATTTGTTTGTTGCTTGTATTTGCATTATTTTTGGAGTCCAGACATAATAGTCCTGACTTTTTTCAAGAATATATGCATAGGATTCAACTGTAAACAGTGAACTAATTAATCTACTGATTTAAGCTAGGAGTCCTAAGCATTAGCTCAGGGGTTTTCTTGGGGAGGGTCAAAAAGTCAAGATGGCAGCCACCGCTACAGTATGTAACTGAAGCCCTGCTGTTTTTGAGGTGCGCTGCAATACTTGTGGCTGCCACGTTGACTTTCTTAACCATCTTCCTACTGACACCCCTGCATTAGCCAATGGATGGTTTTATAAATATGAGAGGGGAGGAATGCAGGCTGAATGATTAATGGGATATTCCAGGTGGCAGAGCAAAGTCTAGCAGGACCAGAATGGACGCCATGGTTCAAATGAAGAATTATTTCCTTCCTGAGCTGCACTTTCTCCCATTGCAATGAATGTCATTAGAGAAGCTGTCAATTGTCCCATGCTTCTTTTGAAAAAAAATGTGAAATCAGAGTTTTTCCAATTATCTTTGCAGTACCGCCTTATTTCAGCTGTACTGCATGCACAGCCTGCCAGCACCATGCTGCATTAGGCAGTGTGCGCTAAAGTCCTCAAAGGCACAGCTACTGTACTTCTGTACAGAGAGGCTGGCCTCTTTAAATAATTCACCACTGGATGTCACACAAGCACAGATGAAAGAATATCTGACAGTAGCTATTGCAGTCTTGAGGCTATATACATAAGGCTGGATTAGGTATTAACTAGAAACTTATGTGTAGTACCTAACCAAGTTCAATGATTATAAAATCATTAACTATGACAAAGCAATTAATAACAAAGGGCATGATTCAGGCATTACACAGAAGACTGAGAAATTCAGGAAAGGAGCTGTGCTTTGCTCCTGTGAAAGGGCTGCCCTGCAGGAAAAGCATCCATCTCACTGACCAGGGTCAGCTTCTCCAGGATTGGATCCAGGATGTAGGATCCAGCCAGGTATTATGCAACCCATTCTATTTCAGTCCGTTTCAGCTCCTTGCAAGCCTCTGGTACGTGTCTGCTGATCAGATATTCCCAATCAAGATATTCCAGATATTCCCGAGTCATCATTTTTAATACAAAAATAGTAGTAACACTACCTTACTCCCCAGTGGCTGGTGTGTTCCACAGGATGAAGGACTCTAGTAGTCCTTCCTGACTTGGCCTGGTTCACATAACTCATTAAATTCATGAAGTAGTTTGCCTGGAAAGGACTTGATATGTTGTATGAACCAGCCATCGTGGTTTCTTTAACAAGCCTTTATTGAAGCTTTGCCATATGTATAGCTCAAGCCATGGCTACAGCTTCATTACTACAATTTACATGACCTTGGGCCAGTCTCTCTCTCTCAGCCCAACTCACCTCACAGGGTGGTTGTTGTGGGGAATATAGGAGGAGGAAGGAGTATTAGGTATGTTTGCTGCCTTGAGTTATTTATAAAAAATAATAAAAGTGGGATATAAAATAAACAAATAAAATAATTAGCTGTTTTTTGGCATAATGCTGTTGAAGAGTTGAATGGATTGAAAGGAAAATAGATTCAGGAGCCTTCTGAACTATACAATACACTGGATAATCTCAGTCAGTCACATACACACACTCTCATTTTAACTTCCCTGACTGTGAAGATAAAATAAATAACTCACATATTCATTATCCTGAACAACTAGAAAGAGTATGAGCTAAATGTGTTGTTGTTGTTGTTGTTATAATATGCTGACTGGAAATGATGGACGTTCCCACACATCTGAAGACACTAGTTTGGATAACAAATAACTCATTGGTTAGATTCAGATGACATATTTAATCCTAAACCCAGATTTAAAAAAACCAAATATGTAAGTTTGTTACAGCAAGCTTTGCTCAAACTAATTTACCCTATTATGGCTCAATGTGATGGCTTGCAAAAACGTCAAGATGACAGTCATGATCATGTAATCAAAGCTCCACCCCTTTTATGTAAACGGGGGTGGAGCTTCAATTGCATGGTTGCAGCCACAATTTTTATTTTTTTTACTTCCTCTGTGAATGTCCTTGTTTGGCTCACACAACATGCTGACCTATTGGTGGGGAACCACAGTGTGCTGAACCACAAATTACCCAATCCTATTTTAATCTGGTATGTTTTGTGAACCCAGCCACTGGGTGAACTCAACAAGCCAATAATTTTTTTTCAGTATAATCTCTTTCACAACCCCAAACATGTAAATGAAACTGGGCTATCATTTCTACAGCACATTGCCCTACTCTGCAATAACTCTGATAGCTACAGTAAATCTTTTTGTTGCCTCTAAAATTGATTGTTTTTCCCCAACAGGCAACATACTAATTATATCAAAATACCCCCAAAGTGTCAATTTGCTAAAATAATTTGTAGGAGACCTCAGACCAATAAGGGATTCATACAATTTTTGGTGGGACCACTTAATTCTTAAAAAAAAAAGTAGGCTAGATGCACCTTTGTTGTTGTTTATTCATTCCGCCGCCTCCAACACTTCATGACTTCATGGACCAGACCACGCCAGAGCTTCTTGTCAGTCGTCAACACCCCCAGCTCCCCCAAGGTCGAGTCCATCACCTCTAGAATGTCATCTATCCATCTTGCCCTTGGTCGGCCCCTCTTCCTTTTGCCCTCCACTCTCCCTAGCATCAGCATCTTCTCCAGGGTGTCCTGTCTTCTCATTATGTGGCCAAAGTATTTCAGTTTTGCCTTTAATATCATTCCCTCAAGTGAGCAGTCTGGCTTTATTTCCTGGAGGATGGACTGGTTTGATCAGAGCTTCCTGTCGATCTTCCTTCGCTCAGCCTTCCCTATGGTCCAGCTCTCGCAGCCATATGTTACTACGGGGAACACCATTGCTTTAACTATGCGGACCTTTGTTGTCAGTGTGATGTCTCTGCTCTTAACTATTTTATCGAGATTTGTCATTGCTCTTCTCCCAAGGATTAAACGTCTTCTGATTTCCTGACTGCAGTCAGCATCTGCAGTAATCTTTGCACCTAGGAATACAAAGTCTGTCACTACCTCTATGTTTTCTCCCTCTACTTGCCAGTTATCAATCAAGCTGGTTGCCATAATCTTGGTTTTTTTTGAGGTTTAGCTGCAAGCCAGCTTTTGCACTTTCTTCTTTCACCTTCATCATAAGGCTCCTCAGTTCCTCTTCGCTTTCAGCCATCAAAGTGGTATCATCTGCATATCTGAGATTGTTAATGTTTCTTCCAGCGATTTTAACCCCAGCCTTGGATTCTTCAAGCCCAGCATGTCGCATGATGTGTTCTGTGTACAAGTTGAATAGGTAGGGTGAGAGTATACAGCCCTGCCGTACTCCTTTCCCAATCTTAAACCAGTCCGTTGTTCTGTGGTCTGTTCTTACTGTTGCTACTTGGTCGTTATACAGATTCTTCAGGAGGCAGACAAGATGACTTGGTATCCCCATACCACTAAGAACTTGCCACAATTTGTTATGGTCCACACAGTCAAAGGCTTTAGAATAGTCAATAAAACAGAAATAGGTGTTTTTCTGAAACTCCCTGGCTTTTTCCATTATCCAGCGGATATTGGCAATTTGGTCCCTAGTTCCTCTGCCTTTTCTAAACCCAGCTTGTACATCTGGCAATTCTCGCTCCATGAATTGCTGAAGTCTACCTTGCAGGATCTTGAGCATTACCTTACTGGCATGTGAAATAAGTGCTACTGTTTGATAGTTTGAACATTCTTTAGTGTTCCCCTTTTTTGGTATGGGGATATAAGTTGATTTTTTCCAATCTGATAGCCATTCTTGTGTTTTCCAAATTTGCTGGCATATAGCATGCATTACCTTGACAGCATCATCTAAGATTTTGAACAATTCAGCTGGGATGCTGTCATCTCCTGCTGCCTTGTTATTAGCAGTGCTTCTCAAGGCCCATACAATCAGGATGTCTGGCTCACTGACTACACAGTCAAAGCTATCCCCGATATTGTTATCCTTCCTATACAGGTCTCCCGTATATTCTTGCCACCTTTTCTTGATCTCTTCTTCTTCTGTTAGGTCCTTGCCATCTTTGTTTTTGATCATACCCATTTTGGCCTGGAATTTACCTCCAATGTTTCTAATTTTATGGAAGAGGTCTCTTGTCCTTCCTATTCTATTGTCTTCTTCCACTTCCACGCAGTGCTTGTTTAAAAATAATTCCTTATCTCTTCTGGCTAACCTCTGGAATTTTGCATTTAACTGGGCATATCTCCCCCTATCGCTGTTGCCTTTTGCTTTCCTTCTTTCTTGGGCTACTTCTAGTGTCTCAGCAGACAGCCATTTTGCCTTCTTGGTTTTCTCTGTCTTTGGGATGTATTTTGTTGCCGCCTCCTGAACAATGTTGCGAACTTCTGTCCATAGTTCTTCCGGGATCTTATCTACTAAGTCCAGTCCCTTAAATCTATTCTTCACCTCTACTGCATATTCCTTAGGAATATTAGTGAGCTCATATCTAGCTGATCTGGGGGTCTTCCCTAATCTCTTTAGTCTGATCCTAAATTGTGCAAGAAGAAGTTTGTGATCTGAACTACAGTCAGCTCCAGGCCTTGTTTTTACCGACTGTATGGATGTCCGCCACCTTTGGCTGCAAAGGATGTAGTCAATCTGATTCGGTGTTGTCCATCTGGGGAAGTCCATGTGTAAAGCCATCTCTTAGGTTGTTGGAAGAGAGTGTTTGTTATGCAGAGTGAGTTGTCTTGGCAAAATTCTATCTGCCTATGTCCTGCTTCGTTTTGTTTTCCCAGGCCATGCTTACCTGTAATTCCAGGTGTAGTTTGACTGCCCACCTTAGCATTCCAGTCTCCTGTGATGAAAATAACATCTCTTTTAGGCATATTGTCCAGTAGGTGCTGCAGATCCTCATAGAACTGCTCTACTTCAGCTTCTTCAGCATCTGTGGTTGGGGCGTATATTTGGATCACTGTGATGAGATGCACCTTGCTATTGCTCAACAAGAACAGAAAATTGCCTTTTTCATAATATATTCCACCCAGCACTGCTGGTTTGGAAAACAAGTTCTAGGTCCAAACCTGATGAACTTTTGACACAAATTGAACTGTGACTATAGCCATTTCCTCCAACTGTTTGAAAATTTAAAGCAAGTTTTGCATCATCTGTGGCTGCTTAACATGCAATCCATTTATATTAATAGCAAATAGCAGATGGATGAATGCCTACCTATTTAGAAGGGGAATGAGACCACTCAAAAATCAGTCATTTCTATACTCTGGGAGATTCCCTCAAAATACAGATACACTAGTTTATCCACTGGATGGGATTTCTTTTATGAAGACAGGCCTGTGAGATTTGATTCCAGCATTTAGGAATGGTGGGGTCTCAGCTGAGGTGGGAAAGGAAAAGTGAGATAGTCAAGGGAAGATGTTTATTGAAATCTACATCTGCTTATAAGAAGCCTGCTGTATTGAGCTTTTCCATGACATGAGGTTAAAAAAAATCTGTCCCTTATGGATTCTGCTAAATATGATTACATTCTAAAACATGTTTATGTACCACAGCACTCATAATAATTAATTTCAATTATAAACTATACTACATATAACCTAATAAAACTCTTAGTCCTCATTATATTCTACTGAAATACATTTATCTTGTTGATTTATGTTAATAAAAACTCATAACACAATAAATAAGTTAGCCTTTGAGGACCATAAAACTTTTTATTGCATTATTTCTAGCATGTTAATCTTGGCTGAATCTGGGTTTTTTAATCACCCAGCCAGATCAGTTGATTAAAAAAAAAAGAAGTAGAATTCCAGCTTTGTGCTTTGTGTTTGTCTTTTAAGTATCATGTCACCTAAGTCTCTAAATATCTGTACCCACATCAGCCTGCCCACAATCTGAGATGGTCCACAGATACTCTCTTCCAGGTGCCCTGCCACTAAAAGGTAGCTGATAGGAACCAGATAGAAAGGTAGATAGGTAGACAAACTTGTGCACATATATACATACATACATTTATAATACATACACAAGATGAGAGGGTGTGTATTATGTAGGTGGGTACGGTGGTTAGTAAGTAGGTAATAAATAAAGAGGGAAGGAAAGAAATCTACATAAATATTTAAAGGTATAGGCCAGTGTTTCTCAGCTTTAGCAACTTTAACAAGGATGGACTTCAACTTCCAGAATTCCTCAACCAGAATGCTGCTGGGGAATTCTGGAGTTGAAGTCCACCCATCTTAAAGTTGCCAAGGTTGAGAAACACTGGTATAGGCCTTTCAAAGGTGATGTGGCAAGCAAGATTATCCACATGAATCTTAGTACAGTTTCTGCTACAAATGTAAAACACGCTTTTAAAATTTACCCCATGCTTTCCAAAATGTACCACATGTTTTCAAGCCATTGGCTGCTAGGACAAACAAATACTTCTCCCTCATTAATTGTCTCCCCTCCTGTCTTCATAAAAAAGCCCATTAGCAGTACTGGCAGGAGTCCACATGCAGAATGGCTATTGTTGAGTGAGCAAACAGGCTTCCTTGAAGTCTTCTGCAGTATCTTCCCATGTGGTGCCAGCCATCCAGAAGCAATTCAAAGAGACCTCTGCATGTAATCTCTCCTGTAATCCACCACTCAAATAGATGAGGGTGATCACAAAAGAGGAAGATAAGAGAAAATAGTGTCAAAGCAATTGTATTACTCACTACCTAGTAACAACCTTTATTAGCAGCTCTTGATTGTTCAATTGGCAGGCTCCTAAAGGAGATTTCTAGAAGAACATCAGTCAATACCATTTTAAAAATAAAATATCAAGGCCCTGCATTGGTTGTTACAAAATGCTTCAGAAAGGCCTTCTGAAGGAAACAGAGCTCCAGAAGGTTACAAAATGCTGAGTTAAGTAGGAATCATTCAATAAACACAAAGAGCTTCCTGCGAATACAAATTTATACTCACCGTCTACTAGATTATATCAAACTAGTGAACAAAATTATGAAGTTTGCACTGGAAACTTTGTAGATTTTTTTCATAAGCATTTGATCTGCAGGACAGTTTTTAGTTCCTCTTTCTTACAATCTACAGTTTCCTTCCTTCTTGGTGGAACTCATGATTTGTTAATATTACCATGGTATTTATACACACTAAATATTGTGGTAGGATATAAAAGGTCAATTTTATTTTTTGGGTAAGGTTGAAACATTGAGTCACATTGTTCAACTAATGTCAAACAATTGACATCACGTGTTCTTATGACTTTGTGGGAGATAGTTAGATACTTGACGTTTGAATGGTCTGGAAACTGAAAAAATGCAAATGAATTCTATTAGTGATTTCAAGTAGAATTTCTTTTATTATTTAGTTATTTTTTATTATTTTTTATTATTTCAAAAAGACTATTTCTCAAAGAGAAAATAAAGGATTTTTTTAAAGGGAATTATATATGCAATTGGTTTATGAGAAAGGCATTTTATTATTATTATACAATATTATTTCACATCTAAAGACTTCACTAAAGTCACAACTGACCCGGGAAATGGAATCAGCCTATAGCCAAAACTAAGGAGTGTATAGCCTTATGTGCAGAAAATTCCTTTAAAATCAAGGATGTTTATTTTAGAGTAGACACACTCTATTCTGCTCAAAGTGTATATGCATTTGTTTATTATACAGCATTTATGATTGACTCTGGGCAATGTACAAGAGCAAAGTAAAAAAACATCTCAATTGGTAAAAACAATACCATAAGCAATAATATATTGGACTCAATACATTGTAATAAATAATAATGGATGGCCTCATCATCCTAGAGTCTGAAGGGTTTTATGGGCCTCCCTGAATGAGATGAGGGAGGCAGCCAATCACACCTCTATGAGGAATGTATTCCATAAAGTGGGGGTACTACTCAAAAGGCCTAATACAGATCCCCTTGTTTTCCTGTGGGGATGGAATCCTTAGGTCTTCCTTTGATCTTTGGACCAGATGGGTAGAATCATCCTTAGCAAGTGGTCCCTGATATACTCCAATGCTATGCTCTATAGGACTTTATAACTAAAACTGGGCCTGGAAGCCTACTGTTAGCCAGTGCAAAGTCTTCAAGATGGACACAATTTGCCAAGACGGGTCTTCTTGACTAGCAGTCTGGCCACTGCATTTTGCACCAGTTGAAGTTTCCAAATCATCTTAAAAGGCAGCCCTGATAGTGCATGTTACAAAAGTCCAGTTGCAAGGTTATCAGACCATGAATTATTGTTGCCAAGTCATCCTGGTCCAGGTATGGTTGCAACTTGCACACCAGCCAAAGCTTGGCAAAGCCCCACAGCCACAGTCTCCACTTTTTGATCTAGCAGGAACTGTGTGTCCAAGAAGATCCTTAGCTCCATCAAAAACAGCTAGGGAAGCCAGTGGATAGCCGTGATGGGCAGTGATAAAAATTTGATAAATAAATAAATAAATAAATAAAATATCCTAGCACGTTCATATAGATATTAGTTACCTACGGAGCAGTGCTACTGGTCATTCCAATGACATCTCATGCAGTTGCTGCCACCCTTCCTTCCCAGCCATGACATCGTGGCTTCTCCAGGATCTGAACCCCAAGAGGGCCAATTTACAACCAGGTCTCAGTAATATATGTCAGGTCTGTGCATTCATCCACTACCATTTCCTGGGCTGATGTATTATCCCACACAGGTCTAGTTTTTAGCAGCAGCAGCTGGAGTTCATGGCACCTGTCCACTTGGCCATCTGGGGGCAAGGTTGGGGCAACTGACTTGGAAGAAGGAAACTTCACCAATGTACAGATCTCTTTTCTCCTTAATAGTCTATCTAGTGCCCCCTGCCATATCTTCCTCTACTCCCATGGACATTTATGAGGGTGTTATGCTTTTGTGTCACATTTCCATCATTTCAACAGACCAGGAATGGTATGTAATTCAAAAGCTTGCACATTTTCACCCTGGAAGCCAGTAAACCAAAAAGCATCTCATTCCTTCCAGCCAGCTCTTTGTTTCTAGGTGTTTAGATATCAAATGATTTTTTTTTCTTAAATAGGTACTGAAGTTAAACAGCATGTTAAACATTTGGCTGTGTCCTTAGTATTTGGAAGAGATTAAGTTCAGGGTTCATTGTGTTGTCTGTCATTTCCAAGATTAGATAGTTTAGCTAGGCTCCTACTGGCAGTGTAAAAGTCTCTGTATTTATTGACTGTCTGGAATTATTATCAAAGCTTCTAAACCCCCATTGACACCTTGTAAACAAAAATCCCATTATTTTAGTATGCATGATAAGATTTACATGGGACTTACATTTGTGTTATGATTGATGGAAGCCTTTAAAACTGTTACAGAAAGTAGTGGTCCCTATGATAAACAGCTGCAGATTTAATTAACAGCTTAGGGTGTTTTCACACATGCAGCTTTAAAACTCATTGTTGCTTAAATTAGTTCAGTGTAGTAATGATAAACCTTATATTTATCAGGAACAGTAATTTCAATACACACTGCCGTATCACTCACTCACTCACTCACACACACACACACACACACACACACAGAGGGGTTTATATATTCATTAAATAATTCATTTTACTTTTCCTAACCTGGCCCTTCAAACAAATTTGGCCAATAACTTCAGCGGTTTTAACTGGGAATTCTAAGAGCCGTCATTCCAACCTATCTGGAAAGACACAAGCTTCACAGGGATTCACTCCACACATCCCACTGCACTATGGAATGGCCTGTTTGTTTTCAGTTTAACAGATTATGTGAATTCAGCCACTGTAATTTGTAAGCCATAATTAATGACAGCCTATGTGAACTGAGGTCATTCAACCAACCGCAATTAAAACTAGTTAGGGCAGAATGCAGTGAGTGAACATAGCCACTGCCTCAGGAGGACCACAACTTAAGGGTTTAAATTATAATTTACAAGAAAGCAGATTTCAACAGAATATTGAGATCTTCCTGTTTGAGAGTACTAACAGACTGCCTTGCAGGGAGGTAGAAACATCTTCATCGCCCAGAAGGAGGCAACGGCAAACCAATTTTGTAATATTGCCAAGATAAATGGATGGAACTGCAGTCATCAGGAGCTGAATTCAACGGAGAGGCATCTTTATGACTGTGGAAAAAAAAATACTGGGCTCTTTAACATCATGCCAACTGCAAATGAATTTTATTGAAGTGTGCCATACAAAATAAGCAAAATATTGAAGTCCTTTATATGTGGTTCATATCAGAGACCACAAAAGTTTCTGTGGTATATAGGTTAAGTAGCTGCCACATACCAGAGAAACAACATCTACCACAACCGCCCAGAGTCGTTTTCAAGATGGGCAGTGTAAAAATATGATAAATCAATAAAAAAATAAATTCCTGCTTATATTTTTCCATATCTGACTGATGCTTAGGTCCAGTTTACTTAAGGGTTCATGAAATGGATAGAAATATATAATATAGAACAACTACCTATATAAATGTTCTACATAGGGCTTGGGTCTCCAATTACTGCATATCTTATAAATGTGTTTAGAAATAACTCTAACTGGATTAATGGAGGCTTATTTTCAAGAAAATAAAACTATACCCTTTTTTTGCTGTTTTGCAATCAGGAATTCACTCTCAGTCCCTCTCTCTCAGCTCAACTCACCTCACAGGGTTGTCGTTGTGGGGAAAATAGGAGGAAGGAGGAGTATTAGGTATGTTCACCGCCTTGAGTTACTTATAAAAATAATAAAGGCAGGATAGAAAATAAAATAAAAATAAAAAATCAATAAATTCATCTCCTAAAATACTAATCTCAAAATTTGTTGAAACCACAAATCCCAGAACTCCCAGCCAGCATGGCCTAAGAGAATTGTCATCCTAATCCATTTGGAGGGCATCATACTGGGAAGGCTAACCTAGCTAAGAGTTGATGTTTGGGCAATGTTGAGGATGCCTCACATCATTGAAACTCCAACCTTATCTGCCTAATCATCAAATTCTATTTTCCCTTGTTTTCAGAAATGGTGCAAATTTACGATGTGTATAATCTTTTTATTGAAACATTGAATTACTTCTGGACTTTAAAGCTTGTTATCGTTTGTGGGTCACATGATTTCAAAGATGGCCTTCCATGTTCCATCAGCCTTAATACTCCTTGTTACAACTAGGGAGAGAATCTTCTTGGCAGTTGTACCTCAGCTCCAGAACTCCCTTTGAGTAGTCTATAAATTATAGATGGAATGGGTTGCATGCTTACATGTGTGATCTGCAAACCATCAGTTGGAACTGTATACGACACAAAGGACCAAGAAGATCATCCAGCCGGGTATTACACAACATGTGATGAAGCCCAGTCCTGGCTGACCTGCCTGGTTTAAAATATTTTCAGGATTTTCTAGAAGTTGCCCCATTGCCTATTTCCACTGTCATGTCTCCGCCATCCTTTTTCTTTTCTTTCCTTTTTGCAAATACACACAACAGTCTGTCAGGAAGGTTACAATTTCTTTGCTCATTCTCACCTTCCAAGGAAACTGTGTCAGTAATTGACCCTAGTGATATTACCCATTGAGTGAAAAAGGGACAAGCAGCATAAATGCTAGAAAAATGTTCTTTGTTCTTATTACTGGTTTGTCTCCATTTCTCCTAATTCATTGGACCACCAAAGACCAAAGTGTGAGATGTGATTGATTCAGGAATCATAACTAAGGCTATTGGGCTAGTGCAGCGTACGTTTATATATAGATCCAACTCGACCAATTTCCCAGTGCAGAATTGTATTTACTCTTACAGAGTAACTCATTATCTTCTTTACATTTCTTCAATCTGTTCTTCCATTAATATTAAGAAACAAATTTAAGAGGAAATTAAAAAGGAGGGAGTTGCCTTGTAAGAGTAAATAAAATCCTACACTGAAAAATACGTCCAGCGTTGAGGAGCTGCTATACACTTCCTTGTTCCATTAAGGAATTATGACCTTCTATTTGCCTAAATGTCTAGGTCTGTTCAGCTAGCTTACTCTGAAGGGGGAGTAAATATCCTTTTGGTGGCTGGGGCAACAGTTTATTGTTAGTTAACACCAAGGGCTCTGGGGGTGGAATTTTTGGGGTACAATCAGGCAAAACTTTCAGCCTCAATATTTGGTGTTTGTGGGAATTTAGGGGAGCCTTAAGGAGTAAAATGGCTAAATCCCTTAAGAGAGGGCCTATGGATCTAAAACATTCCACTGCTGAAGTTTGGTGGTACACGTTTACCTATTATTCTCTTTACTGGAAAAAAAAACTAGAAAAACAGTGGCATCAAATTTTGATGGCCAGTCTGAGAGGTGCTTGCTCTAGAGCCTGCAGAGTAAGTGCTGGGGAGTTTATGCAGCTTACATGCTACAGGTTGTCCAAGCCCAACATTAGGACTGGTGAATGAAAGCTGGTGAAATTTCCCCCAGTCTCAAACAGTTAAGTATCTTACTAGTTCTGGGGATTTCCACACTCCAGGATCAGAGGATATGGATAGATATTCTATATTATGGTCACTGACCAAGCCACAGGATCAAAGAAAAGGGGATAGTGTTGAGGGTTTAAATTTCATGCCTACTAGCTTACTTCTCAAGGACGTCTAGAGACAGACAAAAAAATGACACCTTCCTATCCTTACACAAGGAGTGCACAACTATTGGGGCAGCAAAGTACCTCAAGTGGGTGAGGTGCCACTTCATACAAGGGGGAGCTGTCTTTTGCACTGTTGGAAGTCCTGGCAAATCCAGCATGCCTCATTAGCATGTGAATTAGCATGTAAATTGAGTTGTCCGACAATGCAACTCTGAGGAAGCTGTTTGTTGCCACTCCCACTTCCTCTTTCTCCCCTTCTGCCATCCAAGGAGAAGCAAGGATGCTGCTCTGCTGTCTGTTCATCAGGGCCATGTGCTCAGGCCTTGATGAAGGATTCTGTCCCTTTCTTTCACACAGCTCTTGGCAGCTGTAGGGCCAAGAGTTTAGGGCAAACTAAGTATTTAGAAAAAAAGAACAAAGGAACTTCATCTTTTCCACCGAGATGGATGTAACAGAAGCAACAATAAAGTCAGTACGAAATTCTTTTACTTATCTTAACTTAATCTGTCTAAGCATGTGATTCTTTATGCTTGGGAGGGCTGAATGTGTAAGATCCATAACCTGTGTTTCTCTGGCATGCTCATTGAAGCTATCTAAGATAATTTTCTTTTTTCTGTGCCAGCTTCTCAGCTGTGTTATAAGCTCTGCTCCATTTCACTGGTTCTAGCAGGCCACTAAATTGGCTTCATGCACTTTGCTGTTTGATTTACCAGGTATGCTTTAAGTGGCTGTTAATATTTTGATCAGATTATTTTTGCTGCTTTAACAGACTAGGTTTACAGAAATGGCAGCATCTAGCTGATTTTGCCTGATACTATATTCAAAACCTAAGCAGGGTTGGATCTGGTTAGTACTTGGATGGGAGATCATCTGAAAATTCCAGGGCTGTAACTGAAATAAATAAATAAATAAGCAGACAGGCAGGCCAGGGAATTCTGGGAGTTGAAGTCCACACATTTTAAAATGGTAAAGATTGAGAAACACTGCTATAGCCTATCTCAATACAGTGTAGTAACAGTTAAACTTGTGGAATCAGTTTCCTGACCTAGCCTACCTACCATTTTAAGGCCTTCTGATTGTTGGAAGTCCTGGCAAATCCACCATACCTCATTAACATATGGATGGTTGCTCTAGGATGCAACCTCTCAGTGCTATTGAGGAAGCTGTTGCCACTCCCACTTCCTCTCTCTCTCTTCCTCCTCCTCCACCAGGAGCAAAGCACATGCTGTGTGCTGCTCCATCTCTGGGCACCATGTGGTGTGCCTGGAATTCCCCTTTCTTCCATGTAGCTCTTGGCAGCAATTAGGGCTGAGAGTTTAGGGTGAATTCAGTTTAGAAAGAACAAATGAAGAAACTTCATCTTTCCACTGAAGATGGATGTAACTGAACCAAGAATAAAGTCTGTAAGAATCTTTTTACTTCTTAACCTACTCTGTCTAAGGGTATAATTCTTTATGCTTGGGAGGGCTAAGTGTGTAAGATCAATTACCTGTGTTTCTCTGACATACTCATTAAAGCTACCTAAGATAATATTCTTTTTCTGTGCTCAGCTTCTCTGCTGTGTTATAAGCTCTGCTCCAATTCAGTGGTTCTAGCAGGCCACTAATTGGCTTCACTGATATATCTTTATATGAACTATTTCCAGAAGTCAGTGAGATACAGAGAGAGAGAGAGAGAGAAAGGGAGGGAGGGATTATTTTATTATGAAATGTATTATGTTTGTCTAAAACAATAATTTACAAAAACACTGAAGTCTGAAGTGTACATGTTTTCATTAAATGCTGCTTTCTCAATTACTGCATAATTCTCAAAGTGGGATTTTTCTGCTATCTCTGCTGGTTTCCAATTCAGCTCTGAATTCAGATCAATGTAATCCTGTAATCCTGGATGGTTTGGGAGCTTAGAAAGTATAGGGAATGTCCTCCAATAGGCACTTTCCTGGTTTTAATCTCTTCCACCAGAGTCTTCTGTAAGTGCTACCTCAGTCTGAAGTATGGGTTGGTTGATTATGTGCCATCAAGTTGTTTTCAACTCCTAGTGACCAAATAATATACTTTCTCTATGACAATCTATCTCTGACCTGTATTTTCAAGGGAAGCAATAAGATGGAGGAAAGATAAGGTTTTCCATGATTATTAATTTTAGCTATATGATATTTCTAATATCAGAGCAAGAGAGTGTTCTTCTTATGGTTAGAGAGTGTTCTTCTTATGGTTTAAGTATCTGTTTGGCAACAGAACAGGACTAGATATGCCTTTGCTCCAAGCTGATATGACTCTTAAGTCTTTTTTGGTGGTGGCTCCAGAATGCTGTCCCTGAAGAGGCCCACTTGGTACCTACCCTGACAATTTTTCTGTATCAGGTAGACATTCTTGCTACCCAGGCCTTTTAAAAACTTTTTTTAAAGTATGTAAATTTTGTTTTAAAGCTATTATTATTATTATTGTTTCCACTGTGACAAACATTTGGTTACTCTACTCTTACTATTTGGACTCTGAAGAAGCAAGAGTATTGATACTTTTGAACTTCAGTGTTGGAGAAGACTTTTGAGAATACTGTGGATAGCCAAGAAAACAAACCAATGGATCATTGAACAAATCAACCCAGAGTTCTCACTCAAGGCAGAAATGACCAGGCTCAAATTATCCTACTTCGGACACATTATGTGAAGACCTAGTCTCTGAAGAAGGCTCTAATGCTGGGAAGGGCAGAAAGAAAGGGAAGAAGAGGACAACCAGCAGCAAGGTAGACAGAAGACTCAGTTACAGTAGCAATGAGTGAACTGTTGGAAAAGCTGAAGGACCAGGTTAGGGACAGATCATCATGGAGAAAATCTACCTACGTGGTTGCTAAGAGTCAGCAATGACTTGATGGCACATAATCAATCAATCAATCTCTCTTACAGTTATTGGCTTTGTTGTAGCCCTTCTTATGCTGAAATGTTCTGCTACTGATGCATTTTTTTGATATTTTTCTTTTATTTGTATTTTAATGTTTGTGGATTATATAATTGACTATCACTTTGAGGCAGTGTTAGTAGTCAAGAACAGTAATTTAAGTAGATAAATGGGATATCCTTGATATATATATATATATATATATATATATATATATATAATTTCTGCTAGCTAATACAAAATAATTCTTCCAGACAATCTTTTTGGCCAGTATGTATGTGTGTGTGTGTGTGTGTATGTATGTGTGTGTGTGTGTGTGTATGTATGTGTGTGTGTGTGTGTGTATATATATATATATATATATATATATATAAAATTTCTGCCAGTATGTATGTATGTATGTATGTATGTATGTGTGTGTATGTGTATGTGTGTGTATATATATATATATATATATATAAAATTTCTGCTAGCTAATACAAAATAATTCTTCAAGACAATCTTTTCGGCCAGTGATCACATTTGGAAATATAAGAGCAATTGGTCAGTTTTCTTACAAAATGGTTGCCATAGCGGGTGGGGTAAATCACAAAGTACCCATTTACTGGAAGAAAAACTGCAAACTTTTCTTACCCCAGCTATCTTTTGTTTCTGAGCATGCTGTCCATCAACCCTAGCATTTTTCTTCTCTGTCCCCCAGCAGCACATTAATAAGCAAACGCTGATGGATACATTTCCAAACCTCACGGATCTGCAAGCATCTATCATTTTATTTATTTAGTTAGCTATTAAATTTTTATCACCGCCCATCTCCCCCCAAAGGAGGGACTCTGGGCCGTTTACAGTAAAATTTTACAATTTTCATCTTCTATGGCTGATTACAAGATTTATATGACATAGAGAGGCATTCTTGGAAAGAGATACATAAAGGGCTGAGGAACTGCACTGTGCCAGTTATCTATTTTTAAAACATGAATCTTTCTTTAAGAGAGATGGGAGAAGGACACTAATAGATTGTTTTCTGCTTCAGAGAATATTCATTTGTGATGGATATATCATCCCCGTCCACCAAATAGTTTCTTCATGGTGCAGAATAGAGGAGGGATCACCTGATGTCCTACTTCCCATCTTTATTCTGCTACTACCTGATACATAGAAGAGTTAAAGCTGGAATAACCAAGAGACACTCCCTTTGGGCCTGTCCATGTTAACTGCCCACAGTATTGTTTCCAGTGGCTCTGGAAATTGCCATACTTTTTGATATAGATATATAGGTGTATAGATAATGTAAATGTTTGCCTGTTTTTCATCTCCCCCCCCCCCCGTTTTTACCTGCCTTTTGTCTCATTTTGCCAGTTAACTGTTTCTGATGTTTGCTGATGTGTAAAAATAAGCAGCAGGCTATATTTTTGCTAGCTGAACTGAAAGGCATACATGTTTGCTCTGATCTGGATACAGGGATTGCCTGGTAGCCTGCTGGGTGCAAATTAACTTGGAAATTACCCACAGTAATTTTCCAACAATTTGAATGTGTTAGGAACATCAGTGGAATGAGGGAAAAGGGATCCAAACTTAATACCGGTCACAACTCAACAGTACTATAAGGTGTTCGCTTTTCATGCAGACAGTTCTGTGTACAGTTCACAGCATCTTCTTAAGGATAGGAGAATACTGTTGTCTCACAACATGTAATGGCAAGTGGGAAGGACCTTGGGACAATGGAGGAAGAGCCACAGCCTAGACAACAGTCTGATAAACAAAATCTGACTCTGAAGCAGGCCCGCAACTAGGGTCTGTGTCACCCAGGGCAAACATGGATTCCACACCCATTTTGGCACACCCCCAGAGCTCATTTTGGCGCCCCCCCCCCAGTGCGGCACCTGGGGCACATGCCCCGCTTGCCCCCCCAGTTGCAGCCCTGCTCTGAAGAAGGGATGGGGGTGGAGAAGGGTTCAGAAGGGACCCTCCCTAGTTTTAGGGAGAGTACAAATAAGGGAGGGGAGAGGTATTTTTAGACTTGCAAGATTCTGTTACTGTAACCTTACAATAAGAGAGCTGGTTTGGTGTAGTTGTTAAGGCAGTGTTTCTCTGGAGAAATGAAGCTGGCTGGAGAATTCTGGGAGTTGAAGTCCACACATCTTCAAGCTGCCAAGGTTGAGAAACACTGGGTTAAGGCATCAGGCTAGAAACCAGGAGACCGTGAGTTCTAGTCCCACCTTAGGCACGAAGCCAACTGGGTAACCTTGGGCCAGTCACTCTCTCTCAGCCCTAGGAAGCAGGCAATAGCAAACCACTTCTGAAACCTTGCCAAGAAAACTGCAGGAGACTTGTCCAGGCAGTCGCCAGGAGTCAACACTGACCTGAAGGTACAGAAAACAAAAACAAAAACAACTCTTACAATAAAGGTAGTGTTAGTACTCATGGTTGGTGCTTCTTATCTGGACTACTTCAAAGGGCTGACACCATGATGGGATCTCATGGAGGATGAGCATGGCAGGTGTCTCCTCGCAGGATGACACAAGGCAGGCATCATTCTCCCATCACAGCACAGACTGCCTGTAAGGAAACAGAGCATGCACCACCATCCAGCACACTCACTGCTATGAAACGGGAAGTCCCCTTTTGACAAAAGCTCATTCAGGCTCAGTGACATTGTGAGCACCCAGTTGTAGCATCATCTGATAGAAAAGTATAATTTTAATGCAACATAGTAACTGTATCCCAATCTGGAAGAGCCCTTAGCATAAGACAGCATTCCCAAGCTTATGCCCTCAAGATGGGATGAGGTTACAACAGATATGCTGAGAATTCTGGGAATAAAATCCCAGTATTTGGGGGAACATGGAGTTGGGGATTTTCAGGACGTTCAACTTATTTTCCCCAGAACATCAACAAACTTAGCCAAGTAAGAAACACAGACAAAATACATGCCAGATCCATAATGTTTTTTCAGGAATTTCTCCATTCTTGTTTTTTTTTCATTGTTGCTGATGAAGTAGACAAGATAAGCATCACTCCTACCAAATGCTGGATACATTTTTAATATAGCCAAATAAATTTTAGCATCTATAATATTTGGGTATTTTAGAGTTCAGTATAGACCTTTTGTCAAAACCCCATATTTTCTTTAAATGAAATCACTTTTTTCAATAGTAGTATTCTCTACTATGATACTCTCCTATATACAGTAGTCTGTAACTTTCCATGGGAAGTCTTGTAACCACATCACATCATTAAGAGCACTTCAGTTACATTTACTTTTTAATGCCAGGATTTATTGCAACACAGTAAAAGTCTTGGTTGGATGAGAAGGAAAAAAAATACCTTTACTTCAGTTTATAGAGTAGCTTTTTCCTTGAGAAAGATTAGACCTAGAATGATTTGAGATAGAATCAAAGAATCCCATCTTTTTTAATTAGTCTGTGAAAGGCAGGAACCTCTAATACAAATATTTGACTCTGAAATTGTACACTAGGGCTCAAGTCATCAAGGGGAAATTTATAGGCAGCTCTAATGCCCCTTGACAATGATTTTCTTGGATTATGACTTCTCAAATTGCTGTTTATTGCCAATAGTACTACATTTGGACATAAATAAGGTTCATGGGATTAAGGCACTGTCTATGTTAAAATGTTTAATCTTCACTTTACATGAGTTATGGTAATGGAAGGCTTTTCTTTTGTATTCGGATAGTGGTTTCAAGTCAGGTTAGCTATTTTTACAAACACCAATGAATCACTAGTTAAACAATCCTTTTGATGAGAAGCCAGGTTTGTCTTGTTACCTGGTGGCTTAATTTTTTTTTTTTTTTTGGAAGGGGGTCTTTTTTGAAGAAATTGAGGGAAAACTAAATTGACTGTTTAAATATATAATTATTTAATGGCAAAGCACTGATTAAACTATTTTAACCATTGGTTAAAATGGTAGGTAAACACCAACCACTTTCCTATCGCTGACTGATTAATTCTCACACAGGATGCCACTTATTTAATAGAATCAGCCACATAATAGCTCTAATGACAGCACGCTCATGGTATTTGATATTACTCCTCAAATAAAACACCTATTTGTCAGGAGCAGATGTGGGAGAACAGATATTGAAAAGCCTAAATGGAATTAACCAAGTTTTTCACAATGGACAAAAAGCTGGCTGTTAATGCAGTGGCAAATAATACAGTTAAGTGCATAGCACATAGAAGCATCTTAAGTACGCAAGCACAATTGACTAGCTCAGATTTCCCCTACCTCATACCCTCCAGACCCATTGGACAACAACTCTTATTTTTTTTACTGGCTGGGAAGACTGGAGCTGGTGTAGGTTGCCTGCCATTCTATCTCCACAAGCTGTTGAGAAGCCGTTGTGTTTACTGTCTTCACTATTTCTCCATTCCTGCCGCTTGCTTATTATTTATTCACTTAGTTTCTACCCTGCTATGTCGTGATCAATGTATTTGAATTGGCTAATGAGAATAAAATATCTGCAATAAATAAATAAATAAATAAAATAATTGCCTCGGGTGTGGCTCAGGAGTTCATGGCTACCATGGCAGCCATGGGCCTGTCTCAGATCATTCGGGACCCAACTTGAGACAGTGGCCTCACTCCGGACTTGGTTTTCTTGTCGGAGCAGTGGCAATGTGATCTGAGGGGAGAGGTAGATCTGTCCCCATTGTCATGGTCAGACCACGCCCTGGTGGCCCTGAGATTCTCTTGTGCTGCCCCCCTCCACAGGGAGGCAGGACCCATTCAATTGGTCCGCCCCCGGCGACTGATGGACCCAGTGAGGTTTCAGAAGGAGCTGGGGGTTATACCCAGGGATCTACTGCACAGTCCAGCAGAGGTCTTGGCCGCAACCTGGAATAGAGAAGCGGCCAGGGCCTTGGACAGGATCACGCCTGTGCAGCCTCTCTTGCCCACTCAAACCCGGCACTCCCCGTGGTTTACAGAGGAACTGCGGTTTTGAAGAGGGTGAAGAGATGCCTAGAGCACCGCTGGAGGAAGACAAAGACTGAATCTGACCGAACACAAGGTAGAGCTGCTATTAAGGCCTACCTTGTGGGGGTAAGAGCGGTGAAACGTCAATATTTCTCCACTCTTACTGCATCCGCAGAATGCTGCCCAACGGTCCTGTTTAAAATTACACGATCGTTATTAGGTAGGGGGGCTCTGTCTGCCACCTACAGGGCCGTGCGGAGGAATTTGCTGAGCATCTGCAGGGTAAAATCGCTCAGATTCAGTCCAAGTTGGACCCTAAGTGTGGGGCAGAGTCTGGGGAGATGCTGAGGGAACGTACTTACCCGGTTATCTGGGAACAGTTTGATCCTGTTGGGCCTGAGGAAGTGGACAGGATCCTCCAGATTGTAAACGCCACCACGTGCCATCTAGACCCATGCCCTTCCTGGCTTGTGAAAGCAGCCCGGGAGGTGAAATGTGGTTGGGTCCAGGCGATGGTTAATGCATCTTTGAGGGAGGGAGTGGTTCCGGTTGCTTTAAAGAGGCACGGGTACACCCCCTCCTCAAAAAGCCATCGCTGGACCCTACTGTCCTGGACAACTTTCATCCAGTCTCCCACCTCCCCTTTTTGGGGAAGGTGGTTGAGAAAGTGGTGGCGTTACAACTTCAGAGGATTCTGGATGAAATGGATTATCTAGACCCCTTTCAGTCAGGTTTCAGGCCGGGATATGGGACAGAGACTGCATTGGCCGCGCTTATGGATGATCTCTGGTGGGAGCGGGATGGAGGCAGTGCACCCATCCTCACTCTCCTTGATCTCTCAGCGGCTTTCGATACCATCGACCATGGTATTCTTCTGGGACAACTCAGGGAGTTGGGGGTGGGCGGTGTGGTTCTGCGCTGGTTCACCTCCTTCCTCCAGGGCCGGTCCCAGTCGGTGGTGATAGGAGATGAGAGATCCGACCCTCGACCCCTGCTTTGTGGGGTGCCGCAGGGTTCAGTACTCCTCTCCTTTTTAATATCTACATGAAACTGCTGGGTGAGATCATCCATCTCCATGGGATGAGGTACCATCAGTATGCTCATGATACTCAGATATATATCTCCATCCCGGGTGAAGTAAGTGATGCGGTCAATGCCCTTTCTCAGTGCCTGGGGGCAGTGGGGGCCTGGATGGGGAGCAACAGGCTTCAGCTGAACCCTGGTAAAATGGAGTGGCTGTGGATTGATGGCTCCTCGGTATCTGGGAAGTTGTCATCTTTAGTTCTGGATGGGGTTGCACTGCCCCATTCAGAACCTGCGCGTAACTTGGGGGTCCTCCTGGACTCACGACTCCTGCTCGAAGAGCAGGTGGCAGTCGTGGCTAGGAGGGCCTTTGCACAACTTCAGGTTGTGTGCCAGTCACACCGTTTCCTGGATCGAGATGCCCTCCGGACAGTAACTCATGCCCTGGTCATCTCCCATATAGACTACTACAATGCGCTCTACATGGGGATACCCTTGAAGAGTATCCGGAAGCTTCAGTTGGTCCAAAATGCAGCTGCACGAACAGTGATGAGTGCTCCAAGATCAGCACATGTAACACCTCTACTGCGTGAGCTGCATTGGGTTCCAGTTTGCTTCTGGGTCCAATTCAAGGTGTTGGTTATCACCTTTAAAGCCCTACATGGCATGGGGCCAGGCTACCTGAGGGACCGTCTCATCCCTATAACATCGACCCGTCCCACCCAATCATGCAGAGAGGGCATGTGGCGGACCCCGTCTGTAAGAGAATTTCATCTGGCAGGGTCCAGGAGGCAGGCCTTCTCTGCAGTGGCGCCCACCCTGTGGAACATTCTACCCCCCGAGGTGAGGCAGGCCCCTTCACTCCCAACCTTCCGGAGGGGCTTGAAGACCTGGTTTTGCCGCCTCGCCTGGGATGGGAAGGGCAATAGCTCTTCCTGGGGGTGACTGGTGATGTAGAGTTCTCCCGACGGAATGGAAATCTCCCACTTGGATTTTATATTTATATTTTTATTATTTTAATATTGGTGATTTTATGATGTTAGGTTTTAAGGTGAATTTTATTGCAAACCACCCAGAGTCCCCCTTTTAGGGGGAGATGGGCAGTGATAGAAATGTGAATAATAAATAAAATAAATAAATAATATATAAAAATAAAAGTCTCATTGAAGCATAAATGAGTTAGAAACATATCATTTATATCAGGGCCTTTCCCAACTTGCATAGCACAAACATGCAAGGCTGAGTGGATGGCATTTCAACTCAGCCACAGTGAAAGACCCTCAAAAGTAAACAACATTCAGCAGTTAAAACTTCCCTAGCAAACTTATGGCAGCTTAAAGGCCAAACACCTTTCTGAATGTCTCAGCCCATCAGCCTTCTGTGACCAAGTTTGTTTAATCAACAAAGTTATAGCTTGCCTTTGTTCCATTATGGAACTCAAGGCAGCATCTATGAAGTTCTGGGGGAGGGGAGGGGGATTGATCTCCCATCCAGGTACTGGCCAGAATAAACCTGTTTAGCTTCAGCAAAGCATCTCCCTCATGTTCCCAGAGCTGATGTCTTGAATGCTAAAGCTTGGGAAGATCCCTCAAGAAGGTTCTTTCTTGTATTCCTGTCAAACATGCCTTCAATGTTGGCAGGAAAGAGAGATGAGATATAGAAGTAGTCAGTCTCTGCACATGAAGAATCCATTTGACCATCATGCTTAATACTGTAGCTTGAAGGCCATGCCTCTTCTTATACTATGTGTGAAAGGGGAGAAATAGTTCCATACTATCATATCCTTACATTTACTCATCTCTTTCTCATTATGTTAATCATAGATTTTTAAATCAAACCATTCCATTTGTCCTCAAATTCCTTGTTTTACATATTTCTGTTTGCAGTAACTACTGTATGTCTACATATAAATCCAGATTTTTTAAATGATTCTTTGCTGAAGGAGCTGTAGTGAACTACATGTAGCACGAAGCCATAATGGGGGAATTTCCACATACAAGCCAAAACAAATCAACTGCAATATTAAACATGAACCAGGCCACTATCAAATTCTTTCTCTAATATCAGTGCAGAAAAGCTCTTAGGAACCAGAACATGAATGCAGGCTGCAAGTACTGTAATTCAACAAGAACAGTATCAAATTGAGAGATCCAGTGTCTCTGGTATATCCAGAATGAGGTTTACATTAGGTTCATTGGTTATTAAATTGTTATTGTATTTTTCCTCCACAGAGCTCAAAGCAAGTGGACATTGTTCTCCCTCTTACCATCTTCATAACAATTCTGGTGAAGTATCTTAAGCTAAAACTGACTGATCCATGGTAAGTGTTTGAACTTCATGACTGAGTCAGCTTAATCATGGACTACTGTCAAGAATGGCTGAGGTCCAAGGGGTAGAAGGCTAGATGTCCTTTCCTAGAAGTTCTCTAGGTCTTCATTGTGCCCACCTCCTTCTTTAGGGTAGGGCTTGGTAATTTGTAATGCCATTAGCTGTTTTCCAGGGGGTGTCTCTCATGGTGTCTACCCAGGTGTGTGAGAGAGGTGAGAGAGGTAGGGATTCCACACCCCGTGCTGATGTCAGCCCTTTGAGGTAGTCCAAACAAGAAACCAAAACCATGAGTATTAACACTATTGTAAGATGACAATAACAGAATCTTGCAAGCGTGAAAGCACTTCTCCCCTCCCTTGCCTTTACTCTCCAGAGAAAGAGGGAGGGTCCCTTCTGAGATGCTTTCCAGGTGCCCATTCCTTCTGTGGGGTGAGATATCTCTTGTCTGACTGTTGTCTAAGCTGCGGCTCCTCCTCCTGTCTCCCAAGGTCATTCTCACAGCCCATTACAACTGCCTTTCTGGTCAAAATGCAAAAAAAATGAAATAATTGTAATAGGGTCATCTCATGGCAATGTAGCTTTGAGGCATAGTGTCTAGAGGATGTAGCTCTTCCTTTCCTCATTTGGGGGATAAACCAACCTAACAAAAGGTTATTTTATTCGGACACTATTTTTAAAAAATAAAAATAAAACATAACCCACATACTCTTTCAACTGTAAATGTTTACATGTTAACTGCAAATATCCAATTTCAAAGAAGATAAATTGTAGAACTACCTAACTCATGGTCATACAGCTGCTTACAAATTAGTAAAAAAGGAAAAATCCAGAAGAAAATACAATACACCAGTCCAAGCACAGGATGCTCTTTCTTTTCTCTAGAAAGGAAGGGATGAAGACTAAGGAGTTTATTTGCAATAGAAATAAGTTTTTTACCTGAGGATTGAAGTCAGAGTTGGGGAAATGGCACCATGCATGGATTGGGAGAAAGTGGAGAATATAAGGGGCATTAAGGGAGACAAGAGTTAAAGAAGATTGAAAATCAAGCATAGATTGTGGACTGGAATATATCTGGAAGAAATATGCTTTTAAAACTATAGAGAGGAAAAAACAAAAAGGTTGTGATGGAAAAGGACAGCAATGAGAACTTACTCAAATCCCAGTGCTGTCTCTGGTCATTCTATGAATGATCTTTAAAGGATCAGAATGTTTCCTGAAGGCATACATACATACATACATACATACATACATTGTTATGGGTTGGGTGGGAGCAGAACTCAAGATGCTTTGTCAGTTACTAAGGCAAAAGAGAAACATTCTACTGTTTAAAATAAATGACATAAACATGGATGATTAGAAGACAGGACTTCAAAGGATTTGAAAAGGAGCTATCAGCTTGATAGCTGCTGGGATGAAGTTTTGAAAACATACAGTAAAGAAGTGATTCTATGACTTGATGTGGCACAAGAATAAAAACTGAGTTAAATTACCTAAGGGGACAGCCACATATGAAACACTTCACAGCTATTGTAGATAGGCCACATTTACCAAACTGCGAAAGGAAGCACTTTGTGGATAGACCTTGGAAGTGTGTGGTTTCTGTTGCACAGCATACAACAACAGATCACAATCACTATATAACTTGTCACTGAAATATCTGACAGGCAATTCCTGTGATCTGCCATTTCAGTTTCCCTACTTGTCACCTTTCTACTTCTTTCCGTTTCAGAATGCTTGCAGGAGAAAGTAATCTGACTGCTGTTTTTAAGATATGAACATTTATTTATTTGCATGTGGAAGACTCCAAGCTGCCATTGAAAAAAGGCAGATAGCTGCCATGCTTCTTTTCCTTTGCTACTCTGAGTTTCATGCTTCACGCACTTAATCCCCAACCACTTCTACATCTCTAATAAGTCCATTGATTCTAGTACTATTATTATTTACTGAAAAAGAAACAGACCTGTGATTCCAGGGCACTAAGAATTGAAGTTCCACTGAAGTCAAATGGGCAAACAGATCTCCATGAGCCAAGTGGGCCAAGTCTTGTTTTCCAAGGAACAAACTCATAACCTAACAAGATCCACACAGAACACCAACAAACTAGGAAAAACATAGAGTCTAACCTTCAGCAAAACATGGGAAGAATGACATGGTATCCAGAAGTGTATGCTCAAGCAAGGGCAGTGGAACTAACAAGAGACACATCACCTCTAAGATCACATGCTATGATAGACAGTAGGTGGAGCATAATCTCTTCCAGTCCCATGGTGGTACTGAGCAAATGCTCCCATGCAAATACAGTCACCACCTTACCACAAGAAAGAATCTGCCCATTACAAGACAACATTCAGAAGCAGTTTCTGCCCCTGCAATGGCCTCGCAAGGTCCCATGGTGACTGAAGGGGGGTAAATAATGTGACCTGGTGCTCCCAGAATATTAGTCTCTACTCAGGTGAAACCAGTGAGTCAGTGTCCTATCAGGCAAGGCATGCATCAGAGATGCTACCAGGTATCAACCTGCCCTGTAAGATTCACACAAGCTGCTAAACAAAACCAAGCAGACTGTATGATGGCAACCAACAGCCTCAGGACCACCTGTGAACTTTTTGTGGTCTTCAAAGCCTTTCTCTGCTCACTATCCTAAAAACTAAAGGCCCAGTTTCCCAGCATTCTGAGTTGGGAAACAGATGAAAAGTCTTAAACAGGTATATAACAGAGATGCATGAATGGATGGATGGATGGATGGATAATAGAAGCTGCCCCCTCAACTCTACTCAGCTATGGCCCTGTGTATGATGTGGCTCCACTTTACAACTGTCAGCTTCCCAAATAATTATAAGAGCAGCTCTTGGCTCCCAGAAGGTTATAGCCCCCACCTCCCAATTTAGTGTTATTAACCCACCTTTCAGGTCAAAATCATTAAAATGTCTGAGGAATCAATACACAACTAAAGGTAATTTTCCACTCTTTCTTTGCATTTCTCATATCTAGCAAAGACCATGTTGAGCCTTTGTCTTCCCTTAACATCACAGCCAAAATAAGTAGATTAAGTATTTAATCTTCTCTCTCTGTTCAAGAAAGCTGCCCTCTTTTTAGACCATTTTTGAAGTGGATGGATGGATGGATAGATACAGATTGATCAGGAAGGTTAATGTCAGCCCTCCAGACAATAAACCAAAATCATGAGTACTAATACTACCTTTATTGTAAGGTCACAGTAACAGAATTGTGCAAGTCTGAAAGCATTTCCACTTTTCCTTGCCTTCACTTTCTGGAAAACTAGGGAGGGTCCTTTCTGAGGTGCTTTTGTCACCTCCATTCCTGCTGTGGGCTGAGGTATCTCTCATCTGACAGTTATTCTGGCTGCAGCTCTTCCTCCTATCTCCCACAGTTATTCTCATAACCCATTACAGTTAACCTAAATGCCAAGTCTAATACTGGCTAAGAATTATGCAAGTTCAAAACACCCTGGCAACAGTTGTTTTTGAAAGGCTGGTCTGCGAAGGGGAAAGTGGAAAGGGTAGGGGAGCTGAATATATTAGAAAAGTAGTAATCATGATGGGATTATGTTTGGAACACAACTGCAGCATTACCTGTAATGCAAGTAATAGATCAATTTGTGCTGCTGGAATTAGCAATAGATTTAGTAGTATCTGACTTTAACTTCACTTGCAGTGAGTTATGTCCAGAAACATGAGGCTTTCTTAGCAGAAGGGATATGGTACTGTGCATGCATCAGAAATAGTACCATCGAACAGAGTAGGCCCTTGCCAGCCCATCCAGCCCAAGACCATCCATGGTCTTAGATCACATGGGTCATCTGGATGTAGGGCCATTGTTTCCTTGAATTGGACTCAGCTGCAGATGATGGGAATCTGTGGAAAAAGATGACAATTAACCCAGTGGAACTGCTCAACAGGACGGGCAGCTGAACAATTCTCAGTCTTACAGCCAACTGCAGAGTTGACCCTAGATTTGAGAAATCCTTTGGACCCTTCCCATAGTTTACCAACAGGCTCTCCCACTGACTGCCTTCCGGGCAGTGATGATAATGATGTCACTGTCACCCCCAAGCCATTTACATTTCCTATAATGGAAATGTTTGAATGCTGATCATAGAGTCCAAGAAATTGGCAGGATAAGATAAGTAATAGGCACTGCCAAGCAGTTATGATCTTCACAAGATCCAGGGTGTGACATGCTGATGCTGGATTTTTTTGGATTTACATTGATAATGTACAGTAAGACAGTGTCTTTCAAACTTGGGAATTTAAGATGTGTGGACTTCAACTCCCAGAATTTTCCAGCCAGCATTCATGATGTAACACTGATGTAAGAAGTGGCCTTGAAATACAATGCTTTTCTGCAATTTAATCTTGGGTGGATTCAAAAGTGAGTCTAAGACTTTGCTAAGATTCTCTCTCACATGCATGCACATATCCTTGCTCAGTTTATAAAATATGATCATCCAAACCACATTACAGCTTAAGGCGGCATATGTGAACCCAGCCATTACAATTTATACATCATGTTTTATGGTTCAGCATACTGTACAAACTCAGTGTCGTTTTATTATTAAAACATGGTTACATACATCACAGCTTATTACAATATGGGAATCTAGCCACTGAGCAATCTGTCATGGCTGAAGAAGATTTCACTTTTTTCCAGGCATAGTTTTTTTTACAAGTTAGCAAATTTCCGGGCCCAAAAGCCAGCCCTAGAGTGTATTTCCAAGTAGAAGACAGTTATTCTTTTGTCTTATTGCTATTTTATGAAAACACACATGATTTTTAAAAATAAAGAAGTATCCCATCAGAATTTACTCTTTTAAAATAGTATATCACACCACAAAGATTTGGACCAGCCTTTCTCAACTTTTTGACCTAGGAGGAACCTTTGAAATATTTTGCAGGCCCCAGGGAACCCGTGCACATTCAGGCTCAAATATAGGCCCAAAGTTACAAAATTATTATATTTGTTTCATGTGTAGGCCTGTATATATGCATTAACAGTGTTCTTAAACTGAAAATAATTAAACTTACCTTTTTAATGTGAAGTTGCCCAAACTTGAAATAATTTGTAAAATAAATTGTGATCTCCCAGGGAACCCCTAGTGACCTCTTGCAGAACCCTGGTTGAGAAACCTTGGTTTGGACAATGTGTCATACAGAGAGTCTTCTCCAAATATGTGGGTGTACAATGTCCATGCTAGCTAAGGATGACTGAGTTTGTAACCCACATAACTGGAGAGGGCACCAGACTGGGGAAAACTGATTTAGAGGATTCTTGGGAGTGGAAAACAACTTGGTAACTGTGCTGTTCTTTCTGATTAGAGAGCTAAGAGTGCAGCAACAATAGGAAAAACAACAAGATCAGCAGAGCATAAACTAGGCCCCTGACTTGAAGCAGAAGTATTGCTCCACTACACAATTGAATGGGTTTCCTGTGGCTGGCAATATAAGCTAGCATCTGGCAATGCAAGCCTGCGATAGGAAGAGAGAACTTCTCTCATAGAAGACGGAGGGGGGGAATAGAAACAACCACAAACACAGAAGAGCAACTTTCTAAATCTTGTCCTGTAGTCTCTCCTAGGGGCTATCATGTCTTTCTCAGCTACTGAACACAGAGCTGAGGCTTCATCAAAACTTCTTTGAATAAGAAAGAAATCCACTGGAATTTCTCCAAACAATCAGACTCAAAGAGAAACAAATTCTGTTTTAATAGGAAAAAAAGGGGCAGTGGGCTACTCAGAGTGAAAGCTGATTTCTTTCTAAACCACGGAAATTAAGTACTTTGGTTTCTGCTGTAAAATTGGGCCAACCATACTGCTTTCCTTTTTTAAAGGGTGATAAATATGAAAACAAGAAGTGAAACAGCACAGATACCTGCCACCCCTGCTAACCAAGCAGCCCCCTCCAGGGCTAACTTTGCTGCCTGTCCAACAGAAGTCACCCTGCGCTCTTGAGATAGGCGTGTTTTGCGACATGGCTCCAAATGATACCAAGCCTGGTGAGAATCTCCTCGTTTGATGATTTAAGCACACAAAGGTCCACATTTCACTGCAATCTGATCTCATATTTAAGTCCCAGGCAAACTGCCACTGAGAGGAAGTGATAAAGAGAACTTCCTGCACAAAACTGCCTGAGATAACACTTTCCATCGGCTGTGAAAAAGAAAAAAGAAGAGCAGAGAGAAAGACACACAAATTGCCACAGAACTAAAAAGGAACTCTGTAATAGATGACCTCTTGGGCTTCACGTGGCTGTTGCAAAAACTCAAGAGAATGCATGTTATTTTCATTGGAAAAAGGAAGCCCTGTTCTCCTTTGACATACTGTAACCCACAAGCAAGGGACTGAAAACGTCCCATGTCAAACATACGGAGGCAAAGTGTGGGGGACAGCGGTTTGATACTCGGATTCAGCCAGCATCAAACAAACTCTGGGTTGGAAAGAAAAAGGGGGCAAGAATTTCCCCATAGTGTTTCCTTTATTATCTCTGTTGACATGCCATTTTTTGACCAGACAGCCATCAAAAACTAATAGGAGATAAAATATTCAGAATGCAGCCACTAGGATTATGTGTAAAATCTGAGAATCAAATTATATTATTCCAGTCCTTCATTTGATATATCAACTTGTTTCTAGGCTCAATACAAGATGCTGTATTTTTTTAAAAATTGAACCCCTAATGATTTAAAACCAGAATATTTCAATAACTGTGTGTTGCAGTTTGACAACCAAACCACTTCTCTATGTTCCTTTGCTTCTGAACATGAAAAGCCCATAAGGACTTTTTATAATGTCATATATAATAGAATAGCTTCCTAGAAAGGTATGTCTGGCCTCATAACAGCTCATTTCTAGACAGAGAATGAAAACTATTGTTCCAACTAACTTCTTAAGATTATTTGCTGATTGAAATGTTTGCTTGAAACAGCTGCCATTGGTTATTTTTATATTTATTTTTTAAACATTATTTAGAATTGTACCCCCTCCCTCAAATGCATTACAGGACTGTACTACAATAAAATATTAGTCTCTCCATAAAATAATTAACAATCTAAAAATAGCAATACCCCAGTAACTAATCAGCAACATTCAAAAAGCTAGCTGCCCCAAATCCAGTTATTATATAGTCACTTCCCACTTCCCCGGCTGGCCTCAATTACAGTGGTGCAATGTCTAAACTTCCTTAAAGAAATAAATAATCAAATAGGTGGGTTAGCCTTTCCATAAGCCTAACGTCCCTATCTAGTTTTTCAAAATGGAAAAAAAAAAACTAGATTCACACAGCAAAGAGAAAATTAGATGGGTCTAAGGTGAATTATTGGATGAATATAACAAGTCATGGAAGTCACATGGCATCATCCAAAGTTTAACTTTTTTCAGGCTTTATCATTGGTTGCCTAGAAGGCCCTGTTAGTTGGCCATTCCAGCTGAGAGGAGGTTACCATGCACATTCTTCTTGTTTACCGATTGAAGTGTTTCTCAGCCTTGGGAACTTTAAGATATGTGGACTTCAACTCCCAGAATTCCCCAGCCACCATTCTGGGAGTTGAAGTCCACACATCTTAAATGTGCCAAGGTTGAGAAACATTGACTTATTGTTTATCCCAATAATTAAGACATTCTGATTGAAATAACGCAATGTATCCATTTACTGTTTTCCCTACTTACGGACCAGTTTAGCTTGCAGTGAAATAATCACAATCAGGTTTGCTATTAGTCAGAGAAAATTCCAAGCTTGTTTTTACAGGCAGCGGAAATGTTGATGAGTTAATTCACAGGCCTTCCCAGTCAATAATACAATAGCCCTTACTCACTTGGATTAAAATTAAAGGCATTACCAAGGGCGGGGAGTGGGGAGCAACGAAGGAATTGCAGAGGGAAGTTCTGTTTACTTCACCATCTGTTGAATCGAGTCCAACTATCTGTATGAAGCTAACAGTACCTTTCCATTGCCTGTAAATGCTTGGAGTAACTACCAAGGATGATGAATGCATTTGGTTTGTGAAAAATTGAGGAAGAAACCCATGCAGTGTTCTTAGTATGGATACAATTGGAAGGCCATGTAATCTTATAATGGCTTTTGAGTGCTTTGCTTGACTCTGAATTGCATACTGCTTTCTTTGTCTGCAAAACAACAATCCTGGTTAAGAGACAGTGTTAAGAACAAGGATTCTTTCCCCTATAAGTTGGTGCACAGACAGAGCTCTCTGCATCAGAAACTTCTACTTAAGCAAACAAATCCAGTTGAAGTACTGCTAAGAAAACACACTGTAGCTCCAAAAGCTTTTTTACAGTAGAGAAGAAAAGGGCTGTGGTTTTAAATTAAGGAAGTGCATCAAAGGCCTTCCTTGGCCTTTCCTCGTGCTTCTTGTTACGTTAGTTATGTCACCTACAGGCCAGTGGTAAACCACATGCTTTGCATGCTTTAGGCCCCCAGTTACTATCTGTGGCATCTTCTGTTTAAAGGATGCCAGGTAAGAACAAGAAAGATCCTTAAAGATTAAGAAACAGAATTTGGGCTCATTAGATGCTAAAGTGTCATTCTCAGAAGGCAAGTAAATTCATAGGTGCTGCAGGGCAAAGCTTATTCAGTTACTATGTTTTGTTTTGTTTTTTTCTGGGGTGTTTTTACAGTTTTCTTAAGAAGCCCAGGGAGGCACACATGTTCTTTCTCTCCTCCAATTTTATCCTCACAATATTCCTGTGAGACCTGCTTGGCTGAGCCATAGTGGCTGGGCTCACACTTGCATGAGTCCAAAATATGACTTGTTTGAACTCAAACACTCGTGTCTTTTACATTTTTTTGCAAAACCAGATAATTGTGATTTATTCACTAACCTGTTGTTGAATCATGACTTAGTATCCTGCATGAACCAGATAGGTGATTGAGTCAAAACCATCTAGTGCAGTGTTTCTTAATCTTAGCCATTTTATGATGTGTGGACTCCAACTCCCAGAATACCCCAGCCCATTGCTGGCTGGGGTATTCTGGGAATTGGAGTCCACACATCTTAAAATGGCTAAGGTTGAGAAACGCTGATTTAGTGAGTTTCCTGGCTGAGAGGGAATTTGAATCTAGATCTACTCATTCCTTGTCCAACATCTTAACCACTACATCACACTACCTTTTAGATGGCCTGGTATCTACCTTACTACTGAATGTGCTTTGCAGAATGCCAGTGAAATGGCACATTTCCTAAACAGTGACACAGTAAAACATCTAACAGTAGAAAGAATGTACATTGCATTTATCCCTGTATACAAAGGTGATTATAATTGTATAAGCCAGCCTTGGGCCAGTCACTCTCTCTCAGCCCAACTCACTTCACAGGGTTGTTATTGTGGGGAAAATAGGAGGAGGAAGGAGTATGAGGTACATTTGCTGCCTTGAGTTATTTATAAAAATAATAAAGGTGGGATAGAAAATAAATACATAAATAAAATAAGACAGTCTTGAGACTTTTACGACCAGCAGTTTTCTCCCCACCCCCTTTTCTTTTGAATGCTCAACAGTTAACCATGCATGTCAAAACCCCCAGCCTGTGAAACTAAATAAAACTAATAACAGAGCCCACAATTGACTTGCACATCCTTTAAAAAGCAGAACCACCTTCCAATGCTCAGGCACACAGAACTCAGGAAAGTTGTTCTGGTTGTAACTTGTGTAGATCTTCTTGACTGAACCCCTTGAAGGTTTCTGCACATGAAGCCTCAAAAGTACTATTTAGAAATCACTGAGGGGATCAGGTACTTTATGACAGATTGTCTGTCATTTGCCTATTATTGTTAACTTCCCCCACCTAAATAAATCTCCTTCAACACTGCATTACTTTGGCCAAGAGCATGATAGTCCCTCAACAATGCAATTGACCCTCATTAATGGTCGCTCACAGATGTACTAATGGACTCCCTTTAATGTTTTTCTTTTTTCTTTTTTCTTTTAAATCTTATCTCCACTCAGGATTTGTTTTGTGAATCCAGTGTCTGGAGTCATTTTTAAGTGCCGCCTGGATAGAGATAGGTGTACCTAAAATGACATTACAAACAAAGGCTAAAGAGGGGGACATCTATATAACAGGATTTCAGGTATGATTCTTTTCTGAATATATGTTGGCAAGCTACCAATATAGATTTCTGCTGACAAAGATTGCAAAATCCATTAATTATTCCTCCATTCTTCAACTGATTTCAACTGATAGGCCAATTTTCCACTAGCCAAACACATTTTATGTAACTATAATTCATTTAAATTTTAGGTATTATCACTTCTTTGTGATTTTAGATGTTATTATACTTATATCATTTTAGTGTCAATTTTATAATTTAAATATAGACTGTACCCTGGAGCTCATCACTGATGTTAGTTAGGTTGTTTTATAAATGTATTTTAACTTTGTCTTAAATTTTATTTCATTTATTATCTATTAAGATAGATTTATATATATTCACTAAGCACTCTGCTTGTACTGGTCTATGACCATAATAAATACATTGCTTCTGAACTGATTTCAATTTTATTTCTCTATATATGCTCAGTGAATGAGGAACAGCATTGTTATTAACAGCTTTTCCACCATGTTATTCAAACCTTAAATAGATGCTGCTGTCTTAGATCCTCCCCAATGTTTCATCTTAGGTGAAAAGGATCCAAGATAGGTCTTCAATGTTACCTGAACTCTGAATTAATTTTTTTACTCAGAGTGTTAAGAAAGCATAGTCATAGGAAGACATTTGGGCTCCACTCATTTACTCACACCAACTTATCAGTAAGAAAGTAGTGTTTCTTATGTGGAGGATACCTTGAGTTAACAACTGGCCATACCCTGGACCAGAGCCATCTGCCATTTAGTGGTGGAATTTTATGAGCAGCTAAAACTTCTACCTGTTCTCAGACCATTAGAAAGCGTTTGCAAAGTGCATTTGTTGAGATTGTCATGGAAGGAATTTACCCTCCAAAGAGAATGGATTTATTTATTATTTATTTATTTAAATAGACTTAAATGCCTACCCATCTAACAAAGGTGAATCTGGGCAGCTAACAAAATTTAAAAACAGTACAGCTAGTGAAATAAATAAAACTAAAGACAAGGACAACAACCAAGGTAATCAGCAACCACCCTACCTGGGCTCAACTAACTTCCTGCCTCCCACGGGGGCCTGGGTAAAGAAAAGAGCCAGGTCTTAGCAGCTTTCGGAAAGGCCAACTGGGTCAGCGCTCACCTAATTTCAGGTGATATGACAGAAAAGGCCCATTTCCTGGATCCAATAAGAAGGCACTCTCTACCTGATGAGCCTGGAATATGCTCCTTCTACCGGATCTCATGGGATGGGTAGAGACAATCAGAGAAAGATGGTCCATCAAGTAAACTGGCCCTGTGCCACAAAGAGCTTTGTAGGTGACAATTAACACCTTGAATTACATCTAGAAGCCTACTGAGAATCAGTGCAGCTATATCTAAGAGAGCCAGTTTGGTGTAATGGTTAGGGTAGCAGGCTAGAACTGGGAGACTGTGAGTTCTAATCCCGCCTTATGCACAAAGCCAGTTGGGTGACCTTGGGCCAGTCACTCTCTCTAAGCCCTAGGAAGGAGGCAAAGGCAAACCATTATGGAAATCTTGCCAAAAAAACTGTAGGTACTTGTCCAGGCAGTCACCAGGGGTCAACACTGACTTGAAGGCACACATGCAGTTCTATCTGGATTGCAGCAGCTTGTAGACACCAACATGACCAAGAGAACAATCTGCTGGATATTTGGTCTTCATTTATAGATATTTTGATTTAATCACACATCCATCTTGATTAGTCATCATTTTCTATTAGATGTAATCCGCAGGCTTATCTAGCTCATGTTGAAAACATTCAAACGTACTTTTTATCTGCTATATTTCCAACTTTCAACCATTTTTCTCATTTGGTATGTTTCCCCCACTCTCAAATCTTGCCTATCCTGTTATCATTACCACCATTATTACTACAATTTCGGGCAGAAATTTCTACATGTTTTTGTAATCTGTATTACTGGAAAACAAAAATACAACATAGCAATGCAGTTTTTACACTAGACGAAAACAGATCAGTAAACACAAGTAACTAGAAGAAATGAATGATTTACTGTAAAATTCTTCTTAACCTGGCAGACTGCTATGTTCTAGATAATCAATGAGTCAGTTGCGTGATATTAGAGAAAATAGTCCTGGGTAGAAGCTTGGCTAGAAATAGCAAATATGTGTACATTGGGACAGTCTAGGACATTTTTACAGTTATCTAATCAGAATGAATTGCAATCATTCAAGTCAAACCTGAACTTTAGCCTCTGTGAAAATGCAAGGACAGTCCACCTTTTCTCTTTTACAGAG
Organism: Candoia aspera; assembly: GCF_035149785.1. Classification (NCBI taxonomy): domain Eukaryota; kingdom Metazoa; phylum Chordata; class Lepidosauria; order Squamata; family Candoiidae; genus Candoia; species Candoia aspera. Next base: position 72,772,999 of record NC_086158.1, on the reverse strand, counting down.
TTATTTCTCCTAAAATCAATTGCATTCCTTTTAAATGTGTAAAGGAATTTTTTCTACTTTTTTCCCCAACTACTGTTTAACATACAGTGCTGTATAAACTGTAAAATACTGTTCACATATTGATTAAATGAAGGTAGAGGTACAGGTATTATGCAGCAGACAGAGAATTCAGGGCGGACGGGAGATCACCCTGAAAATGTACCCTGTTGATATTTATTAATTTATTTTTGGACAATCCATTTGGCTTGGATCCAATGTTATTTGGTTTTTTAATATTGATGAAAGAAAGTTTTACTAACTTAAACACGCCTGTCTTAATGGTGTAATCTTTTTCATGTGTGATTGCAAAGCAAGTTCCACTAAGTTAACCCTAAGTAAAAATCAGATTTACAGCCTTTGTTGATATTCTGTTAAGGATGATACAACTACTACAGCAGTTTTTCCTGTGATCAAAAGATTATAATATTCTCAGTTATAAATATCAGGCTAGAGTACTGTCCTGTATCACGGAGGGGAGAATACATGCTGATGATGGCACATCATATATAATTAAATAATCTCCATATATGCTCATCTCACCAGACCAGATCTGGTAGGGTCTATTTGTGATGGTGCCCAACTGTTGATTTAAAAAGTTTATTTTGATAGGCAATGAATGCCTTAATCAATTATAAAAGCTTGCTTGTTTTCATTTTCTTTTAGGAACATTCTTTGGCTGTTGCGTCTCCGTTCTATGTTTTGTTATTAGTCACATTTTGGTCCACCTGTTGATAATACAAAAAGATGGAATAAAATATTACTGTACATCAACTGGCTGAAGAGGAAGTTAGCCAGCATTAGGCATTACTGCTTTTAGATAGAGCAATGTGGAAAAAGTATACTATCAGCACTGGGTAACACTTGGCAATGAAAGTTGTTTTTACTATTGCAATATTTATTAACTCTGAAGGCCTCATCCTGGCCAGTCCTGCTGTTCCCCATTATATCCAGTTGACATTTATCCTGCTCAGTTCCAATTATTTTGTCACTGGATTGCATGTTATAGGAAATTCCTGTTAAAATGGCAGAATTACCTTTGAGTATTCATGATAATGCATTTCCAATGACAAGCATCATTATATTACTATCAAAACTAAAGAATGATCAACATTTATATTTTTGAAAGGAACAACCTTGGGTTATTTATTTCAAAGATGTATCCCACTGGAACAGCATGGCTGGCTGGGGAATTCTGGGAATTGAAGTCCACACATCTTCAAGTTCCCAGGGTTGAGAACCACTGATCTAGATATTAGTGGTTTGTTAGCTGGAGGTGGAAGAGCTAAAGGGATTTAAATCTAGGATAAGCAAACATTACGGGCAAGCATCTATATCAGGCTTTCTCAACTTTTTGACCCTGGAGGAACCCTTGAAATATTTTGCAGGCCTCAGGGAACCGCTCATGACCTCTCGTGGAATCCTAGGGTTCCACAGAACCCTGGTTGAGAAACCCTGATCTATATGATCACACATATAGTAATAAATAGCACAAGAAGTTAATCCAGCAACTATATGCACAGGATTGTCCTTTCTGTACTTCAGAAAGGATCCCTTGACAACCAAAGGTTCCATTTTATTGTTCCAGTTTGGGGTAAGGTCTTTGAGGGCCACAGTGACATCACCAGAGAAAGCTGAAGTTACTCTATAAAAGTAGAATAGGATGCTAGACTGTGTAAAATTCGCCATACAGATGACTGCTAGATGGCAGAAGTTTCTGAAAACAACTGCTTCCATCTAGTGGTAGTCCAGATTTTTGCAGCCCACATCTAGTTGATTTAATCTTTTGCAACTAAGTTTTAAAGGGTGCCCTCAATTTAGGATAAGAGATATAATGCAAATTATTATGAGCTGGGGTTTTTTAATTGACATTTGAAGCTTGAAGTTCTGTATTATAGTGGATCCTGATTATTACAGACTACAAAACTGATCCTAAAGTAGAAAATTGTTGTTTTGGTAACTTTGAGTCAGTTGTTTTAGTGTTTGGCAACTTCCTGGACTAGTCCCTGCAGTTTTCTTGGTGAGATTTCTGATGTGGTTTGCCATTGCCGGCTTCCTATGGCTCAGAGAGACTGATTGGCCCAAGATCACCCAGCCGGCTTTGTGCCTAAGGCAGGACTAGAACTCATAGTCTCACTGTTTCTAGTCTGATGCCTTAACCCAGGGTTTCTTAACCAGGGTTCTGTGGAACCCTAGGATTCTGTGAGAGGTCACTAGGGGTTCCCTGGGAGATCACAATTTATTTTAAAAATTATTTCAAATTTGGGCAACTTAATGCTAAAGAGGTAAGCTTCATTCTTTTAGGTTAAGAACACTGTTAATGCATATATACAGGCCTACACATAAAACAAATATAATAATTGTGTAACTTCTGGCCTATGTTTGAGCCTGAATGTACAGGGGTTCCCCAAGGCCTGAAAAATATTTCAAGGGTTCCTCCAAGGTCAAAGGCTGAGAAAGGTGGCCTTAACCACGACACCAAACTGGCTCTCTAAAGTAGAAAGTAGCCTTCATTAAAACCAAGAATTGCAGCAATTGTTGGAGATGTGGTTCTTAAAATTCAACATTGTCCACATGCCTGTGTGTTATGGTGAGTCCTTAGAAAATAGTGATTTCAATTAATTGTATTGATTTTGTTCTAGAAGACTAATGCTTTTTTCAGACACATTGTTTTGAATCACATACCAATGGCTTGGAAACTAACAGGATGGACAGGAGAAATGTGAACTTTCACAATCTGTACATAAAAATGATACTATAAGGTTGAAAGAACACTCATTCTACTTTACTTATACAATGGTTTGAAGAATGTGACTCTTTTTCTATACTTCAGCAACTATTTTACTGGCGGAGCACATAACTGCAGGACTATTTAGAAATGTAGACAGCATAAAGGAGTTCGTATATTTTATTTGCCATGCTTTTCCTATTGTTAAGCATATTGACTAAAATGTTAATACTGATATTATACAACATGGCAAAAATTAAAACAAAATCAAGAACATGTCAAACGTTATAAGAAAGCTTTTGAGCTCCCCAGATTCAGGATAAATGGGATTTTAAGTAACTTGCTTGGGACAGTTTAGATATGAGCAGTTTTTTGAGACTGGGGGAGCAACTGTGGAAGGCGGTCAAAATAATCAAGATGGCGGCTAAGGGCATGACTGTGCAATAGAAACCATGCACATTTTTTACATGTGTTGCAACATATGTAAAAAAGGGGAGGGGCTCTGTGACATGATTGTGGCAGCCATCTTGATTTTTTGACACTCCCCCCACAGATACCTCTGGTGTCTAGTTTTTTTTTAAAAAAATGTGGGTTGCCAAGGGCCACAGGGGTGTGTAATGGTGACCAGATGATGTCACAGGGGATGGGGACAAGGCCATATTTTTCACATCTTTTAAATTTTATCTTTGGGAACTTTTAAAAATAACATGTGCATTAAGTATAACAGAGACATGATGCGTGTATTTTATTGCTTACTTTAAAAATGGAATATAGAAAATTACACCCCTTTTATTTAGCAGTTGGATGTTCGGTTTCAGTGGTAAGGTCATAGGGACTCCAAGGACTGTAAAAAGTGGTATATATCTCTGAAGTAAAGACCTTCCTGAGTAAATTTTCCACACGTTACAGTAACTATGGGAGCTGTAAAATAGACAAGCTATATATCAAAAGGACAAAAAATAAGGTGGGTGATAAAATGGCTGTGATCCTTCCCTCCACTAGTGAAGGAAGACAAAAGTTACTTAAATCACAAATACAGGCCATTACTCACCTCTGTGTCTGAGAGACATATTCAATGAAGCATTAAGCTTCACATCTTCAACACTTTGACAAACACTGGCTAATTGACTAGTAGAAGCTGTGTTGAGTCAAATATTTAGTTTTGCATTAAATGTGTTTCCAACATTAGGACATTTCCTCTTGATTAAAACAGCTAAAATGTGGCTTTTCTGCTCCATTTCTCACATCTCATTAATGCTCAGCATCGACTCATTTTCTAACAACATTACAAATGTATCAGCAAACAGGCATAAAGAGGAACTAACCAAGACCAGCATGATTAATTCATATTTCTCCATTTGCAAAGAGTGTGCTAATATGGTATAAGTGAGGCTATTTGCAGACACTTGCCTGAGCTGTAAACAGTTAAGTCCTCTGATTGCTTAAATAAACAGACATCTAGGTTTGGAGATAAGTACTACCAAAGGACATACTGTAAGTAATTTAATTTCAAGCTCATTAGGAGTTAAAAGGCGATCTGCTGCTTCATTTAAAGTCAGTATTGGCAAAGCAATTATATCAGCATCATCCAATATGGTTCTGAATAGCCTTTACTAGTCAAGGAAATTTTGTTAAAGATGAAAGACAATAGAAAGATGTCCAGTATGTATCCAAAAAGGAAATGGGATGTTGTAATACTTTGCCAAATATGTTTACAAGTGCAAAACAACTCTATTTAGTCTCTGCTAGTTTCTACAAACTATAAAACACCCTGAGCTTGATGGAAAAGAAATACAGGTAGTCCTTGGTTAACAACCACTCATTCAGCGACTGTTCAAAGTTACAAAAGCACTGAACAAGTGGTACTTATGACCGGTCCTCGAAGTTCCAGCTGTCCCAGCACCCCCACAGTCAAGTGATCGCGATTTGGGTGTTTGGCAACCAGCTCGCACTTACGACGGTTGCAGCGTCCCACATCACGGGATCGCCATTTGCGACCTTCCCTGCTGCTTCCCACAGACAAAGTCAATGGGGAAGCCGGCAGGGAAGGTCGCAAGTTGCTCTGATCAGTCTCCTACACCTTGCAGCAGCCACTCCAAACCCCGCCATGCTCACCGGCCCCTCGTGCCCATTCACGTGCCCCCCGCACCAGCCACCCCAAGCCCTGCTGCACCTGCGCCGTGTTGCACCCTTCCCTCACACATCCCCCCACACTCTGTAGCCACCACCCCAAGCCCTGCTATGGTCATATTGAGCTGGCCACCCTCACGCCCTCCCTGCTCCCCGCTCCCCAGCAGCAGCCACTTATCTGCCTGCCAGCCTGCTTGCGAGCTGCCTGGGACCTGCAACTTCCTGCCAGCTTCCCCTCTGACTTTGGTTGTTGGAAGCTGGCAGGAAGTTGCAAGGAGGTCCTCATTAACAACCCATGAACCTCGCTTAACAATGGCAATGGGGACTGCTGAGAGTGCTATTGCTAAGGGATGCGGTCACATGATATCACGCTTTATGACCGCATTGCTTAGTGACAGAAATTCCAGTCCCAATTACGGTTGTTAACCGAGGACTAGAGAAAAGGAAAAGGAAAACTAATGGGTAAGCCAAGTTATAAGCCAAATTTGGATGATGGTCACAGCAGGCCCAAAATGGCTGGATTCAATAACATGTTAAGGCTAAAGTATGGCTTGCTAGCTTGTGAGTCACTCCATTATGCAAATCCAGGCAGTGCAATTATAGTTCCATGTGTTATGCAAACCTAGACAATTGAGATCATTTAGTGTAACCCCATGGTCCAGTTAACCATGGATCACTGAGTTATGCAGCTATCACCATAATGCTTAGCTAGGATTTGCAGACCAAGACTGTTGAACAAGGCATCATTCCAGAGAATTAATGTTAAACCAAAACCAAACAGGGAATGTTTGGACTTGGTTTGGGGTGGCAATCAGGCCAAGACCTGCAGAACTTAGAAATGTAGAACTTTCCATTCCAATGTACATATTCCCTCCAGCCAAACTTTTCCATTTTTTTTCTATCTATATTGGTTTCATCCTTCCTTTCTTTCTTTCCTTTTTTTTCTTTTCTTTTTTTGCTGGGGGGTGTGTTAAGTACATGGCCTTGCAAGTCTAAGAGAAATTGGAACATATAATAGCAACACAGAGAAAAGGCGAACTGGGGCTAAAAAAGAGAGCCACATCCACAGATGGTGTGGGGGCTTCCATGGGGCTTGGGAACCTGTATCTTTACCTTTCTGCTCCACTCTTGCTCCAAAGGAAGTTATGCAAGTGCAGTTTAGCAGAATTCCTCTGGGGTTGTGGAGGTAGCTTCACGCTGGTGAGCGCATCCCCCCTGTCCTGCCTTTATTCTAATAGGGTTTCCTTCCACTTCCCTGAAGTGAAAATGCCAGTTGTCTTGCCCCCTTTCCTTCCCAACTCAAACTTCAGGAATGTTCAGAGTTCCCTGCCCAGTCATCTTGTTCCCTACTTGCTGCAAAAGAAAACACAATGAAGAAACAAAGATGATGGGGGTAGGCATTGCCTAGAGCCCTATTTTCCCAATCCCTTATTGACCAGCTAGACAGCCTTTCTTTCCTGTTCCTTCCTCGTTCACTGAAGCCCAACCAGGAGGACCTTTCTGAAGTGATGCAAAAGGGTTACACTAAGTACAAGGAGGAAGGCCAATTGCAATGTGGAGATGTCCTAGGTCTGATGAGGAAACACTGAGGAAACTGGTTTGGCTTGAGAAGACATGGGGAGTGGAATTTCATCAACATATTTCAACTACCAGGAAGGATATTATACAGAAAGAAGCCCTTTATTCTCCCAGAATGTAGGATATGGAATAAGGTGGGCATGTTACAGGAAGGCAGGTTCTGGCTGAATGTTAGACTTTCTAAGAACAGTTTAACAATGAAACTATTTATCTAGAGAAATTGTAGACACCCCTTCATTGTGTTGACTGTGTTCTCATAATATGATTAACACAATGTGCTAAACTTGGATTTAATTGTTGGGTTTGTTTTTGTTCTTTATCGTGCTTTGTGAACACAACTCAGCCATTCAGGTATAAACATGGGGGTTAAATAATGAAATGTGTGTCATGTTGCAAAACATGCAACTTGCATGCTTCCATCAGGCCTCAGGATGCAAGTAAGTAAGGCAGGATTTGTGTCATGATATCATCATACATGTGATATCTTGGATGCTATGGATGCCTGTGGTAGAAAAGGTACGATAGACATTTGTCAGGGATGACTTTGCCTGATTTGTCCCTTTCAACCCTATGATGCTACATTAAGAACAGTAGAGAGAATAATTATATGAGGGCTGTAGCTGAGGAATATAGAACCTGCTGTGCATGTAGAACCTGCACTGATTTCTCCAAATACGACTGGCACAATTCCTTCCTGAAACCTTGAGAATGATCTGGTTCACTTAAGCCAACCTTTCTCAACCTTTTGACCCTGGAGGAATCCTTGAAATATTTTTCAGGCCTCAGGGAACTCCTGCACGTTCAGGCTCAAATATAGGCCAGAAATTACAAAATTACTATATTTGTTTCATGTGTAGGCCTGTATATATGTATTAATGGTGTTCTTAAACTAAAAATAAAGAATGAAACTTACCTCTTTAGTGTGAAGTTGCCTGAATTTGAAATAATTTCTTAAACTGTGAGATCCCAGGGAACCCCTAGTGACCTTTCACAGAACCCTAGGGTTCCACAGAACCCTGGTTGAGAAACCTTGACTTAAGCTATCATATGGCTGTTTGATTTTGGCTTCATATGTTGATTGAACCCAGATAGGCTGAGTTCGTACATCATCTAAGCCCATCTTTGTACAAAAAACTAAATCATGGTTTATGAATAAAATGTCTGATGTACAAGCTAAACCAAAAGCCAAACAAGCCACCGTATGGCTTAGAGCAATAGGTTAGGATACATTTGAGGGGGTGGGGGGAAACAGGGAGTCTGTCCAAGTTACCCTGGTGTTCCAAAAGGGGGGGGGAAAGACCTCCCCTGCTCTCTTTCCAGTGTCCTGGAATTTTTCCAGGGGAATTTCATGGAAATAGAAGCCACAAAACATAATATTCTTACTCAGCTCCTATTTCTGTCAGTGGGACTGTACAATGAAATATCTTTATTAATTAAAAGGTGTCCATCCCAGCTTTCTTTCAACCTGTTGCAGCCCTACTGCTGTTCACTTGCTCTGTTGGTAGGATCCCTACCATATTTAGCTTTCACTCTCCATGCCAATTTTGTGGGTATCAATTGAAGAAGAGCATAATGAAGGTTGTCACAACAGGTGAAAGAAACATAGCCAATCTTGGCTGGTTTCATTTAATCCAAAACTCCACAGGATCAGGTCTCATAGTGCTTGGACGGAAGGCTATCAGGATATCCCAGGATATCCCAGGATAATGGGCTAGGCTGAAAAATTTTTAAAAAAAAACACCACATAGCAATGCAGTGATAAACATCTTTCATACAGTTGGCAAGAAAACTACATGGATGTATTAATATTGTCCCAAGCAGTCAAGTTAGACTGAAGGAAAATTGCTTTTTTATTATCAAGGCCTACTACTACAGATTAAAGGGGAATATAACATAATAACTCAATTGGCCTCCTTTCTGGCTGGCAAACTGTGATCATTAGGAATATCCCACATGCTTAATGAGCAAAGCTGTTTATGCTTGCAATTCACCATTAATCAGATAATTATCCTAACGTGCTAAAAGAAATATAACAACAAAGCACAGCTGTTTCAACTAGAACAGTGTTTTAGTGAATGTTAAAGACTTAATGAGAGCAGATAATTGAGTAGCAAAGCTTTAAATAAAATCTCAACCTTCAGTTTAACAATCAACAGTTCTGTATTTAATGTAACCACTTTACCCCTTCCAGGTATCTGCTATTAACCCTCTTTGTGGGAAACCGTTGTCTAAGAAACCACTTCCTCCATGCTTTTAAACCAACACTCAGGGTTCATTTTGAAAGCATTTGTTCAATTAATCTGGTGTAATTTGCAAATAATGGAATGCAGATTCCACAAACAACTAAGGAAAAATAAGACTTCAGTCCACAAGGTGGTTAACATCTCTATTTAACTATTCATTACATGGTCCTAGTGCAATTGACAAATAATTTTTTATCCTTTAGGCCAAAGTGTTCTTAGATAAAGTTTGCAATGTTGCCAAAAAGTTACAGGCGAACAAAGGCAAATGTGTACCATTTTATTTGTGAAATTAGTGAACAGGTTGCCTAACTCAACACAATAATCTTAAATTGCCAAAATCATTTGTTGTTACTCACTACACCATTAATGGTTTAATCAATCAGATAGACTTACATTATTTTGTTCTTTTCTCTTGATGATTAGGAATTAAGAAATATCAGTTCTTGCAGATAATGTTATCTGTGCTGAACTTGGCAAGTCTCACACTATAAAATCAAAGTAAAGAACACAGGAGACTGCAAATTAATGACTATGAAAGTCAATGAAAGAGATGTAATAGTAATAATAATATCAGATTATTCCATGTTTATCCCATCTTTCTTCTGCCATTGGATGCCAGATAGACCCAAAGTTATATCTCCATTGTAGCATCATGGATGTTGCAAACCACTAAGTATTTATTCAATGAAAGAAACAGCTGTAAGATCCCAACTGATGGCTCTCCAGACTCTCTGAGAAAACTTCCAGCATGAGCTGCATCTATAATGATTAAAACCAAACTCACTTATGGCTCTTCCTCATCACCATGTTAAGGTGAATTTCTCCAGTCCTTGAGTTAGCAGAAAAGTATTGATTAATTTGCTCTTTCTCAACACCCAAGCTTGATTCTGACTCAGCTACAAAGCCAAGGAGCAGGACTGTCTTTACAGTTGAAAGTGGAACAAATTAAAGACAGTGACTGGTGGATTTCCATGGCAGCATTCTCCCTCCCACAGCACTGCCATCTATGGGGAAAACCACCATTAATTACTGTCCTTAATATGTGTAGGAACAATTTTAGGCAATGGGGGAAGTAGAATGCCTGGGAAGTAGGATGCTGATGTCTTTCAGATTGCTCATGTGACCGAGCAGCAGCATGAATATAACACTCAGGCTGTGTCTGAGCTCAGGTCTGTCAGTCTTTTGGAAGACCAGTATCATTTTTGTGTACTCCATGAGATACTTCCAGGTACTACTACAGAGTGCCCACTTATGCTAAGAATGCCATTCTCTTGCAGCACTTAACAATTTGGGTAGCTATTTTGGAACTGAGGTGAAATTGACAAGAGTTCTGTTTCCTTTCTATCTGTGTGACAGGTCACAAGCTCAGCCAAGAGGTTAGGCAGAAAAGAGGCTTCTGATGCTCCTCAGAACCCTGTTGCTCTTTAAATGGTCCCATGAGGTATTTCTGAACATAGGTGCACTAGTCTTCTGAGACCAGTGGGGCTAAATCCAAAAGTATCCTGGGTGATAGGTTGGTGGAGCAAAGACTGCTAGAGATGAAGCAGGAGGAGCTCTCTGGAAATGCTGTAGCAGCTTATGCTGGCCTTACCCTGCTCTCTCCTATGTCTCATAGACCTCTCAGTTGGGATATATCGGGACACAGAAATACCGGTCTTCCAAAAGACTGACAGACCTGAGCTCAGATATAGCCTGTCATATTTTCATTTCAAAGAATTCCTAGGAGGCCTATATGGAGTCCAAGGGCATTTTTTGAAATACAAATTTGGGGGAGGGGGTGCTGCTTTACTGTGCAAAATGCTGTGTTTTTCCATTAAAAAAAAAATTAGGCGAGGCATGAAGCCTGAAAGATACTGAGAGAGAGATCTATGGCATGAGTGCTCACTGGGACCATGTTGATATTGGAAGTCCTGGCAAATTCAGCATGCCTTATTAGCATATGGATGGTTGCTCTAGGATGCTAACTCTCCGTGCTGTTGAGGAAACTTTTGTTGCCACTCTCACTTCCTCTTCTTCTCTCTCTCTTCCTCCTTCACCATCAGAGAAGAAGCATGTTTTTCTTCTCTCTCCATCTTGGGCCTAAAGCCATGTGCCTAGCCCTTTCTTCCATGCAGCTCTTAGCAGCTATAGGGCTAAGAGATCACTTAGTTAAAGAACGGAAGAAATAAGAAACATCCAAAGATGGATGTAACTGAACCAAGAATAAAAGTCAGTAAGACTCTTTTTACTTTACGTTTGAACCTACTATGTCTAAGCATGTAATTCTTTGTGCTTGGGAGGGCTGAGTGTGTAAGATCAATAACCTGTGTTTCTCTGACGTGCTCATTAAAGCTATCTAAGATAATATTCTTTTTCTGTGCACAGCTCCTCCACTGTGTTAAACTCTGCTCCAATTCTGTGGTCCTAGCTGTCCACCAACTGGCTTCAGATGAGGACTCTTGCAACAATAGATACCAAGAGGCACCATGCTGAGGACTCCCTGTAGTAAAACATCCTAGTCAAATCTTGTCTCTATATTTTAAACTAGTTGCAGTTCTAAATTGTCATCAAGCATTTCAGCACATTACACTGGAATATAGAAAACAACAGGCTTGTCTTGTCTCTCTTTTTAAGTTGCACTTAAAAACTGCTATTGGCTAAGACTTTCTAAGGTCACAGCAAGTTTTACCAGCCTCAGGCCAGGCACATGGATAATAACTAAGTCTTTTATTCCAGATCCTGAGTTTAGGAGTAAAACAGCACCACAATAGGTTAATTAGTACTTCACTGGTTTGCCTGGTCTAAGAGCTTTGTACCAGAAGTGGACTTACTCTTCATATGTTAGGGTAATTTGTATACCTTTGAAGAATCAAACCACTGTTGTATTAATATAGATCCTGAACTGGAATAAAAATGAGGAACTCCCAGGGTAAGAGATGTTTTGAGTTAAAACTGCCATATGAAGGAAATACTTAACATTTATGTGTCTGTTGAGAAATCACACAACTTTTCACATGTCAAAGATGGTCTCAATGAAATTCATTCTGGTCTTTCCATTGCCCTCCAAATTCCATGCCTGGCATTTGGGTCTGGCTGAATTGTTAACAGTTTTCAAAAGTGGGTGTTGTTTAAGGAGTCAAAGTACACTATCCAAAAAATCAATATCCTATTAGGCTAGAAAGAGTTCTGACTATCAAAGGACAATGAACCTAATGGCTAAAAATATAAGGACCTGACCCAGAAGATTAATCACACACTGTCAACCTGAAATTGGTGCAATTCTTCCAATCATTAACATTTTGCTTGCAAAAATGTTCCTTGCTGTTTGTTTTCCTGCCAAATGATAATCGTTTTCAAGTTGAATCTCCTGATTAAATGAGTTTGAAAACAAGATGGGAGGTATACCCTAAAGACTGTCTATGCCAATTCAATCAAAACCCAGCAATATGCTTCCCTAAGAAAGCAAAGCAGACCATTAAGAAAAATAGATGATGGTTAGATATGGAACTGGAGTTCTAGATGTTCGAGTTTGAATAACTGCAGAAGATTAATTCACATTAATATCAATAGGTTCAGTAAGATGAAATCTCTTTCATGTTAGAAACAGTATGGACAGGCTGGAATCTACATTTGACTTATAGTAGAAATGGCCCAAGAAATAAAATAAAGATGGGATGGTGTTCAACTAGAATTCCCATATCCAACGCTATGAGCCTAACCCTGCCCCACATTATAAAATGTTAGAACAAGATCCTTCATACATACTTATTTAAAAAAAAAATTCCAGAAGCTGGGGTAGCAAGAAACTTTGACTTACAAAGAATGGAGGCCCAAAGTGTAGATTATTATGTCAGCTGACATTCCAGACTCAAAAAAAGAGGGGAAAAGCACTTCATTTTCTGAAAACACAGACTTAGTTGTACTTAGAATCACTGGAACCCAAGTTAGTCCTCTATGTGGCCTAGGCATCTACCCAGTTATCCACATTACAGAAGAGATGGTTTAGTGGGGAGGTAGAGCTCTAATAGGGGCCTTTGCATGAAAACACAGGATTCTGGATCACTTGGCAACTATCCTTCTGAATGCTCCCACCTGGCAGAAGTTCATGCTGTATGCATGGATGCTTAATGAGGAGGCTAAATCACACATCACATCTACAACATATGATGTTGGAGGCAGACCAGTGCAAGCATGAGCTTATTTCTAGCTTGTATTCTAAAGTGTGAGTTGAATAGGAGTTGTGAAAGTCAAGCGGTACTTCCTTGCCAGTTACTTTCCAAATCTGTATCCCACTCAATTCTCTGCCTTGTCTAACTCGTTACCAGTCATCTGAATGTGGTTTTACTTGGCCTAGACTGCAAACTCCATACAAGGATACTGCTGTTTCTTCTCATGTTCATTACATACCAACTAAAATAATCATCTCTAAAACTAGAACTCCATGTAACTCCAAAAATTAGGCTAGGGATTCTGACAGTTGCAAGCCCATCACTTGTTTATGGAAGGTTGCCATAAATATTTACCTAGGAGTTTGCAATCCTTTATACATATACCTGGCAGTAAATCTCACTGAATTTAGCAGTCCTTACTTCTTGAAATTAGTGCTGTAAATGATTCAATAGCTGTCAGTCATTATGGAAACCTACATTCAAGTTGCCCCTAGATTACAAGTTGTACAGTAGGAAATAACAGTGAATAGACTACTACTATACACATATCATGTTCTGCTCATAGGCTTTCTGAAGGCACCCTTCTGTTTGTTTTCAGGACATTTATTTGGTTAACATCACCTAAGATTAGTGTAACTTCTTTTAATTACTTTGCTTTGAAAGAAGCTATTATTTAGTGCAAGGTGAGGAAATGTGGTTTTATAGCTGTGGTCAGACTTCAGTTCCCATTGGTCTTGCCCACTGTCTGTGTTGGCCGAGACCAAACTCACATCTGCAGAGCACCAGGTTGCTTAGGAAGGTTGATACCCATGATAAATGTAGGCTGTCATTCCAAGCATATAGTTAGAATAACATGGTTCAGATCTCAATTGAGCTTCTCCTCATAATTTTCTGATATGTTTAAATGACTCACCATCCTTAAAGGGCCCTTCAGTTTGAAACCCTATCCAAAGCAATAATGTGAGAATTTCCAAAAGATAGGTTTATTTCCTGCCCAGAAGGACAACACTTTCTCGGAGGAAGGTGGGAGGAAGTGCTAATAAGGTCACATATTACTTGCTCTGCTTGGAAATCTTACATCACTATTACCAAGAACTACAAAAACAGCCGGTCAGAAAGGGAGGAGGAGGAGGTTGCTTCCAGACAGGTCTCCTATTGTGCAAAAGCTTTGCCATATTCATGGAATTTGACTTGGAAGTTGAATGCCAGTTTCTTACATTAGCAACTTTCCCATATTTCCTACCACTCCTTTTTTTAACCTGAACAAAAATGAGGAAAACATGGAGTAGCTGTGTAATGCAAAAGCTACCAGTCTGGACACTCCCACAGATGTGGCTTTGCAATCCCTGGGAAGTAAATCCTCTGAGCAGAAAACCAAGTTGTTCATCACTTAACTCATCTCAATCAATTTAAAACATAGATACAATTTGCTTTGACTATTTCCGTATCTATTCGTACATTAGAATGGCATAACCATGGCTGTCTGTTTATATGTTTATGAGTCTAGACCAGGATTTCTCAACCTTAGCAACTTTAAGATGTCTGGATTCAATTCCCAGAATTCCCCAGCCAGCATGCTGGTTGAAGAATTCTGGGAGTTGAAGTCCAGGTGTCTTAAAGTTGGTCTAGAGCTTGCAGACAACTCTTAGCTAATCAGTACTTGCCTTTTTTGGTTAATATTTGAGCACAGATAACTACCAGCCAATCAAGGATCACTTGCTATCCTTTTAAACCAGACAATATATTAGTGCCTTGTCCTGCCCCCTTAGGTTCCAGCATATTGTTCCTAAAAAGAAACCCAAAGAAACTTTTCCCTCTCCACAAGCAGAAAATAAAACAAATGATTAAAAATCCTCCTCTCCTATACCCCATGTATTTTGAGGTGGGGGGAACCCAACTTGAGGGAAGCAGAGTGGTGGAAGGTCAACTTTTAACAAAATTAAATGCATTAAAAACCCATTCACCATGACAGCAGATGTTGCCTTCCATATCCCTATCACCTGTAATGCTAGTGTCCCAGCAGTTCTGCATTTGGGCACCTCTTCCAAACCGTTCCAGCAGCTCACTATAATAAAGTGTTTCTCAACCTTGGCAACTTTAAAATGTGTGGACTTCAACTCCCAGAATTCCCCAGCCAGCTTTGCTGGGTAGGGAATTCTGGGAGTTGAAGTCCACACATCTTAAAGTTGCCAAGGTTGAGAAATACTGCTATCATGGAAGTTCAGAACTAGGATATGAGCAAGAACTCCCTCCAACAGGAGCACATAGCCCGCATGAAGAACTAGAGAGGATTACAGTTTTGTCTCATTTGCTGGGCTGAACCCATAAAATGAAACTGGTACAAGCGTGTTAAATGCTAGATTATGCATGTTAAATGCTAAATTAAAGAAGGTTCTTGTGCTGCAGTCTACTGTGGCCTGTCCCGATATTTTTGGAGAGTGTTAAATTAAGGAAAAGAGCCAATTGAGTGAAATGGTTAAAAGCACCAGAAGAAACTGGAAGATCATTGAGTTCTAGTCCTGCCTTGGGCATGGAGCCAGCTGGGTGCCTTTGAGCTAGTCACTCTCTCTCAGCCCTAGGAATGAGGCAAGGGCAACCCACTTTTGAAAATGTTGCTGAGAAAACTGCAGGGACTAGTCCAGGCAGCCATCAAGAGTCAACAAAGGCACACAGACAAAAAAATTGAGGAATGCTGATTTACTGAGCCCAAAGCTTGTCTCTCTAAATTCCTTTCTCAAACTCCTTCTATAACTGTTCTATCACCTGATACTTACAAGGGGTCAAGCTAGAACCCAAAACGTGTGCCAGGATTTCTGCTACACACAGAGACAGTAATACATACTTTCCTTTGAACAAACTTGGAAGTCATCTATTACAAATAGTCCATAAAATGTATGGCTGATTTCTTAAGCAATATCACTAATTGCCTGGGGTGGACACTGGCCCAGTTTTATTTCACAGGTTAATCCAAAAGTATCCACTATTATGATTTTCTGTGGCTAAACAATGCAAACATGTAACAACTACACAACAGAAACAGCAGCAGGAGGGATAAAAAAACAGTATTTCTCATCTAACTCTATGACTATGGTCATGTTGTTTATTTGTTTAGTTGCTTCCAACTTTTCGTGACTTCATGGACCAGCCCACGCCACAGCTTCCTGTCGGTCGTCAACACCCCCAGCTCCCCCAGGGACGAGTCCGTCACCTCTAGAATATCATCCATCCACCTTGCCCTTGGTCGGCCCCTCTTCCTTTTGCCCTCCACTCTCCCTAGCATCAGCATCTTCTCCAAGGTGTCCTGTCTTCTCATTATGTGGCCAAAGTATTTCAGTTTTGCCTTTAATATCATTCCCTCAAGTGAGCAGTCTGGCTTGATTTCCTGGAGGATGGACTGGTTTGATCTTCTTGCAGTCCAAGGCACTCTCAGAATTTTCCTCCAACACCAGTTCAAAAGCATCGATCTTCCTTCGCTCAGCCTTCCTTATGGTCCAGCTCTCGCAGCCATATGTTACTACAGGGAACACCATTGCTTTAACTATGCGGACCTTTGTTGTCAGTGTGAGGTCTCTGCTCTTAACTATTTTATCGAGATTTGTCATTGCTCTTCTCCCAAGGATTAAGCGTCTTCTGATTTCCTGACTGCAGTCAGCATCTGCAGTAATCTTTGCACCTAGAAATACAAAGTCTTTCACTGCTTCTACATTTTCTCCCTCTATTTGCCAGTTATCAATCAAGCTGGTTGCCATAATCTTGGTTTTTTTGAGGTTTAGCTGCAAGCCAGCTTTTGCACTTTCTTCTTTCACCTTCATCATAAGGCTCCTCAGTTCCTCTTCGCTTCAAAGCCATCAAAGTGGTATCATCTGCATATCTGAGATTGTTAATGTTTCTTCCAGTGATTTTAACTCCAGTGACTATGGTCATACAACATGCTAAGTTTCTATAGCAAATTAAGAGGAGTAAGTGCATTGTAATCTTACTCCCTATTGCAAGTGGTCCTTTAAGCTGAAAGAGCAGGTGTTGAGTACAAGTCATGATGTCATGCATATCATCTTTGTGCAAATGATAGGAATTATGTCTTCTGCATTATTTGTATGATGATATTGTAATGCACACAATGTCACTTGTCACCTGCAAATGCCCATGGTTGCGAGATTTAATTCAGGTTATACATATCCCATCAACATATTCTTGGTTTGCAGAAATTAGAATCTGAACTAATGACTAGCCTTTATTTCCAATTCCAGTTCTTGCAAACCAACAAATGTGGCTACTCCAAATCCAAACAACACACACGGCCGCAGATAAACCTAGGATCTTGATTAAAGGGTCACCCCTATCCAGAGAGCAGGCAAGATGATGACAGTGTGCACAGCCATGTTGATCTTTTAGAGGCTTGGGATGTTGTGCATAGTCTGTAATCATGGAACATATTGGCTTACAGTTTTTTTGGAGCTACCAAACATAAAACCGTAAGCCTTCAGTTCTTGCCCACACTTTTAGCTCTGCATAATAGATTCCCTTCTGTTGGAAGGTTTATTTTATTCACTGTACAACAGGTACAAAGACACAACAAATGTAGACTTTTTCATGTGATGGACAAAACATTGCTTGACTAAACAAGACTGAATTTTTGCCAGTGTTAGGCAGCTACAGTATTTGGGATGAGGAGGATGTGCATTCCCAAATCAAGCCATGAATCAGAAGTGGGCAAAATTTAAGCAGTGAGGCCACATCTCAGCCTCCCAATTTTTGAGATGACTGCAGGAGGTGGCCCAGTAACAAAATTAATTTTTTCAGCCCCTTTTTTTGGGTTTTGGAGGTGGGCTTAAGGGTAGGAATACAGAGAGGAGGACTCTGAAAATCAAACTGCTCTATTCTTGCTCTTAAAATCCCCTGAACAAAAGAATGGCTTATTTTTTAGCCAATTGGGGTGGGGGGGAATAAGGATGGGATGGGCAGCCTCTGGGAGGCGAACTACCCCTTCTGCTACGCTAACTTCCTCAGATTGCTCAAAACTGTGTTACCGAAATTTGGCAGCCAAATAGCCTAATTTTAGAGCATGATTTCAGAACAGGTTAGTGGGTTAGGAACTTTTTAATAGGGAAAATGGTTTACCTCCTACTCTATTCCCAAACTGTATCTTGGAGAGGGGAAAACTGTACCACTGGAAACTCCTATTCTGCCACCAAATTTCAGCAGTTGCAATCTCAAGGTATGGGATTGCAAAAGGAGTGCTGGGCCCCTACATGCAGTGTTCAGCCAGTGGGGGCCATTTGCAGGCTGCAGGTTCTTTACCTTAGCAACAGAACCATAGTTTAAAAACTGTGGTTCATACAACTCACTGAGCCAGTGAACTGTGAACTTTGGTTCCAAAGCCATATGCAATCTCTTTTGTAGTCCCCTCAGATCAAGATGCCAGAATTCATTGGCATAATTGCCACTGTGTAAATCATGTTTTATGGCTTGGCAGTATCGCTTGGTACAAGACAACCCCTAAATGCGTTTGCCAAAAATTTCTCTCTGACACCTTCCTACCTATCCATAAGATAGTTTGATAATCTTCAACTAGGTAAGGTTTTTGCTTGCGGCCTGCCTGGGAATTCCATCACTGTTAGGTAGAAGTTGAAAAATCATTCCAGAAGAAGGGAATGGTAACCATTTTAGTAACACGGCCTAGAAACCTGCATGGGTGCAGTTAGCAGAATAAAAGTCTACTTGAGGATGCCTTCGTTCTAAGCCAGACTCTCTAAAATGCAGAGCAAATTGGTACAAGCAGGAGAGAGGTAACAAACCATCACTTTACAAAGGCAATCTCATTAAAGTTTTCATGTAGATATTTCTTAGCCTGATGTGAACATGGCTACTTCTGGCCCTCAAAACATAATTAGTAGGCATGTTCTACTTAAACACAACAGATCCTTATATAAAAACGATTAGCAGAACATAAAGGACAAGTAGCCAAATGCATTAATTTTTTTAGTCCTCATCCTTATGAGCATACGGATGCACATATATTCGCATACATATAAGAACATTTTAAAAATGCATTATAATAAATGAACTGTATTCTGAATAGTTTTTAAAAAATGGTCTGCAATTTTATACACATCTGGGAAATAAATCCCACTAAAATATAATGGGGCTTATGTCTGAGTAGACAAGTTTAAGACTGTAATAGTGTTAGTTGTAAAGACAGTGACCTGCTGAAGGTGCACAGTAGTATTTCCATTGTGCTGTCCTCTGCAGCCTTCCTTAATCTGATGCCCATCAGATGTATTGGGCTACAGAAGCAGTTTAGGGACAGTTGTAGCTATAGCCCAACACATCTGGAGGGTAACAGGTTGGGGAAAACGAAGTTAGTGTCTGTTGGTCTCTTGCATTCTTTAGCCATTGTTTACTGAAATCATACAACATGTAAACCACACTATAAAAACCACACTGGCTTTCTTAATGTAACCTTCTAAGCCACAAAAAGCATGTGAATCCAACCAGGATTTTGAACATGCTCCAGTGATCTGGATCATACACATTATAGTATGACTTATACTGTAGATCACACTAAGCTAAAAGGAAACAAACTACATTATGTCTTAGTGAATACAGCCTTCCCATGATTCTCTCTTGTTCCTGACCAAGAATACACAGCAAGAATCATTTCACACATTCTGGATCCATAGTTCATTCTAAGGCATGGTTTTAGCCATGGGTTCTTAAATAAGATACAGTGGCTGGATTTGTATAAAAAACTAACCAACAAACTATGATCTACAAACCAAAAACCCACATTATGACTAAGCATGATGAGTGAACATAACCATAGAGCTCCTCTCTTCCAACCACGGACTTCAATCCCCACAGACTAGTAATGAGCATGGATATTATAGCCCAATACACAGTTCCTTAGACCACTCATATCTCAATCAACCCATTCTCATTGCCAAAAATATGCCAAAATGAAGTTCCTTTTCCTTCTTCCACTATTATTCCTATTATTTAAGAACTTGCTACACACCTAGTAAATGTTTCTTACATTGTTTTCCATACATCAGGGAAGGTTATTTTAATGGAATGCACTATTCCACTCTATTTGACCAAAGAACATTCCCATGCAAAACTTTGGTTTCATTCTGCATTCCACTGCATTTGTGACATCTCTGCAAAAGGGTGCATCCCAAGAACTAAAGTTCTCATTGAGATATCAGAAAGTTCCCTTTTCATGTTTTGTTTCCCTGTTGTGATTTTTTTTCCCCCTGTGGGCTAAGGATCTTCATGTTTAAATTCATGGAGAAGAATGCAGCATTCTGGGGTAGGATATAAAATCAATCCCAATACAAATACAGGAACGCAAATGGGCTCCCTTCCAGTCATGAAAGGATCTATCCTTTATCAAATGGATTGTCCGAATAAACACAATGATAATTATTTACAAAGTTTGTTATTCCTTCCCCCCTCTCTCCAATTGGAAGAGAAGGGAAAAACTCTTTTTTTGTAGCACTGATTTTTTTTGTCAAGCCAGTTCCTCTTAAAGTGCAAACAGAGGGAAAGTCCTTTTTCAAGTGCTACAGATGGGGACCATTGAAATAGCCTTTGTCCCCCTCAATGTCCACCTCTTGATCTGAATCATCTGAGATGTCCGAATCCAACTCTTCCTGGGAGACAGGTGAAGGGGTATATTGTGGTCTGCTTGGAGAAGCTCCCTTATCCAGCTCAGGACTCAAACAACTTTCTTGTTTGGAACTCTGAAGACTTTTTCCACTTTCTGACTCTTCTTTTTTGTTGGCTTGAGGGGTCTCCTGAGAACAAACATGGAAGTCATAGAATCAAGGCTAGTTGATGAGAAAACCACTGCAGTACAGTAAGGAAGAGATTGGTTATTTCAAACTTCTTTTGGCCAGTGCAGAAGTCTAATTTTCTCAATTAAGTGAGCCACTCATGCTTTAATGAAAGCAGTAGCTAGACATGAGTGTGAGGGCCCAGCTAACTGGCAACCTCTACTTGACCTTGGCTGATCTTGGAAAGCTAAGCAGGACTAGATCTGTTAATATTTGTATGAGAGACCAACAAGAAATCTATAGAGCTATAAATTAACTGGGAGTTTGGAAATAATGGCTGAGAAGATGATCTGTCAAAGACAAAAGGGTGAAAGGCAATCCATCAAAATTAGGCAAATTAGATTTTAGGTTGGTTCTGCTCCATGGAAATCAACTGGAGCAGATAGTTTCAAAGTTGAGAAACTGCATCTTAACTACCTTGTGAATCCCACACAAAAGAAATCATATTGGCATCATATAATGTGCTTGGTTTGGTTTTGATTAAACATGCTGTATGTGCATACTGCTGTGGTTGTGAGCTACATTTTACAACTTATCATGATGTGTGAACTTAGTGACTATGATTCAGTCATCAATGCATGGTTAAAACAAGACATCATGGCCTAAAGTAATGTGTGAAACCAGGGAATGTGTTCATGGGAGTTTATCTTGATCAGGATTAGATAACTGCATGTGAACAGAGGGCATGTGTGTACCTTCTAGCACAGGAAACTGCCAACAATACTTAGACATGGTTGGAAAAAGCTTTGGTCTTGCCACAAATTTTGCAGAATCAAACACGTTACTGTGATTCAGGAGCTTTTGAGAGCCAATGTTCCTGAATACTATTTGTCCTTTTAAGCAAACTGAGACAATTAAGCAATCCCTGTGATTCTGATCTACTTCAAATACAGGAATCTAGGGACAGCTAATAAGATTCAAAAGCAGGAAACATCACCCTTACTTGCTTTAGGCGCCTCCACTTTGCCCGCCGATTTTGGAACCATGTTTTAACCTGAATGAAAGATTGGGGAGAAAGAGGGTTAATGGGGGGAAAATGTGGGACAACCTCCCCCCCTCTAAACTACAATCCTACCCAGGCTTAACTGCATATGGATAGATAGGCCTGAGATGTTCGTCAGAATTAAACAGGGACAGCGCAATAAAAGTCTACTCAAAGACAGAGGTCTTCTTTTGATATTAATGATCAGATTTAAGGGGAAGGGGGAACCTAATTCAATTGTAACTTCTGAACCAACCTGTCTACAGGAAGTCCTTCCTGTAAAGCCAAACCTGCCTATTTAAGAACCTGACAAAGGGAGCCAGTGTCATGTGGTTTCAGGCCCCTAAAAGGGTGGAACAAGAACGTTTGGGAGCAATGAAGTCTGTTCCCAAATCCAGAGACTTTCTCCAGCAAGAGAAAAGAGCCCATTAGATGGAATGACAGTGAGGTCATTCCTCACTGTTATTCCTCATCTATAATTGCATCGATCCTGCGCTGAGAAGGTGCGGCTATGTTCCAAATGATAAAAGCACATCGGCATGCTCTTCTATGAGGCCTGCAGAGGTAGCATTTGTAGAATTTGGGAGTAACTCCTCTGATACCCAATTTTCTCATGAACAAGCTGTGCGTTGAATGTGATCCATAGCAGATCCTCTAAAGCTCTCCAAATTATTCCTATTCACACCTTATCAGTAAAAAAACAAAGCATGCAGCCCAACATATGTATGTTTGCTTATTTATAAATTAAATACTATTACTATACTAACATATTATACATACACAACTCTCTCCCAAATTTATTTATTTATTTATTTGATTTCTATAGCTGCCCATCTCAGCGAGTGACTCTGGGCGGCTTACAACAATAAAAGCATAAAACAATTAAAACAATTACAATTAAAACAGTTAAAATATAAAATAAATACAAAATAAATATACATGGCTGCCAAGTGAGCAATGCATGGATATTAATACAGCCAAGAGACGGGACCATCCACACGCTCGAGGCCCCAGGCCTGGCCACTTTACAGCCTTATGAAAGGCCAACAGGGCTTGGGACATCCTAATTTCTGGAGGGAGGATGTTCCAGAGGGCAGGCACTATGGAGGAGAAGGCACGCCTTCTAGTTCCCACCAGCCAACACCCCCTGGCTGACGGGACCCGCAGCATACCCAACCTACTAGATCGAATTGGACAGGCAGAAACAACTGGGAGAAGGCGGTCCCTTAGGTAACTCAGCCCCAAGCCATGAAGGGCTTTAAAGGTGACAACCAGCACTTTGAATTGCACCCGGAAGCACACTGGCAACCAATGCAGCTCACGTAGCAGTGGTGTTACATGTGCCGAGGAACCAACACTATTTACTATCCATGCAGCATTCTGCACCAGTTGAAGCTTCCGAATGCTCTTCAAGGGCAGCCCCATGTAGAGTGCATTACAGTAGTCCAGACGGGAGGTCACGAGGGCATGAGTGACTGTGAGCAAAGCCTCTCGGTCTAGGAATGGGCGCAGCTGGCGCACAACCCAAAGATGTGCAAAGGCCCTCCTAGCCACGGCTGCCACCTGCTCTTTGAGCAGGAGCCGTGAGTCTATGAGGACCCCCAGATTGTGCACTGGGTCCGTCTGGGGCAGTGCAACCCCATCCAAGACCAGAGGTGGAAAAACCTTAACACTGGGAGGCCCACAAACCCAAAGCCACTCAGTCTTGCTTGGGCTGAGTCGAACATTATATTTGGTATATTCTTTATACTTACTATAAAGTATTCATACAGCTTAACTTTTTGTTATTGCTTTAGATCAGCAGTTCTCAAAGTGTGGTCGGGGGATCTCTGGCTCCGCAAAGTCAAATATTTTAACATTTCCCAGTTTTAATTTCTATACAGTACATATTGATAGATACAACCCACATAAAGCAACACCCTTTGGGGTCCCCAATCATTAAGAATGTAAAGGGGTCCTGAGAGCAAAATGTCTGAGAATCACTGCTTTAAATGAAAAATAAACATAAACAGGGATTCTAATACTTTCTTCCCACGGCTCAAGGGATTTTATTGCGCAGCTCTGGGACGCGGGTACCCCACTTTGGAGGCCACTGCTCGAAGGCAGAGCGGGGCCCCCAAGCAGGCGCGCATTTCTCAGGTTGGCGTGGCGCGGAAGAGACCCCTCCCCCCCAGCCTCACCCCACAGGCAGCACGTTGCCTCTTCGCGGGAGGCGGAACCTTCTGTCCTGCCACTGCGCGGCTGCCTCCAAAGCTCGCGGGATTCGCCCGCTTCTCCGCGTTCGGTTTTGGCGGGAGAAAGGAGACCGCGCTCCCGCCCCGCCTCCTCACCTGCCTCTCGCTGAGCTGCAGCATCTTAGCCAGGCGCTTTCGTTCCGGCGGAGAGAGGTATTTCTGCGTCTCGAACTTCTTCTCCAGCTCGATGGTTTGGTCGTTGGAAAAGCGCACTTGGCCTCCTTTCCGTTTGTGCAGCGGCCTCTGCATGAAGGGGCTCCATAGTAGCGGCTTCCCTGCAAGAGACGCAACGGGGTGGGTTAGGAACCGTCGGGGAGCGCCGGGCGAGCTGGCTTTCTCAGCTGTGGACCGGCGCGTTCCAGTCCCAGATCCCCGCTCGCTACCCCGCTTTCCCAAACTCGTTCGTTACCTTCCCTTGGTTAAAGCCGCAAAACGCGCGCGTTCGTAATCCCGCTGATCCGTTAATCCCGAAAAAAGGAGCCAACTTCAGTCCCCTCGCCCAATGCGGTTACTTCAGATTTGGGGGGACGGGCAGCCTTCCAGATGCTTCTAGCCTGCAAAGTGGGGCGTTTAGGGGGAAAGTTGTCTGCCTGCGCTATTTGGCGCCGTCGTCGACGAAGCGGCCAGGATTCGACCGTTTCATTCATAAATCGCTCTGTAAGAAGGGCCCGGAGTTGCAGAGATGGTCCTCTCTAGGTCGCTCTTCCTCGCTTTACGGGTTTCTTTCAAACGGCGCTTAAACAGCATTAAAATTCTCACCCGGCCACAAGTGTGTCCTAACGAACACATGCACATCTGGTCGGAGCTCTGCAGACTTTACCGCTCGGTGAGCAAGTATTTCCCATTTGTATCCTCTTTCAGACGGGCATATTGGGTATCTTTAAGTAGTACACCCACGAGCCTTGCGTGATTAGCACGAGAGAACGGAAGGCTACAGACGGGAAGAGAGAGGGGTGGAAAGGGAATGGTGTATTCCGTTGCCAAGTGGGCTGTTTCCCAGTCGGACATGGAACCTCTGGTTCGCCAAAATGTTCCGACAACATTTTGGCAGAAGCAAACTTCACGATTAGGGGTCCCCTTTCCTCACCCAGACCTAAAAGTCGCTTTTGGCCCCGACCGCGGTCCTGGCGCTGCTGAGCGATCCCGCGCAGGTCTTGTCTGTTCGTGAATCCCGAGCCCAGTTCTGCCAATATCTACTTAGAAGGGTGTGTTCGCGCAACCCCCCATTGCTTTACTCGTAATTTACTCTATCCAGCTGTATGATTTAAAGACACACTGAAGCTAAGCCACGCAGGTTGATACACGGTAGGCCAAAGCGTACTTGGTTAACATAAGGTTAGGGGCGTCCCGGGAAGACCGTCGTGTTATAGTTTGGGGGAGGCAACCTACTTCCCTCCACGTGCTTCAGCTCCCATCAGCCTGCGACAGGTTTGAAAGGGCAAAGTGATCGTGGGAGTAGTTGTGCAAATCAGTCGGGGGGGGGGGGCTTCCCTTCAACAGATGGAGGATCCCGCTGTCTCTTCAATACCCAGAGAGAGTAGGTGGATTCGGTTTCGAGGGAGGCTCGTACCAAACCCTCAAAGCAATTTTTGAAGCCCTGAACCACCGACCTGAATTGACGGTAATTTGGCTTTATTCATACGATACGCTCGCAGTCATGAAACATAGATTACAAAGCAAAATGGTTGGGTTCCCACCACAGGCGAAACCCCTAGCAAACGAAGCAGGCAATGGGTCTCAACACAGCCACCGCTCCTAAAATCGCAAGTCCACCCGCTAAGAAGCAAGTTCGCCGATTCAGACGGACTACTAGACTCCTCTAATGGACGGCTGGCCGTTAATGGGGTTCGCAGGAAAGACCAGATCTGCGGGGGCGGGGGAGGCAGGACGGAGTCAGCGCGGCTCTTTTGGGCCAGCCCTTGCTCTCCCTTTCTGACGTGCACCGGCGAGCAGAGGACCTGGAAGCAGGCCGCAGTGGGCGAGGGCAGCATTTCCGCCAATGTGTTTCCTGTTGGTGCATCAAAAGGAGAAGAAAGAGCCGAGCCTTCCTCCCTGCAGCTCGTTCACGGCCCCAACCTCCGGGCGCCAATTTGGAAGGCGACGGTTGCGCCTCCGTCGCCCTCCCCGCGCTGAAGAGACGAGATCCGGACCTCCTCTCCCGCCTGATCCTCCCGGGTCAGACCAGGCTTTGGCTGGCCTGCTGGTCGTCCTCTGCCGAACTTCCGCCGTCTCTGGTTATTCTCATTCTTCGGTCCTCCGAGGTACACTACTCCTAAACATGGAGGTTTCGTTGAGCGCTCGCGGCTAACAGCTGTCGAGAGGTCTATCTCCCATGCGTATGATCTTGTTTTATCAACTAGCAGATAGGTTTGCGGAGGGGGCAGGATTCTGTTTTCTTTCATGATCCCAATCACTTAAGTGAGAAAGCGACGGGAACCTGCCGAAGCAGATTCTGGAGCGTCCCAGCTTGGTCGAAAGCTTTAGCGGCTCTCGGTCCGGAGGTTCCCTTTTAAATGAACGGTCCAAAAGTGGTTTAACTGGCCACCTCCGGCTCTCGATTCGAGCCATCGAAACCTCTGATCAGCAACTCAAGACACGGTCGGTAACAACAATCTTCCGAAAGTAATCCCCCGAGTGAACTGCAGCCGTTCAAAGCACACCGCGCATCAACTTCGCCGTTTAGACTTCTACGTATATAAAATTTATAACATGAGGAAGACGGTGGTGGATCCCAGAAATAGATTTTTATAAAATTTTCAAGTTAAACTTTGTTGTTCGAGCCAGTGGGATCAAATTAAATTAGGAAGAGTGGTGGATCCTCTGTGTATATATATACATATACATACATAGGATCCACCACTCTTCCTAATTTTATTTGGTCCCACTGGCTCGAACAACAAAGTTTAACTTGAAAATTATACATTCCCCCGGTTTACTAGAATATATGTAAGTAAAAAATAAAGGTTCTATTTGTCTTTTTTTTTAATTATATGGATCAAAGAGGACAGCTTTCTTTTTTTTCTGGAATGGGCACAGAGCTTCAGGACACTCCCATGTGTGCATGAGGACTGGAGTCTTATAAACCACGCGGATTTAGGGGCCTGCGGATTGTATCTCTAGAGGATTTTATCCACTGAACATAAATAGGTGCGGCAACATTATGGTTGCTGTTTTACTGTCTAATTTCCTCACAGAAACAACTACTTCGGCAGGGATATCCAACTGATCTCAGCTTTCTTTCTGCTGCTTTAGACAGCAGTCCTATATCCCCTTTCTCGCTTTGCTGGTTGCCCCTAAAGAGGCAGGCATGGGATCGCTCCCCACTCCATTTCTCTGGCAATTGGCTTTTGTGTCAAAACGTGGCGACCTCGCAATTCTCTTGAAATTGCTGGAAATGCCCCAGCAAAAAGTTAGTTTATTCAGAAGTGACACCTATTTTTAAATTCGTGGGATTTTCCTCCGTCTCAAGGAGTTGAATGCCAAGCTAAAATCCCGCGTCCTTAAATGAAAGCCTTATAGCTGGAAATGAAACCGAACTGGATCAGCCGGGCTGTGGTTTTCAGGGGGGGGGGGAAGATTTACTTCCAAATAATGTAAGCCAGGATGTAAATCGAAGTAATAAAAACCAAAAAGAGCAATAATATTTGTTGCCAAAGATGTAATATCCATAAAATGTCCTGCATCTTTTAGTATATAATTCTACAATAATCTTATATATCTATGAGTGGAATTTCTAATGAAAAGTCAGAATACGCACCCACAGACATTTTATATTTACAAATACTTAAGATACATTAATTTCTTTATGTGGATGTAAACTATTCAGAAAAAGAAAAACGCACGTGATTTAATATAATTCATGCAGTGTCTTTCCCGAAAAGAGCCTCTTGGATAAGCCACAAAACTTCGTTAAATTATCTCTGTTCAGAACAAACCAAGTTAATCCTTATCAACCACACGAATTGGACAGGAGGAAGCAAAACTTTAGCCTTGGAATGAAACACCCTTAAGGACTAAATCCCATTAAAATTCATGGATGTGTTTCGTCCATAGCAAACGGGCTTTGCTGTTTTCTTTATCATAAGAAATAATTAAAGTATGTGTGTGAAAAAGTGTGTGGTATCTGAGAGCAAATCCTTACTACTCAGCCTACACAATCTGGGCAAGGTTAGGAAAAAGAGGATGCTGGTTTGGGTCCTCATGCTCCAGACAGCGTGGAGGGGAGCTACAATCCAACAGATACTTCTGGGGAGAATTCACACGTTTCACACATCATCCCCTCTTCACACACCGCCCCGCAACGTAGGCGGTTTATGTTGCCTATGAGGGATGTAATTCTGAAGAAAGCTTCTGCCTTTCAGGGAAACTGAAATTGTTGCTCCCGAGCTAAATCCGCAAGGGAGCGCAGTCTGAAGACACCCCCAGAAAAATCCGAGTCGCGAGGCAGACGCCCTCGGAGATTAGATTTCCTGGAAGTCCTGCTACTGGTGAAGTTAACCTCTGTTCACTCGACACAACGTTCTGGTTTCCAGGGTGGCTGCCCAACATGCTGGGTTAAACTGGTTGCCTAATCTGTGTCTCATGCACAGCCGTTCCTTTTCGACAACTTTTGTGTGTAAATCTCAGAAGTAAGTCTCAGCGGGCGAGTGGAATCGGGTACCACTTTCCAGTCCCTAATTCGCACTTTTTCAGTGAGCTCTCCCCGTGGGGGTGGGAGAGGCTGTTTCATTTAAGCACTTCCATTCCAGTGGCGCTTACGCCTCCTAAGAGCGGCGGGTTGCCCTCTCCGTTTAGAACTCCAGCCGAGCGGCCAGGAAGCCACGAAAATTTGCAGCGCCCCCGCCTCAGCCTTTGCGGCGCCCCCAACTCTTGGAGGCGTGAAGCTCTTGAGATGTTCCTGGGAGGGAAATGGCATTGAGGTGGCCGCAGAAAAAGACGACAGCCCGGCACCTCCCGAAAGTCTCCCTGGAGTGGGGTGGGACTGACTGCGGAGTAAACAGGCCAGGGATCCCGCGGCTGCGCCAGGAGGCAGGAGGCCGAGCGGGCGCGTTTCAAAGGATCTGTCTCCCCCCTCGCCCCCCCCCCTCGGTTTTGGGTTTCTGTCTGTCCCCGCGCCTTTGAAAATGCAGCATTGTTGTTTGCGTCAGGCATTCAGCAATTTTGGTGCAAACAGCCTTTTTCTTTTCTTTCTTGAAAGGAAACAGCGAGTTATTTTAGCTGTCATAAAGCTCCATCCCACACAGAGGAAATGAACAATATCAGAAAAACGGATCCGGGCTATCAGAAGCCGAGTGTTTCCTGAATGTGTCTGTATTGAGGATGTCGATAAAATAATCAGCAGCGTGCACGGCTCCCGGAGACGAGCCAGCTCCGGGCGGCCAGGAAAATACTTTACAGCTTCTGAAACCAGATTTGCTCCTATCAAGAGCTCAAGATATCCTGTATGAACGGAAAGGGGTCAGCTAACCTCGCTCAGACGGCACGAACCGGCTCCTACGGCCAAGCCGGCGATTCGCAAAGATGGGAGGTCGAACCGGGCCGGGGGGTGGGGCGAGAGTTCCTCCGGAGATCCATGGAGACTCGGGATTGGCGTTCTGGGATCCCAACTTCCAGAAACCCCAGGCGGCATGGGCGTTGTAGTCCCAGCCATCCGCCACGCGTGTTCCCTGGGTAGCGTTACCAATTCTCACAACACTCTTATCCGCGAGTAACGGAAGCACCGCCGGTTTCTCAATTAAGCCAAGTGCTCGACCTTGCCTGACCGATTCCCTTCTAAGCTAACCACAGAAGCTGGAATCCTGTATCAAACTAGACTAAAATAGAAGTGTCGTATAGTTTAATGGG
Source organism: Candoia aspera (assembly GCF_035149785.1). Taxonomy (NCBI): domain Eukaryota; kingdom Metazoa; phylum Chordata; class Lepidosauria; order Squamata; family Candoiidae; genus Candoia; species Candoia aspera. The sequence goes on along the minus strand of NC_086158.1, from coordinate 72,743,241 downwards.
CCGTAGGAACACCGCGGGAAGACGGTGGAACCCCCCTCCCCCACTTTCCAAAGCCAGGCGATTTGCTTTTCAAGGAAAGGGATTGAGACGCAGAGGATTCGGGGGCAATGGACCTGGTTCCGAGTCCAGAATAACTTCCAGAAGCCCAGATCCTTCCTTGGAATGTAGACTCGTCCAACATAAAGTTTAATAATTAAATGATCTGATCGATGGCTCTTTTTAGTTGCTCTTCTTCAAGGTGATAAAATACACTCCCGAGAGCTCTTTCAATGTTTCCAGGGGCTCCCCATTACTGGATCCTAATTTTGGCGGGTGGGCATACCGCAGAGAAAAGAATTATATGGGCACAGGTCCGCGAAGATCAAAGATCAATGTAGGAAGCTACAGCGGACCTTTCCTACCGCATCCACACTCACGGCCGCCCGCCCAGCCCTCGCCCCCTTCGGCCCTCCATTCCAGCCCCTGCGCGCAGCGTAGCTGGTCGCCTCCGTGACGCTGCCTTCCGAGGAAACCCGGACGGGGGAAGAGCGCGGCGGCCTGGACGTTTTGGGGCGCAACTCATTCGCCCATTCAACGAAGCCGATTTCCAAGGAAAGCCGTCAGAAGAGAGGGCTGGGAAGGAAAACCAGGCCGAGATAACCTGCCTTCAGCGCTGCAGCAGAGCCTCGCTATTCGCTGGTAGGTTACAATTCGTGGCACAAATAAAGCACAGGCTGGCTGTAACAACAACAACAACAACATGCTTTTTGCATGTTTCTCACCAGCTCAGACCGCCGCGTCCCCGGGCTGAAGCCTCAGACAAGCCTCAGACAAGGCGGTCGCGGCTGCAGAGCCTCGCGCGCCTTTCCCGGCAGGCAGCAACCGGCCCGGACTCTCGGGGAGTCGGGTTTCCGACGCCAGGGGACCACTCCCGTCCGCCGGATTATAAACTGAGCTACTGTTGGTCGTCAACGGGCTATCAAAACTGACCCCCGGTTCAGACGGCCTCACTAATAGGGGGCTGGGATGCCCGATTCCTCGCCCCCCCCCCGAATTAGACCGGAATAACGGGTGGCGCTTCATTCGCGGGCGCAACTGAAAAGTGACAAACCGCTGGAGCCCATGGGCTCCTCCGGAGTTTGGAACAGGTTGGGCGTTGCTTGTTTCTCCTACTGAAAACAAAACAAAACAAAACAAAACGCCTTATCTGAGGGCTTCTCTTACGGCCACCTTTTAAGAAAACGTTTAAAACCCCTCAGAGAATCGCCCTGCAAGGCCGGGCAACGGCTCTGATTCCGGAGGGCCAAAGGGGTCTCAGAAATTAGGCGAGCCAGCGGACCCGGAGGCCTGCCGGGCTCTTGCCAAAGCCGCGAAGGGGGGCGGCGCTTCGCTTCCCCCTTATCCCTGGGCCGGCTAGCCCGAGCCAGGCGCCGTCCCTCGGCCGCGCTCCCACCTCTCCCCCGGGCCGCTGGTCGCGAGACTCACCCAGGGGGTCGTGCCGGAGGAGGGCGTGCGAGTAATCGCCGACCGCGCGAGGAAACGGGTAGAGCGGCGCCCCGGCCGCAGCGCCGTAGGGGCCGCTCCCGTAGGTGGCCGCAGTCAGGGGGTGCGAGAAGGCCGGGTGGATCGGCGTCGGTTCGTAGATGGGAGTCCGGTAGGAGGCCACCAGGCTGGTGAAGGAGGAATTGGGCGACGGCAGAGTGGGCGGCGGCGGCCCTGGCGCCCCCCTACCCAGGATGTCGTCGATGTAGAAGGGCGTCGGGTGCACCGGCTGCAGCAGCGGGGTGGGCGCGTAGAGAGGGGGCAGAGCGGCCGAGCCGGAGGGCTGGTACTGCATGGCTGGTCTGACCGAGCCGGGAGCCTTCCTGCGCTCGGGCTTCGGGCCCCGGCCCGTCTTCCTTAGCCGGGACCCGCCGCTGATTGCCCCGAACCAGGCGAACCGAGGGCCCCCTGCCGCCTTCCGCACGACAAGTTTCAATCTGGGAGCTCCGCTGGGCAGCGCCGCTTCCTGCCCGGCCCGTGTCAAACCAATGAGACGTCTGGCAAGGAGGCCGGCCACGCCCGCGGCCACGCCCACTCCATTGGTTTTCTTCTGTCCCGCGGCGTCAATCCACAGCCGCGGACGGAACCACTGCCTGGCGACTCCGCAGGGAATACGCGGCGGCGGGTGGGGGAGAGGTGCTACAGTAATATTCCTTAAAGCGTGGTCCTAGGACACCTGGAGGTCCCCGCAAAAATTATTTGCCAGCCTCTGTTGAAAAATAATAACAGTATTAAAATCCCAACAAACAATCGCGAGAAGCGGTAGCGGTAGCGAATGCTTCAATTTTAATTTTTAATTCGGTAAATATCGATAACGGTAATCCATACAAACAAAAACGAAAACTCTTTTGGGGTCCTCCATAATTTTTAAAAGTGGGAAGGGGTCCTGAGAGAAAAAAAGTTTAAGAAACACTGCCCTACAGGATTGCCCAGTTCAGCCCCTGAAATGTTCCTGGACTGGTCCTGATTGCTGGCAAAAATAGAAGAGGCCTTCTTCCTACCCCACCCCAATTACCCAGTATAGAGAGATGAGTGAAGCCCTCTTGGTTAAAGGCAGAGGGACATGGCTGGGTTCTGTCAATTCTCTCCGATTTACTTAACCTCTGTTTCAAAACCATCTCCTGTGTATTTTTCAAAACTACAGAGCTGTGAGGGTCCCACCAAGAATAGGGGTTCTCTGGACACATGCACAGTGCGTTTAGCTGCTACAAATGAATGACTCTCATGCCCCGTTTCTCTCAGATGCATTTTTCTAGAGCAGACATCCCTAGGGCAGCTGTTCCTAAACAAATCCGGATGGCTCCCAGGTTGGGAAGGCTAACTTGGTATGTTGGAGGCAGAGGTTGAAGGACAATGGGGTAGCTTCCTGGTAAGCCTACTTTAAACCTTTGGACCTTTGGACCCTTCTTTCTCACAACCCAATTACTGTGGTTAAGTTAATCATGGTTCACCCAGGCCAAGTTTCTGAGTTTACACTAAACTAAGCACTGGGTTGGGTTTTCACAAGATAAAACACAATTGAGCACAATTCTGCTCAGTGGCTGCATTCACTAAAAGGCTTAATTTGTTTGCTATATTAACCCATTCCCTGGGTTCACACAATATATTGAACTATAAGCTAACTAAACAGACTGGGTTTATCTACCACCCTAAGCCACTGAAATAGCTGAAGTCAAGTTAGCACTAACATGTTCATGTTGTGCTAATGTAGTTGCTAAACTATGATGATGATGATGATGATTTATTAAATTGATATGCCACCTGACTCCCAACAACTCTGGGCAGTTAGATCTTTAACTGACTTGTGTACGCATGTGGTAGGAACACAACCATTGTCCCCGACAAACCCAGTCTGTCTGTCTTTCTTTTACCTGAAATCTGGCCTCAGAATTTGGTTTTAATCCTTGAATTCACTCAGAGCTATTTGATCTCCCAGCCACCAATGATGCCACCAAGCGCAGATGGTCTGATAACATACGTCCAGGAAACACAGCTCCCTCTTTTCCATTCTTCCTCTAGTTGCAGCCTTCCCAGTGTGTTGGAACACAAGTTAGGGCGGCATTTCTCAACCTTGGCAACAAGCTATACTATGCTGGCTGGGGAATTCTGGGAGTTGAAGTCCACACGTCTTCAAGCTGCCAAGGTCAAGAAATGCTGGTTTAGAGCTACTAGAACTGGGCTGTAAAAATCCAGATGACCACTGGATGGCACAAAGAGAGACAGGAAACCCTACCTCTGGTCATCTACCAGGCATCCAGATTTTTGCAGGCTAGATATGTTGTAGTCCAATGCTACGGAAGGGCCCGCAGGTCAGGAAATGCAGGCTCCTGGGACAGTCAAATTCTTCTTTGGGAAAAAGAGGTACATGTTGGCTTGGAAGTCCCTCTAGCAGAATTCAGCAGAATTTTAAAGTCTTAATTAAAATTAGGTTTGCTAGGCAGGACTATCCCTAGTATACTCGACCCAATTTTCTGGTTCACTCAGCTAGCCACACCAAATGGGGTGAGGTTTACACAACGTGTTAGGCTAAAGGTGGCTGGTGTGGTGGGACCAGTTCCTCTCAAATAAGTCTGCCTGAACATCTATTTTTAGCTCAGGAACAAAAAAAAGGGATTCCTGTGGACTCCCAAGTGCTCTCTGAGATTGGTTATTTCTTGTAGATGTTTCATTACCCAACTAGGTAACATCATCAGTGTGAGTGAGTGTGGGCTTTGCACCCTGTTTATATATAGTAGCTTGCCCTGCCAGTGCTGGCGGGCCAGGGTACTGTATATAAACAGGAAGCAAACCCCACACTCACTCGCATGGATGATGTTACCTAGTTGGGTAATGAAACGTCACAGGCAAACAACCAAGCTCAGAGAGCACCAAGGACTCCACAGTTCAACCCTGAGCTTCAGATATTCTCTTCTTCTGGAAAGGGGTTCCTTTCAGCTTTCTCAGCACTGGCATTTGAAGGGTTAAGGGCCAAAAGGGGTGTGTTTTCTTTCATTTTAGTCATAACCTCCCACTTGACTCTCTGTGCAGCCCTTGACATGCCATGCAAAGTCTGAAGTCCTTAAGTGAAGCTGTGTTCTCTTGCTCTGGGGACTAGGTGCATGTTTCCTGCCAGTGGCTAGCTTCCAAACATTCGAACACAAGATCTACCCACAAGCCAGTTTTCTCCTGTACTGGAGACCCTTCCACTTAACCTGACTTCCTTTGAACACCGCAAGGGGAAAGGGTGTTCCTAATTCCAGGAAAACAAAAGGGTGCTCTGCAGGCACTCGGGCAAGTTTGCCCTTCTTGTTCTCTGGCCACGTATGCAACGCATACAGTATGAAAAAGATTTTTTTGATCACACCACTGGACATCCCCACCAAGTCTTCAGGGCAGGGAGACTCTTGGGCAGCAGACACTGGGCCTGACTTCAATCGCCAGCATATGGAGGAATTGGAACCAAATGAGCAATGGGCTCGCTACCAGTGAAAGTTGGATTGGGACACCAGACAAACTGGATGGAAGCAGGGAAGGGGGGCATTTCTGAAATCTCAGCAGCCTCCTCCCTCTCCTGTGTCCTAGGCCCTGGGCTTTCGAAAGCAAGCAAAAAGGCCACCCATCTGTGACCCAGCATGTTCCAAATGTCTTTTGGAAGAAAAAGATGTACAGGGTGTCAGAGATTCCCCTGCATTTTTAAGAATTGCACTGGATAGCATGAGTTCAAAACCCAAAACTTCACTCATTTTTCTAAAACAATTGTTTGGAATTTGGTGGGTCTCCCTCCCAACTCAGCCAGGCCCAAAGTGCCTTGAACTGAAGGCATCTGGCCCATTTGACAGCTGGTAGGTCTCAACTCAAAAGGCTGTTTTTTCTTGATGAGCTAGGTCGTGGCTTGTCTGCTTTGTGCTTAGCTGGCTGAAACAGCGATTGTGGTTAGTGAAGCAAATTTTATTTATTTATTTACTATCCCGCCTTCAGTATGTTTATAAATAACTCAAGGCAGCGAACATACCTAATACTCCTTCCTCCTCCTATTTTCCCCACAACAACAACCCTGTGAGTTATATTGGGCTGAGAGAGAGTGACTGGCCCAAGGTCACCCAGCCGGCTTTGATGCCTAAGGTGGGACTAGAACTCTCAGTCTCCTGGTTCCTAGCCCGTTGCCTTAACCACTAGGCCAAACTAGTTCTCTCTACCCCAGATCTACCCCAAAGGGAAACCCACCTTTCAGGGCCTGATCCACATCAGGCTAAGCCAGTGTTTCTCAGCCTTGGGAACTTTAAGATGTGTGGACTTCAACTCCCAGAATTCTCCAGGCAGTCTGGAGAATTCTGGGAGTTGAAGTCCACACATCTTAAAGTTCCCATGACTGAAAAATGCTGGGCTAAGCCCTAACCCAGAGTTTATAATCCATAGTGGCCAGGCTCACCCAACACATGGAGCCCAAACCAAACAAACCATATTACTACTTACTGTGAGGTGTGAACCCAGCCAAACAGATGTGGTGTCTAGCCAACTTCATTCGGAGATTTTCACCTTAAATGGCTTTTTCCACTTCTGTTGCTTTTAAAAAGCCTCTCCTTCCATTGACTGAATTAGTTTGCAGCCCTAGCAGATTAGCAAAGGAGAATCACCCTCCTCTAACACCCTGCCTCCCTTCCCCAGGTCTTTGTTTCCTGAAAAATCCTGTCCAGGAAGACAGAGGAAACAACAATCCCCTGTATCTTTCTCTAGCCTGTGGCTATTTTCTCACTAGTGATTTCAAGGGATCACAACTAGAGGGGTCTGCAAGACGTGATGAAAAAAGTCACAAGGACTGCAGCAGTGGGACAATCAAAGCTCTGCCTGATTTTTATGCTCTTGGCATGCGGGATGCACATTAATGGGCAGAGCTTGAATCACACCCTCAAGGCCACCCACTTGACTTTTTTTGCCACCCTGTGGGCACCCCTGAATCAGAGGAAGTAAAAAAAAGTCAAGAGGGTGGCTACCACTGGGTGATGGCCACGCTTCTTTTTCTTTTTCTAAGCTGTGTTCGCCCCACCACAATGGATGCGCAGTTTTATGCCCCTACCAACAACGTGGCAATATGCAGCCTGCCTTCTTTATCATTATGTTAGATATCAGTAGGGGAGCCAGGTTAGGTTTAAGATGTTGGATTAGGACTTGGGAGACCCAGATTCAAGGCCATCTTCAGCCACAGAAGTTCGCTGGGTGATTTTCAGTCCAACCTACCTCACTGGGTTGTTGTTGGGGGAAAAAATGGAGGGGGGATACTCTGCTTTGTGCTTCTGGGGGCAGAAGTAACATTTCCTTTGAGACAAATTTGATTCCTGATGACCATCATGGACACATCTGTGCCATGTTCTTAGCATGAAATAGAAGTGGCTTGCTGCCTTTGAGGATTTGTTTTATTTTCCAGCCTAGCCAAGAGAACTGGGAAGTCCTGATGGTGATCTATCCAGGAACTACGTAGGCGGACCCTGCTTAGCTTCCTCAGTGGCCAGTGTAGGTGCTGCCACCTGCCGACAAGGACAGGAAAGGAAACTCATCCATCAAGCAACCTTTCCGCAGCCAAAGCCTCGGGAAACGGATGATGGCTACGAAATGGCTCCATTAGCTTCTTCTTGCTCGGTTCCCAACCACACGCCCTCCCGCCACCGAAATCCCCGCCGAAATCTACCCTCTCTCTTTATGTCCTTGAAGGCCGAGAGCGCGTGTTTTTTCCCCTCCGCGGAAATCAGCTTTTATTTTGCTCTGGAAGCGTTAGAAGTGCGCCTTGATTTACTTAGTGTGGAGACCATAACGCGGCTGGCTGGGGTGGGGAATTTTGGAAGTTAAGTCTTAAAGTCTTAAAGTTCCCAACACTGAGAAACACTCTCCCCCGTGGCGGGAAACTCGGGGGCGTGGGGAGAGGGACTTGCAGAGAAGTAGGCGATGGCTCCATGCAGCCCCCAGACCTTGCTGGAAGGCGCTTTCAGTAACTTTTCAAAGCACGCATTCCTGGGCAGCTGCGCGGAAAGATCGTCTTCCGGGCTGCCCAAAATAAAAACGCATTTTAATTCTACCATCGCTGCAATCTTTTTTTTTCCCTTCTAAGGGTGTGAATCCGACTTATTCCAACTGTCCCTAAATGTTACTTTTAGGAAGCAAGGGCGTTTTTAATATAATTCTCGTAAGTTTTATCGGGGATTGTCTGATTCTTTGGTACAGCCTTTCGGGGTTCCCCAAATTCGGTGATTTTCGCTCTCCTTACCAATTCTGATAAGGCTTCCTCGTTATTTTGTCTTCAAACGCGACTCATAAAATTGAACAGTTGTGATTTTAGTATCTTAATAGAAGACTGCTTGGAGTTTCAGTATTCCTGCTCTGCTGGATACTCAAACCAATAAAAAGACTTGAGATTTCAATTATTTTCTGGTTAAAATAAAACTTCCTAATTCCTCCTCCCCCTTTCTTTTTTCTGTTTAAGTGTAGGAGAACATACCTTTCATTTTCCAGTTTCTGAGGTCACCTTCCTCTGGGTGGACCCTTCTGCATAACTGAATATTAATTCAGTATTTGAACCACAGATTCTGTAATTCTTGGCTATGAAATATGGGAGTTATAATCCATCAGTCTGCAGAGCACCAGGTTAGGAAAGCCATTTTAAAGGAATCAGAGAATAATACTAAAGATAGTTTGAAGGACAATGGAACAATCAGAACAGAAAACTCTTTGAAATGTAAGGTTTGCAGGGCATCCTTTTTTTGGGGAATAGGGATGTAAAGAAAAGAGAAATGTTTGTAAATCAAAAAAGATTGTAATTGGATCCCCATAACACTCTCTTGCTTCTAAAAAAAACTAAAAATAAATTCAAAATGTTAAAAACACTATTGATAACCTTGTAATGGTAAACAATAGACTATTATGCAGCCGTTACATAGATTTCTGGCTCAGGTCTTATTTTATGCACTTGCCACCAGGGAGTAAATTACCATGTATAGGACAAATGAAGGTGTATAGGATGGTCCTGCATTAATAGTGGATTGGTACCCTTGTGGATTAATTCTGAGAGTGCCTTGGACTACAAGAAGATCAAACCAGTCCATCCTCCAGGACATAAAGCCAGACTGCTCACTTGAGGGAACGATATTAAAGGCAAAACTGAAATACTTTGGCCACATAATGAGAAGACAGGACACCCTGGAGAAGATGCTGATGCTGGGGAGAGTTGAGGGCAAAAGGAAGAGGGGCCGACCAAGGGCAAGGTGGATGGATGATATTCTAGAGGTGACGGACTCGTCCCTGGGGGAGCTGGGGGTGTTGACGATTAGTAGAGGATTGGTACCCTTGCAGACAGATTGGATTCAAACTCTCATCATCCTCAACCTGAGGAAATCTGTAGTTCAAGTTGCTGAGAAGTTTGGGATGAATGAAAGAGGGAAGGGAAAGGCAAGGCACCACTGAGTCAAGCTCAACTCCTGGTCCTGGAGTCTGCAGGGGCAGGCCTATGTAGTTTTCAGGGCACCAATATGGAATTGACTTTCCATTGCCTGCTTCAAGGATTTTTTTAGCCTTCCCAGTCTAGCCTACAACTCTAGAATTTCCTAGTGGTCTCCCATCCAAATACTAACCAGGACTGACCCTGCTTATCATTTTGAGATTAGTCAAGTTCAACCAGTATCTCTCACATATTTTTCCCTAGTGTTACAATTCCTTTAACAAGCAGTATGTTACAATTATCACAACTGCATGGGCTCATACAAGATGCTAAGCCATAAACTGTGGTTTAGCAGCGCTCATAGCTGAGCTTCTACAATCAGCCAAGCAAAGACCAAACCAATCACATCATGATTGAGCCAGCTGTTTCTGCTAGGGCTTCCCTTTATTGCTTTCTGCAGAAGAAAGAAGAAACTAATAGATTTGGGCAAGCCCAGTATATGAGTAGAAACTTGCTGGCTGGGGAATTCTGGGAATTGAAGTCGATACTTCTTAAAGTTGCCAAGTTGGAAAAACACTGCTCTAAACTTTAAAAAAAGGAGGGTGAAAGAGTTCGTTTGTTTTTTACAAATCAGTGGCCATTCCTTCAAGAGTCTTTTTCACATATTTATAGAGTAGAATCTCAGTTTATCTGTTAAGATCACTTTAGCTACAGCTCAGGGGCCTCTGTCAAAAAAAGGAAGCCTCTTATCTTTGCTGTTTAGGTCCTATCTTGTCCAGAGACTGTCTCCCTTCCTTTCCAGAGCAAACAATCCACCTGGCTGGGTGGTGCCAACTCACCTTGTTGACTTTCTCCTATAATTGCTGGTTTATCAGTTTTGCTGCTTAAACATCCCAATCTACCTCAAATTAAAAGCAGAATAAATGCACAGGTGGATGCTCATGTGCACGCACCATAAAGGCAAAATGGTCAAATAATTGGGCAGCTTAATTGGAATAGGTGGACTGTATTTCTCAGTCTGATCAGAGAACTTTCCTGTTAAGGTGAAGGCATTGCCTAAGAGATCGGGTCAATTATGAGATAGTTCTACTTCTTTGGGACAAAAAAGCTCTCTTGCATCAGTTTGTTTTTTTCCCTTTTTTCTGTCACTCATATGTATGATGACCCAAGGTGAATGCCAGGCCTTAGTCATTCAATCGGCAACACCTACACCCAAGGCAGGTAGTATACTTGACCCTGGGGATCCGAAGGGGGGACATTTGCAAAAAAAATAGTAATAAGGGGAATAACCTTACTGCTCTCCCAGCCCAAGGAGGCTGAAGCATGCTCAGCTGCTCGCAGAAGGTATACAGAACAGGAGACAGAAAAGTAGCAAAACAGAACAGGATTCAACCTGCTACATGTTTACTATCTATTTCCAGTTACACGGAATATTTGAGTGGCTGAATATTGCCCATGAAGATCAAATGCAAATCATGCCTCTGGAATAAGCTACAATTGGCTGGGTTTGTGTAATAGGCTAAGCGAAAACAGACAATCCATGTTAGGACTTAGTGCAATCTCTTCACCCAGTCAATAATTGTCTCTGGCATCCATGTGAGCCAAGGTCTAATACAGTATTTCTCAACCGTGGCAACTTGAAGATGTGTGGACTTCATCTTCCAGAATTCCCCAGCCAGCATGGCTGGCTGGGGAATTCTGGGAGTTGAAGTCCACACATCTTCAAGTTGCCACGGTTGAGAAACACCGGTCTAATATCTTGAAGACATTCAGATTCAAATGCCTTCAATGGCTGCTAATGTACTACCCAGGAGTAACTCCCCATTATGTACACAGGGAAATAAAACTGATTTTTCAATGCAATGTTAGTCAGAGGATGTTATCAATGTCTCTAGCAATAGATCCCAAAGAAACAAAACTGCACAGGCCACTGATGGTTACAATGGAGTTGTTGCCTGCTTTGCTTTCACTGGCATGTGCTCTCCAGGGAAGATCTCCCCTCGAGGATGTGAGTGACCTCTTGTGGTAGGTTGTACAGTGATAAAGTGAGGCCAGATGTGGTTCAGTTTGGAAGAACACCTAAACAGAAGCAGAAATTAGCAGTTGACCATCTCCCCCAGAACTGGACAGTTCAGAAGAGGCTTAGAAGATCCACTGGGGGAACAGAATACATTAATTTGCACAACCCTTTGCTGCTAAGAAGACTGTAAAACAATAGCTTCTGGCTAGTCAACCTCAAGGGTGAAAGGAGAGTTTTAATTACAGAAAAATTAAACAAATATCCCTCTTGTCTTATCAGAGGGAAAAGGTGTTAAGTTACAGTCACTTAGTGTGTGCATCCCATCCTCTAAAGCTTGCCTTGTTAAAGATGCCTATCATTTTCTCCCTACCTTAACAAAGCTTTGGGTTGTGAAAGATTTCACACCTGGATTCAGAGCATTATATAACCATGGTCAAGGTTGAACAAACTAGTGCAGCGTTTCTCAACCTTAGCAACTTTAAGATGTGTGCACTTCAACTCCCATGCTGGCTGGAGAATTCTGGGAGTTGAAGTCCACACATCTTAAAGCAGTCAAGGTTGAGAAACACTGGACTAATGTGTGTAAAACTGTAACCAGTGTACATGTCCATTCAGAGTAAGTGATCCCCCAGACTAGCATTCAGTAGCTGAATTTATACATATTTCATCTGATCACAAATGCTTGATTTTGGCTTAGTTCGTTGTGTAATACCACCCACTGTAGTTTATGAAAAGGGTGGGAAACTGGCCCTCTGGCTCTCTGTTTGGAATCCTTGGGGCTCCCAAGGATTCCGCAAGGCTGGAATTTTCATTTTGGCATGCATTTAAGGAAGAAAAGGGGTACCTTAGACGTCCACTTCCCAAACAAACCAATAAATGGTTCAAAAGTTTAAATCTTGCATATTCTGATAAGTAGGCATCTGATTGCATTCCCCAAGCAAAGCAGAATGACAGAACATGTCTCTATTTCTATAGGCAAGTTTTTCCCATGTTGTTGTTGTTGTTGTTCAGTTGTTAAGTCGTGTCCGACTCTTTGTGACCCCATGGACCACAGCATGCCAGGCCTTCCTGTCCTCCACTGTCTCCTGGAGTTTACTCAAATTCCTGTTCATTGCATCGGTGATGCTGTCTAACCATCTCATCCTCTGCCATCCCCTTCTCCTTTTGCCTTCAGTCCTTCCCAGCATCAGGGTCTTTTCTGGAGAAGGAAATGGCAACCCACTCCAGTATCCTTGCCAAGAAAACCCCATGGACAGAATCAAAAGCTTTTCCCATAGTCATCCCCAACTATGGCAGCGTGGCAAAGAAAAGCAAAGAATACAACAAGAGATCCTTTCCGTAGTTTTCCTCAAACCTTATGCAAGAGAAATACATGTCTAGTTTGAAGCAAGATAACTCTCTAGCAAGAAATAGTTGCAACAGGGGAAAGGGGAAACAGGAGGAAAGAAGTCCTTTATCTTTCCATTATCAAGAAGACATGGGAAATCACTCTCAGCCTAGCTTCATCTCCAGAGAATGAGAAGTGGCACCTCTCTTGAGATCCTTCTCTATTGCATTTCTGGAACTTGTAATATGCTCTTTATTGGGCTTCAAAAGTCTTAATAAAGGTGACTGGATTGCCTGTCAGATCTTAGACCCTCAAGGCCTAAGGGTCTAAGGGACCCTCAAGGCCTAAGAAGACCAATTAAGGTAAAGACCAGGCCAGGTGACACATATCCATTCTTCAACAGAAGGGAATGTCCAGAAAGCCTAGGAGATGGCTGTAGCCCTTGCTACTATCTGCTGCCTAAACCACCATTTTGACTCTATCTGATAGTAGGACCGCTTCTCCTAAGTCCTGACTTGTCCTTTCTGCTTTCAGTAGCAAGAATTCTTCTTACAAATTCATTTTTGTTCCAGGAAGTAATTTATGATTTCCATACAATGGCTAACGGAAGATTGGCAGCAAGATTTAGACTTCGTAAATGTCAGGTTTCTGTCATTAAGAGTCGCAATATTGTTTTGCTTGGGATTAAAAAAAACTTATTTGTGATTCTCTAATTTGTACAGGAGTGTCAGTAGGAGCAGCTTCACAGTATTATATAACCATGGTCAAGGCTGAACAAGCTAGAGCAGCATTTCTCAACCTTGGCAACTTTAAGATAAGTGGACTTCAACTCACAGAATTCCCCAGGCAGCTGTGCTGGCTGGGGAATTCTGGGAGTTGAAGTCTACCTATCTTAAAGTTGCCAAGGTTGAGAAACACTGAACTAGGGATTCCAAGTTGAGCTAATTAGATTTTTAAATATTTTTCTAGGCAGGATATAGACCTGAATTTCATAAACATCAGGTTCATAATCCAGTATGTACCCGTTGAAATGCTATGTACACTGTACAACACTCCTTAAGAATTTTCTTGGTTAGATGTGTACCTATAGCACATAGGAGCAAACTAGAGCCTTGTTTAGTTTGATTTACTGTAAATGGCTGTTTCTCAGCGTAAGAAGCTCAATTTCAATACAGATGCAAGTGCAAGGAGGTACTATAAAAGCCTCCAAAGTCAAGGTCAAGGCAGAAAAAATCAGAGACCATGAAGTGAAAAGAAAGCAGCCACCACTTTCTGCATTTCCAGTCCTACCACTGTTTTACGCAAGCTTTTCAACTGCACCACCACCATTTATGATCGCAGCCTTGCCTATAATTCAGTTTAATTACCTTTATCAAATTGCAGATAATAAATGTCATCATGCAGCAGTGAAAATCAATTGTCAACATAAGTTATGGATAGCATCTAATAAAATGGCCCTCTTTCAATTTATGAAGAATAAGATTAGCTTCCGCATAATCAAATGTACTGTAATAAAATGTCCCCTTCTGCATTCAACCCAAATTTTTCATGTCTTTCTTTCTTTGAGATGATGCTCTCTAATAGAGAAAATACTGTGACTGGATTTATTTCTATTTGGAAACTGCTTTTGGATTATTTGCTTGTATTTAAAAAAATGAAGTTTTGATTTTGGATTTTGATGATTGGTTTGATTGTATAGAAATAATATTACTAAACGTTTAACTAATGGTAAGAGATTACATTTGTATAATATGTATTTATATCTGTGTTGAAGAAGGTCGGAAGTCACTTTCTATATTTTCTATCTATTTCTGCACTTTTATAGTTTTTCTTTTTTCTTTAGTTCTGTATTCTATCTTTTCTGTACTCTCCATTTTGTATTTTACTTATACTTTGAAAATCAATAAAGCTTAAAAAAAAGAGAAATGATGCTCTGTAATAAACGAATTCATTTTTAATCACTGTTGTTAGGGTGATTGTATGTTTGAAAAATGTTTTGAAAGTTGGCACATGTTATTATCAAAAGAAATGATGGACTGACATTATTTGGGATGCCATTTTTCATCACCTTTAATCCAAGCTTACAGCCACCCAAGGATATTTAAGACAGGAAGTGGGTAATTTCTGTTTCTCAGCATTTAAGCAGAGTGGGATAGCTATCCCCCCCCCCCACAACTGCTAGATAAGATCTAGCATCCCTTCCCATTTCTCAGGTTAGCTGATGTGGTATGGTGACCCCTTGAGGACCATGGATTCTTCTCCTGGGTTTAGTGATTATTTATTTATTTATCTATCTATCTATCTAATTTATCCCCGCCCATCTCCTCCTGTCGGAGGCCTCTGGGCGGTTTACAACAATCGATTAAAGCCATCACAATAATACAAAAAGTAAAATACAGTAAAAAATACTATAAATAGAAATAAAAAATAAAAAATCCAAGCGGTGAAGCATCTAAAACAGTCCAAGTGTGGGAGGAGTGGTCTATAACAACCATCCCCATGTAGCTCTATTCCCCTCTCCGCCCCAAGCGAGGCGGCAGAACCAGGTCTTCAGACTCCGCCGAAAGGCCAGGAGCGATGGGGCCAGCCTCACCTCCGGGGGCAGCATGTTCCACAGGGTGGGAGCTACTGCGGAGAAGGCCCGCTTCCTGGACCCCGCCAGATGAAATTCTTTTACAGACAGGGTCCGTAGCATGCCCTCTCTGCACGATCGGGTGGGATGGGTTGATATAATGGGGAAGAGGCGGTCCTTCAGGTAACCTGGCCCCATGCCACAAAGCAAGACCAAAATGATGGAAGTTGGATTGAGATGTCAAAGTAGGCTTGCTGAGTTTGCATAGCATGTTATATGAACCCACCACTTTGCTTGTAAATGATTGTTTGTGGCTTACTCTATTGTTTTAGTACCAGCAATGGTGGTTTATCCAACAAACCATGTTGAAATAAACAGTAAACCATACGATATGATTTACAATCCATAATGGCTGGATTTGTACTGTATGTGAAGACAAGCTGAACAAGCCACTTTATGGCTGAATAGAATGTGTGAACCTAAAAAGAGAGGGCACCTTAACTTCCCCTTACTGTGGAATATAACAATCCCACAAGGGAGAAAGTGTAGATCTTTGCACCCAGGCTAAAGTCATGATGAGTTGTGAAGGCAGTTCTGGTTTAGTGGAGGCAAAGCTGCTCACTCTCAACAAGGGGAGCACCAATGCCCTGAACTTTATCAGGCTTGATGACAGTAGAGTTGCAGAGACAACACAAGGCAGAAAATTGGTATTAAGGAAGATAATGAGGCTATGCGCCATGTGCAGACCTGTTGCCTGACAACCCATAGTATCTTGTGGCTGGAGACCATCTCTTCCAGTGTGTAGTTTGGCCTCTGATCCTGACATACGGAGCTATTTACACATTATGGCTATCAGGCAATAATAATATTAAATGGATATCAACAGAGCCACAACAACAGGTGAGGACTGAAAGAGACACCAAGCCAATAGCAGGCAACGTTTGGTTTAAGGACATGAGACCCACCAAGGGGCTTTTCTCAACAAAATAATAATCCCGGTTTGTACAAGTTCTGATCTGTCACATAAATATGACGGTTATTAATGTTAAACAGGCAGATGGCAATGATGACACAGGGATATTTATTAGAACTGTTGGTCAAGATCATCATATGTCCTTTGTCGGCAAGGATACAGACTTACTCTTATTGTTTAGATTGCATGCAGATTTGAAAAAAGTTTAAAGTTGAAGCCTGAAAAAAAAACAGAACAAGCCAAGCTGTATCTCACTGTCCCTGAGTATAATAACAGGAATAAAATTATTATTATTAATAATAATAAAAGTTTTGCAGACTCCCAGCTATGTGATAAAGTATTATATTCAATAACCTGCACCTGTCTGGGGAATTCTGAGTATTGAGGTCTACAGATCTGAAAGTAGCTCAATTTGGAGGCCATACTACTGCACCTGCAGAAGAATCTTTCTTTTTTGCATACACAGCAAAATCGGTTATGAAACTTTTGATCAGTCTGAATATATGCCCAGTTTCAGCCATCTTATTTAGTATGGCCATGACTCAGCCCAGACTAATGTCTAGATTATAACCAAGCAGATATTAGTCCTCCAGGAAAACATAGGATGCTGGAGTGATCACAAAGCAGAGCCAGTCTTCCAGGAACTTCTCTATTGCTTTACTTTCATTTTCACCTTGCATTGGAGGGGTACAGATTTATCTGTTTTTTGAAAAAATTAAGGGTCAAGGCAAGGTGTTAACTTTCCTTACCTCTTCCGACTGTGGTTTCAATTTCTTATATTGAGCCAATATAAGAAAACAACCAGGGAACAGCAATTGGCCATCCACCAGTTGGAATACAACCTGGAAAACTAAACTGAAGAGACCTGCAAATTGTGGTTGTCATTTACTATCATTTAGCTCAGCCTGCCAAGAATATCTTATGATATCAACAAGATAAATTGACTTAAGGGGGTCACTGGGCCAGTCGTGTTGTATGAACAGGATGAGAGTTGACACAGCTAAGTAAAACCTGTAGAACGCTTTTTGCAGTGGAATTTGTTAAAAAAGCAACAAACTCAGAAAACAAAACAAAAAGCTGTTTGGTATCAACTAGAAAGCTTTCTTCGCTAGTTGTCACTGAATAATTGGTAGTACAATCCAGATCTCTTAGGGTTAGTGCTTCATATATTGCTGTGGTTCTCAGCCACAGCTGGTTCCATAATGCTCATTCAGGATGCTTAAAAGCTCAGTGAGGACATCACAGTTTATTTGCAAATAAATAATAGACACCAGGTTGGTGAGATAGGGAATCCTACTTGAGATGATCATCTTGATGGCTATTGTATCATAACAAAGTTAGTTCCCCTAACATGGTTAATACTATGCATGTCATGTGAACCTGGTCAATGGGATTCACAAGCAGAGATTATAGGAATGATGGTTGTGTGTTTTCTGGGGTATTTGTAAGGGTATTCCCTTCAGCAGAGGACCCATGAGAGGAACATTCTCATACTGGAACAGTTTCACAGAAGAGTTATAGGGAGTCACTAAGATTGCAACAAAAATACAAGAAAAATTTTAGGACACGTGTTTAAATGTTTGGTGCTAAGCCAAAGACTAGGAGTGAGTAACCCATAGGCTGCATTCAACCTCTATTGCTCTACCCAGGGTGGATGAGGCAAACACTTTCATATCTGATTTTTTTAAAAAAATGCTGGAATTATAAATTGTTTGTAAGGAGTGAAATATGCACCTTAAGCTGTGAGGGGCTTATCACACCCATAACATTTCTTACGATTCTCAAAAATTGGGTCAAATTTTCTGGTTTCTTGGGGTTTTAATGGGGGAAAAGAGATGCTTCTGCAATTTCATCCTATAAAATATCTCAGCTCCTGCAAAATAGAAAACAACATACTGACTAGTTGGCACCCTGCATTCCTGGATGTCATCACCTCACCAATCATGTATCCTGCAGCCTTCAAACTGAACTCAAAGGAAAAGGGTGCTCCCCAAAGTCAAAAAAGTTGCTCAAGCCTACCATAGACCAAAGGTGACAAAATACAAACAGCAGATTCATGAAATATTCTGAGTTATAAAGAGGCTTATTTGGTTTTAGTTTAAGATGTTGTTTTAGCACAGCCAATTACAGCCCATTAAACAAGGGCTAAACAAACTGTAGGTTAGTACAGAAGTACACCTAGGGCTGCATATGGCTACCCAAAGCCTTGGATGTGGTTCCGAGGCTCCAGGTGTTGTTGTCAAATTGTAATATTTAATGTACCAAAAGGGGGAAATCGTTAACTACATGACTGGGGAGTACTGATCTCATTCCTTGTTAAGTAAATTATAATAATCCACATGAAGTAGTCATTTTATGTAGTCCAGAGCAGGAAACTGACTCCACAGGAAATTGAGAACTCTATTTTACTGAGATAGGCAAGAGTAACAGACTCTTGCAAGTCTGTTTTTTCCCTTCCCTTGTTCTTATATGCCATTGGGTTAAGGAGGAACCAGCCAGAGTTTCTTCCGAACACTATCTCCTTTCCCAGGGCTTAAGGAATGGTTCTGCCTTGTTTTTTTCTCTAACGGCTTCTGGTAGAGTGTATCCATGAACACCAACTAGCAGTCAGAAGACACGATGAAAACACCTTAATCTCACAACACATGGACAGACTCAACCAGTTTCAACTGAGAAACAGTGAGCATCCTAGACCAAGCCAAATCTAAAAATGCTAGGGAATTCCTGGAAGCTTGGCACTCAGAAAAATCAGCCATCAATAGACACAGAAATAAACCATATTTACACACCATTCAGAAGAGACCATAAAATGAGCCAAGAAGGAAACAAAAAGACCAGAACACAGCCTCTGCAGCAGCCTGCACCCAGATAAGCAGGGATTAACACCAGACAATCAAGCAGAAAACAATCCCTAATCAAGGTTCTACCAAGGAGAAAACCGCACCCCCACCAACACTAGCAGGACAAGCTACTGTATATAAACAGGGAGCAAACCCCACACTCACTCACACTGATGATGTTGCCTAGTTGGGTAATGAAATGTCTGCAAGCAAACCACCAAGCTCAGAGAGCACCAAGGACTCCACAAAATCAAACCTTTGTAGTATATTCTCCCATCAACCCAAAAGATGACTCTACATGTGGACATCGCTGGATGGGCACCACTGAAAATAAATCGTTTGTGTGCTCTGCAAGTAAAGCAGCAGCAGTTTTATTCGGTCTGCAGAAACATGGCATGGGGCTGACTGTGGTTCAGATCATAAACATTTTACAAAATTACAACTTAAATGCACTGAAGAGAAGGAATAGATAGGATAAACAGAATGCCCAAAGAACTCTGGACTGAAATTTGTAATGTTAAAGATGTAAACAAAAATACCCTGAAATGGAAAGCGCAAAAGAAGGCAAAATGGCTATCTCCTGATAGATTAAAAATAGCCAAAAGACAGAATAGACATAAAATAAAAGGCAATAGAAACAGAGAGAAATTGGTCTAAATATACATCTGAGATCCAGAGAGCAAGTGACAAGGACATATGTAAACAAAGCAAAGAACTTAAGGATAAATATTGAATTGGAGGACAGGAAATGAAATTGAGAGAATCTTCAGGCAAAGATGGGCAAGATAAAAATAAAAAAGGCAAAGATCCATACAAAAAAAGGTCCCCAAATCAATGGCATGTTCAAAGTTTGGTCACTGAAGAGACATGGAAAGAGAAATTAAATGAGTCCTGGAAAATACTGCTAACAACAAAGCTGGAGGAGTTGAAATATTAGTTGAACAGCTAAAATTTGAAAAATGGTGCAGTTAAAAATGCTACTTGTGGTTTGTAAGCAGGTGTGGAAAATACCATAATGGTCAAGGGACTAGAGAACATCAAATTATATTCGAATCTCAACAAAGGCCAGTGTTAAATAATGCTCAAACTATCAAACAATTGTATTCATCTCACGTGTTAGTAAGTTACTGGATTTTTGAAATCCAGCCTTCAGCAATAAATCTTACTAGCATTCAGCTGATAATGGAAAAGGTGAGAGGGTCCACAAATACATCTACAGGTAGTCCTTGTTTAGCGACCACAATTGGGGCTGGCAACTCAGTTGTTAAGCAAAGCAGTTGCTAAGTAAAACATCACAATTTTATTATTTTACTTCAGCTTTCCTTTGCTTTTCAGACCTGTGAAGGTAGTAAATGTGAGGATTGGTTACTTTTTCATCACCATCGTAACTGCAAACAGTTGCTAAACAAGGCAGTTGCTAAACGAGGACTACCTGTATTTTTGCTTTACTGATTATACTACGTAGGCTACAAAGTATAGATAGCCCTTAAAAGCATGGATGCACGATGACCAGGAAGCAACAGTAAGAGCAGAATATAGCAGAAATGAATGGTTCAACATTTGAAAAGAAGGCACCAGGATTGTATGCTGCCTCCATATTTATTAAACTTATATGCAAAATATAGAATGGGAAATGCTGGAATAGAAGAAATCGAACTTGGAATTAAAATTGCTGGGAGAAACATCAGCAACTTCAGATGTGCTGATTATACCATTTTGATGGCTGAGAAAGACTTAAGGAATCAACGGCAAAAGATTACGCAAAAGCCAGTCTGCTACTCAATATTAAAAAAAACAACTTAGCGTATATCAGTAGGTAATGCCAACCCAATTCAATTAGGGAGAGAAGTTGAGGTAGTAACAGATTTCAAATTTCTAGGCTCAAAATCTCCAGGGATGGTGACTATTGCCATGAAAGAAAAGGTCGTCTGCTACAGGGAAGAAAGATTATGGCAGACCTAGACAAAATATTAAAGAGCAAAGAGATGATACTAACCATCAACATACATAGCATCAAGGCCATGTTTTTCCTAGTTGTAACATACAGCTGTGAAAGTGGAACCATCAGAAAGACTGAAGAAGAACTGATGCCCTTGGATGTGGTGCTGAAGAGAATTGTTAAGAATGCTTTGGGTTGCAAGAAAAAAGCAAAGCATTGAATACTAGATGAAGTAAAACCAGAGTGCTTATGGGAAATCTTTGGGACACATAATGCAACTGCAAAGTTATTGGAGAAGTCCCTGATGCTTGGAAATCTGGAAGGTAATTGAAAAAGAGACCAACACAAAAGAGGGTGGCTAGATCTTATCATTAATTACCTCAGCATGAGCTTACAAGAACTCAAAGCAGTTACTAACAGTTCTAGTAAGATTATATACAGTGGGTCATGAACAGTCAAAAGTGACTGAACAACAACGTAAAATTAAGTCTCTTTTTTGCCTTGGTTTCCTCAATACTTTCTGTAGTGTGGACTTTGGCAGGTCTCTCAGAAAGCCATGTGTGGCCCTCAACACAGAAAAGGTTTCACATTCCTGGTATGGCCCAGGACGTAATCCTACCCTATGCCTTTGATACTACTTCTGCATACAGTAACTAAAAGACATGGTATATAAAGTGTTACTTTTTTTTGCTTACTACAAATAAGCCTCTTGCAAGATGATGCTGTCAAGGTAATGCATGCTATATGCCAGCAAATTTGGAAAACACAAGAATGGCCATCAGACTGGAAAAAATCAACTTATATCCCCATACAAAAAAGGGAAACACTAAAGAATGTTCAAACTATCGAACAGTGGCACTCATTTCACATGCCAGTAAGGTAATGCTCAAGATCCTGCAAGGTAGACTTCAGCAATTCATGGAGCGAGAATTGCCAGATGTACAAGCTGGGTTTAGAAAAGGAAGAGGAACTAGGGACCAAATTGCCAATATCCGCTGGATAATGGAAAAAGCCAGGGAGTTTCGGAAAAACATCTATTTCTGTTTTATTGACTATTCTAAAGCCTTTGACTGTGTGGACCGTAACAAACTGTGGCACGTTCTTAGTGTTATGTGGATACCAAGTCATCTTGTATGCCTCCTGAAGAATCTGTATAACAACCAAGTAGCAACAGTAAGAACAGACCACGGAACAACAGACTGGTTTAAGATTGGGAAAGGAGTACGGCAGGGCTGTATACTCTCACCCTACCTATTCAACTTGTACACAGAACACATCAGGTGACATGCTGGGCTTGAGGAATCCAAGGCTGGAGTTAAAATCACTGGAAGAAACATTAACAATCTCAGATATGCAGATGATACCACTTTGATGGCTGAAAGCGAAGAGGAACTGAGGAGCCTTATGAAGAAGGTGAAAGAAGAAAGTGCAAAAGCTGCCTTGCAGCTAAACCTCAAAAAAACCAAGATTATGGCAACCAGCTTGATTGATAATGGGCAAATAGAGGGAGAAAATGTAGAAGCAGTGAAAGACTTTGTATTTCTAGGTGCGAAGGTTACTGCAGATGCTGACTGCAGTCAGGAAATCAGAAGACGCTTAATCCTTGGGAGAAGAGCAATGACAAATCTCGATAAAATAGTTAAGAGCAGAGACATCACACTGACAACAAAGGTCCGCATAGTTAAAGCAATGGTGTTCCCTGTAGTAACATATGGCTGCGAGAGCTGGACCATAAGGAAGGCTGAACGAAGGAAGATCGATGCTTTTGAACTGTGGTGTTGGAGGAAAATTCTGAGAGTGCCTTGGACTGCAAGAAGATCAAACCAGTCCATCCTCCAGGAAATAAAGCCAGACTGCTCACTTGGGGGAATGATATTAAAGGTAAAACTGAAACACTTTGGCCACATAATGAGAAGACAGGACACCCTGGAGAAGATGCTGATGCTAGGGAGAGTGGAGGGCAAAAGGAAGAGGGGCCGACCAAGGGCAAGGTGGATGGATGATATTCTAGAGGTGACGGACTCGTCCCTGGGGGAGCTGGGGGTGTTGACGACCAACAGGAAGCTCTGGCGTGGGCTGGTCCATGAAGTCACGAAGAGTCGGAAGCGACTAAACGAATAAACAACAACAAATAAGCCATATATATCAGACACATTTAAGAGATCTCTGCTCCTACCACAGCTGTGGGTGTCGACTGATCTTACAAAAGAAAAATAAAGCCAAGACTACTAAATAATGTTAGTTTTTCTTTATTTAAGAGAACTAAAGTATTACATTTCAAAATCTGCAGAAAACAAAAAACAAGCAAATTATATTGTATAAAAGGCAGCCCGTGTTGACGAGATCTCTACATAAGCAATCGGGGACACTGACTACAAAGCCATGTGCATAGCAAAAGATGATAAAACTTGCAAGGATGGAAAGAAATAGAAGCAAGATATTGTACATTCTTAGTTCAGGACTCTTAATGGATATTTTGATTTTGAAAGAGATGGAGTTATTGAATCTTCCTCCTTGGCCTTTTCCAGAAAGATTGCTGATTTGTTCTCTTTATCCTTTTTGACACTTCTTTTATGCTGTAAAGTTAAAGAGCTTAAGTTATTATGTATTACTTTTATTAAGTGATGGAAAAGCTTTATATCACTTCCATTTTATAACTGCCATCATTGTGCCAACATCACCTCAGACAGTTCACTTTCTAACTGGCAAGCAGAAATACTCTCCAGCATATGAAAATGCCAAAACTACAGCCAGAACACTTGAAATTTAAAATGAGACTGTTCTTCTCTTGGGTGATCTATGAAAAAATGGCTCTCTTACATATTTTGAGAGACCTGAGATATCCCATTAGCTGAAATGACTCATTTAAAAGCATTAGCACAATAAGACACTCCTCCTAATTCAGTGGAAGGCATCACTTTGAAGCATTCCCCAAAACTAGTTTTCTGAAAATAGAAAATTAGCTCGTCTTTTTTATGCTGGCAAGGATTTTTAAAATGCAGGGGGAAATTGACCCATTCTTAACTGGTAGTATATAGCACTATGATCTGCTGCATGGTTAGCCAGGCCTAAAACTAACTAATCTCCACCAAGGCAAGTTTCAGAGATTCCTAGGGATTCCTTGTGCGGACCTCTGTGTTTTTCCTATGTTCTTCTGAAAAGTACCCAGAGCAAATTTGGGGAGGAAATGGGAGAGATTCTGAGAAAGTCTAAATTACCTAAAATTACATCATTCCCTATTCTGCTGATCAGATTTATATTCCTGGTGGGTTAGAAGCCACTTTTGTTTGAATTTCTGAGAAAAATAAATAAATAAAAAGATCGATCATAACAGCTTAAGTTATTCACTGAGCTGGCCATCAGTCCATTTTTCACCAGTCCATGTCTGTCCAAATCCTTTCTATGCGCTGCACAAAATTCATAAATTTGTCTACGTTTAATGTTCTTTCTGCCACTCACATATCCACAGTTCTTAGTCATTATGACTTCTGAGACTTCAGTAGACATTGTCTTTATGAATTTAACTATATGATTTAAAAAAAAACAATAATTGATATTAGGATACTCAGCTCTATGCCTAATCCTGGATTCTACAGTTCACATAGCCCCACCGAAAACTTCACATACTTCTGTTTATGGATTTTTGGTAGATATTCTGTTTAATTTTGACTGAAACTCTAGCTTATAGTTTGGGTTCAGAAGTGTGATGTTTTCTAAGTATAACTTGGTGCCATGTTGTAGCAGACAACTGCAGCAAATGTTTTAATTGCTTCTCTTCTTTCCTAAAAAGCTAATTTTTCTGCAGCGCCATCCTGGTATATCAACTCTGAAGCAAGCCTCTGAGCTGAAATGAACTAATTCCTACATGAAATATGCATGCTACAGACTGGTCATCCTAATTTTACACTTCAATGTTGCTCATATGCCATATATCTCCTGATCAACAGTCCACACAAAAAGATATAAATTACCTGGAAAAAGGGCACACCACCACTGGTCTGAATACATAAACTAGTCTCCAAGTAGGATTTTTCACTGAAAAGGCTCTCATTAGTTTCTCTTATCTCTTCTTCATCCTCCAAAGAATCCTTGGAACACACAACAGTTAGCCAGTTGTGGTAGTGTAGATAAACCATTTCTACAAGTTGAATATGCAACGGAGCAGAAGCATCCCTCTGGACAGTTAATTACCTCTACAGCAACTTAGCAGTTTCAGCACCACCCACTGGGAGAAGCAGGCTATTTTCCCACCCTTTACTATCCGTAGTTACCTCATCCAAGACATCAGCCGTCATGGCTTCAGCAGTCTTTAGAGTAGCTGTCCGCTCCATCTGCTTTTGCCTTAATTTTCCAAGCAAGAGGTCACGTGGTTCTGTTTTCACAACTGCTACTGGGTAACGGTAGTCCTTCCGCTGCGGAGTACTTCCTTTAGGGAAAGATCCATTTAAAAGATAATTAAGCCAGTGCACTACACCATCTTAGAACAAAGCCATCTTTTCTTATTGGAATAAAAAACTTATTTGAAGTAGCTCTTCCTCTTTTTCAGCTCCCTCCAAAGTCTGCAGGGCTAATTTTTCCTCTCCAAATACCTGTTGGGATATCCGTTTTAAGTTCCTCAGCCAGGAAGCCATTAATCTGAGTTAAACCATCCTCTGTTTCTTCAAGGAGTGAATCTTTCTGTTTGGTAAGCACATCTCTCTCATTCTGCAAGTGGCCAAGAAGCTTCTTGAGGATGATATCTTCAGCCTCTTTTTGTCTCTCAATATGATCTGTGACTTTGGCTGCTGACGCACTGCAGTTGGCATTGAGGTCCTGGAAGCAAAACAAACATCTCAAGAAACCAGATCTTCAATATTATAAACTGCAGATTTGACTGCATGAATCTTATTACTCAACACAGGACGGCAATTTATGGTCCTTTCCAAGCATCTGTGAACTACCATTATTTCTGGAAGGGAGATTGTTTGAATGTGGGAAAACATGGATTGGGCCCTTCTTCCAGGCTTCCATGAATAAAGGGAGATAGCCAGCAAAACGGCCATTCCTGAGAGAACAGATTGTGTCGTACGGTCCAAAGTTATATATACGCTTGTTATACACACCATGTCTAAAGAATCTTCAATGATGTAGGTGTAACCAGGTTGTGAGATTTAGAGTTACCTTATAGATCTTTTGTAAGTGCTCGTTCTGGCTGTTGAGAAAAGCTCTCTGTTGATCAACTACACAGACTATTTCTGCAGTTGCTGTTTCAGCCAAGCTTGCTGTTTCTTTACACGTGTTTTTCAAACTATTGCCCAGATTGTGACAATGACTGTCTGATTCCAGAAGTATCTTAACATTATCATGGCTGGACTGCCTGATCTCTTGGGAAAAGTCATCCAGAGTTGGAATCATCTTGTTCTGCTGGGAAGTGGTAGAGTCGAAAAGGCCAATAGTTTGCCTAAATGAAAGGGTTTAGCAACAGATTATTCAAGGGCTAATCCTTGTGCTTCATCACACAGACTGAGACTAAAACGGCAGCCAAATCAGTGTTATACCTAAACTGCTACTTTCACCAAATTTTTGTTAAAGCATGCAGTTATTTTGGAAGAGCCCTCTATGGCATTATTTTGGAGCAAAAGTGGAGAACAGACAGACCTGTTTGCCATTTTTTTTCAGTAAAAAAAATAAAAGCAAGTGTGTGCAAGCCTTAGTTTAACACCCCCAAATAATTTTTTTAAAAAGTGCTGCCCTGCCTTTGATTCTCAGCAGTGTTATTGGGATGGAGATCAAAGCCATGCAATACATAAGAGAAGTAGCTGTTCCTGAAATTAACATTAGTCAGTAAAGGAGAGGATAGCAGAAGAGCCAGTTTTATTTCGCTCAATTCATTTATTGACCCGCTTCACCCATTAGAGGGCTATTGCAGCTTAGAATACATGAAATCTCTAAGAAACAATATAGAGCTAGAAAGAATGTAAAAACCTATTATTTTGATTATGTTACTTCAAGATGTGCATTTGAATTGAAGGATTAGGTTTTTTTAACAGTTTCATGTTTCTTTATTTGGAAAATAAGACTTTCTGCTCTTAAAGAGGAAATAAAAAAATGCTGAATATAAAATTACAGGTTGTCCTTGGTTAGTGACTGCCTTATTTAGTGACTGTCCAGTTACGACAGTTATGAACAAGTAACTTTACAACCAATCCTTGCATTTACCACCTTTCCAGGTCTGTAAAGCAAAGGAAAGCTGAAGCAAGATCATAAGCACAGTCAGTTTCACTTAGTGACCGCTTAGCTGAACGACTGAGTTGCCGGTCCCAATTGTGGTTGCTAAATGAGGACTACCTGTACTGAACCCATTGCTGTAAAAACTCCCAGGGTACCCAGAATACTAGAGTGAACATAATTATAGAAGCAGTTTTGAGTTAAACTTTGTTGAGTACCTCAAGCATTCGAAAGTTATTGATTTACTTAAAAATTTGCAGAATCAGCAGCTAATGAACACAAAACCAAGCACAAATAAAGGGGTCAGATATGACTTCATGTTCCATTCATACAGGTAGTCCTCACTTAACAACTCTAATTGGAACTGGAATTTCCGCTGCTAAGCAAAGCAGTTGTTGGGTGAAACATCACGTGACTGCACTGCTTAGCAACGGCAGCTCTGGTAGTCTCGGTTGCGGTTGTTAGGCGAGGACCTCACACTTCTCCTGCCCTGTACAAACTGCAGCCTCCTCCCTGGCCGGGCCCAGCAAGCTCCCTTCAGCAAACAAGGCTCTGCTGCCTTTACCATGCTTGCCTTGGCTTCAACTCCTCCTACCCACCTCCACTTCAACTTCCCCTACCCTCTATTGACGCCTTGCACAGCCTTGTAGAAGTGTTGTGAAGGGCTAGCAGCTGCCTCGGCCAGGTGTGCCTTATCAGCAGTGGGAGGAAGACGACAGCAAGTCAGCTGGGGGTGGCGGGGGCAGGTTTTGGCAGTGGAGGGTAGGGCAGCCAAAAGGGCAGAGATGGGGTGAAGATAGGTGGGAGGGGAGTTGAAATGCACGCTGTGGTCATAAATGCTGGCAGGCTGCCAAGTGCCCAATTTTTGATCATGTGACTGTGGGGGCGCTGCAGTGGTCATAACTTCAAGGACTGATTGTAACCACCATTTGTTCAGCCCTGTCGTAACTTTGAATAGTCACTGAATGAATCGTTGTTAAGCGAGGACTACCTGTACTTGGATCTGTTCAGACACGTGAATTTAGAAGTCTCCCACTTCTGCCTTGACAATACAATTGTATAGGTTTGGTCTGAAGCTGGGCTGCTCTAGGGATGCTTGAGTCTATGGTAAGGCATATGGGAGTTTTAGACCAAGAAATATAAAGATCAATTTGCCTCCCAGGCACTGAAGAGTATTAGAATAACCCCTCAAACGTATTTCAGAAAAAAAGTTAAAAAACTTCCTTACACAATTACGTTTTCCTGTACATCACTAATATTCTTCTTTAGGCTTCCACCTTTTTCTAGGATTTGGCTTAGATTCTGCTGAGCTTCCTGATCAAACAGGCTCAGTTGATCTTGCAGCAAAGCAATAAGTTGGGCTGTACCCTAGTATGAATACAGGGAAATTGAAAAAATATTACTAAGCTGAAGCATACTAGTAACACAGTTTGGAAGCATGCCTGGAAAGCTCACATTTATTCAAATATACTTCAAATGCATTTCTCAGTGCATACTTAATACAGAACAGGAATTCTTACGGGGCTGAATATTTTGTTTTAGAGACAGTTCTGAAAAAAGTAATTCCACTTTTCAGGAGACACCTGGCATGAAAGATTCTGCTAGAGATGGGCAAAACTCAACTTTCTGTATCCTGTTTGCTTCCTGGAAGAAGCAGACTCACAACCCTAAAATGGAACTTACAGACAAACACAACCCTACCTCCAAGTTACTATGAAGAATGAAACATACATAGATATATAGTGCTGCTTATCCTGATTAGCTCCTTTTTCAACAAGCACATTTTCCCCTTCTCAACTACAGCCAAATCCCTCTCCACTCCTGCACATGCACAAGAAATGACACATTCATATTTCTCCTTGATGTACTTGAACACATTTGACTTGGTATGTATATGTGACTAAGGAAAAATACAAACATTGTAAGCATCCATATTACTAGAAGGCATTTGTATACATGAAGGTAACCTATACTCCCATTTTTCTCTCCCACCCTTTGTTTGGTTGTGTTATTGTTCTTACAAGGAAAGTAAGCAGAAAAAAAAAAAAAAAAAACACCCACAGATTTATAAAGCGGAACCACTGTGTAATATGGGGATCACTGCCAGAAGCATGCAGGCAAGCCAATTTTTGTGTTGGTAGTGGAGACAAATATAGAGGGTCAAAAAGCCACTAGGACAAGGATAGGCAACCTGTTGTCCTCCAAATATTTTTGACTGCAACTCCCACAATCCATTGTCATGTTAACTGGGCATAATGGCAGTAGAAGTCCAGAAAACTAGTTACCTGTTCCTTAAAAAGGCCACACTGTGCCATACATGCAATAATGATCTCCAGGATAGAGAAAGGAACACACGCCAGCAGAACTTAGCAAAGTTCCTCAAACAGTGTAGCAATCCATATTTCTCTAAGACCATCAACCCACCCACTTATCTAGTGCACTATGGACCTACGAAAGACACTGGCTTGACTTCTTGTGCTACAAATGGAAGAAATACCGTTTTTTGTGCCATCTTTGCCAGCTCCACTTGTTTCTGCAAGCTCTCATAATTATCCTGAAGTTGAGAAAACATTTGGAAACTGTCTTTATGTAGTTTACTCAAAGAAAGAGAATGATCATGGAAGAAGGTAGCCAGTTCTTCTTTATAGCCTGTAATCTTTCATTCAGAAAAAGAGATCTCATCAGTTTTCAAGGAAACATTGATATTTATTGGCTTTTTCTAAACTATACTTGTTTGGTGTGTATATGTGTTTTGAATTTTTTTAAAAAAACATGGTAAGTAATATTCATATAAGCTGGACCACAGGTGTCTGCAGTAACTCTGATGATGAAAAAATGTCAATACATGCATGGAGACATCATAACAGACCCCAGATACAAGTATGTAAGTCAGAGGGTTTGTGTTGTGATGTCATGATAACATGTTGATCGTTTGTTCTCCTGCCAGATACCTATGAGCAGGACCTGAGATATTTCAGTCTTCTCCAGAGTTATCTAGATTATCCAGAGATAACTGGACAGGCATTCTACTTCACTCCACCTGGAGGGTTTGAGATTGACAAAAGCTGTCCTAGAGGTGGGGAGGGAAAGTGGATCCAACTTTTCAGATGCTCAGCAGAGTACATAGGGGTGGGGAACTGGTAGAAGTTTAGTCCCTTTCAGAAGCACTGCGTCCTTATAAAGTATGTTTGTTCATGCAGGAGAAAACTTTTTGCCCGCAGGAGAAAATATGGAATGGTAGTTCCTCGGCTTTTCCTGTCCAGTGAATGGAAGTATACTATTCATACCACCATTGATGGCCTGGTGACTTCTCCAAAGACAACTCAAGCAGAAGTACATTTGAGGGAACTCTGTCTTAACCACCTTTAAACTCCACTGTTCTTGAGAACTTTGACTGTTCAGTGCCTTTCCCAAGGGGACAAAGCAAGGAATAGCTGAACCAGTACTACAAATGAAGTGATTTACATTGCAAGGGGCAGGAAGAGCTCTGATGAAAGCCCTAGGGGCCCGGTGGGTTGGTCTCTTGGACTGGATTAGGTTGAAAGGCTAAAGGATCCCAATCCCTGTGCTAGTATTCAACAATTATAGTACTTTAAGAGATGTTTATTACCATTTCGGCCAAGGATGAATGTTTCTTGAAATGTTCCTGCAGATGAGAGTTTATACTCAGCACAAGTTGCACCACAGGAGTTAGACTACTTAATGCTCTGCCTAGTCCAGATGCATGTTCCTCCTAGAAGATAAGGCAAGATAGCGGACAGCATTGCTTCCAATGAAGAAAACATTCAGACCTAATCAGAAAACAGAACTATAGAAAGCATACAGACATTATAACTGCTCCAAATTAGCAACTGTTTCTCACACTTTAGGAAACAATAAGATCCATTCAGGGATTTAGTGCCAAGCTCCCTCATCGCAAGATGCTTTCCCAAGAGCTGAGACGGCACTAATAAATCTTGGGGAAATTTTATTGAAGACAATAACCAAAACACTCTTGAAGCAAATATCAAGTTTCCTGTTCCTTCTGTAGAACTGGGAGATAAAGCATTCCAACAGCATCCTTCTTTGTATTCTGCTACAACTTAGAAACTTGTCCCAAGTTTCCAATCACAAACTTTCCCAGCTTTTATCCTCATGACACTGGATGAAGAAAGGCTGTACCAAAATCTATCTTCCTGTAATCACTAATATCTACATATTGCTTCATTTGAAAATCACATGGATCCTCCAGCTCTGGGTATTAGGATCCTTGTTTGTATCAGGTTTGTACTTCAGACAACTGAAACATTGTTCTACTTTCTATTACTTATACTTGTACTTACTATCATTTTCTGCAGGTCATTTTTATTTTTGGAGGTCAGTGCGTCCTGCCTCAGTATTTTTTCAGAAGCTAGGGAAACTTCAGTAGAAACCATTTCCTTTACTGAAGTGAATGCTGCATCTATAGCTGCTGCAGTCACTCCAAATGCTGAAGAACTGGCAGATAGAAGATCATCTAAAAGAAAAAGATGGGTATAACAATTTAACCAAGCCCTCTTCTTATTAGAAGGCAACAGTCTTTTAGTAATGATTTTGATTTCCCAAACAAGTCTGAATCCAGGTTTTGGCACGTCCAGGTGTATGTGTGTGTTACTTTATTGCCACGCAAAGTTGAACAGAAACACTTACCAACTGAGGAGGTGTAAGAGTCTAACTTCTCCTGCTGATTCTGATAGTTCTTTCTCACTGAGTTTTGCATTTTGTTGAACAGTATATTCATGTGATCCATAAATGTCTTTTGAGCTTCTGCATTATGCTGCTCAACTGCTTTCTTCCGATCTAATTTTGCATGCAGACCAGACACATCACTGGTAGTTTCTTTAACTGTAGTAAGCAGCTAAGACACAAAAAAGATTGATAATCTTCAAATATCCTCTCTCTCTCTCACACACACACACACACAGACACACACACTCATTGGAAGATGTTTTCCGTTACATTCCCAAATGTAAACTCAGAGAGGGAGTTACAAAACTGTCTTAAATCTCTTGTTTATGCTTTACTCCTGTGCAGGACACGAAAGAGGTGAAGTATTGTTGATCTAGTTGTTTCTACCTCAGTGACTGCTCATGAAGTGTATGGATTTGAAGGAACAGCTGTGTGAACAACTTCTCACATGTGGGGTTCCCCTTAATCTAACTGGCTGCACAACTGAGGGTCTGGATTGAATAGAAACTCTGTGTCTGAGTAGCACGAGGCAAAGACAACAGTGGGTGGAGCTTATCCATTGTGTGATGAAGATTAGAGCAAGAAGTGTACTTCATGTTCTTTTCTACACATGGAGATCATGTGTCTTGTCCAGCTAGCAACATCAACCACAGAGAGTTGCTGGGTTATGGAGTTATAATAGTAAAGTGCTGGTGACACCTAACAGAATCTTTAGAACTACTACCAAGCAAGGGTTGATGTAATTGTTACATGTTACATCTGGGTCACCCTGATCCTAGTTCAAAGTCACCCTCAGCCATGAAAGCACTGGATGACTTGGACTGAGAAATAATGGCTGGTCTAACCTACTCCATAGGACAATTGCTGAAAAATCTGCAGAAGTGTGTCTGCACAAAAAACAAATCTATGATAATTTACAGCTATGAGCATTTCCTCAAGAAGTTCAGAGCTCAGTATAAACTTGTGCCTTTTGCAGAACATGCTAAAAACACAATGCTCACTAGAGAAACAACAGCAAATATGGATATTCCTCCAAATATACTAAGCCCAAGAAGACAAAGAGTCAGTCCCAGTAGCCTTGTTTACATGTAACACTGAAACACATTTTAGCATAAGGGGAGCCTAAGTCATATCATCAGCTCATGTGTTCCCACTGCCTTCAGTGTACCCCACAAAGCCAAAAAGGAGCCTCAGTGAGGATCAGGTTTCAGGCTCTGCTACTCCTGAATAAAGAAGGAGAAAGGCAGGCCACAATCACCTCAGAAGGCTGCTCAGTTGGACTCTTTCACCCCCAACCCAAAGCCATTTCATAAATTGCATAGGCAGAAGGATCCCTGGAGAGAAATGGGAGAAAGCTTGAACTTTTTTTCCCCCCAACCCTCTCCAGGTTATTAGAACCACATGCTATATGGGACAGGCCCTAGAAGTTTCTTTGTTTTAAAAATAGTTATTTTAATTACAATTATTTAGAATGCTTGTGAGTGGCTTTGGGTAGATTGCTACTCTAAAAGACAGGATAACAACAATACTAATTATTCATGGTTGAAAACAAAATCGGCTAAGCAACCACACTGAAGGGTTTGCTTGCCCATCCATTACCTAGAATTACAATTTTATTAATAATGAGTAAATATCTAGATTTATGAAGGGATTTTATTCACAAAGAACAAGCTATGCGGAGCCTTGCAGTCACAAAGTTACATTCAAAGTGTTGACAAACTGAGACAAAACAGGATTCTGAATGAAAATTAGGAAAATGACGGGAAAAGAATTATTATTTAAATGTATTTAGCCACCCAACTCCAATGGACTCTAATGTCTACTAATATCTTTCTGGCTGGTTTGGTCAGGAAATACAGTTTTGCTAGCTATCACTGAGCCAACAGTGCAGTATTAATATCTCTGTCACAGTTTGACTTCTAGATACTTTGGTTTCCAGCAACCTCGTATTTCAGGACAAAGTATCCTATGATATTGATGATCTAAAAAACCATTGTTGCCACAAAACTGGGAAAACGGGGCACGACAGACCACAACGCGTACTAAAAGTTGAATCACTTACACTGAAATGAGTTCCTTGACCAAACTGGTAGTAATTAAAAAGGCTCTAACATCTTTTCCATGCAGAATCCACTGAGGAACATTTTCTCCAATTTTGCCTCATCTGACTTTAGTTGTTTTTTTTTAGACTACTAACTGAAAGAGCTTTCCACAAAATGGAAACATCATCCCCTCATAGGATGCACTCTTCTCTATGAACGACAAAGACAGTTCTTTCTTACTTCACCATGACTGGCACTGAAAGACCAACATTCCTTCAGAACTGTAGATGTTTCCATATTTGACCATTCAAAATACAATTATCTTAATCTATCAACCATATTTTTTTTAAAAAGTTAGCATGTCATATTGTATGACCTTGGTAGCAGTGCCATGAAGTTTTTCTTCTGTGCTCTCTAAAGCTGATGCCACATATTCTTCTTCAGCAAGAAGAACCTTGGTGGTTTCCAAGTCTTTTTGAGTAACTTCCAGTTCCATTTCCCTGGCCTGTAGGTCTGCTTGGCACTTTTCTATTTCATCTTTTTGAACAGTAAATAACTCAGTAACCTGCATCAAGACAAAATATACTTGTAAAGATCATTTAGTATAAGGGCGGGCCACCTGCAGTACAAATATGGCTTCTGTGTGATCCCCAGATCTTCCTTGCTGCTGATTTTGCAGCAGCACATTGACAAAAGCTCCATATGACCTGCATTCTGAGAAATGTTCAGGAGAGGTAAATATGTGCAAAATAATGCTTTTCTGAGTAGTAGTTTTTCTGACTGGTGACCCCATGGTCTTTTTAGGTACAAGTGTTGACGCAATCTTGATGTCCTATTTTAGAGTGAAGAACCACGCTGAGATGGTAGCTTGAGTCTGTAGTGTTTATTGTCCTACTCTACTGGACAGAAAATCCTGCCAAACTGAAAGGCCATGGGAAACCTTCACAGATAAACCCAAGAATCAAGGCAGGTCTGCTCTGAGTTTCTTCGAAGGAAAGTTCCAAGCCTCTAAACTCCGCATGCATTTTTCCCCCTGGATAGGGGCGCCCTCCTGCTCACTATCAGTACTCATGACACTTCCAGTTTGATTCCGTCCCCCTCATATTTTATAGTAAGCAGTTTCCCACCAAGTTTCTGTAATGGTACTGTTTCTACTTAATAATGACTTTCAAATATACATTTCACTTGTCAGCAAAATAGATCAAAATGCCTAGTTATTACTGTTGCTTCAGAAGATGTTCTGCATTGTGAACACTCTGCTGTTCTCAGACACAGAGAGCAACTGTCCCAGAAAAACACAGCTGATTTGCATGAGTACAGTCCTTAATACGTAAAGTAATTAAAATGTAATAAAATAAAAAGAGGAATTAAATGGCATTTAATATAATTTATATTTAATATATTATATTATTATATTATATACATATAATATATACATATATATATATAATAAATATATAAATTATATATTTAATAAAATAATTTAATAAGGAAATAAAGAGCATAAAGAGATAAAGATAAATTAAAGGCAGCATTCTGTTCTATGGCGCTCAATTATCATCAAAGTATTTACAATAAAGACTTGTGGCATCTTAAAGGCTGATATTATAACATAGCCTTTTGTAGATCAGGCCCATTTCATCGGGTGTGTTAATTACGTTTCTGAGAGAGGTTTTACAAGTTGTGGGGATGGGAAAAAGCAATGAAGAAAAAAGGATTATGAGAACAGACAGGATACTTTGAGAGTCAGGAGACAAATACAAAAGCTTGGAGAGGGGTCATAAAAACAGATATAGCCTTATTATCACCAGCTGGTCAGAATACTTTGTGTAGCCCTCAGCACAAACAATTGCACACCACTGAATATTAGCAAGGGTTCTATCTTGACATCACGTAAGAGTCAGTGGTTTGAGATGGGCGGCTATATAAATTGAATGAATGAACGAATGAATGAATGAATGGATAAGTCATAGAAATAACTGATAAAAAAAATGCTATTATCTGCTTCAGGTTAGATATTGACCTCAAACAGGTTTGTTATCTGTATCTCAGAAGAAACCTTCATGGAAAAGTTAACATGTTTTAATATGGCAAACCAAGTGAATACAATTATTTTTCTCCTCCCTATTGGAGCTACACTATATGAGTATACTTTTCAGTTGTTACATGCAGACCAATATTGTCTAAGTAGAATCATATTATTTTTTGAGAAGATGAGCACACTGGAGCTTCCTTACCCATCTGAGAATCATCCCAAAAGACTAAGAAAAATGTATCAGGTTCACTTACCCTTTTCAATTCTTCCTCCATTGCTGTGATTTTCTCAATATACTCTGCAATTTGCTCTTCCTGAATCGTCAATTTCCCATTAAGAGCGCTAAAAAAAATCAATTAAAGTTAACAGTTATGTAGTCTTATTACTTCCAGGCCAAGCAGTGAGATAACTTTAAGAGCAAACAGGAGAGACATAATCGTTCACGTCTGGCCACCACGAGATCTGTCTCTTGTTCTCCAAGCATCGTGCTGAAAGTTCCTCATGTTGCTCACTACTGATAGCCATTTCTGTCTGAAATGGTACTTATTTAATTTAAATTATTGCTATTTATCTAAAACATTAGGTACTCCTTATCAAAAATCTCAAAGCAGTTTACAATAAATGGCATTGACCATTTACACCAAAGTCAGTGAGATTATGCAAGTGTAAATGATCCTATAACTTACCCCCTAACAATTGTGTTAGGAGTGGTGTTCTACTTTTAGTTATACCAGGAAGCACAACAGTGCGTGATCCTGCCTGACTGGGGAGAGCTGGTGCTCAATTTTTATAGAACTGATCATGATGTCATGTTCACCCTAAGCTGCCAGCCTTTGTGGGGAGCCAAGTACTCACTCATAATTTTCCAGGGAAATATAGACACCGTTTTTCTCTCGTGCAGCGGTAAGATCTCGTTTCAAGCGTTCAATCTCTTCAGTATACTCCTGTGAAAAACATCAGCACAATGCCGGAATGTATCTTCTGAAGCATTTGGAACCCGTAAACCTCACAAACTTACATTTTTGGCCTGGCCCTTTTGAAAAGCTCAATCGGCTGTAATGCGTTCACACTGCAATGCAGCCAGCAAGGTTTAGAAGGCATTTATTCTTAAGGAAGACATACTGAACCTTAATGAGTGCCCGTTTTGTGAGTTTCTGGTTCACTTCAGGCTTATTCATGATATTCTTTGCCCGGTGGGCATATTCTAGAGTACTCAGGGTTTCCTGTGGCACAAAAGACAAAATAAATAAAACATAAAAATAAAAAAATTGCTGAGTAAGTCATCTTTTTGTAGCCACTTCTGCATAAAAGAGAAAAGAATTGTTAAAAGGTACAAGGATATTCACTCCAGAAGTATCTTGCTGGGTTTCTCTATAGAGAAATGGCATTTATTATTGTGATTTACAGAGCATTCCAACTCTACCAACTCTTATGCTGCCTTGGGAAAACTCCATTCTGAAAGGTGGCATATAAACCAGAATACATCAGAATCCCACTAATAGAACTTCTATTTATTATTATTATTGTTGTTGTTGTTATTTGCCGTCAAGTCAGTGTCAATTTTTGCAAGCCACGTAAAAGATTTTCTCCACGATGGTCTGTCCCCTCAGACCTTCCAATCGTGTACCCATCCCTGCTGTAATTGAATCCATCCACCTTCCTGCTGCTTGTTCCCTTCTTCTCTCTCCTTCCACCTGTTCAAGTATTATAGACTTCTCCAGAGGTCTAGGTCTTCTCACAATGTTTATTAAATCTTATAAGCTTCTAAATTTAAATTTAATTTGGAAGCCCAATTTATGTGACTCATAGCAAACTACCTGAAAGAAAGCACCTTACCTCGAGATTGATCGATGCAGGAGAAACAGTTGCAATTATACATGTTTTTGTGCGTCCTCCAAGAGAGTCCTGCAGGATTCTAGTAAGCTTTGATTCCCTGTATGGAATATGTGGTGTTCTCTCAACAAGCGCAGTAATAACTCTGCCCAGCGTCAAGAGAGACTGATTGATATTTCCAGCTTCACGAGCTCTTTTGTCAACTGCTCCAGAACGACCTATATTCTCACTCCCTGCCAGATCAACCTATAAATAAGAACTTGTCTAAGTCAAAAATTACCATACAGTAGTCATTGGAAGAGGTCAGGAAGTTATGCTCAACTTTGGTAGCCAAGAATCATTGCTAAGCACTAACTAGTTGAAAATCAACACAATTCCATCTGAGGATATCTGGAATTTAAATTCCCAACCACCACAGCTAGCGTGGCCAATATAGGTAGCCCTTGACTTATGACCACAATTGGAACTGGAAGTTCAGTCGCTAAGTGACGTGGCCATTAAGTGAGGCACCATGCAACGTGACCGATTTTATGACCCTTTTTGATGTGGTCGTTAAGTGAATCACATGGTTGTTAAATGAATCTGGCTTTACCCATTGATTTTGCTTGTCAGAAGCCAGCTGGGAAGGTTGCAAATGGTGATCATGTGACCCCAGGATGCTGCAACTGTCATAAATATATGCTGGTTGCCAAGTGCCCAAATTTTGATCATGGGACCGCAGGGATGCCGCAATGGTCGTAAGTATGAGGACTGGTCATAAATCACTTCTTCCAGTGCCATCATATCTTCAAACAGTCGCTGAACAAATGGTGGTAAGTTGAAGACTACCTGTAGTTTAGGATGCTGAGGTATGTAATTAATCAACAATTGGAGGATTACAAATCCAGCAAGTCCTCAAATGATAGCATAGGGTGAGGGGAGAAGGTACCAGACTAAGATGACTTGCATTAGTACATAGAAATCTGAGATGATACAGAATATGGGATTAAAATATTACATCTCCAAAACAGGAATTCAAACTGAAAGATCTGTCCTCTATCATCCTAAAGGGCAGGACACTTAATAATAGATTTATATCACAAGAAATCCACTTGGTTTTCTGACAGCCTGTTTGCCGCTGCAATGTAACTTCCCTTCAGAGAGTGGCCGAAATAATGCTGTCTGGTATTCTGCCATTTATGTACTACTGAGCATAATCTGATCTGGTGCAGTCCCGTGTGTTGACACTTACCAAGTTTAGCTTTCCAATTTTCACAAGCTCTTCTCCATCTGTTGTTTCTTTCATGTGTAATGTGATGGAAAACACCGAATGGGATCGACTACAAATTGAGATAACAGATAAATATTCTGATGAGTATTAATAATCTCTTGCCACCTGACCTGAAGCTGTTTTTCCATCTTGTTTAGATAGCAATTACAAGCAATAGCTGATTTGCTTTGGATGCTAAACCAACTTCAGGTCTATGACTCTTTGGTCCAGACATATCCCAAACAGCTTTGAGAACAGACGAGATATTGTAGACTTGTTCTCAGTCCTCTAAAGTAGAGGGTACGTGACCATGAATTACTGAAATAAATTTTTAAGCACATCATAAAATACTACTAAATCAAAAAACACTTCGTGGAAGGCAATCAAAATGGGCTCACTCACTTCTTTAAGAAAAAGGCTCAGCTGATGAGTCCACGGTTTCCTCCCAGCATGAAGCTAAAGAGAATGTAAAATGAACCCTTTGATGCCACACCTTTTGGAGGCAAACAGATTTGCCTTTGAGATCTGTGAACATAATTAGCAGATCAACCCACTCCTTCCTAATTCTAAGCTATGAGCTAGAAATAGGCGCAGGAGATTTTGCGCTGCATTTTACACAAGTAGCACAAAATCAAGACCAGGATCCCATACTTCAGTAGAGGAGAGGCCAGGAAACATGACTGGTTGGCCAGCAAGGACAGCGAAAAGCCTGCTGATCCCAACACACCCAATTCTGCTTTTTGTTTTCTACGCAAGCCTGTTATTAGGACAAAAGAGAAGAATGTTTCAAGCTCTGCAAATGGTCATATTCTATACATTGCCCATCCGTGTTGCATAAGTTTACAAGTTTTTCTAAGGATTGTCTATTTATTTTTTGTAGGACAGCAGGAACTCTGTTCGTGTTCCTCTGTTCATGTTTCATGGTACCCGCAACTAGCTGGCTACTTCAAATGCATTATTTGATACCAGCAAGTTGGAACGGGAAGACACCATTCCTTGAGGTAGCAACATTCCAGTGGGACCTGTGTCCTGAAAAGAGGCATACAGTTTCAGGAAGAACTGGGTCCAGAAACAGCTGATGTTTTTCATTGCCATTACCTAAAACAGGGTTCCTCAACCTTGGCAACTCTAAGCTGGCTGGGGAATTCTGGGAGTTGAAGTTCACACAGCTTAGTTGCCAAGGTTGAGGAACCCTGACCTAAAATATGGAGGGCTTGGATGTCCCCCAGCATCACACACTCACTGAACTACATTAAATTTGAGGCCCTGCCCCCAAGATGGCGACGAAGCCGTAGCCTCGGTAATGGGCTCTTCCATTCATACCTTTTAAATCGTAACTACTACCACGGTCAACATGGGAAAACGAAAGAAGCGACAGAGAATGCCGTCTGCAACACCACTGCCAGCCAAGCCATTAAAACAGCAGAAGGTTGATAGATTTATTACAAGCAAGCAAGTCTCCCCTGTAAGTAACGTTTCCCCACTTTATCTAATGGACAGCTACTTGAGTGGGATTTGCAGGCTGAGATCGAAAGCCAGCAACTTTTAGACCTTTCCTCATCACTGATAGAGAATGCTTCCTCTCCACGGCAGTCGCTGTTAGCTCAGCCGCTGAACGATTTATACAGGAGGGAGACATGGATTCTAACCCTAAATCCCTGAGAGAACAAAATGCACTGGACTTTATAACTAGGCATAGCCTACTAACTGCCCAGACTGTTCTTTCAATTTTTGACTTGCTGACTACAGTTAAGGACAAAGTTGACTCCCTAAAAGAATCCTTCATGAAATTTACTGAGGGTCAGCCTAATCATATTATTTACCCTATCAAATTAAATGACTGTGCTTTACATGCAGCCAACCGAGGAAAGGAAGAATTTACCTCCAAATCCATACCTTTGAGAGGGAGTACCAGCGGGGGGGAAGGAAAAGATAAGCAGCTCCACAGAGAAAGGAGTGAAGGATGAAAAGTATTCATTAAGAAAATGTCTTCTACAAACTAATAAGATAACTTTGCAAATCTTAAACAACAGAACAGAGGCAGATGGGGATCAAAAAAAGCCATTATTCAGTCCTTAAGTCAGCTTTTACACTGTGAAAGGAAATCTATGAACTTACAAAAGGTAGAATGGCTTCCATCCAGAGGCAATTATAGTCGAGTCCTGCTGACATTTGGACAGTCTGTGGTACCCAGCATGCTCTTCAAAATGAAACCTTTTTTGAGTACATTTTCAATCTTTACAGTTCATGTTTTTCACTTCGAAGAAGTTAGATCACTTGTGGCTCAGCACAGCCAAGAGGGTACTGGCGCTTTAAAATACGATAGTAAAACTCCCCCAGACAACTTCAAGGACTTTTCAGCAGCAGAGCCTCTGCCAAAGAAACGTTCAAGCAAACAACTAGCCCATCCTACAACTCCACAGCTGGCAAATGATTCACTTGAAGAAAGCCTGATCAACTCCTTCGGTGCTCTGTCAGACTCAAGGCAGGCCAATATACTTCAGAGATTAGATATTCTGAGAGAAGCCTTAATGACAACTTGTCAAGCAGCCAAGCCATTAATAAATTTTGCCCTACAAAATATTCAGGACAATAAGCCCAATTTTAAGCAACTATGTGAAGGTAATCCTGAAAAAGAACAATCTTTCGGCACTCCCATAGCTGCTATAAAAAATCAAGAGCTACAAAATTCTAAGGCAGTGTCTGATTTGGTGGATCTCTCTGGTTTTAATTCATGTCCTAATAGCCCTCTGAACTGTGAAGGATAATCATTTGAGAAATACTGTATTGGAACCTTGCAACTGGATACCCCATTTTACTTCAGACCATACTGAAGCTGATGGGACAACTGCATGAATGTTACATGCAATGACAGAGAGGTCTGGATAGTTTTCCCAGGTCTGAGATCTATACGAAATCTTAAGAGTATAGCCATAATATACATGGAAATCTAGCCCCTTTATTCACACTTTACTCACAGCTCTGTTTTGGACCATTCTTCCAGTAGAGATACTAGAAATTTTTATAAACGCGCGCGCGCACACACACACACACACACACACACAGAGGAGGCTGGGATTAGTTAATGAATTTTAAATGAATTTTCCACACTCAAAAAATGCAGTATGAAGACTTTTTTTGCAAGAAGCCTGGCAGCATTAAAGAATATTTCCTGTGTATACTATAGATGTATTTCTGCAGCTGCCATCTTTAGGAGAAAATGGAGAAGAATTTCACTGTTTGTGAATTATTGCTTGCTTCCTAATCATTTTAGGATTAGAGACACCAGATGTAAGTATCCTGATTCTCCATTCCCTCTGACTAAGCTCCTCCTTTTTAGCAACTTTTAGATCTCCATTCAAAAGACTGACATAGATTTAAGACTTATGATTTAACTGACATAAGATTTAAGAAGTAAGATTTAATTTAAGACTTGGAAACAGACGGCTCATTGCCCTGTTCTCCTAAGGGATCAAAATACCAAAAGGAAATGGAGCAGAAACGTCCACCAAGATGTGGTGAGGAAAATTCTGTGAGGATTGTTCTGTTTATTTCATTTGGCAATTTTATTTGTTAAATTAAAGTACAAACAGTACATTTTATACTGATAAAGTACTCAGGCTAAAGCTGACTTTTCAAAATTGCATGTTTTTTATTCCCCCAATATACTCTCATAACTTCAAAATATCTGAAAATTTTACATTTCTAAATCACTTGACCAAGAAGAAAATCAAGTAAGAGTGGTTCCTCAGGCTGACTGCCCCCATTGAATTGACCCTGCTCAGCAAGGTAGAAGCGCACTAGCAGGAAGTGGGTGCTGCCTACAGGAGATCCACAGCCTTGTAGAAGTTCACTATGACTGTCTGGTATTTTTCATGTTTTCAGAGCCACAGTTTAAATACTCCCTTCCCTGCAACTGAAATAGTTCCAGAGGTTCTATATAATTACCGATTACTGAATTCATATCCTGCCATATTTGAATGACTCTAAGCAAATTATTGCCTAAGGACTGAAAAACAACTGTCGATTTCCTATTTTAGTCTTGCTTATTTAAAGCCTGCAGCTGAGGCCTTCTAAAACAACTATTTATTTACCTGGAATACTGGTTCATGTAGGTAGCGGCTGTGGTTCTTTTTGCTGCTCCTCTTTCTAGGATTTGATAGACTTCATCCTTGTTATGTACAGTTATTTCTTCTAAACCCTTGATTATTACACCTCTCTGTCAAAACAAAATGCTTGTTTGTTTCTCTCTCACATTTCTGCACCGCCCATCTCACAACCTATGTTGAGGTTACATATTCTAATTCAGAAGTTCATAACCTTGAAGGAGGACGTACATCTGCCCCCCCCCTTTTTTTTTTACCTTGTTACGTGGGTCATCAAACATTTGCAACCTTTCCCCAACATCTGGAGAGGGACTCAAAAGGTCAAACAACTCCTCATTGTAGATTTCCAACAAAGAAACTTTCACAGAAAATTCTGTACCATGCTCTGCAAGTTTTTCAAAAATTTGATGCAATGTACGTGGAATTACACCTGCAAGTGGATCCTACAGAAAAATTATATCACAGCATTAGCTGACCAGCTTTAGAATCTAGGAATTCAGCTTTAGAATGCTAGCAAGTAAGTATGAGCAGATACCTGTTACTTTACTTCAAAAAAATCGTGGGTTGGAGATTAGGATGTGAGAATGTGTCCCACTATACTTGGAATTGCAATGAAATATTTTTACCTCTTCCCATGTGTATTCTTCATTAGGTGATCGCTCCCCTTCCATGGTGAAGGTCTTTCCTGTACCGGTTTGACCGTAGCTGTATAAAAGAATTTGGAATATTAGCTTCAATCACATACTTTGAAGTACAATGGAAAATAAACACAATACTCACGCAAAGACAGTACAGTTATAGCCCATGAGTACTTCATCCAAAATTGGACATACCACACTCCGGTACACATCAATTTGTTTGGCCTGGGCTCCAAAAACCTGTTTTATTAAATAAAAGAAACCATTCTTACACTGAGAGTAGACATAAAAAAGGACTTTTCTGTTAAAGTGCTCTGAAGTCGCACATAACTTCTACCTGAACCAGAATAATCTTCTAATAAACCAAGTTAAAACTGTATTTTGTAATTATTCGCAAAACTAATTTACTTCATATTATTTCATACTTCCAGTACAAAAACAGAAACTGCCTTAGGTCAAAGAGAAGTTCAGACCCAATAGTAAATTACAGGTAGTCCTTTTGTTCAGCGACCATTTGTTCAGCAACTGTTCAAAGTTACAGCAGCGCTAACAAAGGGACTTACAACTGGTCACTGAAGTTGTAAGTCTGCACCCCTGTGGTTACATGATCAAAATTTGGGTGCTTGGCAGCCTCTTGCTTTCCTCATGAGACCTGGGGAAGATGGCCCCACGTGGCCAGCAGCTGCTTGCGAAGGGTCAGGCCAGGCACACCTCATCAGCAACGGGGACAAGAAGACGGCGAAGGTCTTGGAGTCAGGGTGGTGAGGGCGACTGTGGCTGGGCTGGGGCGGCTGCGGCTCAGAGGCTTCTTGCAGCCCCAGAGCCATGGCGCGGCAAGCAACCCCTAAGCCACAGCATGGCAAGCAACCCTAGAGCCGTGTAGTTGCTGCTG
This sequence comes from Candoia aspera, assembly GCF_035149785.1. Lineage (NCBI taxonomy): Eukaryota > Metazoa > Chordata > Lepidosauria > Squamata > Candoiidae > Candoia > Candoia aspera. Next base: position 72,698,938 of record NC_086158.1, on the reverse strand, counting down.
CCCCTCAAGGCAGTGTGCAGGGCAGCCAAAAGGGCAGAGATGGGGGGGGGATAGCTGGGGAGGCGTTGGAGGCAGCCCTTTACCTGAGGTTCGGGGCTGGGAGGGACCAAGCCCAGAATGGCTTGGATTGGGGTGGGTCCTCGGCTAACAGCCGGTGGAATTTGCTTAACAATGGCAATGGGAAGTGCTGGGATTGCCATAGCTAAATGATGCAGTCACGTGACGTCACACTTTACAACCACATCGTTTAACAATGAAAATTCCGGTCCCAATTGTGGTCGTAAGTCAAGAACTACACGTATATTTTAACATGGACTGAGTTCACCCATCCCACTAAGCTGTAACGTGGTTTGTCTGGTTCTTAGTATAATGTAGGAACCCATCCATGATATTTTACAAATCATAGTTTATGACAGGGGTGGGCAACCTTTTTGGGCCTACACACCAACCCCTAGTTTATGGCTTCTTTTTGCATAACCCACATCACTATGGTTTGTTTAACAAAGCATTATTTAAAAATTGTGATGCATGAATCCAGCCATATACATGTGTTTCAGCCTTGGTCATATGTAATCCCCCCCCCCCCCGAATGAGACTAAAAAGTCTTGCTTCTATTTTTAAATAAGTGATCTAACTCCCCGAAACTGGTATTTGAATCTTTAGCCAAAGACTACCAGACCAATTTATAATTTATACAAATCAAAACAATACCTGCCTGCAATCATCTGATTTAATACAGAGACACGCATAGGGAAGCAAGTTCAGGCAATCAACTGGATGAAATCAGTTCAGGATGAAGAAGCAACAAAAGTTCTTCAGCAGAACTGATAAACTGACCCTCTGTCCAGTTTCAGACATAAACCTGTACTGATTAAAAGCAGCATTGATGGCTTCTGAACTACTTATAGCAGTCATGCTAAGGAAGCAGCAACTAACTCCCATGTTATATATTTCTTAGATGCCCACTCTACTTGATGATGGCAATTTTGTGCCCCTTCAGTAAATAGGCATCTATCTTGTGTTTTGTTTATGAATAAATGTGCACAGTTAACCTTGTATTACGTTATGCTGTAGACTGTTGGAACATGGAAACTGTTTAAGTTCTGAATTATTAAGGAAATGGCTAGTCTTTCAGTAATTTCCTGATTAACTAGATAGGCCACTATGTCAGAAACTGAGTACACTTCACAATTAATAGAAGTTGGCCTCCACTAAGAATCCTTCATCAGTCTCTGGTCCAGCAATACGGTTTTTCGATACATCTTTCTGATACTATATAATCAGGCAGCCAAGTTGCTCCTTTGAAGACAATCTTCTCTGCAAATAACTCTGCATATACATAAAAACCCAAAATTCCGTTTAAAGGTAAAGATTGCTTTATTGGGTTTTATGTGAAATTATATGAATATGTACAATTTGTTCTTCTTACTTTTTCTCTAATAGATACCTTTCCTTATAATACATATTTAACACTTCTTACTTTAAGAGAATTTCCCTATCATATCTTCTGTACATGCAAGAAGCATGGTTGTTAGGTTACTCTTCAATTTGTAGGCTATTTAATAATATATATCTGGTTAGTACTTGGATGGGAGACCACCTGGAAATACGAGCGCTATCAGCTAAACAGGGCAATTGGAAAAAAAAATCCACGGGAGGAAGAGCACATTATTTCCATATCCTTTGCCACAAAGCTATATGGACATGCCCATGAAGTCACCAGAAACTGAGCTTAATGTGAAGCAGACTTTTCCTTTATTTGTTGACATGTTTTCTGGCTTTGGATGAGGAAATTCAGAATGTATTTCATTTATTAATTTATTGGATAGAACTGAGACGAAGTGAGATCTCAGCAGAAGTGCTTCCTTTCACAAATTGTACAAATGAGGATACATCAGGTAGGAGCCTGGTTTTTAAAAAATCTTTTGAAAAGAAAGGGAAATTCTAATCAGGAAGCTCCAGTTACTCAACCCAGTAACAGGAATTTGTGAGCTTGAGATTTGTATACATAAGAACAGGGTTTCTCAATGTTGGCCACTTTAAGATGTGTGGACTTCAATTCCCAGAATTCCCCAGCCAGCATGGCTGGCTGGGGAATTCTGGGAATTGAAATCCACACATCTTAAAGTGGCCAATGTTGAGAAACCCTGCATAACACTGACCCCTAGTTTGATGTTATAGCCAATATCAAACTAGCATGTGTTCATGCTCCTAACAACCCCTCAGGGTTTCAGGCACATGTCTGTTTGAGTGCTCCATATTAATGAAGGTGTCAGGGTTTGAACCTGGAAACAAAGTCTTTACCCAGCACCCCACGGCATATATGGTTCATTGTTGCCTTAGAATTTTGTGCAAACTTAGCCGCTGAAATTTAGCTAGTAAGCTTGATGCTCCCATCCTACCAAAATGGGGGGGCGGGGGAGAGCCCCTAAACAGTCCTGCTAAGAAATAAGTAAGACTTACCATATCAAATGTATAGGTCTTCCGTGATGTTTTATCAGTCATTCCTCCAGTGCGAACAATAACTTCTTTCCTTCCATGGTCGCATTCCACTACAGAGTAGGAATTAGCTCTGCGCTCAGATATATTGAAGGGCCTTTAAAAACAGTTTCCCATAGGTCATTTGAAAAAAGTGTAAGTCTGGTTTCAAATCAGCACAAGACTTATTTATTTAATTTTTATCCCATCTTTATAAGCCTGTTTCCTTTGCTTTTGTTAGAGTTAAGCTTAGTTGGCACGCGTGCAATACATGAAGATTCCAAAACCACTTTGAAATGGGCTTAGCTAGATTAGATAGCTCTACTTAACGGCACAGCAGCAGGGCAATACTTTGGAAGTGATGTGGATTTTTGAAAAGCCTTGAATTGGATTTCATATGGAAAGTTTTCCATGGCAGTGAATCAGCAGAGTGCAGCAGGGTCCACTGGTGTCAGAATTAGCAAAACGGTGGGCACAATCTTGCAATATACATTGTGTGTGTACAAAAGAGGTGTTGCTGCTATCACAGTACGACACCCATCATCTTGACAATGTTGATGTCTCCCTGTGGATGTCCATGAGCAGAGATAGAGTTGAGCATGGTTTTTTAGCTTATATTTTTTAAAAATAAAAGATGCTGGTAAACTTCTTGGATGCTTCTGTGTATGGCACAGAACACTGGACTAGACAGAGCTTTAGTCTGATCCTGCAGAGTTCTTTTTATGTTCATTGATAGTAATTCAAAGACAGTTAAGATCTAATAGGCCTTCAGAAAAAAGACATAAGCCTCCTCACTACTTCATAATACACATCTCATGTTTTATATTATTTGATCTCCTGATTTTAATAATTGTCATTTTAAAACTTGGTTGCATTATAATTTTCATAATTTTCATTTTATACTGCTTTGCAAACCTCTTGTACTAGTTTAGTACAATAGTTTATGCTGAACTGTAACTGTATGTGTCCTTCTACTAGTGGAATAGACACTGCCAGGAGGAGATTTTTTTTTTTAATCAGATGACTTCTTCCCCCACAAATCTTTGTAAAAAACAGATCTGAATTTGGGCGTGGGACTACAGATAAAAATACTATTGCCTAAGCTGGCTATTCCACAACACCCCCAATTTAAGAGCTTTGTATATATCGTGTATGTGTAAATTCTATCTACCTAATCTCTGCACCAACATTCCTTACAACAGCACTTCTCAAACCTGGGTAAATTACCCAAAATTGGGTAAAAGTGGTTTTCCTTTGGGTTAACACACAAACCCATTACCCAACCATAACATGGATATTTAAATTGACTTAAAGTGTTTTACCTACATTGGGTAAAAAGGACTTTCTGATAAGTGGTTTTTGGTAATGAAGGAAATATGTTTGGGAAGCACTGCCTTAAAAGTGATAACTGGTGTAGTTAGGTGACACAAAAGACACATTCTTTATTTAAGGATATCTGTAACCCATCCAATCAACCAACAGAAGTTAGGCAGCATACAGGACATTAATTAGGCTGTAAATAATTGGTAGGTTATTGATTATTCTCCTTTTTAAACACTCCTTAGGCCCTCACTGTTTGAGTATGGTGGTCAGTTTGATTGATACGCTGCTTTTCTTCCAAGACCAGAATGCAGCTTACAGTGGGATGTTGCTTCACACTATTCCCGCAACACCTTCTCTATGAGGCTCAGCTGAGAAAGAATGATGGACCCAAAACCATTATCAAACCATAACACTGAAAGACATTCAGCACTTCTGTGATGCAAAGTCATGGAGCTGAGATGCAGATTCCTATAGATTTTGAAAACCCTGACATGCAGTCCATTTGAAACTAGGATCAAACTACAGATGACAACTATCTTCATTATTTGAACCAGAAAATTAACAGATCTGGCCATTTTGGGTGTTATCATGACATTAATAATCTTCAAAATATATGCCAATTAATTGCAAAGAAAAACCATAGCCGCAATTACTTCAATTCCGTCCACAGAGCATACCACAAATATTTTGATTTTGTACTTCATGATACCATGATGGCATAAAAGGATGGTTCTTGATAATCCACGCCAAAGAGACTCATATAACAAAAATCTCTTCATTTAAAGTGTATGTGCCATTCAAAGCAACTAAGACAATATCAGCAAAAATCACAGCCTCACCACAACAAAGATCTTGTGCTCTATGTTGCCACCATAGTAGAAGAACATACAGCAGATCCTGAGCAAGGCCATCATGGAACCTTTGGATTTGTACATAGATTATTTTGAAGCAAAGATTAAATTATAACACATCTGTGCAAATCCTTGGATTGCATCATGAAAGTAACAGATCTAAAATACACAATGCCACTGGGCTACAAAACACAATCGTGAGTTAAGCTTTAGTTTCTTTATAACTATGCAGGTGGATTGTATAATAATGAGCTACCTTATGATATAACTATTTAAAAACAAGTATAATAAAGCATGAATCCACAAAAATTATCTTCAGATTCAAGCTTTCGCATCATGCCAGTACCCTTGAACAGCATTATTATTAGGTGTATTTTTTAGCCCAATTATTATTTTATATTATTTATATTAGGTTTATGTCTTAGTCCAAGGGCATGGATATGATTTGGGACTTTTAAAACAGATCCTTATCTATATTAGAAGATTGTACTGATTTTTATATTTTGTACTGTTTACCTTGCTCAGTAAGTTATCTAGAGAATAACTGCTGACTGGCAGCCATCTATATTTGATCATTTTCTGCCCATCCCATAATGTAGTTGATGATATAATCATTAGAAAACTTCCAGCTCAATCATGTATCATATAAAAGATTTAAAAAAACCCTATACTCCTGGGCTTTTTTTTCTTTATTACAGCCTTCAACAACTATTAGCTTTCTACATCTTTACTGAGAGTGAGGATGAAAGGAAGTCTGTCATTGGTCCTAATTCAAATATGTCCAAATAAAGAAATATCTGTGTGTGTGTGTGTGTGTGTGTATATATATAAAATTATATTTATATTACCACCCCTCTCCCCCAATGGGGGACTCTGGGCAGTTTACTATATACATACATACATATGAAATAACCTTAGTCCATATGAAAATACACTGTAAGACAATTATGTCTGATCAATAATCTTTTGTCAAGTTGAAGATGCTGTCTCCAGACTGATTCACCTGCCTCCATGACTCTGAGAAAAAACTAAAAAAAATGTATCTTTGGGAAGCTTAACAATGCACTTAACTGTGAATAAGCCCTATTGTTTCCAGTGGAAAGTACTTCTGAATACAAATGAATAGTAAAACTATAGTTCAAAGTGCATGATAACAAATAGGGCTTTACTCCCACCTCAGTGTAAGAGGGCTGCAGCCATCCTTCAACAATCAGCATTTTGATTTTTATGGTCTCAAGGGCTAGATCCAGATTGGCTCATCTTTACGGCATATTCCCCAAAATTAACGCAACACCCATCCTGACTCGGCGCTTCGAGTCAAGATGGTTGTTCTAAACATGATCCAATCTGAATCCAGCCCAAATACAGAAAATGTCCAGGGCTACAATCCTGGAGGTTAATCCTAATCAAAACTGAGTGGGGCTTACGAGAAAGGACCCACTGAATCAAGAGCGGCGCCTCTTTGGCTCCCCCGCGTTGGGTACCATTCCCTGCCCACGGGAGGCGACGTCCCGTGAGGACTTACCTGCATCTCACCACCACCTGGATGTTCTTGCCTTTCTCCTCCTTCTTCCCGCCGGCCAGAGAATTCATCGTCGGTCCGCTCGGGGTAAGCTGAGAAGGACAGGGCAGAACCAAGCTGGGAAGAAAACCGGCGCTTCAGCCACAGCGCGCAGGACAGGCAGGAACCATCCGCGGCTTAAACACACCCGAAGGGATCCCGGAACCCAGACCCGCCGATCCCGAAATGTCGAGGGAGAAACACAGCCGCCCCACCGCGGAAACCGCTTGAGCTGCTCTGTCCCTCAGTCAACTTTGCGAGAGAAGCGCGCCCAAAGCGAAGCCGACCACTTTGAATAGCTCGCACTGCGTGTCAGCCAATCAGCGGGAAGCTACGAGGCTCGCAGAGTACCATGGGACTTTTTTTAATATGCGTGAAATGCTAGGCTGTTTGTGACATCATCATTAGGCGACATAAACGATTACGCATATAGACTGGGAATTTCAGACGCGTGCGTGAAGTTTTCGGGTGGCTTTTGGAAATTTTTTCTTTCTCGCTCGCGGATTAAAAAGCAGAGATTGTCTGGCTATGAGCATCGAGAAGGTGGTTTGGAGTTTATTAAAATGGCTTGGGACTTGATAGCAAAACAGAAAAAGCAAAGCTATGAACCCGTGCCCTTTTTAATTTAGGTCTTACGGGCATAGCATTTGGGAACGTGCCGCAGTCAAAAATGTAGCCTGCAGTAAATTTCATTCCGCAGACTAGAGTTGCTAAGAATAGCTCTGCATGTTGTACTCGTATTTGTTTATTCCCATCCAAGTATCTTAGATGTAACTCCCATGGCTGGTAACCATGATGCCTGGGTTTTGTCCAAATTACAGTCCCAAACTTCTGAAGAGAAATAAGTTGCCATCGTACTTACTGGGTTTTGATAAGCGGACCATGTAGCCCAGTTTCTCAAACTTGGCAACTTTAAGATGTGTAGACTTCAACATGCTGGCTGAAGTCCACACATCTTAAAGTTGCCAAGTTTGAAAAATTGTGGTGTAGCCTCGTTAGAATAATTTAAGACACCCGCCCCCCCAGTTTCTCCTCCTTGAAACCCGAGCTGAGAGAAGCTTCCATAAACTGATCAGCACAGGAAAGGTAGAAAGGCAACAAACATCTTAGCATAAGGGCTCCTCTTTTAGAATATCAAAGGATCAGATAATCTAAAAACCTGTCAGACAGAACCCACGATCTGGCAGAGATAGCAGGGGACAGAATGCCTTTGTTCTTTAAGGCTCATTCAGAAAATCCTAGGGAGAGAGATCCCTGAAACTAACAAATAGGGGTGAATCGAGGAACACTTCTCACCTCCTCTTCCATCAAAGGGCCACATCCCTATATAAGAGGCTGGTGAGAAGATAACATGTGTGCCCATCTTCCAACCAGCATGCTTTGTACTCTGTACATGCTCTTGGGAAAATAAACCTTCAACCTCTGTTCCAGCAACTGCCTGCTTTTCATTCCCGGCTCAGGACGAATCCTGGTAAGAATTCCTTCTAACAGTCTTCTGCGACTGTGTTTTAAAATGAAGTAACAGGACTTCTTCCCTCATTTCCGTGTCATCTTCTATTTGTCATTGCTGTTACGGTGCTCTACCTTTTGCTTGATAAAATAGACATTTCACATCAACAAGAAACAAAGTATTTACACCAAGTATTAAGTCTATATTTTCTATATTGAGTTGACTTGTGGATGTCATCTCTGCAACTATCTTATGAGGAAGGGGGATTAATTACTTCTTTGCCATTTGCTGCTTTTTTGTAGCAGCTGTTTTGAGTAAAAATTCAAAAGCTTGCACACTTACAAAAACGCTTGACTCTTTGACCTTAAAAAACTATAGACCTTAAAAAACTATATAAAAATCATTCCTGAAGCAAGAGTAAACAATTCTTAGTGCTACCAAGGAAACTACCTGGGCGGGACCATGAAGTCATCCAGAGTCAAGCTTGACTTAAGGGAGGCTTTTCCTTACTAAATGCAAGTATTTGTTAATAGATTTTAAATTAGGAGATTAGGAAATAAATTATTCCATGATTCTATGTATCTGCTCAACAAACTGCAAGCCTACCTAGAGTTTGTTGTGGATAAGCATTGTTAGCTTGAGGAGTACAAAACACAAGCTTCCTGGGAGTTGTAGTTTTAGCTTACCTGTATCATTAGTCATCCAAGGCAGCCAATGAGACAGGAAAAAATGAAAAAGACTATCAAACTGGTTCTTGTGTAATGTAATGCCAAAGTCTTCTCATGCCCCTCCTGTGCCAAATTTCCTTGGTACACGGAAACAGCCAGCAAGGGAAAGAGAGAAAGAGAGAGAGAAATGCAGAGCTTCCGTACAGATCATTAAGACAGAGTCTTAATGACCTGTACAGAATTTATATATACATAATTTATATAATACATAAAATATTTCAAATACAGAAGTGAAAGATGTCTGTTCCCCTTTCTTTGCAGCAATCCAAGAAAAACTAGGGGTGAATTATGTATCCAGAACCCACAGAACCTATTCACACACACATACACAGTATATACAGTATGTGTGTGTGTGTATGTATATATTTAAAAGAGTGATCAAAATCTCACCAAGGCCTAAGCAAATCTTTTAAGCTCATCAGAATTTTTCACTGAATAGAAGTTAGAATTAGGTTATTACTGTAAATTAGGGTGTTAAAATTAGGATGTTAAAATGTTTGCATTTCTCTAATGGCTATGGTGTAATCTAAGCCATGCATTATGTAATTTAAAATATATGATTGAAATATTACCTGCATGGAAAAATTATGAAGCTTAACATATTTTTCTGGTGTGGATTTTAGGTGTGGCTATAATCTAAGTTTTTGGGGTGGAAGGTCATAGGTTGGGTAGTGTACAAGAAATAAAGTGGCTGCACGACCAAGAACATGGAACAAATTTATATGTTTATCTGTTAGATTTTGTTCTGTTTTGTTTCAGCTGGAGTACCGCCAGCCATTATTGCTTCAGCCCTGCCTTACATCCTAATAACAGGTGTGGTGTAATTTTCATTGAACCAAGGTTCACCAGCCTTTGAATGGCATACCAGAAATCTCTTTGCAAAAGGAGGTGGGGCCACATAGAATAATTGAATCATAGGAGGTCTTTTGCTGCAACCCCCTGCCCAGTTCAGCAATATTTACATAATTTATATAATGCATAAAATATTTCAAATACAGATGGGGACTACGTTATTACAAGAACACATTAATTGAATTCACTTTTAATTACTATAATTATTTAACTTTTTTTCTTTTGATACAGATATAATAGTACCCTTCCTCCCACATCATCACTAATTCCCAGGTGTAATATAAATAGTATGTGAACACAATAACAAAAAGTCTCATTCTTATTCTCTCCTATGCAGCACACATATACACATGCAGAGGAGACAACAGAATTAGGCAAAGAGACATGGCATGGGAGAAGAATTTGTTGGTGAGTACCAACAGGGGCTTACCCACATAGATGAGTTATATCCGATCCACTGGAAATGCATATGTGGAAACAGATGAGTTTCACCGGACCTACTGGGGACTTGCTTCCTTGGACATCTATGTCCTATAGACTGGCTCTCATCAACATTGTTTTGACCTGTTGTATGCTTCAGAATACTCTGTATATTCACCTACGTGACTTCTACTGTATGCAGAGTGAGCTCAGGATGGGTAGCATATGGCTCGCTTAATTAAAATGTATATTCCTCCCCATTCTTGCTTTCCAGGTTCTTTAACAGTCAATCCTTTGTCCTGTTGGAACTGACTGATGCTCGTGGGTATTGGGCAAATGCCTCTGATGTTTGCTGCAACACACATGGGTGGATGACAAGCAGCAGCAAGTGATGCAAACCAGTAGTCACCAGGGCGCAGAGGCAGCTTATCAAAACAAACCCAGAAACTGCACCCTATAAACAGTTTCTTCAAATTGATATTTCAGCCAGATAGTAGTTTTTAAGAAAATGTAAAGTTATTTGAGAAGAGCAGGGTTTTATTGCGCAGTCACAGCTACCATCTTGACTTTTTAGAACTCCCCTGCAAACCCCACTGTAAACGGTAATATGAATGTTTATTTTCTGATGGTGTTCTAAAAGCCCTATCTCTCAGTCTCAGAGAAGATGTAGAGGGCAGAGAGAATGACCTTGAGGGACAGAAGGAAGAGCTGCTACCAAGACAATGATCAGATAAAAGAGACCTGAGTCCAGGACAGGAATGTAACCTGAGTTAATGTAAAATCCCTTCCCTAGTTCTCAGAAAAATAGAGGGAGGAGGAAAACATTTTCAGACTTTCAAGGTTCTGTTACTGTAGTGATATGTGGGAATGACCTTGGGAGAGAGGACAAAGGGATGCAACCAAGGGAACAGATAAAGGGCAGCTGAGTCCGCAGCAGGAATGTGGGTGGGGCAAGAGGCTCAGAAGAGACCCTCCCTAGTTTCTTGGGTTGTAAAGGAGATGGGGAGAATTATATTTTCAGACTTGCAAGATTCTGTTAATGTAGCTTTACAGTGAAGTAGAATTAGCTCCTTCAGCAAAGGATCATTACCTTGTCGTGGTGCTGGAGCTTGAGCACCTCAGTGATGCCATGAGCTAAACCGTGAAGGGCCACCCAAGACGGGAAGGTCATGACAGAGAGGTCAGACTAAATGCGATCCCTGGGGAAGGTAATGGCAACCCACCCCAGTATTCTTGCCATGAAAACTAAATGGATCGGTACGACCAGAGATATGTCGGTATACCATCGGAAGATGAGACACCCAGGTTGGAAGATGGTCAAAATGCTACTGGGGAGGAACAGAGGATGAGTTCAACTAGCCCCAGACGTGATGACGCAGCTAGCTCAAAGCCGAAAGGACGGCTAGCGGCTGACGGTGCTGGTGGTGAACGGCGAATCCGATGTTCTAAGGATCAACAAACCATTGGAACCTGGAATGTAAGATCTATGAGCCAGGGCAAATTGGATGTGGTTATTGGTGAGATGTCAAGATTAAAGATAGACATTCTGGGCGTCAGTGAACTGAAATGGACTGGAATGGGCCATTTCACATCAAATGACCACCAGATCTACTACTGTGGACAAGAGGACCACAGAAGAAATGGAGTAGCCTTCATAATTAATAGTCAAGTGGCTAAAGCAGTGCTTGGATACAATCCAAAAACCGATAGAATGATCTCAATTCGAATTCAGGGCAAGCCATCTAACATCACAGTGATCCAAATATACGCCCCAACCACAGATGCTGAAGAAGCTGAAGTAGAGCGGTTCTATGAGGATCTGCAGCACCTACTGGACAACACACCTAAAAGAGATGTTATTTTCATCAAGGGAGACTGGAATGCTAAGGTGGGCAGTCAAATGACACCTGGAATTACAGGTAAGCATGGCCTGGGAGAACAAAACGAAGCAGGACATAGGCTGATAGAATTTTGCCAAGACAACTCAATGTGCATGACAAACACTCTCTTCCAGCAACCTAAGAGACGGCTTTATACATGGACTTCCCCAGATGGACAACACCGAAATCAGATTGACTACATCCTTTGCAGCCAAAGGTGGCGGACATCCATACAGTCGGTAAAAACAAGACCTGGAGCTGACTGTAGTTCAGATCACGAACTTCTTCTTGCACAATTTAGGATCAGACTAAAGAGATTAGGGAAGACCCCCAGATCAGCTAGATATGAGCTCACTAATATTCCTAAGGAATATGCAGTGGAGGTGAAGAACAGATTTAAGGGACTGGACTTAGTAGATAGGGTCCCAGAAGAACTATGGACAGAAGTCTGCAACATTGTTCAAGAAGCGGCAACAAAATACATCCCAAAGAAAGAGAAAACCAAGAAGGCAAAATGGCTGTCTGCTGAGACACTGGAAGTAGCCCAAGAAAGAAGGAAAGCAAAAGGCAACAGTGATAGGGAGAGATATGCCCAATTAAATGCAAAATTCCAGAGGTTAGCCAGAAGAGATAAGGAATTATTTTTAAACAAGCAATGCGTGGAAGTGGAAGAAGACAATAGAATAGGAAGGACAAGAGACCTCTTCCAGAAAATTAGAAACATTGGAGGTAAATTCCAGGCCAAAACGGGTATGATCAAAAACAAAGATGGCAAGGACCTAACAGAAGAAGAAGAGATCAAGAAAAGGTGGCAAGAATATACGGAAGACCTGTATAGGAAGGATAACAATATCGGGGATAGCTTTGACGGTGTGGTCAGTGAGCTAGAGCCAGACATCCTGAAGAGTGAGGTTGAATGGGTCTGAAGAAGCATTGCTAATAACAAGGCAGCAGGAGACGACGGCATCCCAGCTGAACTGTTCAAAATCTTGCAAGATGATGCTGTCAAGGTAATGCATGCTATATGCCAGCAAATTTGGAAAACACAAGAATGGCCATCAGATTGGAAAAAATCAACTTATATCCCCATACCAAAAAAGGGAAACACTAAAGAATGTTCAAACTATCGAACAGTGGCACTCATTTCACATGCCAGTAAGGTAACGCTCAAGATCCTGCAAGGTAGACTTCAGCAACTCATGGAGCGAGAATTGCCAGATGTACAAGCTGGGTTTAGAAAAGGCAGAGGAACTAGGGACCAAATTGCCAATATCCGCTGGATAATGAAAAAAGCCAGGGAGTTTCAGAAAAACATCTATTTCTGTTTTATTGACTATTCTAAAGCCTTTGACTGTGTGGACCATAACAAATTGTGGCAAGTTCTTAGTGGTATGGGGATACCAAGTCATCTTGTCTGCCTCCTGAAGAATCTGTATAACGACCAAGTAGCAACAGTAAGAACAGACCACGGAACAACGGACTGGTTTAAGATTGGGAAAGGAGTACGGCAGGGCTGTATACTCTCACCCTACCTATTCAACTTGTACGCAGAACACATCAGGCGACATGCTGGGCTTGAGGAATCCAAGGCTGGAGTTAAAATCGCTGCAAGAAACATTAACAATCTCAGATATGCAGATGATACCACTTTGATGGCTGAAAGCGAAGAGGAACTGAGGAGCCTTATGATGAAGGTGAAAGAAGAAAGTGCAAAAGCTGGCTTGCAGCTAAACCTCAAAAAAACCAAGATTATGGCAACCAGCTTGATTGATAACTGGCAAATAGAGGGAGAAAATGTAGAAGCAGTGAAAGACTTTGTATTTCTAGGTGCGAAGATTACTGCAGATGCTGACTGCAGTCAGGAAATCTGAAGACGCTTAATCCTTGGGAGAAGAGCAATGACAAATCTCGATAAAATATTTAAGAGCAGAGACATCACACTGACAACAAAGGTCCGCATAGTTAAAGCAATGGTGTTCCCCGTAGTAACATATGGCTGTGAGAGGTGGACCATAAAGAAGGCTGAGAGAAGGAAGATCGATGCTTTGGAACTGTGGTGTTGGAGGAAAGTTCTGAGAGTGCCTTGGACTGCAAGAAGATCAAACCAGTCCATCCTCCAGGAAATAAAGCCAGACTGCTCACTTGAGGGAACGATATTAAAGGCAAAACCGAAATACTTTGGCCACATAATGAGAAGACAGGACACCCTGGAGAAGATGCTGATGCTAGGGAGAGTGGAGGGCAAAAGGAAGAGGGGCCGACCAAGGGCAAGGTGGATGGATGATATTCTAGAGGTGACGGACTCGTCCCTGGGGGAGCTGGGGGTGTTGACGACCGACAGGAAGCTCTGGCGTGGGCTGGTCCATGAAGTCACGAAGAGTCGGAAGCGACCAAACGAATAAACAACAACAAAGAATTAGCTCATCTGGTTGTGGTTCCTGCCTGGTCTACCTCATAAGGCTGACATCAATCTTGCAAGTCTAAAACACCCTCAGACAGAGTTGGTGCTCAATTTGTGGGTATTCCTGGACTTGCAGCTCCTGTTTGAGGAGCGAGTGGCAGCATGGCTAGGGGGACCTTTGTACAAATTTATCTTGTGCACCAATTGTACCCATTCCTGGACCAGGAGGCCCTATTCATGGTCACTCATGCCTTGGTCACTTCCTGATTGGATTACTGTAATGCATGGGGCTCCCCTTGAAGACCATCTGGAAGTTACAACTGGTCCAGAATGCAGCGGTGCACACATTCTGGGTGCCCCACAGTTTGCCTGTATTACACCACTGCTGCATGAGCTGCACTGGCTTCCAGTTTCTTTCTGAGTGCAATTCGAGGTGCTGGTTATCACCTATAATGCCCTAAATGGCATTTGTGGGACCGCCTCTCCCTGAGGGTATGTGCCCTTCCCACCAGGTTAGATAGAGTGGGTGTGCTCCAGGTCCCTTCCCTTAAATGTTAGCATCTGGAAGGACCTAAGAGACGTTCATTCTCTGTAGCTGCCCAGCCCTCTAGAACAATCTCCTCCTTGAAATCAAGAGGCCCCCACCCTTTTAGCTCTCCAGAAGGTTTTAAAGAGCTGACTCTTCCCTAAATATTGGGCTAGGGTGAAAATGGATCCCAGCAAATGTATGATGGGAATGTTCCCACCTAGGCACTCTAAGGTGGTGTTTCTGATATTTTGTACTACTGCTTTATGTTTTTATTGTTGTTTCTGTGAGCCTCCCAAGGTTACTGTATATGAGATGGGCGGCCGTAGAAGTCTATTATATAAAATCTTCTAAAAATATTTATGGGTAAGTCACTTACCAATGAGCTGGTGCCAGACTAGTAAATTGTAGTGTGTTCTAGTTATACTATTAGAAATTATCTTGGCTATTATCCTTCATCTCTGCAATTTTTACTTCCTGTATTTTCTTTTTTTTACAGTTAAGAACAATTATTTTAAAAAATCCACAATGGTCCAATTGATTCTGGAGCTAGTGTGGACAGCTTCCCCATCCTCTTTCTTTTCCCATTTTGCAGATGTACTGTATGTTTGTGAGGAGCCGGGGTAAAGAACAGAGAAAACAGGATAATGCAGCTGGAGATGGTTCATCTAGCAGTTACTCTAGCCTCCCAACTTATCTCTGTTTGAGCAGAAAGATAGCACTTTCAGTAACCTGGCTTTGCATATTTGATTAACCTCGTTTAAAAAAGTCCTTATAAGGAGTCACAAGGATTCACATTTTGGAATTTTGAATGGATTTCTGAAAATACTTGACAACAGAGAACCTGAATGACTGAGATTAGTAATGCAATCCAATACTGTGGATCAGTACCAGGTCTGCCATCAGTCCCCCCACCGCAAGGATCTAGACCTCTTTAGATGATGCTGAATTTCCACCTAGAATTTTTGAGTCAGCGTTGTTGCCCTTCAGGACTAGTAACATGACATTCCAAAGGATAATGCAGCGTGAATGTAGATTGGCCACAAAATATATCTAGATTACTTAAATCTAAGAGACATACTATATATCTCAATATTAATTAACCCAATAATTATAACAGCCTTTCCCAATATGGGGCCCTATATGCTGGAGAGGGTAGAAGAACAGCATTAGGCAGGGCTTAATGAGAGGAGGGTGTGTGGGTTTTATTGATGTGCATGAATCACATTCTTACTAAATCATTCTCATCTGGATCATCTTCCATGAGGAACTGAATCATCCTTGACACTTAAAATATGTGAAAAATAAAAGATGTACGCACCCTATGTGCTCTACATGCACTAGACAAGATTAGCATTCAAAATTAAGAAATATAGAACTGACCTATATTTTTTCAAGAAGGTGCTAAGACCAAAGGAACTGCTTCGGAAGTAAAACAAAACCAAACGAACAAGCTGAAGATCATTCATCGAAGTCAATCTGTGGCACAATGGAGAGACATTAGGCAGAACATGGGTTGGCAGCTAACAAGCCCCATTTGCTGTCCCGGGAGTCCTCAAGATGTGCTTTTATAATTAAAAGTGAATTCTCAATTATTTTCAGTGGAAACAAATGAGTGAAGATATCCTGAGCCTCCAATAAAGTGAATGCACCTAAAGATATATTTTAATCTTTAGAAGTAAGAAATATAAATCTTAAAAAGTATGGATGTTCCATAGCTCTTTGTTCCCACAGGTTTTGGAGGGTGTGACATTGGTATCACTGATGATGGTTGTTGCTTAGTCCTCTGTTATTCATTTCCTCACACCTTCCACAGGAGTTTTGTGCACATGAATTTTATTTATTTTGCCCTGGAATTCTTGCATTTCAAACTACTGAAACTTCCCTTTGAAACTTTGCTTATTTTTCAGTGTTTGCTTTCACAGTTGAATAAGAAACATTTTCCTATATATGTATGGAGGAAGGTAAATTAACGTTCTTTATAGAAAAACAGTTCTATGTACATTTAACAAAATTGAACCTGAGGAAGAAAAACAAGTCCTGAAGCAATCATCAATCTTCCAGAAACCCTTGTTCCCTTCAGTCCCTGAAGATGACCTCATGGATCATATTATCAAAGATTTAATTGAAAATAGTAATATCTCACATTGTTAGAAAACATAGGAATACTGCAAATAATGTTTATTTCATTTTTTAAAAAGCAAGTGTATGGTACAGGACAAAGATTGTCAATTTGTTTTGCTTAAGGCCATCCTTTATTACTGTCTGCCTCTAAGACTCATAGAGGATGTGATGATAACATGGTGACATCATTGCAGGGGGCAGAGCCAAATCATTACAGAGGTTGGGGTTAATGCAAAATAGGTATGTTAGACCTCTGGGAGACTTAACACATGTATTTTATTGTTTTTTTTTTAATGAGAAAGAAAGTTATATTGCTAAGAATTGCCATTTTACCATCAAATGTTGCCATAAGACAGGGCTCTGAGGACTTCTGAAATGGGTCAGGGGATCTTCGTGTGTCTTGCAGGCTGTGGGTGACATCTGTTCTACAACAGCTTAGTAAGCAATGCACCCAGGAGTATTTTTTCACCAAGTATTTTTTTAGTGTTTAAATAAGTTTTGTACCTAATTATTATATTCTCAGCACTGTTGAACACTGTGCCCACACAGCACCCAGCAAGACTGTTGACCTACTTAAATACTAATTGTTATCTTTAAGGTATGCCTTGTTTTCCTTCACTGATGGCTTGCATGTTACCTGTTGAAATTTAATCAACTAGACATGGCACTCATATTACATAAGCTAATTATAAAAGCATAGAAATTAGGGAATGCACTGCTTAAAAGATGAAGTAAAACATTTGGTTACTGTTCCTAGCTATATTTTCCAGTTGTAATTAATTTACTTTGAAAAGACTAAGGGCACATCCTTGGATCCACTATGACGAGCTTTGCCCTACTACTGACATACTAGTATCCAAATTAATGTACCTCTCTTGTGGAGTTGGCCACCTCTCCTCCTAGCCAGCCAGCGAGTTCACACAAAAATGGCAACCAGTTGGTGCTCTGCCCTCATTTTTTCTTTAGCTTCCTTTCTTCTTAGGGGAGGAAAAAAACAATGGGGAGGAAAATCTCAACTAGGCATTGTGCAAGGGAACAGTAAGGCTCCCATCAGAGTAACCAGGAAGGACAGGGAAATGGTGGAACTGTCTTGTTTGCACAAAGGAGTGGGAGATCCAGGAGCAAGGAATTTCTACCCGTAGGAAAATACCCATCTCTTAACTCCAAAGGAAACTTTGCAAACTCTAGAGAGGAAGCTGAGCCAATAGGTAATCAGATTAGGTTTCCAACCCCCTGGCACCAAGGGGGAATTGCCAGTCTCAGATTGCAACCCCTTTGTGTGAAAGTATATAAGTGTATAGCACAAAATATTTCAGATAAAGTGTTGCACACCTGCACACAATTAGCAGCCAGTTGCCATTATAGTGAAGAAGGTTCATAAAATATTCACACACAGCATTTCAAGCTGATTCACTGCATTTTGGCTAGGATAGGGTTCATCAGTTGGTATCCTCTGGATATGTTAGGATTGTATCTCCTAGAATTCACAGTCTTTGACTATGCTAGATTCAAAATTGTTTTGCTTTTGTATTAATAAGAGCATATTTTGCATACAGGTAAAGGTAAAGGTTTCCCTTGACATTAAGTCCAGTCGTGTCCAACTCTAGGGGGCAGTGCTCATCTCCATTTCAAAGCCGAAGAGCCGGTGTTTGTCTGTAGACAGTTCCGTGGTCATGTGGCCGGCATGACTACACAGAACGCCGTTACCTGCCTGCCGAAGCGGTACCTATTAATCTACTCACATTTGCATGTTTTCGAACTGGAGCAGTATCTAAATCTAAAATAATAATAATAATAATAATTTTATTCTGTTATTGTGGAAATTGAATATGTGGGAATTGAAATTTTTAATTTTTGTTCAATAGCCATTGTGTGAACCTCTGATAATAACAGTCAACATCCCATATCTACATTGCTGAATTCACATATTGTACTAAGTCTTAAAGTGGTTCTTTGATGTTGACTTAGCATGTTGTATGAAACCAGCCATTGTAGATTATAAACCACAATTGTTCTACTTCCCAATCAGATGCCTTGATCTGGCGTATCTTAAGAATTAGTAACCAGGAAGCCACAAAATATGTATAAAATATATTCAGTGTTCACTTTTTCCTTATATAGGATCCTTCCCATTTGTTGCAATGGGAGGGAAATTATGTTAACGTGAGGTATGATATGATACACACTTTCCCAGTTCTTGAAGCACATTAGAGGAGTGTTAGAAGTAAGGGTCCTATAGACCCAAACCTTCCATTGCCATTTCATAAAAGCAGCTATCCCGCTTCAACTAATGGAGCTCCAGGACTGGATGGCTAAGGCTACAGTTTGCTGCTGGGGTTAGAGTTCTCTAAGGGTGCATCCCTTTCTCGCCCTCTTCCTATTTGCAGTTTGTTGTGAGGACAGCATGCCCTGACAACCCAACTCTTCCCTCTTGATCATATGAATTCTCTAGTGACATGTATCATCAAAGATGTATTTGGGGAGTGTTGAGAGACACAGGCAATCCCTCTCTCCTCTGGTCACTAGCCAACCTCTACCACAGCCATTTCTCTTCCTACATTTGTGTTCGTTCCCTTTGGTGTCTGAATTCCTTTCAGACTGGCCACCTTGCTCCTATTTCGGACACCAATTTTTCTCCAGGCTCCCAGAAAGGAGGGGAAGAGAGCAGATATCTGCTATTATAATAATATTTTAGGGAAGAACAGAAGGATTATACCATCCCATATTAACAGTACTGTACTCTGACATGGTGTCATTGGAGATCTTTACCTTGAGACGTAGTAGCCGCCTTAGCTCTCACTGCAGTATCTACAAAACTAGGGATGTCAATTTCTACCCCTTCCCTCCCACTTCAGGAAGTAAGGATAGCACAGCAGCTGCTCAGCTTCAGTTTTCCTTCTCCAGGACCTTGCCAGTTGCATAATCATGGCAGAAGCTGCTCTTTCGGACTATTTCTGGCCTACTGTCTTTCCATAGGTTTATTTCCCATTATTTGAGGTTGGGAAATGCCAAATGTGGCATGAGAGGACAGGCAAACAAATCAGCCAAGAGCAGTGTTTCTCAACCTTGGCAACTTTTAAGACGTGTGGACTTCAACTCCCAGAATCCCCCAGCCAGCATTAAAGTTGCCAAGGTGAAACACTGGCCTAGAGAAACCCAGCCAGAACCACCCCATTCATGCCGTAGCGCCCTGATCAGACAGTCATCTTTGCTCAGCAGTGACTCAGAACAAAAGTGTAGATGAGCAGTGGGTACAACAAATCTTATGCTGGAATTATTCAGAGCCAACTCAAGGGGTGGATGGTGCTTTAATTCACTAGTGGGGAAAGACCCTTTTTGGAGAGAGAGATCCAAAATCTCCTAAGGCTTCTGGAATGCTCCCCTGGAGACTGCAACATTGCAGCCTAA
Source organism: Candoia aspera (assembly GCF_035149785.1). NCBI lineage: Eukaryota > Metazoa > Chordata > Lepidosauria > Squamata > Candoiidae > Candoia > Candoia aspera. The sequence continues at coordinate 72,678,936 of NC_086158.1, read as the reverse complement.
AATTTCTTGAACTATCTGTGCTCACGAGGTTCAATTTGTTAATAAAATAATTGTTAATTACTTGTATAAAGTTAAAAAAAGTTTTAAGGCTGTGTTAAAAACCTTCCTACTGCTTTTGTAAGATTCTTGATCCTTCCACAGATTGTCTTGTGAAGACATTAGCTCTTTGTGAAACATTGCCTGTATGTTCAGTTGTTTGGGCTTAATTGTGCTTGGAATATTCATCCATGTTCAAGTCAAATTCTGTAAAAAACCTAAAATTCAGGACCAGATTCTATTTGGCATGTTTTAGAAGCATATCATTTGACTGGAGTTGGTTATTTGATTCACTCCAGTTCTCATTATATGAATAATAGTATGCATGGGAAACTATGCACAATGATTCATTGTTTCTATTAATTCACAAAAGTGAACAAGAAACTTTACCTAAGCTCATGTCATTCAGGCTGGCTGTGCAGATTTCAAAGCCAAACATTTAATAATCGTCATCTGAAATTGCAAACCTGTGAACTTTATGCTCAGTAGCAGCTTTCATCCCATGTTCTAAGTTGTTATTACAGTATTTCATTTTCCAGAAACTGTTCCTTTTCATTTATTGCATCAGCCCAATGCAATGAAGCACCTTAAACCCAATGACATCTTGACGTTTGCTTAATTCTACACAGGGCTGTTTGAAGGATTCAAGAGAAGGGGTAGCAGCTCAAAAAACAGTTAATTGCCAGCCCCCATCTGGAGCCCACCAGGCCGGTTGAATTAAGTCCCTCCCCATTCCCGTCCGTTGCAGTTCAGCAGATCCGGAGAAAACGGGTGGGAAATCCTAGTAGTCTATTGCCGCTGTCACCGGCGATCACGGCGCTGTAAAACAGCTAATCCTGTTCCAAAACTGAAGGAACGTGGAGTTAGAGTTGGAATTGGGACCTCGAGCTGCTAACACTCCTAAATCAGGACGGGTGTCATCGGGGCCCGTTTCTAGACAGCTGCGCCTTAAGGAGACCTGCGGAAGTAACTTGATCATCTGTGCCTCGCAGCGCCTTCGCCTTTTGTGTTTCGCGGGTACAAGGTCCCCGGGTGATTTTGTGTGTGTATGTTACGCCCTTTACTCGGAAGTAAATCAAGTGACTCGGACTCCTAAGTAAGTGTGCAAAGGGCGGCTGTCTTCGTTCCAGGCATTCTCTATAACGGGATCGCGCGTTCGCTCTCCCTCTTACACACGCACGCACACTTTCCGGAGGAAGGATACAGTCCGGGGGCCTTTGCTCCTTAACTGCAGCCGCAACAGGCGCTGCTCGGGCACTACCAGGGGGGCTCCTTCGGCTGCAGCTGCCCCTCGCTGCTCCTGCCAGCGCCGCGCGCCCGCTTCCCCAAGCCGGCTCCCTTTCCACCCCGAGGGAGGAGCACTTCTCGGCGTCAGGTAGGATCCTCCGAGCGCCTCCAGGCCTCCGTCGGGGAGAGAAAATGGCGCCTCCGCCGACCGGAGATCTGCTGGGCGCCTCTTTCTGCTAAGGGAGGGGCGGCCGGGGAAGTAGGCCGGCTCTGGGGCAGCGGGCAGGGCCCGGAGATGCTGCAGCGGCTCTCCCGGCTTATTGCTCTCCGGGCCTCCCCGCGGCCGCTTCCCTCGCCGCGCCGGTGTTTCCTACGACAGCAGCAGCGCCTCTTCCTTCCCGGGTACCGCCGCGGCGGGGGGCCGGGGGTTGGGGGCCGGCGGGTGCCTCCGGTTGCGTAAGCGGGGGGTCGGAACGCTAGAGACCTCTCGCGCCTCCTCTCTCGCCCGCTCCCCGGGTTGTGTAACTGACGCTCCGGTTGTGTGATAGTCCAGCCCTGCTTGGAAAGGGGTGAATCAGCGTGAATGCGAATTCTCTTACGAGGGAGACGGGAAGAGATCGCCCCCCGCCCCGTGGTGAAATGCTTAACAGGGAGTTGGGGGCGGCCGTCGGCCCTCGCCCCGTCGCCGTCCCCCGAGAAGGGATTCTCTGCGGACAAAATGGGTGGGATGCCATGGAGGCAAGGTCGGTGGGCGGATACTAACCGCGCCGTGTATTTACACCGCGGCGGAAGAAGTTGTAGGGACGGTACAAGTGAAAAACCAAACGCCCGTCCTCAACGCGTTCAAGTCGATTCTCTGCTTCCTTGCCCGGAGTCACATTTTGTGGGAGGAAGCTAACGTCATGCTGAGTCGAAACAGGGTTACTGAGAAGAACTTAGCCAGCAAGCATCAGATTTCGTTGTTTTACTGTTTTCTTTCCTTCCTTTTAGTTTTGTAGGAAGGTGTAGATATTTAGATTTCTTTTACCTCAGAATCATGGTTAAATGTTGAGGTAAAAGACCTGAAAGTCTCCTCTTTTGTTTTCTGTTTCTAGAAAATACAGTGTGGAAGTGAATCTGGTTTTCCAGACAAGAGTTTTGCTATTCTTTTTCTAATTTGTTATACTTCTCCTTAGAGTATGTGCAGTAGTTTTGTATGCGTTGGTAATGTTAATTATTTACCTGTAGAGTGGATAGAAAATATTGCTTCATGGTGTACTTATCTGATATTGGCTCACTTTATTGAAGAGTGAACTCCAATACTTGTATGTCTCTCACATAAGGTTAAATGCATAGTTTGGACACTTTCCAAACTACTTAAAAGGAAGTAAAACAGTTAAAAATTGTTAATTTAACTTTACATATGTTAGGAATATACAGGACATTTTTATTTACATTACTTACAATAACACTTCAGCTATCCTTCATTTTGAAGAATGTTGTACCTTTGTTTATACCTGTACTCAGTTTTGTAATCTGTTCAGAGAACTCCAGTGACTGGACAGATTAAAATATAAATAAAATATGTCAGTGCTGCTCTGAAGCAAATTTTAAGAAGTAAGTCTTATTAAATTGGGTGGGATTGTGATCATAAACTTACACTGGAGTCCACTTTAAGCACCCTTTGAATAAGGTGGTTGTGGAGCCTTATCAGTGGCTTGTTATGTGGGATATTGTTGTCCAAATGCTCTACAGTAGTTTCTTTATTATTTTTCTGTTTTAAACTATAAGCCACCCAGAATCATTCTGGAATTGGGCGGCCTCCAGATCCAATAAGTATTATTACTAAGTGCTGACAGTTTGAATTACTGTATGTTTAAATGCTAGAATTTGGCCTATTTGAATTCTTACTTGAATACAACAATGGCTGCACATTGGTTAAGAGTAATAAAAGAATAGAAAATTAGGAAGTTAGTTTATTCTTAGTAGAGTGAAAATAGGGAAAATAGAAATGGCATCAAACAAAAGTGCATAGCCTGAGATTGAAGATATAAAACTACATGGTATTCTAATACATGTAAAGAAGCTGTGTTGAATTTGGTGAATTACAAATAAATATATATTACACTGGATTGCAGAAAATTCATTTTGTCATGCACCAAAAATCTGAAGGTTAAAATTGTGTTATTTGTAGGGAGTAGAAAACAAGTGCAGGTCTGATAATCTGTTAGTGAAATATTCTGAATGTGTAATTACCAAGGAGTTGCCAAAAATAATTAACTTGATCCCACCCATAGTTAAGTATGGATTAATAACATTGGGTTTAATTACACTTAACATTGCATGTTGAAAGCAGTAGCAGGCTTCTTCTGATACTTTTTCTTATGACATAAACATATTGCAACTGTAGTCCACCAAGTCTTATGCCACTATAAATTAATGTTGACGAGGGATAGGAAAGCTGTGGTCCAGATATTTCTGAGTTAAAATTCTCAGGAGCTCTGGAAAGCATTGCTGATGTTAAGAGAGGCTGGGAGTTGTCTTTGAGAAATATTTGGTAGGTCATAAGTTAATCGCTCCTGCGAAAATACCACAAGATTGTCTTGTGTTTTTTGACATATGTAGAAGTGCTCAGGTGCTTCAAATGTCTGTTCTTGGTCAGCCAGGACAGAATCCTGATAGGTTGCTGGAATATTGCAGGCCACAGCTAATGACAAGCATTTGTTCAGTTTAATATTTTGGTAATACTGTATGAAAATGCAGGTGTTGAATTGGGAGGTGAAAACACTAGTACTACTTGAAAACATTCTAGCTAAACTATACTAAGTTATTGAAACTGGGGAGCTGATGTTCAGCTTAGGTGAACAACTGAACTGGATGTGTTGGCACCTTGGGGCTGTCCGGAGGGGTGTCACACAGGTTTGGAGTTCTCTGTTGTGTCAGAGTATGTGATCCTAGCATGATGATCTTGAGTTGCAGAGGGATACATTCCAGTTGCGTGTTGCAAAGTTCCTAGTAGTAGAAGTAGTTCTTTGGTAGAAGTGGCAAAAGGAGACAAGTTCCCCTTAATTGGATTTATTTGGGTGGATTCTGGGCAGCCATCTGTGAGGGATGCTTTTGTTTGAATTCTTGAAGTTGGAGGGAGGTTGGATTTGGTGGCTTAGATCAGGGTTTCTCAGCCAGGGTTCCATGGAACCTAGGGTTCCACGAGGAGTTTCCTGGGAGATCACAATTTATTTTAAAAATTATCTCAGTTTTGAGCAACTTCACATTAAAGAGGTAAGCTTCATTCTTTATTTTCAGTTTAAGAACACTGTTAATGCATATATACAGGCCTACACGTGAAACAAATATAATAATTTTGTGACTTCTGGCCTATATTTGAGCCTGAATGTGCAGGGGTTCCCCAAGGCCTGAAAAATATTCAAGGGTTCCTCCAGGGTCAAAAGATTGAGAAAGGCTGGCTTAGATACTGTAACCTGTTCTGTCTTTCTAATAATGAGACTACATTATAGCTTAATGTGATATATGGACCTAATCTGGAGTTGATATTTTTCATCCTAGTTACTAGCTAGTACATATAGCCAATATTCATATGATGAGAAGTAATAGATTACTCATTTATTTCCCACCTCTCTATATTTTTGATCTATTTATTTCTTTGTTTTATAATTCAAAGGAACAACTGTTGTTGCCAAGAGAAGATGCTTCTTAATTCTTCTCTCTACTTTTTCAAAACCATGGGGACTTTGGTATTTTAGTGGCTCCTTTATACATCCTTCCCCTTTTTGTACTTGGTCAACCAAATTTCATTTCAGACTCTTCTGTGTATCCCGGTAACATACAAATCATAAATATTACACAAGATGCTATATTTCAAAAGTGACATTGAGTTGTGGCTATAGACAATAATCTAACATCTGGAAAAATAAAGGAAAAAATCACCTTTGATCAAGGGAATTGAAATCACACATCATCACAAGTTGGCCCCCGATAGAGTCTACAAGTCTTAGATGCTTATTGTAAGGAAGAAAAACTATAAATTATAATAAAACAAAAGTGGTTGTATTTACAAAACAATGCCCTAATGTCCCTCATAAATTGAAAATTAATCAAATTGAGCAAATTTTGAGGAAGACTTTTAGGTACTTAGGAATTGTGTTCCAGTCCTCTGATATTTGGAAAGAGCAAGAAAAAACTATCTCACCTTGTGCCAACCACCATGGAAACAATTATGTCCCTGCTGCAATTACACTTTTTTGGACCTAATATTCTATGGTGCCCAAAATTTGTGCCTATAATGATGTAAAAAATTTGGAGGTGATCCAGTCCAAGTTCTTAAGAACAATGCTTTACCTCCTTCACTACATTTCCAGTGCAAGCTTGAGGCTGTAGCTAGATTGCATGTAAGTCAAGGTTTGCATGATGATCTGCTGATTAAAATACTGGTAAAAACTAATTTTGAGGGAGAGATCTCTATCCCAGCTAATCCTTGTACATAAGTTCGACTCCTCTTGGGGAAAAAAGTATAGCCTTAGTCTTACACTTTTAAGATTCAGCTCAATAACTGATAATGTCTGAGAGGGCTGTTTTGAGAGTTTAAGCAATGTATCCTAGATCTAGACTTACAGAAGGACAGCAATAGAAGCTCTCGCATTGTAACATTGGCCTCTAGAGAACGCCTTTAGATATCCCTAAGTATTTATAAATACCCTTTCTTTCCTTCACAGAAAAGCTTTTCTTCTCACCAGACTCAATGCTTTGTTATCAGGGTTTCTGGAGGGGAGTCTTCCGTGTCAGGAGTGAATCTGTCTTTGCATGGAGGGTGTTGAAAAACCACTTTTTATGGCTTTCCAAAAAATGTAGTTAGCAGGGAATGGTCTGGATCTTGAGGGGTAAGTTGTTGTTGTTCTGTTCAGAGTAAGGACCAACCAGGGTAAGAAGAAATATACTTTATTTACACAATATGAATTATTTACAAGAAGGAAACTGAGTTCAAGTTTCACTCAGGCTTCAGTCTCTCAGCTCCAGCTTGGCAACCAGGCTGGGCAAGGTGTGACAAAAGGTCCCTGGGGTCCACTGTAGCATGTGGTAAGGTGACAGAGTGAGGTTCAGGAGTAGAGCACAATGAGGTGGCATGGCAAGGCTTTGCTGTGGATTGCAGGGAAGTAACGAGGTGAGATTCTGTTGCTGGGCATGACAAGGCTGTACTGCAAGGTTCCTCTACTGGACACAACAAGGCAAGGCAGGGCTCCACAGCTGGATGCAGCAAGGCAAGGCTCCGTGGCTGGACACGGCAAGGCTAAGCAAGGCTCCATGGCTGGATGCGGCAAGGCAAGGCTTCGTTTCCGGGCAAGGCAAGGCTTCACTTCCAAACATGGCAAGGCAAGGCTTCATTTCTGAACGTGGCAAGGCAAGGCTTCGTTTCCAAATGCGGCAAGGCAAGGCTCTACTGCTGAGCATGGCAAGGCAGCAAGGCAAGACTCCTCGTCTAGACGTGGCAAGGCAAGGCAAGGCTCTGCAGATGAGCGCGGCAAGGCAAGGCTCGGAGTCCGGGTTCTCGGGGGTGGAAGGCACTGCTTCAGGCGTTGTCGATTCGTCGACTGGTTCAGGCTCCAGTGAAGATCCCAATGAACAGTTGTCTCTGGCAACCTGTTCCTTGTGCTGGCGCCTTTTTATTTTGTCTCCTTCCCACCGTTTTTTTATCAGGGGCCAATCGGGCTTCCTTCTGCTTGGCACGTTTTTCAGCTCTCCTTTCGCTTGCACTCATAGGCAGTGGCGACTCTGCCCCTTGATTCCCACCAATCAGTGGCTCTAGATCTTCCCGCCTTGCTGAGTCATTCTCTGCTTCAATTTTCCTGCCCTGGATATTCCCAATGGTCAACTCCCCCTCCTCTGTGTCGGAGTCAGACTGCATTCTGGCAGTTCCAAAGAGGAGAGATTATCACTAAAAAGTCTCAAGTGCCTGGTCCTTGATGATAGCATTCCCTTAGTGATGAGAACCTCAGCAAGCCCATCTCACATAGATTTTACTAGACAGGCAGATTCAACTTGTAGAAGGTGGTCATGAAGATATCCAGATTCTGAGCCATGTGTTGACTGGTTAGCCATTGCAAAGGTGATTGGCATACTGGCCAACAAGAATGCCAACTGGTAATCACAAGTCACCGTGCTTTTCTGTGTCTACTGGTATGGTACCCATCTGTAATTTTCTTATTTGCTTTTTATGGTTGGCCAGCCTTTGGTCACATGAGCACACTTAAACGTGATTGTGTAACAGTGTAACATGGTTCATACATTCTGTTAAGCCATAATGTGACTTTTGGTTTTGGCAATATATAATGTATGAATTCAGCCATTATTATTTGTAAACCATGGTTTATTTGTAAATCATTATATGTAATATCTGTCCACTGTCTGATTTAACAATGAAGCTTAGCACAGTGTGTGGACTCTACCAGTAAAGTTTACATGAGTAAAATGTAATACGTTGATAAAACTGAATGTAACACAAGTATATCTGGCATTTAAGTGAAACTAACTTTTATAGAAAGAGTCAATATGATGCAGAAGCAGTCAATATAATGCAGAAAATTGTCCTCTTATGGAATACAGAGTCATCTTATAAAATTGAGGGGGATAGGTAGTGGATTTTGAAGTGGATTTTATTGATTGATTGATTGATTGAATTTTACCACTGCCCATCTCCCCCACAAAGGAGGGACTCTGGGCGGCTTACAATAAAACAAAATTTAGTGACTCATAAATACAATATAATATAGATAGATGGTAAAAAATATAAAACATAATACAAATCCAGATGGCTAAGAGTTATATCTCAATCCGTGAGTATAAAGGCCCTTCTAGGGTCCTAGCCATCCCGACATGTGACTGTCCCCCTTCCTGCTCCAGGCATGATGACAGGACCAGGTTTTTAGTTGTTTACGGAAGTCCAGTAAAGAGGGGGCTTGTCTCACCTCTGGGGGAAGCATGTTCCAGAGGGTGAGAGCTACCACAGAGAAGGCCCGTTTCTTGGACCCCGCCATCTCCGCATGACCGGGTGGGGCGGGCTGATGTGATGGGGATGAGATGGTCCCTCAGGTAACCTGGACCCATGCCATGTAGGGCTTTAAAGGTGATAACCAACACCTTGAATTGGACCCGGAAGCAAACTGGGAGCCAGTGCAGCTCATGCAACAAAGGTGTTACATGTGCCTGCCCTGGGGCACCTAAAATTGCCAGCACGGCTGCATTCTGGACCAGTTGTAGCTTCCGGATATTCTTCAAGGGTAGCCCCATGTAGAACGCATTACAGTAGTCTATATGGGAGATGACCAGAGCATGAGTGACCATTCGAAGGGCCTCTCGATCCAGGAAAGGTCATAACTGGTGCACAACATGAAGTTGAGCAAAGGCCCTTCTTTGAGCAGGAGTCGTGAGTCCAGGAGGACCCCCAGGTTATGCACCAGGTCTGTCTGGGGCAGTGCAATCCCATCCAGAACCAAAGATGACAGCTTCCCAGATACAGAGGAGCCATTAATCCACAGCCGCTCTGTCTTACCAGGGTTCAGCTGAAGCCTGTTGTTCCCCATCCAGGCCCCCACAGCCCCCAAGCACCTAGAGAGGATGGTCACAGCATCACTTACTCCACCTGGGATGGAGATGTATAATTGAGTATCATCAGCATACTGATGATACCTCATCCCATGGTGACGGATGATCTCACCCAGCGGTTTCATGTAGATGTTAAAAAGGAATATTAGGGTATTGAAATATTGGAATATTGGATATTGGGGAAGGGAGAAGAAAAATGGTATAAGAAAGAATGGAAGAAAAAGAATGAGTTAAGTTTGGAAAAGAGGTTGATAGGATTTGAGATAATAGACTAGGGACAGAATTGGAAAATATAAAATATTTTTCTTTTTGCATCAGAAATGATTGCAGGTCACTGATAGCTTTCTATTTATGGCCTGCTTTTTGTCTAGATGACCATAATGAAGGCCAAAACATAGCCTTCTCTCACTTCCTCAATTGTGGACTTTGTTTCCTAAATTATTGATAAATATCCTATAAAATAAGTGGTTGAAATCCTACAGAGAAGGCTATTGTAAATAGTGTCCCCGTGGTTGGTTGGTTGAGTGGAACACAAGGTCAGAAGACACCGAGGCAGAGAAAGCATGCAGAGTGTGGCTCCTGGAATTATTTCCAATCCCTTAATAGCAGCACTCCTTTAAGTTATGTGATCAGGAGACTGTAAGTTTAAGAATGGTACGGTTGGTAGCATTCATAGCTGTTGTCTAATTGCCTTCCATAGGGAAGCATTGGGGATTTTTTTTCCCCCTGGAATGTTTTTCTTTGCAGTCCTCAGCTGGATCTGCCCCATTTTTAACTGGATCTTGCCAGCTTCTTCTGCTGTATCACACTTGGTCCTGTCCTGTTTTTGGAGAGTATCCTGCTGAGGAACGAAGTTTCAAGCCCCTTTAGAGAGGTAGTTAGGATTTCCCAGAAAAGATACAATTTTCATTAAAACCTATTAAGTGCTGTCGTTATCCAAGGATTTAAGCTGCTGTAAATAAAAGATCAAATCACCTACTAATGCAATATTTGTTCCAGTAGAATTATGAATACCAAGTGTCCTGGTTTATATTATAGTGGCTTATGTCAGTGATTCTTTTTAACAGCTGCAAAGCAGGTAGGAATATAAAAGATGTAGCTTTCTCAGTGCTGTATCTGCATGCTTGGAGAATCTGCACAAGTTGAATTTCTGTCGGTTCAAAAACTCTTAAATAGACCTATCCTGTGCTGAGAAAAAAGGTAGAAAGTGTCTTGCCCTGAAAGCCTATTCATATATTCAGTTTAGATGCAAGAAAAGCAGCAGTGCAAATTATTATTATTATTATTATTAACATGCCACCTGACTCCTTGCAACTTTGGGCTGTTTAGAAATTGTTTAAAACAAAAACAAAACAAACAAAAATGAATAAAGATGACAAAAATAACAAAACCAGATGAAAACAGAAAAACAGCCCACACGATCTAAGGGGACTTCAGTCACTCTCGCCAAAGTCCTGGGCAAAGAGCCAAGTCTTCAGAGCCTTTCATAATACCAGTAGGATGGGGCTGTTTGAATCTTGGGTGGAACCCCATTACAGAGGACAGGCGCTGCTATAGAGATGGCATGCTCCTGGGGTCCTAATAGATGGCATTGTTTAATTAAAGGAACCTAGAGTGCGCCAACCCTGTCAGATCTAATTAGGCAGGCAGATACTATTAGAAACAGGTTGTCCCTCAAGTTAGCAGGCCCTATGCCATGAAGGGTCTTATGGGTAATCACCAGCACCTTTAATCACACCCGGAAGCAAACTGGCAACCAGTACAGCTCACAAAGGAAAGGCGTTACATGACTATACTTAGGCATTTCCATCACTGCTCATGCTGCTGCATTCTGGACCAGTTGAAACTTCTGGGTGGTCTTCAATGGCAGCCCCATGTAGAGTCCATTGCAGTAGTCAAGCTGGGAGGTGACCAGGGCATGAGTGGCCATTTGAGGGGCCCTCTGATCTAGGAAAAGGTGCAGCTGGTGCACCAGATGAAGCGCTGCAAAGGCCTTCCTGGTCACAGCTGCCACCTGCTTATCAAGCAGGAGCTATGAGTCCAGGAAGGGGCTCAAATTGCACACCACCCTTGAATGAGGAAGTGCCACCCCATCCAAGGTCAGAGATGGAATATCCCCAGATCCAAACAGCCTGAACACTTACAGCTATTCAGTAGGATTGAGTCAGAGATGGTTCCTTGCCATGTAAACCTGCATAGACTCTTGTCACTGGGACAAAACCTAGACAATCTCACTTGGCTAGTCTAGGTTCAAAAGACATAATTGGGTATCATCAGGGTACTGATGATACCAAACCTCAAACTAGCAGATGATCTCACCCAGCGGTTTCATGCAGATGTTGAAAAAGAGGAAAAAGAGAATAGAACCCTGCGGTGTCCCACAAAGGAGGGTCTGGAAACACTCTCTCCCCCTAACCAACACTGATTGGAACTGCCCCTGGAGAAAGGAAGAGAACCACTAAAACAGGGTCCCCAATTCCCAGCCCATGGAGCTGTCTCAGAAGGATACCATGGTCAGTGTTATCGAAAGCTGTCGAGAGATCAGGGAGCACAAGGATGGATGCAGCACTGCCATCCTACCTCCACCACAGATCATCTGCAAGCATGACCAAAGCTGTCTCAATATTAAATCCCAGCCTGAAACCTGACCAAAATGGGTCTAGATAATCTGTCTTCTCCAGGGTTTTCCAGCTGCAGACTGATCTTCCCCGGAAAGGAAAAGTTGGAGACTGGTTGATAGTTATCAAAAACCGTTGGGTCCAAGGATGGCCTCTTGAGCATGTGACTTCTGCTTTTCATAAAATGTGCCAAATAATGTTCACAGAATTTATATTGAGATTAACGAATTCTAAAATGCGTAATTCCCTGCTTCCACATAATATTTAAACCAGAATTAAATCAGAGTTTGTTAATACAATTTTTTATATTTTATTTTTACTTAGAATTTTTACTTAGAAAAATGTTCAAGCAGTGTCAGTCTTAAAGTTTAGTGAGATGGTTTCATTTAATTTCCTAAGCAATACTGATTGCTAGATACTGTGGTTCAGAAACACAACTGAACATAGACCTATACAATTTCAGTGTAATAGCTTACAGATTTAAATTACAAATATTTGTATGTGTATGTGTATGTGTATATATATATATATAGATATATATATAGATATATATCTCAAATACTTGTATAAGGACATGAATGATGCTGTAGCAGTACATAGTCTGGATGTATAATTGAGAATGGATATGAGTAGATGCTTTTCAAGTATGATGAATCTTGTATATTGCTGTAAGTAGTATCAGAAAGTTGGCATTAAATTAGTACTTTCAGCAGATTGATATGCTGGTGAGACAGATACTCTCAGTACTGAGAAAGAAATTAGTATTTATTGGCTGACATGGCACAAATCTCTTATTTTAGGAAAGATATCATAAATTCAATATCCACCTTCAGAAGAATCTTTTCCAAGATTAGCAGGGAGTTTGTAGTAGAAGGACTGGTATTTAGGAGAAGGACTCTAATTTAATTTGATAAAATTGCGAGTTTCATGAAATGCTCCCAAACTTTGAACTCTGGTTTCCATTTAAGCCAAGATAATGGCTTTTATGTGCAATATTGGCTTCAGTAGACATTGTATGTAGTTTTGTCAACTTCAGGAATTTCTCACCGGCAATTTAACTTCTGCTCACAATGTATATAGTCTTCTATGTTTTATTAATTGAAGGCTTGTTTTAATTAAAAAATGAGGTTTACATACAGGTTGAAAGATGCCATATGTATCCCATCAGCAGATTCTTTTGCCAGACTTGAGAATGTCAGCATTCAGAGGTCAGTCTTCTAAGACAATATCTGATGGATTGTCTGTAGCTATAGGATACATAGGGCAAAGCCCAGGATTTCATTTTTTTAAACAAATGCTTTTCCCTTGGTTTATTTTTTAAAGCAACTGAAGGAACACCATTCTGGTGGCTGACTCTGGGAAGGTTTGGCTTCTCTCCTCTATCTTTTGCTTTAACTCCATTTTCTGGATATTTATTTAAAACATTTGTATACAACTTTTATTCAGCTTTGTGTGCTTTACATTTAAAAGAAGCACTTTAGAGAACTGAAAATCACAATAATAAGAATTCAACAGCAATGAAATCTGTTTTATTACACATCTGCCATCCGTAATAAAAGTTAATTCCTTGGCCATCAAATTCATTTTTTATACATGCATTTACTCCAGAATACTCTCAGACCCACATTTTCTGATCTTGTTGGTAAGACTTCCCAGTTTTTTTTATAGTAGTATAAGTTAGTTGGCTTTAATTTACAGCACTAAAGAAATAATAAGTAGGGCTTAATACCAGTGTGAATGAGAAGTGGCGCTGGCTACCAGAAAAGGTTTGGACCAGTTCATGGAAGTCATGGGGATCAATGGCTATTAATCTTGATGGCAGATGGCCTCTGAAGGTAGGTGGTTGCCACTGTGAGAACAGACTATTGGACTAGATGGGCCAGGGGTCCAGTCTAGCAGGGCACTGTACGTTCTTAACATTCATAAAGACAGATAGCTCATGAGGGAGTATGTTGGATCCAAGCTATGAAGGGTTTAAAATAAATATCTTCAACTTGGTTGAGAGCAGAAGTCCACAATTGTTGTAAAATTAATTGTACATGTTCTTACCTCTAGTTTTTCATCAGGAAATTAAATTAGTTGTATTCTGCGCTGGCTGCAGCTTTTGAGCTGGTTCCATGATCCTCAGTGTTTGAAAATAATGGATTGGTGTAATGAGATCTTCCTATTGCTGTGGTTTGCTGCTGTTTATAGAGCACTGTAGGATAATTTGCATCTTGCCAGTGATCATCATGGTTCGATTGACTCTCTTATGTTAAGTTCTTTCAAATTTGACTAGGATCATACTCCATTCAAAGGTTCTCCAATTCCATCTAGGAGAACCTTTCAAGAAACCAATCTGCTAGCAATGGTAAAAGCCTCACCTGCTTAATTAATGTCTTCTGAGAATTCATAACCTATCCCAAAGGAGATAACTTCTGTAATTTGTTTCTGAGCTCCCAAAAGGGGAAAGTGTACTGCTTTATGAATACATGTTCCTTATTCATAAGCCGTGAGAAAACCATGCTAGCCACTTACAGTAAAGGGTGAACATATTTCCTTATTCTTTTGTCACCATCATCTATGTCAATTAGGCTATTAGCTGAGCTGTCATTTTAATCACTGCACAATCATCAGAAGATGCTATGATTCTTTGTGTGACCTTTACTTATAAGTAAGTTATTCCCAAGTTTTAAGGTTGGTTAGTGAGAGTTTTGCTGTTGATTTTCCTAAATATCTAGTCTATTCTTTGTGTCTTTATATCCCTTTAACAAATACCTCATTGATATTATGAATGTTGGTAGAAAATATTTTAATTGCTACTCTAGAACCTTGACTAAGTCTGAAGTATGATATTGTCTTGGTGATAGATACCTCCCTGCTGTGAAGTCTAATAAAATCAGCAGGGAGGTATCTTCTTTACATTCTAATATCTATCCCAGTGTTCTTCACACACTGATAAGCTGTTGGTCCAGGTATTGCCACATGATAACTAAGGCAGATTCCACTTTGAAAAGTGGAGGAAGATTGTTTATTCAATCATTATGTATGAAAGGAAAAAAATGGAAAAATGCCATGGGAAACAATTAATTTTGTAAATTGAGGACTTTATTTTACAGGCAATTAATTTTAATTAGTTATTAATTCAAGCAATAAAATATTTTTGTCCTGACTGCCATTTTTTGGAGTGTGGCTTCGCTCATCTGCAAGTATATCACCTATTGGGTAGAGGATGGGAGAAGAGTTTCCAGGATTGGATTCAGCTGGAGGTGGTAATTCTGCTGGAGTTGGCAAGATAAGGGAGATGGTCAGTAGACAGGATTTTTGTCTGTGTTAACAATTGTTTACTGCCTTCTCTTCCTTATAGAGGGATCATTTTAAATTCAGAGTAATCACCTTTTGAGTAAATGTATTATCTGTGGAATGCAAATTGATTAGGCTGAAACTAAATATTTTTGTCAGTAAAGGATTGTGCAAAATTGTGATAGGGAAGTTTTGCTACCTCATCCTGCAGTGACTCTTATGTGCCCTCCAGAAAATTCAACTGCTACTATTAAAATGTATATAAAATATATTCATTGCTAGTATTTTCACTGAATGAAAAGGGTTTATGAATTCACCATGAGTTTTGCTACATGTATTCAAGTTACTTCTAACAATTTTCATATTCCACAATTGTTCAAAGTCCAAGGAGCTTGATTTTAGGAGATTAGAGAAATGTATATTTAGTAAATTGTAATTATGTCACTCATCCTGTTTAACTCTTCATTCCAAGAATTGGCCAGGGCATCTAATATATTCCGTAACTGATATTTAGGAATCCCAAAGTCTTCATGAGTTTCTGAGTTTGAACAGCATAACCTGGTCAGCTGTATTTTTATATGCCTCAGGCTGATGTGCTAATGCTTTAGCTCAGTATTTGAGTTTTAAGATCAGCAGACCCTATCTGGTAAGAGTGATAAGCACCAGTATATGACATGGAGCACACCTACCTTGCTATCATCCTGAATTGCCCTTCCCTGGATGAACTCACTGTGAATGTTAGCATTATTCATTATTATAAATTAGTGGGTCTCCATACTTTGGAGTTCCTTTTATGACCATGGTATCTGTTAGACACTTGCTATACCAGCTAAATTCCTAGGCTGTCACTGAATCCAATACAGAAGTTTCCACAATAAGGCCAAACCCTATCAGTGGTAGATGTCTATGCAACTTCTCTTCCCCAAATATGGTAAGAAGTAGTCTCCATCCAGCATTACATGATTAACTGATTGACTGATTGATTGATTGGATGGCTATCTCTTTTTTAAAAATAATTTATTAAACATTACAATTAAAAAGATAAAAAGTAATACAAACTAAAACATAAAAAATAGTGCAGAAAAGAAAAAATAGAAAATAAAAAATAAAAAATAATATAATGAAAAAAGAAATATATGAAGAAATGACTTCCCCCTTCATCACAAGAAATATAAAATTTTTTAGTAACTTATCACCTTCTCTTAAAATACAACAGATGATTTCTTCTTCCCATATCTTATCTATAAACAAATCCTTAAAGCCTCTTCGTTCAGTCTTGGTCAGCAAAAGTCCATTAAAGGTAAAGAGATAACAACATACCTATTTTGACCTTGATCAAATAAACCAAATTTATATTCCTTCTCTTTTTAACAGTCTTGAACTTTAATCCCTTGAAATAATGTCCAAGAACTTGATTTCTTTTCATTTTTTCTTTGTCTCTTCTCACAAAGTCCTTCAAAACTTTAACAAGTTTCTTTTGTAAATCCAGTATAGGAAAGTTATCCAGGTCACTCTTCTGGTTTGTTGTTTGTACATCCCTTTTAATTATTAATACATCAGGTTTCATTTATATATCGAGTATAGCATCTTTTTCCATATCATTCTTGTAGCCTGTCATTTTTAAATCCAGTTTCAGATCAGTCTCAGTCTTGTCCAGTAAAACTTGTTCTTCCATAGCATCTTTTAAACACAGTCTATAATGGCAGACACTCTTAAAGTTAACTTCTGGGTCCATTGTTCACAAATATCCTTCAGTACATCCAATGTTAAAATACTTTGCTCCATTCTGTATTAATAAGTCAAATTTAAGTGGTGTTCTCCTTTAATTGTAATCTTAGTTCCTTCTGGTTCCCTTTAGTGTCCAACCTTCAAAGTCCCATCCTATCATGTTTTTTTAACAATTCAAAAGAAAAGCATTTTCCCACAGGAAGGATTGTTATAATTAATTCCAAAATCTTATTTCAAATCCATCTGGATCCTTAGTCTGTTTATCTCTTTCCAAAATCAGTGTTCTAATCACCCTTTCACTGTTCCAAAAAAAGATTTTTTTAAAGTCCTTAAACTTGTGTTTAAAACTTCTTTCACTAAGGATTGAAGGAAACTCACCCAGTGTTATAAAACTTGTCAATCCAAAGGTTCCTAATAGCTCAAAAGCAGTTAAGAAGCAATTTCTGAAAGTGATTGAGAAATGAGGCTTGGCGAACATTATGTCCGTGTAGGCTGCATTATTCATCACGGGAGACTGGAATGCTAAGGTGGGCAGTCAAATGACACCTGGAATTACAGGTAAGCATGGCCTGGGTGAACAAAACGAAGCAGGACATAGGCTGATAGAATTTTGCCAAGACAACTCAATGTGCATGACAAACACTCTCTTCCAGCAACCTAAGAGACAGCTTTATACATGGACTTCCCCAGATGGACAACACCGAAACCAGATTGACCACATCCTTTGCAGCCAAAGGTGGCGGACATCTATACAGTCGGTAAAAACAAGGTCTGGAGCTGACTGTAGTTCAGATCACGAACTTCTTCTTGCACAATTTAGGATCAGACTAAAGAGATTAGGGAAGACCCACAGATCAACTAGATATGAGCTCACTAATATTCCTAAGGAATATGCAGTGGAGGTGAACAGATTTAAGGGACGGGACTTAGTAGATAGGGTCCCAGAAGAACTATGGACAGAAGTCCGCAACATTGTTCAAGAAGCGGCAACAAAATACATCCCAAAGAAAGAGAAAACCAAGAAGGCAAAATGGCTGTCTGCTGAGACACTGGAAGTAGCCCAAGAAAGAAGGAAAGCAAAAGGCAACAGTGATAGGGGGAGATATGCCCAATTAAATGCAAAATTCCAGAGGTTAGCCAGAAGAGATAAGGAATTATTTTTAAACAAGCAATGCGTGGAAGTGGAAGAAGACAATAGAATAGGAAGGACAAGAGACCTCTTCCAGAAAATTAGAAACATTGGAGGTAAATTCCAGGCCAAAATGGGTATGATCAAAAACAAAGATGGCAAGGACCTAACAGAAGAAGAAGAGATCAAGAAAAGGTGGCAAGAATATACGGAAGACCTGTATAGGAAGGATAACAATATCGGGGATAGCTTTGACGGTGTGGTCAGTGAGCTAGACATCCTGAAGAGTGAGGTTGAATGGGCCTTAAGAAGCATTGCTAATAACAAGGCAGCAGGAGACGATGGCATCCCAGCTGAACTGTTCAAAATCTTGCAAGATGATGCTGTCAAGGTAATGCATGCTATATGCCAGCAAATTTGGAAAACACAAGAATGGCAATCAGATTGGAAAAAATCAACTTATATCCCCATACCAAAAAAGGGAAACACTAAAGAATGTTCAAACTATCGAACAGTGGCACTCATTTCATGTGCCAGTAAGGTAATGCTCAAGATCCTGCAAGGTAGACTTCAGCAGTTCATGGAGCGAGAATTGCCAGATGTACAAGCTGGGTTTAGAAAAGGCAGAGGAACTAGGGACCAAATTGCCAATATCCGCTGGATAATGGAAAAAGCCAGGGAGTTTCAGAAAAACATCTGTTTCTGTTTTATTGACTATTCTAAAGCCTTTGACTGTGTGGTAAAGGTAAAGGTAAAGGTTTCCCTTGACGTAAAGTCCAGTCGTGTCCGACTCTAGGGGGCGGTGCTCATCTCCGTTTCTAAGCCTTAGAGCCGGCGTTGTCATAGACACTTCCAGGTCATGTGGCCAGCATGACGACTTGGAACGCCGTTACCTTCCCGCCGAAGCGGTACCTATTGATCTACTCACATTTGCATGTTTTCGAACTGCTAGGTGAGCAGGAGCTGGGACTAGCAACGGGAGCTCACCCCGCCGCGCGGTTTTGAACCGCCGACCTTCTGATCGACAGCTCAGCGGTTTAACCCGCAGCGCCACCGCGTCCCATTTGACTGTGTGGACCATAACAAATTGTGGCAAGTTCTTAGTGGTATGGGGATACCAAGTCATCTTGTCTGCCTCCTGAAGAATCTGTATAACGACCAAGTAGCAACAGTAAGAACAGACCACGGAACAACGGACTGGTTTAAGATTGGGAAAGGAGTACGGCAGGGCTGTATACTCTCACCCTACCTATTCAACTTGTACGCAGAACACATCAGGCGACATGCTGGGCTTGAGGAATCCAAGGCTGGAGTTAAAATTGCTGGAAGAAACTTTAACAATCTCAGATATGCAGATGATACCACTTTGATGGCTGAAAGCGAAGAGGAACTGAGGAGCCTTATGATGAAGGTGAAAGAAGAAAGTGCAAAAGCTGGCTTGCAGCTAAACCTCAAAAAAACCAAGATTATGGCAACCAGCTTGATTGATAACTGGCAAATAGAAGGAGAAAATGTAGAAGCAGTGAAAGACTTTGTGTCATGATCACCGTTGCGATGCTTGTGACATCGCAACGGCTCGCATGACAGTGCAGGGAAATGGGTACCGGGCGGATTAAGGGAAAAGGCAACTAGCTAACAAAAGAGAGCAACAGGTGCTGGGAACAAAGTATCAACTCTAGCTGGAGGCGCAGAAGAGAGAGGTACAATGTTGCAAAGAAGGTAATTGACAAGACCAGACCATGAGGTGTGCCCGAGCTGTCAAAGGGATTACGAACCTGATCGCCCGGCAATGAACCATCACCGGCCAGGGAAGCAATTAAGGAAACGCCTGGAGCACAGGAGGGGCTCCACGACCCCTCGCCTACCGGCAACGGAACCGACGGGGCTCGGGGTGCACCCAAAGTAAGAAGGGGTGGAGCGCTGACCGGCGCGGGCTATTTAAATCCCGTTCCGGCGCGCTCCACTCACTCTCAGCTTTTCTAAGGGCATGCATTCTATTCCCAAATAAAACCAGAACCTAAAGTCTACTCTAGCATCTGTGTTTTTATTGGGTCTCAGGCAGAGCCTGTCCTGATTACCAGGAAACACACTGAGGCGAGGACTTGGTCTCTAATATTTATTAGTAGTACTTAACAAGAATCCTAACAAACTGAGAAAGCGTGGGAAAACCCAGCCATATAAACCCCAAAGGTTAAGGCGGTCCCGATCTGTGTCTCTTTGAATGGCTGAACAGTTCCTCAGTGCTACGCATGCGCTTGACAGTCTGGGTGAGAGCCCCCTGCTCGCCATCCTTACTCATGACAGAGCCTGACACTTTGTATTTCTAGGTGCAAAGAGTACTGCAGATGCTGACTGCAGTCAGGAAATCAGAAGACGCTTAATCCTTGAGAGAAGAGCAATGACAAATCTCGATAAAATAGTTAAGAGCAGAGACATCACACTGACAACAAAGGTCCGCATAGTTAAAGCAATGGTGTTCCCCGTAGTAACATATGGCTGCTAGAGCTGGACCATGGGGAAGGCTGAGAGAAGGAAGATAGATGCTTTTGAACTGTGGTGTTGGAGGAAAATTCTGAGAGTGCCTTGGACTGCAAGAAGATCCAACCAGTCCATCCTCCAGGAAATAAAGCCAGACTGCTCACTTGAGGGAACAATATTAAAGGCAAAACTGAAATACTTTGGCCACATAATGAGAAGACAGGACACCCTGGAGAAGGTGCTGATGCTAGGGAGAGTGGAGGGCAAAAGGAAGAGGGGCCGACCAAGGGCAAGGTGGATGGATGATACTCTAGAGGTGACGGACTCGTCCCTGGGGGAGCTGGGGGTGTTGACGACCGACCGGAAGCTCTGGCGTGGGCTGGTCCATGAAGTCACGAAGAGTCGGAAGCGACTAAACGAAAAAACTTATTCATAACAGCAAAACAAGAGTTGTTAGAAACGCCATGTATTTTTAGCATCTGATAACAATATAGCCCAATGTCCAATGAGTGAAGTCCAATGAGTGAAGTAAATGCCAGTAGCGTATAATGTCTCTGTAGAACCTGCTCCTATTGTTGTGGCAACCTTTATTATTATTACAGCTCTTTAATCTTATAGCAATCTGACTCCCTTCTCAGTTTGATTCTTTCTTGCATCAGACTACCATATTTGTCTGGGGTAAAATGTCAGTGTAAATTATTTAGTAGACAAATTAGGAGAAAGAATTTTGATTTATTGTTGGTTTTACTATATAGCCAATATGAGTTTAACTGGAAAGCAAAATGTCTGTACTGTAGATCTTGCATATAGGTGTCTTTGTTGTGTACTCAAACAATTATTAACCATTTTGTGATTAGTGAAGGTGGAGTGTAGGTGTATGGAGTTTAATT
The DNA here is from genome assembly GCF_035149785.1 of Candoia aspera. Lineage (NCBI taxonomy): Eukaryota > Metazoa > Chordata > Lepidosauria > Squamata > Candoiidae > Candoia > Candoia aspera. The sequence goes on along the minus strand of NC_086158.1, from coordinate 72,657,955 downwards.
TGACATTCGTCGAATTTTAGCCTTGAAACATTTTGATATACTACTGCTGATGAAACATACCATTTTGTAACATTTTGTTTCTATTTTTTTCCAGGTTTCTTTTTGCTTGCCTTTTTAATTCTTGTAATTAGTTCTTAAATCTTCTTAATTCTTATAATTGAATAGTACAGTTCTTAAAATGCAAGTTTGGTTTCTTGTTTCCTTATCTTTCTGATTATGTCGCAGAATTAGAGCGTTCGTTGGTTGGTTATTAGTTGGATGGTTGGTTTTTTGCTGGAATTATTTAGAACAGTCATTACATGTTGCTTTTCTGCTCTAGAAAACTAATACGTTTTGCATTTGTCTTAGAGTTTCAGGATGGTGTGCTGCTGCCAGGAAGTAGATAGTTGCTGGGAACAAATAATTCAGCACTTTGCAAATGGAAGTACAAGTCGTTTAGATGAAGAAACCGGAATGGTCTAGGAATATGGGTTGAGGTATACAAGTATTCTTGACTGATAGGATAGAGAAGACATGCTGTTTTCTTCAGAGTTATATTTTTAAAGTTAATGCAAAATAAAAACAACAAAACCATGCAATAATGTATAAAGAAAAAGAAGCTGTCAGCGGGCATAGATGGCATTGGATTCATCTCATTTTTGTCATTGTTCTTACACTATATCTAGGTCTAGTTCTAGCTCAGTCAGGAGTAGGATATAGCAAGAACAAATACAGAAAACCATCATAGCGTTTCTTAAGGTGTAGACAAAGGCATAGTCATGCAAGGAATCCTGCATGAATGACCTTAGTGTTCATGCATGCTGCACTTAATTCCTATAAGTACAGGCCTTAAACTAGGTGGATTTCTGGTTTGTCCTTGCAGGAGGATTTTGGCATTATGAAACTTTGGGCCTATCTTGCTCAATTCACTAGTGTTCTTATTAACAGTAAAATATTTCATTTTTGATTCAAAGAGCCATATAATCTAGGCTTGGCCTGCCAAAGCAAATGATAAGTTGAGCTTTATTGTACTATGTTTTGAGTGGAGTGATGTTTTTATTTTGGTAATTAATTAGGTATCAATATTAACATTTTTATTTGATTCAGAATTTAGCTCTGGAAAACAGTGTCTAATTACTATTATAAGTCAACAGAGTTAGCAAGGGTGCAATTAAGTATAAATTACAGTATAATAGTTAAAGTATAGGTATAGATTTTATATACTCTAAAATAAGTTACCTTAATAAACTGAATCCACTATGATCTTTTTTAAGCCTATGGACAGTGTATTTTAGATCTGGAACTATAGTTGGAAGTTGTAGCAATGTATTTACCATGAGTTTTGGTGCTGGCTACTAGCTTGGCTGGCTTCATAAAGGGTTGGACCTCATAAATGGAAGTAATGGGATCATTGGCTGTCAGCCTGTGATGACAGCGTGACTGCCTCTGAAGGCCATCTCTTGGGAGACTAGTGGACTTTCTTGTGCGGTTGGTTAGCCATTGTGAGAACAGACTGCTGGACTAGATAGGCCAGGGGTCCTATGCAGCAGGACACTGCTTATATTTTTATGTTCATAATTCTATCTTAAATTATCTGAATTCAACTTTTCCTGATTTGTTTCCTGTTTTCTTTAGGCTTCAGCAAGAGGTATACTACAAAATGAATGATCCTGCTATCAAACGAATAACAAATGAAATTATCAAATCACCTGAGGATAAACGAGAATATCGTGGGTTAGAACTGGCAAATGGCATCAAAGCAATGCTTATCAGTGATCCCACTACAGACAAATCTTCAGCTACACTTGATGTACACATAGGTATTTAAACAAATACCTTGCTTTGGTTTTGGTTTTAGTTTTAAATTGTAAGGTAACACAAAGTCATTAACTTTTTGAGTCCTATGTTAACATTTCTTCTTTCTTTACAGTTTCAAATGTATAATTAACTTCAGTTGAGATTTACATGGAAGAACAATATGAAGAAATTGTATAATAGCTTATATATTCTAGCATGACTTAGCTACAGAGTAAAAGAACCTACTCAATTGATTTCATATGGTGACTTCTTTTTTGAAGTAAAGTTTTGTATGCCACATTGATTTAATTGCAACTCACCCCTTTTAAAAACTTAATCTAATTGTAGTAATTGTGCAGAATTACTTTAATAAGACTTAATATTTTATGATGATTTGTTACATTTTTTTCTCTCCACAAGGATCATTATCTGATCCCCCTAATATTTCTGGATTAAGCCATTTTTGTGAACATATGCTATTTTTGGGAACTGAAAAATACCCAAAAGAAAATGAGTACAGCCAATTTCTCAGTGAACATGGAGGGAGTTCAAATGCTTTTACAAGTGGAGAACACACCAACTACTACTTTGATGTCTCACACGAACACTTGGAAGGTGCTCTTGACAGGTAAGCATATCTTAATTATTCAGTGTGTATATTGTTAACCACCATGTGATTTTTACTGGGAGTAAAATTTTACTTAATATATTCTGTACTTCTGGCAAAACCTTTATTAGGCCAATTGAAATTTTAAGTCACTACAGTTATGATTCCTTTTCATGGGACTTGGAAAATATTGAATTTAGTGTTACTAGAATAAGCTCTTACATGGAAGGTGGAGGACATTGTATCATCTTGCCAGCACTATTACTTGAGGTTCTGTTCTTTCCCATCATTAGGCAGTCCTGTCCAATTTAGTTTTTATTACATTTTATTATATTACACGACATAGAAAACCAACCCCAAATATAATGAGTTTATTAATATAGACATTTCGATAGTTGCTTTCTATATTTTCAGTTGGCCGGGTGTTATGTATCTCCTGATAGGTTAGAAGCAGTTTTGACTCTTGACAGCTGGGATTTATGTTGAAGAACTTAAAAACATTCACTTGTTTCTTCTTCATAATAAGCTTTGGGAGAATTTTTATGTGAAACTAACCTGTAGCTGCTAAGTTCAAATTTGTATGTCTGAAATCTCTTTATCATTACATTTAACCAGGTAAACTGGTACAAAATGGATTACTCCATAATCTGCTTCATCCCTTTTGCTTCCTCTAATCAAAATGACTAATGAAAAGTTCTTGAGACTTCAGAGGTTGGAGTTATTTTGTAAAAATTCATTTGATCTAATAAAGGGACTGCTTCATTAGAGTTTGGATTATTTCTGGCTTTCTGAAATAATTAAATGTATAGAAAATGTGAATATTACATAACTGGAAAATGTTTTTGACATTTTGGATATAATAGTAAAATGTTAGATATTTTATATAAGTCCCTTGATTGATATATAGAAATATATCATATTTCCATATATTTTTATATATATGTATATTTATGTATATTTATTTTGTTTTAATTATTTTAACTGTTTTATAATTTTTATGATTGTAAGCTGCCCAGAGTCACTTGTTGAGATGGGCAGCTATAGAAATTAAATAAATGAATAAATCATAGTTTTCCAGTGAGAAAAAATTCAGCAGTGCTATAATGTGTAAGACTTCATATCTGGGTTTACATTTCCTTGTTACTTTATATAGCTCTGGACTTATTACAGGTAGTCCCTGCTTAATGACCTTTCATTCAGTGACTGTTCAAAGTTATGGTGCTGAATGAAGGAACATACAACCAGTTCTCAAAGTTCTGGCTGTCGCAGTCACATGAACAAAAGTCAGGTCTGCCCGCATTTACGACGATCCCCGGCAACACCTCCCCAACCACTCCAGATGACCTTTGTAGTCATTGCCTGCCTCCCCTTTGCTGGGCTCACCTTTGCTGCCTCATGCATGGGGAAGGTGCTGAGAAAATGTCCCCAGGCGGCAGATAAAAGCTACAGGTGGGGTGGGTGTGTGCTTCGCCACATGCCAGCCACAGCCTCCTTTCATGTGCTGGCCAGGGCCTCCTTATACTTGCTGGCCGGGTCCTTCTGTTGCGCAGCAGTCGTGGAAGAAGGACCTGGCTGGCGTGCAAAAGAAGGCCCCGGCTGTGCCAACACAAAAGAATAACCCAGCCAGTACACAAAAAGGCAGTCCTCCTTTTGTGCCGGCACAGCCAGGGTCTTCTTTCACACCAGCCTGGTCCTTGTTTTGTAAAATGTATGCTAGGATGCTCCTCATGGGTTGCAGATTGGCCATCCCAACCGAACCTAACTCAAATTCTTAAATAGCTAATAGTTTGTGCTTCATAAAGTGGATTACAATGGACAAATTACTTAGGGGTAATTTTGTAATTTCCAGATGCAGTGGTCCAGTTGAGTAAATTAATATAGACATGAGCAGAATGTAAAAGATCAAGGATGAAAAGGTGATGAACAGAAGTTACCCTTCCTGAACTAAAAACTAAAGCCATGTTGTACACTCCCATACTGTAGATACTATTTTAAAATTTTAAAATGTTACTGTGATTCAGTACATTAATTTGGAAAATATCAAACTTCCTTCATACAGGTTTGCCCAATTTTTCTTGTGCCCTCTCTTTGATGAAAGTTGCAAAGATAGAGAAGTAAATGCTGTTGATTCTGAGCATGAGAAGAATTTAATGGATGATTCATGGCGACTATTTCAGCTAGAAAAGGCTACTGGAAATCCTGATCATCCATTTAGCAAATTTGGGACAGGTAAATAAGAATGCAATTTTACATCATATAGTCTCTTCAGCTATGTGGATATGATTCCTCATCTTTCTAAACATTCAGTCATTGTACAACTAAAAATATATGCCATAGGGTGTGAAATCTTCTTGATGATTGACTTCTTTAATTAGAGAAAAGACAACTTCTACATTTATTGCTGACTGGAAACTCCTTACAGATTTTTGTGTGAAACAAAAAAATGAATTTATGATTTCTGGTTTTGATGATTAGAAAAAATAGATAATAGCAAAAAAAGAGAGTGTTTTTTGTTTTGGGGGGTTTTTTTTGGTAACCATAGAGTAAGAGGTAATTTTGTATTGGTGCTTATAATTGCTGTAAAGAAAATTGGAAGCTACTTCTTTCTATTTCTTTTCAGTCATTCTTTTTGCAATTTTGGCTTTTACTTTCTCTTTTTTTCTTTCTTTCCTTTCCTTTATATTAGTTCTTGTTAGTTTTTATCTTTGTTTTAAAATACTTAATGAAAATTATATGAAAAAAAATCTTCTTGGTGATGCAGCCTTTAGAATTATGGTAGTTAAATTTCCTTGATTCACTGACAGTGGAAATAAGAAAATACAGAAGGAAGGAATTAGAAATGGAAGCAATCCCTAACTATAAGTAATTTTGATAATGTACAGTAAATGAAATCTTGCTCATCTATTCATCAGCCTTGTTTATTTCATCAGGACAAACTAAACCATTGAAATCAAAGGATGTAAACCATAGTCCATATTAATGATATGCATCTTGTCTTGGGTGTGCAGATTCTAGTTGGAGTAAGTGCTTTCATAGATAACCAACCAGTTAGGGATTCATGGATTATAATTAGCACCTTGAGATGCACCTGGAAACAAACTGGCAATCAATGTAGTGCCCTCAATACTACTGTAATATGATAATGTTGGGTTTTTCCCATTAACAAGTAGGCAACTGCATTCTGTACTAGTTGCAGTTTCTAGATGGTCTTTGAGTGCAGTCCCAGGTAGAGCATATTGCAGTAGTGTAAACACAAGGTGAGGAAGGCATGAGTGACTTGCTAGTGCCTGTTCCAAGAATAGGCTTAATTGGGGCATCGGCCAAAGTTGAGTAAAGGCTCTCTTGGGTATGGCTTCCACATGCTTTTTTGGCAGGTTCTATGAGTTCAGGAGGCCCCAAAATTATGGACTAGCTCTTTCTGTGGAGCATGACCCCCATCTAGGCTTGGGGTTGGTGTTATCTTGGATTCAAGAAAGTTTCTGAATCAACAGCCACTTTATCCTTCTTGGGTTAAGTCAGCCTGTTTCTCCCCATCCAGACCATTACAGCTTTCAAACACCAAGTCAAGACTTCTACTGCAACTTGCATCTAGGATTACTGGATAAAAGTTCCTTTTTGTCTTGGATGCTATTTGGAAAACTCTTCTTTTAAGTTGTTTTATAAATGATATTTTTCTTTAATAATTGCATTTTCAAAAGCAAAGCAATGCTAGATATCTGTATTGCAGGTCATTATGTTGTTATTATAATGATAGTCTGTAACCAAAGTATGTAGGCTTGAAGAGTTATGTTTAATAACTGTTTGTTTCTTAATTATATTCATACTTACTATAATTACAGCTGTTCATAAACTGAGTTGTTTTATGTGTCTGTGTTCTCATTATTTTAAGATGTTGTCTTCACATCACTTATTGTTTCTCATCTTAGGTTTATATTCATTATTATAGTATGTCAGCTCGGAGTGGTAGGTTTACTTTGTATAGTAGTAACATTTGAGGCAGCATGTTGGGAATAGAAGTTCCAGCCTTGGTTTTTCTTTTTCACTGCCAGGAAAAGTCTTGCATTTTGATTAGACAATTTAAAATTTTAAAACTAAATTGTAGAAGTTGCTCTCCCTGCATTAATACAGAATAACGTCAAAACGTCAGTGCTCAGAAATAAGTTAGTGACCTGCAACACAATGTCATCCTCCACCCGTCCTTCTCCAGTCACTGACCGCTGCCCTCCATTTCATCCTGGGTTGCTGGGCTACCTGCCCTCATCAGAAGGGACCTTCCCTTGGAGAACCATAAAAGGCTGGACTTTTTCTTTTTTTTCTTTTTTACATTCACCAACTGAATACTACAATGCTGGGCTTTAAAAAAACAAACCAAAAAAAAGTTTTTCCAGCAATAGTGGACTTTCCCCCCACAAACTGGGTCATATTAACAACAGTTCTGCCAGCGTACCCTTCTGGTCTAGGAGACAGAAAGGAAAATAGAAATCGTGGCATTTTCAGTTTTTTTGTCCCCCACCAGTCCACTGGGGACAAAGCTGAAGAATGGATCCAGATTAATACTTCTTAAGCTGACTTCATTTCCAGTGGGTTGCAGCATAGGAGACAAGCAGGTCATGGCATCAGTGCAGAAGAGCCCTCACTGTTCCTTGACCAAGATGTTATGGTTCACTGAAGTGGAAAGGAATGATGAGTATCCTCTTTTCATTTCATGCAGTTGGCTTGAGACTACTAACTGATTTATAATAACAAAGTTGATATAGATAGTCCCAGGCCTGGGGTAAGGTTGTTTGTAGAGCCCCTGTCTAATTTTTTTTAAAGTTAATGTACTTATGTGTCTTATACTTTGTCCAGGTGGTTCATGTCATGAGTAAGGATGGTGAGCAGGGGGCTCCCATCCAGGCTGTAAAGCGCATGCGTAGTACTGAGGAATTAGGTAGCCATTCAAAGAGACACAGATTGGGCCCGCCTTAGCCTTTGGGGTTTATATGTCTGGGTTTTTCCCACGCTTCTTCAGTTTGTTAGGATTTTCTGTCATGTAGCAGTAATAAAACACTAGAGACCTATTCTTGTCTCAGTGTGGTTCCTGGCTGTTAGGACAGTTCTGTTTCTTTAAGTTGTGAGTTTTTTAATTATTGTAAACCACTCAGATTTTTGGAGTTAGGCAGCCTCAGAATCCAATAAATAAATAAATATTGAAATTGCCAAATCGGAGACTTAAATGTTCTCAATACATTAGGATCACAAAGCATGGCTTGATCTTGATTTGTAGTGAGCACTTAACTACAGTTTCACAGTTCATATACCATGAGAAATAGGCTTAATAAACTAGGGTTTGCCTTCTTAGTAGAAAGCAAACATCCTAACTAACTTTTTTTTTTGCTTCAGTAAACCATAGTTTTTTTAATCAAGAAGACTGTGATTGAAGTGATAAGTGAATAATACTTTTTCTCCCATCTTGGTTTGAGGATGCTTATTGATTACCTCTATAGGTAATATAGATATCACTGCAAGACATCTATTCTTTTCTGTTCCTGAAAAATTCAGTTCTGAATCTTGATTTACAAATTATTTTTCCCAATTCATATATAAATTTAAGGTACCTAACAGAAGCACCATGATCTTATAGGAAATATACACAAGAACTCCATACATATTGCCTATAACGTACCCAGCAGCTTTTCCAAAGCTCATATTGTGATTTGGCTGAAGAATATACAGCGCACATTAGCCTCCCATATGATTGTAGGATTTAAGAGAATGAATGCCCCATTCCCTGCTAATAACTTTTTTCTCTAACACACCCTTTATTCTATTCTTGCTTTATAGGGAACAAGTTCACTTTGGAAACTAGACCAAACCAAGAAGGAATAGATATAAGGCAAGAGCTATTGAAGTTTCACTCCACTTACTATTCATCAAATTTAATGGCTGTTTGTGTTTTAGGACGGGGTAAGAATGGCAAGCATTAATGAGAATTATTCTGAAATATTTAAATGTTATTAATATTTTACATAATATAAATCCTTTAGGGAATTAAACAAAGGCAAGCTTCATGTTCAGTAGTAAAATAAAAACCTTGCTGAGTTAATAATGTATTGACTGTGATAATACCTTCATTTGATAACACATAAAAATATTAGAATAGAGATACAAAGCACTCTGGGTATTCCTTTGCAGATTTATTATTTTCTGCCTTCTGTGGCTATTAGCATCACTGCTCTTTCTCTAAATTCATGTCGTATCACCATTTTTAAAAATGTTTTCCTTTTATTGTATTATTATAAATCTTGATTCATAGTATTGTTTTAACATAGTGATGTTTATATGGTATGATTAAGATTATTAACATTCTATTTTTTAGATAGCTTAATGTATTGAAAATAGGGAAAGGAAAGAAAAAAATGCTATCAATATTAATTACAATTTAGGATGTCAGTATTATGAGCATAAAATTATTTGGCTTTTTCATCCAAATATAACATTAAAAAAGAATGGCTGCAACTCACATCAAAGTATTGATTATGGTTTTGATCTTAAACTAAATACTTATTAAAATCTCCATTGTACTGTTACTATATACTGTATATATACTATATATATGTTGATAAGAGGAAAAAAAGGTAGACAGCAAGTTTCACAAAAGTTAAAATACCTAAAAAGTAAAAAAAAAAATAGCAACAACTATTGGTTTCTGACTCCCCTCTTTTTATGCATTTGCTAATTTGCGATATTTGTGGACATTTAGACCTCCTTAAAAGCCAAACTGTAAGTGGTTATATTTACCATGCTGTGTGATGTGTTGTATGTATGGGAACCATTCTTGCTTAAATTTAGTTCTTAAGTTTAGTTAACTTCTATTGTGTAAGTATACTGTTAGTTTTGCCATTGCTGTGTGTTCCCCAAGTTTAAGTTCCCAGTCAGATATTGTCAGGATTGTGTCTTTCTTCCAGCGTTGAGCAAAGTTTATTCTCACTGCTATAAGCATATATCTCATTAAATTATGATATTTCTTGTTGATTTTTTCTGAGAATATACCTAGTAGCAAAAGTTGCAGTTTCATTTCAAATTTTAATTCCGAGATTTTCTGCATTATACTACATATGTCTTTCCAGTACTTTTGAGTTCTTTTACATGTCCAGCACATGTGATAAAATGTTCCTTCTGTTCCATGGCAAATTCCAACATTTATTACTGTATGATTTGTCTATCTTAGATATTGTTGATGGAGTTGTATACCATTCATAAAACATTTTGTACTACTTTTCCTTTGAGTTATAACTTGGTGTAAATTTTATATATTTAGTCCACAATTCTTCCCATTGTTGTATTGTAACTGTTTCTTTAAAGTTTTGCATCCATTTTGTCATAGTTTTTTGTTTGTTCTGTCTCTGTATCATATTTGAGTAATGGTTTGTATATCCACCCTAATAGGTAGTGTTGAGTTTGTATGAGTATTTCAAATTCTGTTTTTTTTTCCCTTAATGTCCCTCCTTCCTTCTTGAGATCTAATTTTATTTATATTATGCAGTGTAAAATACACTGACTGAATTCCAGATACAGAATTTCTGTAATAAGAAATATGTATTCTAAGTTTTTAGATGTGTGTTTAAACATAGCCTACTAGGGCTCATTTTACAAGAAGAGGTTAAGTCTAAGTGATCTTCTTTTCTAGACTTTTCCAGTAAGGTATCTTCTAAATGCATAAGAGTTACATTATCAGAATTCCCAGTAGGCTAGAATTTTGGAAATTAAAGTCCAACACACTTGAAGGGCCTGGAGTAAGGGATGTTGCTGTTAATTTTTAGTGATTTATTTTCATTATTTTATGCAGAATCTTTAGATGAGCTAACCAGTCTGGTGGTGAAGTTATTTTCTGAAGTAAAGAATAAAAATGTTCCATTACCAGAATTTCCTGAACATCCCTTCCAGGAAGAACATCTCCGGGTGAGTTTGAAAGTTTCAAGATTCACTTTTGTTAAGCAGGAGATAGTAACAAGATAGTATTGAGTATTCTCTGTAAATCATAAGTGGGTATCGTTATGTGCAGACTTAACCATCTGTTTCCTGAAATTATAGGAACTGTTCCGAAAGAAGCAGTTGATAGTTCTACCTTTTATCTTACAAAGATAAAAAGTTTAAGATTTTCCTCTTTTCTTTTTTTCCAAATTTTACAGCAACTTTACCAGGTGGTACCTATTAAAGATTTTAGAAATCTTTATGTCACATTTCTAATACCAGATCTTCAGAAATACTACAAATCAAACCCTGGCCACTATCTTGGTCATCTTATTGGGCATGAAGGTCCAGGAAGTCTTTTATCAGAACTGAAAGCTAAAGGTAAGATAACTCAAAGTTAGTTGATATACTACTTGCATTAAACTTGTTACTAAGACTTGTGGACATGCTTCTGCAGATTGTCTTTACGATCTAAACACATTTTATAGCTCTTGCCCTTTGGTAGGATCTATGATTTTAGAAGTGTTTTAGACGTGTGGAAGTATTAGAAGAGAGTATGGCCCACCAAAGCGGCTTGCAAAAGCTCACCTGTATCTTTCTACTTTATATGTAGCTTTCCTACTAGAGAGCCTTCTCCTGACCCTTTGGCAAGCTGGAATAGAATCTCTCTTTCTACTTGCAAGCTGTGTTTAGTAAAAAAAAAAAAAAAATGACAGCTTCACAAAATATGGATTTCCATGAAAATTGTTTCTTTCTCCGAAAAAACGTTACCACAAGGTATATTAACTCCTCATGGTTATTCTTTTTTTTCCTCTAATAAATGAACTCTCATTATGATGGTGCAGAGAAAAGACAGACCATTTTTTATTTTTCTCTGAAATTTCGTATCATGGAAAAGGAGCGCGAGAAGACTACAAGAATTTATCATCTTATTGTGATGCTCTTATGTAATAATTGATTGTGTTGGTTTTTAATAAACAGGAGGAGCGAGTGTTCAGAGGGAAAAGCACCGGCCCATAAATTCTGGATGTTTTTGTAGCACCTTATTCTTTAACGTATCAAGCTAATTTAATCTCATTAATTAACTTTAAAGGGGAATTGTTTCTCACTTAAAAAATGAATACCTAAAGAAATACCATTTAAGTTCCCAGATAACCCTGCTGTGCAGTTCAGTATACTGCAGACTGAAAATTATTTCTGTAAAATAAAATAAGTAAGATAAAGTCTGGAAGGACTTTACCGACACAATTATTACATAAGAGCATCACAACAAGATGATAAATTCTTGTAGTCTTCTCGTGCTCCTTTTCCATGATACGAAATTTCAGAGAAAAATAATAAATGGTCTGTCTTTTCTCTGCACGATCATAATGAGAGTTCATTAGAGGAAAAAAAAAGAATAACCATGAGAAGTTAATTAGTACATTAGGACCATGTACTAATATTCTAACTGTGGCAGGAAACTACAGTCCACAAATAGGCACTCTCTGTGCTTACTATATTTGGCTGATGGTCATAATATTAAATTTGTGTCCGTTGCCAAAAACGGATTAATCAAAACTGATGCAATTAATCTTCATCTGAGAGCACTTCCTTGGGAAATGTTGTTGATGGTTATTGAATCATCAGATTCCTTAGCAAGTACTCTTGTGCATGTCTTGATTTGCTTCAGACTTCTATCACTTGTGGCCCAGTTATTAGAGGCATCCTCCATATCAACATAGATTCCTGCAAAACCATCTGGATCAGCCTTTCTCAACCTTTTCACCCTGGAGGAACCCTTGAAATATTTTTCAGGCCTTGGGGAACACCTTCATATTCAGGCTCAAATATAGGCCAGAAGTCACATAATTATTATATTTGTTTCACGTGTAGGCCTGCATATATGCATTAACAGTACATTAAACTAAAAATACTGAACTTACCTCTTTAACGTGAAGTTGCCTGAATTTGAAATAATTTTTTTAATCAATCGTGATCTTCCAGGTCCTAGTGACCTCTTGTGGAACCCTAGGGTTCTATGGAACCCTGGTTGGGAAACCCTGATGTAGATGGTTCTCACCCCCTCTGTAGGGCTTTGCTTGCCAAGTTGATCAGTAGGTACCTTGCCTTACCAGAAAACAAACTCAAGAAGCAAAAGGTTCCTTCTGCACAGGGGGCCGATATTTTTAAAAGGAAAAAGGAAAGGCAGTAGCACTTAATTTTCCCATTACCAAGAGTCTTGTTCTATTGTTGTTATTATCATATCTCCCTTCCTAGTCTTGTTTTTGATTTTACCTTTTCTAACACTAAGCATCCCTGGCTATGCAAACTCTGCCTACAGCTAAATCGTGGGGTTGCTGACTTTGCCTTTCACGGCAAAATAAGAGATCCCTTTCTACTTTAATATCAAGAGAGGCAATTTGCTGAGGCATTCTTGGAACTGCCCATCACAGGACCAAAAGGGAAGTAGATGCTCAGCCTCTTCTGAGTTGTGTTTTCCATATTGTGGTTACCCTCGGTTACAATATGATGATGCTCTATTTTTATAACTTTCATTCATGTTTGCAGATTAGAGAGATACAGAATGGGAAAGTTTGCTACTGTAATTATGAGTCTTACTCTAATTAAGAGGATGCAAAGTCATCCTGATATTATCTTCTCCTCTTCGCTATACCTTACTAACAGGAAAAATCTTTTTTTTCTCAGGCTTAAAACTCAGACTTATGTCATTCCCATTGCAAGCTATGACAAGCTGCTTTCTTATTTCAGTTTTGCAATTGATTCTAATTTCTGCAACTATATAAATAACTACCAAGCTTCCTGACCTCCCTATCAATTCTTGAAAATTATCTCAGTGGAAAATATTATAGCCTAATGCAGAAACTGCAGCATTTGATGTACACAACAAGACAACCTGCCCAAGCATCATTTCAACCATTTCTGGCCATAACATTACTGGACCTAGAGGACTCAAATTTGATTGAAATCTCAGAGAGTCTTTTCCTTTTCATTTCTTCCTGGAATCGAGATCTGGCAGATCAGTCTGTAGAGATCTCTATTGGGAGAAAATAGATCTTACACATAGCAGTTACTTCACATGGCAAAGTCTGATCAACAGACTTGATCAGCTGGTGACCAGATTCATCAAGTAGTCCATTCCTGTGCTTATGCTTCAGTGGCTGTACCTTCTCTTTTGTTTCTCATTAGGTCTGTGGAAGATATTTGAAGTAAACAGTGAATTCCCAATGAGTAGTTCAGGGTAAATTAGGATTCAGACTCATGTAATTCTGACAAATATGCCAAATATTGAATGCAGTGAAATAATGTCCTTCCACTGTTCTGTCCTTTTTCTGTATTGTAGTTCGACAATCTTGATTAGGATACCATCAGCTTTTCTTCTGGGAAAGTATTACATGCTCCTTTCCCCATCTTCTTGAATATAAAGATCTAGCTAGTAGCATCTCTGCAATGGCCTACAGATTCTTCAAACACCAATCAAATATCACAGAGCTGATTGCAGTTTTGCCTCCCTCATCAGTGGCATCTCACTTAAACATCACACCTGGTTTTATAATGCAGGATTCTTTCAGGAACCTTCTAATCTCATTGAATATATTCTTTTTTCTGGAAGTGAGGCCAATTTATAGATTAATGCAATGGAGAGGATGCCAAAAGATAGGCATATGTCTTATGGGGTATGAGAAGATATGTGCACACCAACACGAGCAAGTAGAGGTCTTTGATCTAAATTGAAAAACATTATTCATTTTCAGTAGTCAAGGAGATTGGAAAAAAGCAAGAGGAAAAGAGGACTAAAATAATTATTTTAGTTTATGAAAGAACTGACAACATATATAGCACCTATCAGTGATATTATCACAAATGAAAATGGTGGACTTCTACCGGCAAGTAGAACAGCGAAAGAAACATTTTAAGGAGTTTCTAAACCACCCAGCTCCAGCAGCTCTGGATGCTATAGTATTAACTACAATTCAGAAATAGAAAAATCAATATATTCTGTAGATGAAGGCCTGCCAAGACTGAACAACAACAACAAAAAGATGATTTAGAAGGGACCGGGATTGGACAAGCTGGGACAGAAATATATGACTGCCATGTTATCCTTGGTCCCTAAGATAAAATAAAGTAAGTCTTATTCAGGAAAATGTGGGAAACTGAAACATGCCAAAGTTATCATCTGTGATGGAGTCAAACGACTTAAAAATGAAATAAATATATAAATCCCATTACAAAGGAGAGGTAACAAAACTTGTTGTAGCAACTGCAGAGGTATTTCTGTGCTGAATATTGGATACAAAATTATAGAAAGAATACTTAACAATCAACTGCAATCTGAAAAGAGAAAATCAAGCTGGATTTAGACTTAGGTATAGTTGCACTGATCAAATATTTGCAGTTCAGCAAATATGTGGAATTGCAGTTTAAGTTTTCTCAGAAACACTACACAATTTATTGATTCCAAAGCAGCATTTGGCACCATGTACTACAACAACATTTGGGCAACTGGTGGAACGGCACAAGAAGTGACATCCCCATTGAAGTGAACATCCAGTATTTTTAATGTCCTATCCAGCTTCTGGAAATGAAAAGACATAAAAACATAGCACAAAGGTCTAAATATACTGCACAACAGTGTGACCAACTCTTCTTTATGGTTATGAGACACAGCTTACTAGAGTTCAAGATTGTAAAAAACTAGACAACTGACTACTAAAACTGGCTTTCACCAGTTTCAGTGAACTTACATGGAAACAATCCTATGTTGGGGTTCACATAATGAAAAGACTAATTCAAAAAAAAGTATAAGACACTGCATTGAAGCCCCTGAACCTTAGTAGGAAAGAGCAAAGCAGTAACTGGTAAGTTCATCTAGCTACAATTGCTTCCAGTCACATGCAGTAGAAGCAAACGATAAAAAGTAATGAGTGTCCCTCCTTCACCATGAGGTGTCCATACCCAAGTGGATGTGTTAAGGTGGCAGCGAGCAAGTTAAGCATGGGGAATGTACACGTTAAGGATCTTCAGAACAACTTTACTCTTACATAAGGATTAGTTTACATTTGTAGACCTGAAGAATATCTATTGTTTATTTTCATATTCAGGCACGGTAGAAGTACCAGTACCATTCCATTTTATTAGGCAGCAGGTGCTTTCAGTTTTTTGTACTTCCTTTGATCTAACTATAGGCCGCAAAAATGTGCATAGGGATGATTGTCTCATATTGTCTGTATTTTCTTTTAGAACGATTACTAGTTTTAGTTGCTGTTTCTTACTGCTACATTCAGCATATACTATGCTGACATCAATATTTTGACTTGTCTATCAACTGAGCTACATGCTCCTTCCAGCTTTCCTGGATTCTTATTTTTTAAGAGCACACTTGGATTTGGACCTTACCAAGTGCCTTTTGCCCCAGCAGAAGACTATGATGTATTTTAGTCATGACATATGATGGCGGTTATCATTCTCAAGTCAGTGCTCTCACCTGATTCTTGGTCTTATGGTATTGGCTCTGATCCTCTTTACCGTGTTTTGAATGCAGTCCATTCAGTGATGGTTAATGATTTTCTTAACATGGAGTAAATTATAGGTGAAGAATTTTCCTACACTGTTCTCTTCTCTGGCGGGTAGTGATCCATACTTTGAATTCAGAATAGAACTATTCCTCTCTTGCACCATCATCACCAATGCTTTTCCAGATAGATGACAATCTGTTGCAACAGTCTTATTTTCCAAGACCATCATATGGTCTAGAACTTCTAGCTGTAATGAAGGCACTTTATGCTTTTGAGTTCATCCTTCAGTGCCATGTCATACAAGTCATATTTGACATTATACTATGGTATCATACATAACAATTGGGATGTGTGCGTGCCTGCATGCGTCTCTAGGATATCTCTGTCATTCAGAATGTCTTCCCAACAGTGAATTGCTGTGTAGTTTCTGACAATACATTGGCAAATATTTTCAATGACAAGTAATAACACATGAGTATATGCTCACTTTGTGGTGATTTGCAACCTCTTTGCCCATTGGAGAACCTCTTCTGTTGATCTGTTTGAACAACAAGCAGCATTTACCACCTTTAAGTCTGCATCAGGCCATGCCATAATTTAGCCTTGGTATTGGTAATGTCCTTTATGTAGCTGAAAGAAACCAATTTATACACTTTCACCCATTCCACTTCTAACCAAGATATGCTAGGCACATGCATGCATTCTGGTAAGCATCAGGTAGCCAGAACAACCATAGATCTCCATCCTCTTTCATGTGGTTTTGCCTTCCACAATGGTGGGACTTAGAAGTCCAGCACTATGAAATACTGAATCACCTAGCCCAATATTTCTTATACCTCACAACTTGATTTCTTCAGCCCATAATTTTTCAGTAGAGCTGACAGTATTAGAAGCCATCCAGCTACACTGTAAGTATTCACATTTCAGCCTTGGTTTTTTATTAGCCGATTGTTTTGTATGTTTTCCAGATGTTGCTCTCTCTTCACTCTTAGCAACTTGTATTTTCTTCTGTAAAAGAAAAGTTACTACTGTGTACAAAATAGTAGACAACCATTCCAGGTTTTCTCATCCCCTGATGAAATACTTCCTGAAGGATTTTGCTAATATTTACCAACTGGAGAAACCCCCTGTTATGTAAATGTATTTCCTTCAAAGCTGAAAGCAGAACTCTTCAAACCACTTGCAACATGGATCTTCAGTTACCTGCTTTTAAACAATGTTCCTAGTAACTATTATTTCTTCCTGTGCCCCCTGTATATCCCTGATTGCAGGACTGTGTGGTCCTAGGTAACTGAGAGGAAAGCCAGCGTTTTGCCTTAAGGTATACTCAGAAGGATAGACCTTCTGTTTAAAAATTTCTCAGCTAGAGGAGATTCCCAATTAGACTTCTGTGCAGGCACATGACATATATTGGAATCCACAGATGGTTGTTCAAAAAAAGGGGGGGTGGGTATTGGTAAATGAGCCGTACTTACTATTAAGGATTGATCCTTGGAGCCTTACGTTGAATGAAATAATTCTTCACTGTGTTCTAAGACACAGTTATGTGCATCATTCCATCTACGTTACATGAAAAAAATACAATTGACAAATAAATTATAAAATTGTATGCGTCTATGCAGTGGTGATTATTGCATATCACACAGCCTGATTCATGCATAATATAGCTAAATGTGTATATACCTAGAGAAAACTGTTTCTGCATTTTTTAAAAAATGGCAAAATGTGGAAAAAAGGATAATGAAGTATTTTCTAATCTTTTAATTTAAAGTAATCCACAAAATATTGTGAAAGCAATTGGTTGTTTTTTGGAAATGCACTGGATCAAAAAATAAATGAACATATGAAAAAGAACGAAGCTTGTCCCAGGACAGGCAAACGCTGATTCTCTAAAATCCATGAACTCGATAAAACTGCTAAACTAAAGGAGCTGATGAAATTGATGCTTCTGCTTCTGATTAAAAGAAAATGAAATTAGACAAAATTTCATGTGGCAAAATTTCTAAGCCTTGATTCCATGTCCCTCTAGTTTCCTTCTGATGTATAGTAGAAGACTAAATATACGATATAGAACTTCCTGAGTGGGACTACAACAAAGTTGCTTTCTTCTGTTTTCAGGGTTAATCTTTCGCCTTCTTGTTTCTCTTAAACAAGCTTCCATTTGTAAAATAGTTAAATACATGTTAAAGTATATTAAATCAAAGTTCTATTGGTCTAAATAAGATGGACATTTTATGTATGTCTGGTTATGCCTGGTATGTTAGGTATACTGTACATAATATATTTTAAAAAGTAACAGTGTCTTAATGTTCATGGTGTGCAAAATGTTTGGATTTGCCTTGTCTTGAGTTCAAAATATATGTTTCAAATTCAAAATTGGATGATTTAGTCTTTACAGAAGTGTTTTGAGCTTCACACAGCTCTGTTTCAAAGATCAGGACACTCAAAATGATGGAAACGTTCCACACTGAACATGAAGACGTAGTCCAAAACTTGAAACTGGTGTTTTAAATTTTGCACACTCCAATTTTTTAGCTATAAATGATTTTAAAAAGCAAGTACTGCATATATTTCACATTTTCCCTTAATTTGCTTTTTTTTCTGAAAACTGGGATTTCCACTATTTTTTCCACTATTACAAAATTTCTGGAAATTCATTATCTCTAATAGTCTCATTCTATCAGATGTATTTATGATCTTCTGTCATGGTGTGTGAATGCTGTTAACCAAAAATACGTATATTGTCAAATATAATGTAACTTAAGAAAATAGATGCAAACAATCATGTATGAATATTTAATATGCTTTTATCATAGGCTGGGTAAGCACACTGGTTGGTGGACAAAAAGAAGGTGCTCGAGGCTTCATGTTTTTTATCATTAACGTTGATCTTACTGAAGAAGGACTGTGTAAGTGGATCCCTTCAATCGTTTTGCTATGCTAGGGCTTCAAGTATCACTTAAATAATCTTCCCTTATAAGGCGTTTTATGTATCCCACAGTGAATAATATTCTGTAGTAAAATTTAAAATTTTAATTGGCTTTAATCACATGCAGTTTCATAGATACTATAGCAAGAAGGATGATTCTTTTTTTAAATGCTGGTAACACTGTTCTGTGTGCTCTTTCCTGATCCTACAAACGTGGTGATGATTCCCCATGTTCTAAATTGTTGGCACTTACTATCTAGAAAAACAATTATTGACAATCAAATTGGTTTGAAAACTATCTGAAACTATGCTGGGATATCCTTTTTCTCCCAAATCAGTCAATCAACCAAATCAGTCACTTAGAGATCAACAATAACTGACCAGTGAACCTGCGTGACTGCAAGTTTTGCATATCAAAATGTTGGGGTTAATGTACATTGTTAGTCCACAATTTTATACTGATCTCTAAATATACCTTACTGTTATGTACATTAAAATAGCGCTTTTAGAAGTTTACAATATTGCATTCATTTAGTTCAAAAGACTGAGTTGCAAGCTTGATGTGAAGAGATTTTTCCAGTTCCTGCCTCTAATAACAACTGCAGAGACATTATTTATATAAGAAATACACAGCCAAAGAAGACTCTGAGTGCCATTTCCCAGAGCATCCCTGATGCTTAAAGCAGTCTTGAGGGCAGCTTCTTAAAATATAGTAGCAACAACAGACAGGAGTTGTAATCCTAGAACTTTTGTGACACTTTTGCTTTGACACAAGACTAAAAATCCTGTATTTTTTTCTTGTATAGTACATGTGGAAGATATTATTTTGCATATGTTTCAATATATTCAAAAGCTACGCACAGAAGGACCTCAAGAATGGGTTTTTCAAGAATGTAAGGTAAGATATCATTACGTAGTTATTTCCTATTAGCTTAAGGAGAATAACAATAGTCTGTCATTTTAAGAACAGGATCGAACAGACATACTCCTTTAAACATTTTGGCTTGGTATTTCATGATAGTGAATCCTAGAAAACCTATCATGAATATATTAAGCAAGTGGCATCAAAATCTACCAAGGCTACTAAAAGTTCTTTTTCATTCCCAAGGAGGTAAACTAATACATCCAGCACTAAAGCTTTTTGGAGCTAAAATGATAGCCCAAATACTCTATGCAGCTCAGGTGGGCCTGTATATATGAAGAAAAAGACCCTAGAGATAATACAAACTAAGTTTTTAAAGTTTTTGTTTGCCACACCATGGGGTATACCCAAGACAGTACCAGGCTTGACTTTGGGATACCCAAAATTGATACAGGGCCTGGAAACTATTGGTGGCATACTGGTTAAAAATCAGGGTTATTTCCTACAGGGTTGCTAATGCTAATCTTAACTAACAATTATCTTTCATTATGAACAAAGGCAGTAGAGCAAAAATTAAGAACATCTGGAGTGCCTCTAGGTTCCTTATGAACCTCGGACAATGCTCAAACGAAAAGCTACAAAAGTTAATGTTTATTCTCCCAAATTTGTGCATATTCTCAGAAAATCTAAAATGACTCTCCCATTAGATATACAACATTTACTTAAAAGAAGATGACCCTGAATTTAAGACAGGCTTCTCAAAATAGAAAGATTATCTTTTCCTGCCTCACTATAGAGAAAAATACTGTAAGTTGTCCAAGAATCCTATCTTTGCCAAGAAGAATTGCCAGTTATCATTGAAAGCAATCCTAGGTTTGTTTTTACCAGTTGTGTGGACTTGACACTCTTGTATATGTATGTGTATGTATGTACCGGCCAGAGGTCACAAAATGGCAGCCAGGACCCCCCCCCCAAATTAACTGAATCAATAACTATTTAATTAAAATTAATTGCTTGTAAAATAA
This sequence comes from Candoia aspera, assembly GCF_035149785.1. Classification (NCBI taxonomy): domain Eukaryota; kingdom Metazoa; phylum Chordata; class Lepidosauria; order Squamata; family Candoiidae; genus Candoia; species Candoia aspera. The sequence continues at coordinate 72,637,284 of NC_086158.1, read as the reverse complement.
GGCATCAGCATCCTTTTTTGATTCTCCCATTTATGCATCAAAACTATTATCTTATATACAGACTATTATCTCATATGCATATACATTCATACACTCACGCAGAAAAAAATTGTTTGTGGAAAACTGAGTTCAGCAAGAATAACCTATACATGTTTATAATAAACCCCACTGAATTCAGTGGTGGTTATCCATAAATTAGTTTGGATCTTTCCTTATTAACATAGTCTTAGTAAATGAACCCCTCATATATAGAGATAACTATTTTGGACAAGATCTTCCCAAGTGGTCAAATGTAAAAAAGTATTTAGGTAACTATAGTATATTAATAAACTAATGTAGCCTTCCCCACAGCCTAAATGCCCTCCAGATATTCGGATTTCAACTCCCAAGAATTTTTTAGCAATGAGCATAGTACTGGGGAGTGCCCAGGATGGGGAAGGCAGAAATAATAATGAAAGAACATGTTTTTCAAGGAATATGGTATTTGTGTGGTTCTAGCAGTTCATCAGACTGCTAATGATCCCGTTCTAATTCTGAAGAACATGACCTTTTTTAGGTGTTTCAGAGGATTGACTCCATGTATTTATTTCAGCTTTAAAATAACTTGCACTTCAAGCCTCATATTCATTTATCTTTATTATTGTTGTATAATGTATATCATTATACATTAAATCTATGTTCAAGAAGAATTTTCTGTGATTTAAAATACTAATCTGTATTTGCAACAATTGCAAGAGTATTTTGACTTTATTTTTTTTTCTCTTGGTAGGATCTAAATGCTGTAGCATTCAGATTTAAAGATAAGGAAAGACCCCAAAGTTATACATCAAAACTTGCAGGGATGCTTCATGTAAGTTACAACCTGTGATATGGAGCTATTTATGTTGTAAGACTTGGTATATACTCTTAGAACAGTGTTTCTCAACCTCAGCGACTTTCAGACGTGTAGGCTCCAACTTCCAGAACTCCCCATCCAGCATGGCTGGCTAGGGAATTCTGGGAGTTGGAGTCCACACGTCTTAAAGCTGCTGAGGTTGAGAAACACTGCCTTAGAATATTGTATTTAATATTGTATTGTTTCTTAACATTTTTGCTACCTTCCAGAAAACGTTACTGGTATCAATGGCACTTGTAAGCAAAGCTCTCCCTTTGTACGTCATGTGGGCAAAGCTTGCTAAGATTGGCAACAGGGGAGGCAATAGGGCTGCATGTTATTTTGAATGCATATCCACTTCTATGCAGGATTTGGGGCTCTAATAATAAAAGCAGGGCCCAGGTTGCATGGATTGTTGTATTTGGGTTCAGCCAGATGCAAATGCAATTCTCCTTTAAGCCTACAAGTGGACGTTTTAAGATTGAGGTGAGAGAGAGCCAGAGCCAGTGTCAGCGTCTGGTTCTTCACTTGGTTGAACCCTCCATATGTTCAGCTGAATGCCTGACTATGCCAGGGTTGCTACTGCAAAGAATGGTGCTGTTGATGGCTCAGTGATTGATGTCCTCATGTGCTCAGTGATGAAATAAGATTGAGGGAACTGGGTTGCTTGTTGCGGAACAGTTTTACAACATCCTTTTTCCAATCGGGTGATTTGGTTATATGTTTACCTGCATAGTAAATTGGTAGCATGGTTTTTACTATGCACTGCAGTATCTGTTGCTAATATGTTTTCCTGCACTATGCTTTGTCTTAAATGCTTTCATTTTTTCATAGTCCTGTTTATTAGACTTCAGATTATGTATTGGGTTTTACATTATTTTAGTACTCTCATTGTGAGTCTAATGCCTGACCTCCTAGAGCACAGGTAGGGCAATCCCGGGGGTGCATATGCTCCCCCAGCACCTATTTGCGGTTTCCAAGTCCTCTCAGAGTGATTATTGCTGTTTTCTGTTGGCACTAAGACACATTAATAAGGGTTAAATCAGAGGGGAAATTGGTATTGCAGAAGTTTAAAGCATTCATTTTACCTTTACATTCTTGAACATTCTCCCCACAAATTCAGGCAGATTTTTCCCACTTTGGGGCAGTTGTGAGAGGCAAAACAACATGTTAACCCTCCATAAGTTTTAAAGCATCCATTTTGTCCTTGAAACTCTTCCAGCCTCTCAACTTCAGAATGTGAATGCATGCACGCATGCATGCACGCTGTCCTAGGCCAAGCACACCCAAACACACACAGGGGTGGTTGCAAACTTTACCGAGAAGTTTGTAAAGCAAATAATCAAGAGGCAAAGGAAATGTGAGCACAAACGCACACACAGTAGGAGAAAACAAGTCCCAAAAGTCCAGCAAGCTTGCCTTAAGAGAGTTCAGATCCAAAGCAGCAGGCACAAGAGGGGTCAACCGTAGTCCAAGCATCCAAACATTGCAGAAGGTTCATCAGCCTGTCCAGGTCCAGAGTCAGAGTCACAGGGTTTCAAGTTGGGAGTCAAGGCACACGGAGTCTGGGTAAACGAATGGTTGTTGCCAACGGAGAGGCCTCTGCTCTGCTCTGCTCTGCTCTGCTCACGGTGAGCACTTGCACAGAGGTGGGGTGTGTGTGTGTGGCAGCTCAGACACTTTATCCTCAGGAAGTTACCAGATGGTTACCTCCTGGTTACCGGATGACGCTCCTCAGGCAGAGGTTCATCCTGCAACTGTGGAACTGGCTGTTCGGTCTCCTTGTCAGTCACCTCGTCTGAGTCTGAGCTGGCCATGACAGAATGGATGAAGTCTCCAGCCAGAAACAATTACCCATCTCCTTTTAGAGGAAACTCTCCAGTAGTGATAATAAACTATTTTGCAAAGCAGCTGTGGTGGCCATACTTGTTCCTATATTTTTTTCTCTCAGAATTAATTTGTAAGTATTTTCAAAAGATAATATATACTGAAGAATCTTATTACAGTTTCTGGAATTGGATTATTGTGTTACCATGTAATTGCAGGGATATCCTCTAGGGGTCAGCATTTACTGCTTTTTATCCAATGTCAACAGGATATTGGAATGGATGTTTTTCCTTCTAAACTGTTAATAGACCTTCTAAATGACATGGACTCCTTCGATAACTATTTTTGAGTACTTTTAAAATCTTTTTGAATCTAAGCTAAAAGCATAACGTTTTATTTTAGTACTATCCTATTGAAGAAGTTCTTGCTGCTGAATATTTACTTGAAGAATTTAGACCTGATTTAATAGAAATGGTATTGGACAAACTGAGACCTGAAAATGTCCGGTAAGCTATATTGCCATATTCCTATGCATTACTCTGATTTATAAATGAAACATTGTGTTGCTTATTGAAAAGTAAAGATTGTATTTCATCCCAGAATAACAAAGATTAACAAACACATCCTAAAGTAGTTCCTGAAGTTTGCCTAGTTTTAGAAAGAAGATACTTGGTGCAAACATAGCAGGGAGTAATAAATTAGGGGCAACATTAGGCAGTAATTTTAGTAGTGAGAAGTATGTGCTTTTAAAATGTGATGGGGGGCTTTTGTTCAGGTTTAATGCTACGGCTGCACAATGCTTTGAATTTGATTTCAGAAAGATGCTTCAAAACATAAGTGACCTCAAATGCAGCACCTGTCGGTGTCTCCTTAAACACAGCAGCTGTTGGCAGCCAAGAGCTCCTGGAAACAGACATAGCTGCTTTAATGAGTTGCCAGCAGGTGGTACATTTGCACTCCTGCAGGCTCTGAAGCACCTTTTCAGAACTTAATCCAAAGCATTGCACAGCCTTTCTAAATAAATTCATCACCTTTTATACACTTACTGAGAGGCAGCTCAGACTATTAGTTATGACACTGGACTAGGAGTAGGAAAACCTGAGTACTAGCTCTGGCTTAGGCATGGAAGCCAACTGGGTCACTTTCTCTGAACCATAGGGAAAAGGTAAAAGCAAACTACATCCAAAAACATTGCCAAGAAAACTGCATGGACTCCTCCAGGCAGTCTTCAGGAGTCAGCACTGACTCAAAGGCACCCCCCCCACACACAATACTAATTTGCAACCCACACAGTTGGGTACAATTAGGAGGCATGTCTGAATTAAACCAAGGAGACTAGAAATAAGCAGCACCTGCCTCCCTCTTTTATGAATCTGCTTTTCTTACTTTTATTATGATTAGTGTTTGCACTCCAAATCAGAACCAGAGAATATGATGGAAGTAGATTTCTGATTTGGTTGGGGAGTTTAGTTTCTCTGTTTGGAAATCTGGAAAAAAATGCTTTACTCTTAATGCTTTTAATATGTGGAGAACCATGAGTTCCCTTTTCATATTGTTGCTCTAGAGCAGAAGTGCAGCACTTCCTCCAGCTTGAGTCCCCTCCCAAGTTCCACGTGGCATGTCAAGGGACACACTCCGAAATGCTTGGAGGGTAGGGAGCTTTAAAAGGTCCAATGGGTACCTTAACAGGTCTTAAGACACCCATTTTGTCTCTTAAAATCTCCCAATACAAAACGCTTTCCCCCCCCCCTGGTAAGAGGTATTTGTTCTTCCTTACAGCTTGCTTCTTGAAAGAGAACAGGTGTAGGAAAGAAAAAAAAGATGTGAAGAGAGAGTGCCTGTTGACCTTTCTACTTGTATTTATTCAGTCTGCTCATCTTGCTGCATCCAGCAGATGATCTGTGAGGGAATGTGCTCCTCAGCAGAAAAAGATTGCCTGTTCCTGCTCTGGGTGGCATTGAGGTTCTGGAGGTTCTTCCCAGCATGCCCATGCAGTACCAGAACTTGAGGGAGAATACCCCTGTCAACCGATCTGACATTTGCTTTAGCCTCAGTTGCATCAGCCTTACTGATAGAACAGATTGCTCTGGATTTGTCCTATAGTTTCTATAATTAGGTGACTGAAGGCAAAAAAAACAATAACTGCTCACTGGCAACAGAAAAATTGCTTTGATAGGCAATGAGTAAATTTATATAGGGAATAATGATAATCATGTTATTTGGGGGGAGTGTACACTAGAAACATTCAGATAAGCAGTGTTCTCTCAATGTCAGTAATGGAGTTGTTACCATGGAAACTAATTTCAAAGAGAAATAAAGCTTCTCTTATGCTATTGTATTGTGCTTTGTATTCATGCATAACATGCAAAAAGGCTATATGGGCTGCTTCATTTACGGCACAGAATATGCATCTGGATATTTTATTTGGTAGGGAAGAATAAGACAACTGAAAAATTGTAGCTGGTTCCACTATTTGTTTAGTTCTGGTCATTATTTAATGATTTTATTTGTATTTAATGTTGAAATTGATGTGTGTTCTGTCCATCCAAGTGTCTTTTATTTTTCCAGTTAAGAACTGTTTGGCTCTGAGATGCAGGGCAGTGTTGATAGTAAATGTTTTCTCTTGCATGTAATTGGCTGTAAAGATACTAATTACTCTTGATAATTTTGTTTTTCTTTTCCTTCATTTTAACTGGAAAAGAAAAATAGTATCTCCTTATTAAAAGGAGGCACCAATTTTACTTTGTGGGGGTAATGACATTATTTGAGACTGGAGAAAGGAGTAATTGGGCTGAACAGTTTAAAAACTTCTGCTCTAACATATATTACCAGTTTAATGTGTTTCCTAATAAGTTGCCAAGTATCAGAGTATTAAGGGGTTCATTAACATAATTCTTTTAATATGAATGAACAGACTAAACATTTCTACTGTATACTAGGAATATTAAAAAAAGTGTTCTAATGCAGAATAAGACCCAAAAATTTCATTGTGACAAAGCATAATGATTTGTTTGAGAGATGGAAAAAATTGGTTAGGTATATTTTTATTTCATTTTTAGGGTTGCAATTGTCTCTAAGACATTTGAAGGAAAAACTGATAAAAAAGAACGATGGTATGGAACCCAGTACAAGCAAGAAACAATTTCTGATGAAGTGATTAAGGTATGCTAAGAACACTGATAGAGTTTTGTTCGTGAAAGCAGGCCCAAGTATTTATTTTTAAAAATATTTACACTGCTGAAAAGGAAACTATTTTAAATACAGATATCACCTATCACATATGTATGTGCATTGCATAATTGGAAGTTTTCCCCTAACAACATTATCTATTGGATTATAGCTTTATTGCATTATGTTGATCTTTTTGTTCTGCATATTTATTAGTGTTTCCTTTCTTTAAAAATTAGATCGTTTGAATATACAAATTTAAAATATTTTATTTTCTTAAACTGGTTTATCAAAAATCTTATTTGCTTGTCTTGATCTCTTATACTCCTATGCAAAGAACTGAAAGTACAAATTCCATTACGATTCTATATATTATTTAAACCCATGTTGACTTTTGGACATATGTTATCCGTTTAGCATTCATATTTATATTGATTCACATGAAATCTTTTTTTAAAAAAAATTCCTGAACAGATGTTTGAAGAAAGAGAAATGGGTGGGAGGCTGAATTCATTCACCCCCTTTGTTTCTCAGAAAGCCTGTTCTGTGATTTTATTAGATTAAAGGAAAACTCTGTGCATGCAAGTCTAGCTGCTGGTCTGAAAGGAAAACCATGCACAGTGTGTAATACACAATAGTTGGTGTATTACACAGGCAGAAGTTGATTTCTACATGTGCAATGCCTTTAACTGGACAAAAGAATATGTGTAATTGAAGCTAACGAAGAACAGCTGCTTACATGATAGTATTTGTATGGAACAGTCTGGTAGTTCAATGTGGTTATAGTATATAAACAATCCTCAGCATATACATGTGCTATCATATTCTGCAATATGATTACAAGGAAAATCAAAAGAATGGACTGTGAACAGTAACAAACATATATCAAATAATGCAATATGTTAGTAACCATTTTTACTTTCAATTAGAATTTTGAGGAAGACAAATATCTAAAGGTGATACTTAGCAAGGCTCCTTTGCAATTTATATTTTAAAAATACTCCTCTTGTCTACATTTTTTCACACAGAAATGGCAAAATGCTGACCTTAATGGGAAATTCAAGCTTCCGATGAAAAATGAATTTATTCCTACTAACTTTGAAATTATACCTTTAGAGAAGGATGCACCACAGTACCCAACTCTGATTAAGGTAAATATGTCTTTGATAGTGAATAGTAGTGAATGTGACTTTATGCTAGTGGTGTACAGGCTAGTTCTGAATTGAATCATCAGGTTCATTCATATTCTTTAAATTGTTTAATTTGAATTTCTAATGTAATTTGGAAATTCAGTTCCATTCATATATTTGATCAAATTGCACAGTCCTATTATATACTATAGACAACCAGTTTGGACTAGTGATTACAGTACTGAAGTAGGAGCAGGGAATTCTGAGTTCTAATCCTGGATTAGTCATGGAGGCCAACTGAGTGTCTTTGGGCCTGTCACTCTATCTCAGCCGCAAGAAGAAGGCAGTGGCAAGCCACTTCTGAAAATGTTCCCCAAAAGACTGCAGGGACTTGTCCATGTAGTTGCCAGGAGTCAAGTCTGACTTTTATGTTAAATACATAAATAAATACAAAAATCTGATCTTTTTTTCTATGTAGGTACAGATATATGGACAAATGTGATCATACATAGAGGAAATATTTACTAGCTGGGCATATAAGCCACTCCAGTCATAGTAGCCTCTGAGTGGTGTACATACTCCATATAGCAATCAGATTAAAAACAGTGTTTAAAATTACAATCCAAAATATCCTGGGTACCATTAGCAATAATTCACATACAGACATTCTCCTGCAGGGAGGAACAAGTTAACATATCAAACCTTGAAGATACACTGAAAGAGCCAGGCCATTTTTGGCTTTTCAGAAACTCAGGAGCAGGAGTGCTAATTTTATCTCTGGGGAAATGCTATTCCAGAGATGGAGGATAGCAGCTGAGAAGCCCTATTCCATTGAATTTGAAGATGACATTCCATAAGAGAAGGAACCTAAAGAAAGTATTCTTTTTCTGACCTTAAAGTATGGGCATAAACCACTGAGAGTAGGTCCCAAAGATATCTACATCCTAAGCCACCCTTGAATTAAGCAAACTGGTAAGCAGTGCAATTCTTAGAGCAGAGGTGTTACATAAATGAAACAGTTAATGCCCATAACTGCTCATGCTTCTGCATTCTGAAGCTTCTGAGTGGTCTTCAAGGACTTCACCTGATAGAGCACATTGCTGTAATCCAGTATAAAGGAACATTACAAAGAAAGGGATACTGATAAATTCCCCCATATTCTCATCTATACCTTTGGTCTGTAGCATGATACACTAGAATTGGGCAGGATGAGAAAAGGGTTTTTACTGAGTTTTATTGGACTTCTTTCTACATTAGGCTCAACATTCATATTATCTAGAGTGAGCTACGTATGTTTAACAAATATTAAACAGATTAAAATAATGCAAGTACAGGCTTTTAATGGAAAATGTACATTTTCTTAAATGCAGGATACTGCTATGTGCAAGCTGTGGTTCAAGCAAGACGACAAATTTTTCCTTCCTAAAGCTTGTCTCAACTTTGAATTTTTCAGGTAGGCAAACATATTTATCTTTACATTTGTTCAAATTAAATGCGGTATATTATTTTTATTTAGTAAACGGAATTTATGAAATTTGAAACACTCATGAAAGTCCTTTATTTGTATAACCAAAATAGCCCACCCTTACCTTCTGCCTCAAATCAGCATTTGGTATGTGCAATCCTGGGCTAATTTTGTGCAGTTTTTCCCAGAGGGTGAAAAGCATGATCCAGGAGCTTTTACTTGAAAGTGGAGGTCTGAATTCAGACCTCTCTGTTCTTCTTGTCCCCTTGAAACAGACCACAGTAAGTAGCACCCAGGTAGAGCTTTTCCACACATGAAAAATTCATCTTGGATAGGTGCACATAAACTTTCTTCCAGATAGAGAGGGAGGGAGAGAGAGAGAGAGAGAGAGAGAGAGAGATAATATTTCTTAACAACTGAACAGATGTGTAGGCCCTGTGATTGCTGCCTTCTTTTGGTTTACTATTTGGGATTTTTCCATCCTCAGAGATTATTCAGTAGATTTCTTCAATGGATCTTAATTTATTGATACTGAACAATGACATCTTGGTTGACCTTATTATGCAAATGTAAAAACAAATTAATGGTGTAAGAATTTACTGTCATGTTAACTAATGTTCTAGCTGTTCTTTTTTCCAGAAGTGTAATGGTTCCCTCTTTCTGTTACTTTTTTTTAAAAAGGCATTAAAGAGGAATAATATGGAGCTGCTGGATTTGCCAGAGTATTAAAATAATTAAGTCTTCCAGCTGGTTTATTACTGGTGTGTAGAGAGGAGGAATGGAGGGGAAATTCTAGCTTAGAATTGAACTGATATGTAAATTGAACCAATATGTAAATTGTAATATATTTAACCAATACGTAAATTGAAAGACAGTTAAATATTTGTACTTTTTCTTGATCTTTTCTGCTAAACTGCTTACATTAGGGGAAGGTTTACATAAAATGCATTCCAGGTACAGAAACACATTGTAGTAGAAAAATTTGCATGCAAGAGATGCATATATTAAAAAGACCAGACTTGAAAAATCAATAAAATTAGGTTGGAAAAATGAGAAATTGAACAAAATTGAGCTTCAGATTTGAGCATCCTTAATATAGACAATAGTTTTTTCAGAGAGAAGATCTATTTTTGTGTCTTTGGAAATAATATTTTGCAGTACTTCAGAAATTGCATGTTACCTGCAAGAAAATTGCTAGTTTGCTGTAGAAAATAATAAAATATTCTGAAAGTCTCTTTGAATGTCCAGTTCCTCTTGTGTATCTGCATGATCTGCTTTTCTGAAATTACCTCCTTCCAGTGAACCTCTTTTAGGGCAAATAACTGTTGTACCGCTCCGCTGTGTATGCTTGAATTGTTCTGTAATACCCAACACATAGATGTAGCAAACCAATCTTCCAAAACATGTGCCTCATTTATATAGTAATTAACACTAAGTTCAGAATTTATTAATATAAGCTTACCCTCTCTCCCAGGAAAAATTAGAATTATTCCATTTCAAACAAGTCAGTATTATTGCCAATTTTAATATCTTTGCTTTTGAAGAAATATGAAAAAGAAATCTGGATTATTTAATATCCTGAAATGATAATTCCTATATTACAGAATACTGTCTTTCTGATGAGCCCTAAAATAGAAATAGAAACTGTTCCTTAAAGTGAGAGCTTTTGCTGAATAGTTTTTTTTATTGTTTCCAACTTTTATGGCTTTACAAAAGGAAGATAAATGTGAAGATTACAGGAACATTAATAGTTTGAATGGAGATAGACTAGAGAAGAAAGATAGTATTGGACTGAGGAACAGCTCATGTAAAAGTGAATGCATGTATTTGTGTATCCATATAGTATAACCATTTTCTCCGCACTACAATACCTTTTTTTCAAAGAGAAAACAGTACTTCTATATGGGTCAGATAGCATGGATTTCTGTATGAATTATAGCACAGCAGTGTACAAGATGAAAAATACACTAGAAGACAGGACAGTCACAGCTTTAACTGGGACTTGAACAAAGAGTAACATTGCTTAGTACACTAGTACACAGTGGTATCCATCAAACAGTTATCATATGGTTGCAAAACGCAAGAAGCCACTGTGCAATCTACTGAGTTTTTTCCAGCTTCTGTTGATATGACAAGCTTAAAGGTAGGTGTATCTCCTTTTCATGGGTTATCTTTCTGAAATAGGTTCTGTGGTTGTAACCTGTCCCTCTTGACCTTCTACATTGAGCATCAACAGTTTGGTGACCTCCTTATATTGGACTATTGAACAAGATCATATCTGCTATTAGGAGAAAGAATATGATTTTTTAATTTCATCAAATTAATACAAAACTGTAAAGGGCTGTTTTGGAATCTCAAATTGCCCACTCTCACTAATGTCTAATTTGTCTATGTCCACCTAAAGCAAGCATTTTATGTTTGCTTTTGTTAGATACAGTATAGATGTTATGAGTACTGATGGTGAGCAGGAGGGGGCCCCTATCCAGGGGGGAGAATGCATGCATAGTTTAGAGACTTTGAGCTGTCATTCAAAGAAACCCAGAACAGACCCGCCTTGAATTTGGGGGTTTATCTGTATGGGTTTTCCCACGCTTCTTCAGTTTGGTAGGATTTTCTGTCTACAATAGCAGTAATAAAACACTAGAGACTTTCTCCTCGTCTCGGTATGATCTTTGCTTAGTCAGGACAATGGACTTAGTGATAATGCTCCACATTTACTAAGCCTACACTTTGCCTATTTAAAGCAGCTAAGTAGGTATAATACAGATTTACTGAATGTGGACAACCTGTGATCACAATACATTATTCAAGAACCTATGAGTTGTTCTTCTGGATTAGAAAGCCCACACTTATCAGGAGAATACCTTTATAGATGAGTTTGTATGATTCATGTTTGAATTTATTTAGACCATGTGAATTGCAGTATAATCCTACCCATAGAGTTACAATGACATATATTTACCAAAGAATATATTTTATAGTCCAATTTCCAAATGGTATATAGGTTAAAAAAATTATTTCACTGCATGTTTATATATATGATTAATGAGAAAGAAAAGTTGAATGAAATAGTATTGCAACTTTGTCCAACAAGTAGTGAATATACACAGAAGTTCTAACAAAGTGCGTCTTAAACTGTTCTCTGTAGTAATGTTCTCCACCACTGCATCCCAGCATTTATCACTGATTAGTTGGTCAGCCCCCACCTCCCTGCTTTTAATGTCAGTCAGCTGATTCATTGAAATTTATAAATTAAAATTCAGAAAACTGACAATAATGAACAGGCTAACATAAAGTGACGAAGGAGAGAAGCACATTCAGACTTGCAAGATTCTGTCACTAATAGCTGTTACAATAAAAGTACTGACCTATGTGGCATTGGTTTCTTAATCTGGTCTACTCTGTAGAGCTGACAGTTGAGGATGATTGTTTAATTGAGTGGTCTCTGCATTTTTTTTCATTTACTTGGTGCATCACGGCAGAAAGTTTGAGAAACACTGCTGTGATGCTCTTCACACTTTTCTGAAAGGGAGTCCCATTAAACACAAGAGACTTAGCTTTTATTAAACACATGTAGAATAGGTTTGATCATTAGACATTTGTGAGTGAGGCAAATTCCATATGACTTAGGGCATTTCAATTTTTCTTAAAAATAAAAACACATTAGATAAACAATTTGAATAAATGTTAAACAGTGCTGCAACATTTTAAATTTGAAGCATTACAAGCCCTGTTATTTTTAATGTGTGTGAAATTGTGTGTCTTGTTTCTTTTACTTGTGAGAAATTCTTCTGTAAATTTTTTATAACAGTTTCAGTATGATAACTTTGTATTCTCTTAAGTACTGTATGTGCAGGTAAGAAGTAGAAGTTACACTTCCCTGTACATTAAATTGGCTCATTCCATATCAATATGTTGGTATTAAGAAGTACTGTTGCTTGAAACATGATTCAAGTCTTTGAGTTGTCTTTATCATAGTACGGCCTACGCAGACTATTTTACCTCCCTGGAATATTGCAAAAATACACTGGAATGTTTTTAAATACTGTAGAGATGAACATAAAACATACCTTGTATGCTTAAAATAGAAGATGATTACAGTTTGATAATAAAACACACAACAGGTTTTTTTTTTTACATGCTGAGTCCAGTTCACTGAGATTTCACCGCAGTGATAGATAAGTTAAATGTGTCACTTATCTAATATGGATTAGTTTCTACAAACCTGAATTAATATAGATGGTATTAGCTTGTACTGTTGGATAAAAATATGTTCATATTTCATAATCATTATCTCTGATACCAGGCTCAACATAAAATTTATTAAATGGCTATTTATATTGCTTTTCTGCCAAAACCACCAAAATGTAGTGCAACCAATGTAAAAACTAGCAATTAAATAGTGAGCGGTTAAAAGTAGCTTTTAAAAGCCAGATTTAGAAAGGTGTCTTAATACCTTTTGTAAAATCTGTGAAGTATTGGTAACTGTACCCTTAAAAATATACATATTTTTAAAAAAGAAAAAATAACTTAAAAAAAATTCCACAGTTTGGAAATCGTGCATTTAAAGCTATTTCATGCACACCCAGCAAATTGGCCTTTGCAAGTGAGATCTTAATAACAGGACAGGTATAAAATTAGACTTTTAGTCTGTTCATCACAAGCATGAGGTTAGAAGAACTCAATGCATTTGCAGACCATCCTGGCAAATTAGTCCATTCATGAAGAATTGGAACAAGCAACTGCATAACATCCACAGTTTTTTAGAGGGGAAAGTCCTAAGCCATTTAGGGGTTGAACGTTTGAAGTCAGATCAACACTTTTATTTGAGATTGGATGAATAGTTAGCACCTAGTGCAATCCTTTCAACATTGCAACCCTGATGTTTCAAAGGGAGCCCACTTGCTTCTGGAACAGATTCAGCTTTATATTCCCAGTTATTAAACAGCAGCACCTCCATCTTGTCTGTTTAAAATCTGATTGTTTCATCCTCATTCAGCCAGTTGTCAAGTTCATACAACATTCAGGGATATTGCTTGCTTCTTTGTTACTGAATGACAAACAGCCATAGAGTATCATCAGTCTATTGGTGATATTGTTTTCCAGAATTTAAAATGACCTCTTTTAATGGTTTCAGATAGCTAATAAATAATGTAGGAAATAAAATAGAGACTATATTATCAAATAAGTAGTCAACAAACAACATCTTTTGGATATGACCAGACATTTAAAAAAAAGCCCCAAAAGATACCATGATCAATAGTAGCGAAAGCTTACTATTAGCTGAAAGCCCAATTTGAAATTTGTTCAGATTATTTTAGCTGAAAGCCAAACGTCATCCTTATTCATCTAAAGCAGCAGTGCCACCAATAACCCATTTTTGTGTTTTTCTGTTCATGTATTGTCTTGATGTACTCATAGCAGGAAGTACCAACTTTATTTTTTAACATTGTACCTTGAGATCCAGCATGGAGGTTCTACAGAATTGGAAAGTATTTATATCAGATATTTTACTTTCAACATTTTCTTCCAGCCCATTTGCTTACGTGGATCCCTTACATTGTAACATGGCCTATTTGTACCTTGAACTACTCAAAGACTCCCTCAACGAGTATGCATATGCAGCAGAACTAGCTGGCTTGAACTATGATCTCCAAAATACCATCTATGGGATGTATGTAAGTACCAAAATCAAGAAGACTCTTTAAGAGTCTTAAATTTATTTCCACCAATCAAGGAACAACTTGATTTGCTGGAAGCATTTTTAAAATGGCTTTCTCAGTTGAGGATCTAATTTTCAAGTTCCTTTTTCAACCTTGATTTCTAAATATAATTTCTCATAATTTGAATTTTACGTGAAATATTCTTAGTCTTCAAGATTCCCATTCATATTCAGATTTTTCATTTCAGTTTACATCATTCATTAGAGTAATGAAATTAAACAAAATTAGCCCAAATTGGAGTTCAGATTCTGCTTCATTCTTCCAGATGTTAAATCATTAATCCTAATGAGGAAACAAATCCCTTATTTTACATTATTTCATTCCCAGTAATACTGGTTATGGGGCTGCATATACATACTCTTCAGTCATGTTTCTTCATCCATTACCATGTCACTGCTTGAAGTATCAAAGCATTTTTTGTTTGTTTGTTTGTTGCTACCTTTATGCTGACCCTCTCCATTGCAACATGACATACCTGTTAATGAAGTTGTTGAAGGATGATTTAAAAGAGTATACATATGCAGCACGCCTCTCAGGTTTGGTCTATGTCATTGCATCATGAATGAATGCAATGCTTGTAAGTAAGATGGAGGAACAAAGAAGTGAGATGGCTTGAGAATTATGCACTTGGAAAATGCTTGCTTTTTCACTATTTTTTGCATAACAGTTACCAGTTCTGTATTCTCTTGCATCTCTCCCTTAACTGGAAAAAACACTTGATTTAGCTATGATTGGAATGCTTTTTGTGACTATATAGTGCGTTAGTAATACATTTCTAATTTGCACCTTTATGTATTTAATAAGCTGGAAGTATTACCCTGACATTTTTATACTATCAGTCATTTAGGTTCTTTATACTAAGAAACAAACAGAATATCCTGTGGTGTTAGTCTAACATGTTTATTGAGGCATGAGCTTTTGAAAGATAGAGTCTACTTCATTAAACATACACTGAACTAAATACCACTAACTCCATTATTGGCTACGGAAAAATTGCTTGCTGGGATCAAGCTGATTATTATAAATTGAGCTTACTTTTCTATACAAATAATGATTTCTTAAACATCATCACTTCCTGAGAGTTTTAAAGTATCAGTTCTGTTTAACACCTTAATTGTCACTTTGAAGAGTTTAACTTCATTGTCTGAGAAAAACATGATGCTTCAAAAGATTTGTGTATTGTATAAATATTGTATAATATGGACTATTATAAAATTGACTAAAATGGGTTCTGGTGCTCTCTGAGCTTGGTTGTTGTCTTGCAGGCATTTCATAGGAGGAAGCCCCACCCCCACCAACGCCACTCTTCCTCGCACTGGTGGCATTTCCCAGCCTGGTAATGAAATGCCTGCAAGACAACAACCAAGCTCAGAGAGCACCAAAAAACTAACAATTTGACCTTGAGCTACAGTAGTCTCTTGTTAGATTTTTGTTTGCATATAAATTGTGCCATTCTGTCTTGAAACTTGAAATGCCTACTAAGGGAACCTTAGTTTTGCTTCAGGAATGTTACTGTACCATATACATTTGGATCACAAACTGGGGTCAACAAAGATAAAGTCAGTTCTTCACTCATCTACCATGATATTTCCATGTTTCTTGTATCATAAATATTCATTTTAAAACGTTATGTATTCAGAGACTCTGGTTGTGTTTTGTTAGAAGGTACACTTCAGTTTTTATGCTTAATTATTTCTATATTACAATATAATAGTGGATGCTCAACACTCTAGAAGATTGAAACATCCATACTTCACATATGCATACATACACTGCATTATTCAGTGCGGTGAATAATGATAATGTAGATTATTAATATAACTTTAAATGACAGTCTTAAAAACATTTATATGATTTGCAATTAAACCATTTGTGTAGTATCTGAGTAATCTGTCATATTTGTGAATTAAATATTCTGATACCCTGCTTTACCTTACTAAGAATCTTGTGAACTCTTCTGTGTTAGAAAATACTAAGTGGAAAGTTTTTCTTCCATATTTTGCTGTAATAAAGTCTTACGGTATTTTTATTCTTTATCTGAAGGGGGAAAAGGTAAGTTTGTTTACTCTTCCCTCACACCATATCAACATAGTTTTTAAAAATATTAAATCCAGAAAACTATAAAGAGGTTTTGTTTCTTTCCACTTCCCAATTTGGACACCATTTTAATCTTTGCTTTGCAGCATGGTACAATATTTATTTTCCATTGTAATTTAAATCACAACTATGTTTGTTTAAACATGTTTAAGTTTGGAGGAAAAAAACCCATTATAATGCCATGTAATACAATGCTATATGATCAAAGAAAAACTGGATTTCTGTTGAAATGAAGGAGAGAATTTCCCCATGCTTGGTGGTGCCTATTGCTCTCACTGAAGATCTTTTCTTTTGATGGAGGGAAGGACTATTTAAAGTATACAAACACTTATGTATTTTCTCTATATAGCTTTCTGTAAAAGGTTATAATGACAAGCAACACATTCTGCTGAGGAAAATTATTGAGAAAATGGCTACCTTCGAGGTTGATGAAAAGCGATTTGAAATTATCAAGGAGGCGGTAAGCCATGTTATAAGTTTGATCCCATTAGAATAAGAAGCACCCTATCTGTGACAGAAAGAAGTCATTAAACATGAATTGTTCTATTCCTTTAAAAGCTTAGCTTGTAAACTTACTGTAAAAATGAACATCTGTAGAAAAGAGCAAGACTGTAGATGCAGTGAATAGTTCTGAACTTTAGAATCCTCTACACTTAATAGGGAATGATCTCCATTAAATCAGTGAGTTATTTCTGAGCAGATATATAAGCTGTGAACCTTAACCCTTCAGTTTGCAAAAGGCTATTAGAAATCCATGGTATGAATGTTAACCATCCCATTTATTAGACCATGGATTTTTTACTCGTGCCAGTGACTTCGTGGTTCCCCAGCCCCACCCTTTTGACCATTGTAAATATCCTATGATGCTTTTATTTTTAATCTGGTCCAGAGGCTAGGGAAAGACTGGAAAATAATGTATTCACTTCCCATTCCCCAGACTCCAGCTGCCTAGCCTATGCCAGTATTTGCCACAACTACTGGGCCCCAGTATGAATCGCTAGCCTTTGTCCAATTTGAAGCCTGTTTTATTAACCAATTTCACTTCCTGATTTCAGGTCTTGATTAAGAGGGAGCCCATGTCCCTCCTAGTCCCAAATATATTTTATTTTAATGCTTATTTTGAGTATGAAAAGTGATTAACTCAGTGAGGTTCATTGAAAAGCTTCATTATTTAGCCATGGATTTTGTTTTTACTTAATAGTACATGCGGTCACTTAACAATTTTCGAGCTGAACAGCCACATGAGCATGCAATGTATTACCTTCGGCTCCTAATGACAGAAGTTGCCTGGACCAAAAATGAATTAAAAGAAGCTTTAGATGGTAAGGTTTTGCCAAATTTAAGTTGCATCTTTGCTATGTAATTTGATACATTAATTTGGTTTACTTTAAAGCAAATATGCCCTAATAGCCTGTGGACGATTTGGACATTGTGATTGTTTGAGATAGTTGAAAAAAAATCTGAAGAATTTTCTGCTTGTCCACTAAGGATTTTAGGCTCCAAATTTAAAATTTAGATGACTCTTAATTATTGAAGTCATTTATCCAGGAGTTTGAAGTAGCAGTACTTTGAGTATCTAGAATAAATAGATGAGGAAGCTTAGCAAAATTATCTGATTGAAGAGAATATTTGTAGCTCAGGGTTGAACTGTTGAGTCCTTGGTGCTCTCTGAGCCTTGTTGTTTTCTTGCAGACATTTCATTGCCAGACTAGGTAACTTCTTCAGTGCAAGAAAGGAGTGGGTTTGCTCTCTGTTTATATATAGTGGCTTGCCCTGCTTGTGTTGGTGGGGGTGTTGTTCTCTCCTTGGTAGTTCCTTGATTAGGCTGTTGTTTGCTGCTTGGTTGATTGACTGAGTTAATAGTTCCTTGGTTATGGTCTGGTGTTAATCCATGTGTTAATGTTTGCATATCTGGGTGTTAATGGCATGTTTTGTGGCAATTTACATGACTGTGCCATTAAGCATATAGAAATCAATTTATATACTACATCAAACAATTCAAATTTAAATTCAAGTTTTAAAATTAATTTTGGAAATTGATTCCTATTTGTTTTTAGCTATTATTTAGATATAGTATT